>NC_082666.1:90553529-91153529 GCF_025265405.1 Mesoplodon densirostris
TCAGCCCCGCCCGCTCTCCACAGGTTACCATGGAATACAGATGCTGCATTCTGAGGGCAGGGCGTTCCGAGAATGCCAAGGGCAGACATGATGACCTTAAATGATTTCCTCTTGTGTCAGTTTTGGTAAACTTTAGGAGCTAGGAAATGGTCCCCTTTACAGAAATGTTCAAATTTACTGGCATTTCATATATTCTCTGCTGTAACATTGTCCTGACTCTCTCTGTATATTCTTTTCTTATGTTTTTGTTTTCCTTAATCAAAGTGTGTCTTTTCAATCTTTTCAAAGAATATTCTTTGGACTTACTAAATCACCTCAATTATATACGTTTTCTGTTGTATTAAGTTCTGCTAATATCTTTATTTATCTTTTTTCAACGTTCTCAGGGTTTATTGGTTTGATCTTCTGATGTCAATTAAAACACTTGGTTATTCATTTTAATAAATCTTTTTACTTATAAAGATTTGAACTTTGGAAGATTCCAACTTACTTGTAAGTTTCTAAGGGACAGGTCCTCTACATTGTTGCTGGCCTACGGCTTAGTTCAACATATAGCAATGTATATATTGACATATTTTCCCCTCGACTTTCTGTCATTCCCTACATCTCACCTTTCTTTGCAGACAAGCCATTTGAAATACCCTTAACTTATTTCACAGCCAATAAGTCTTTGAAATAATGTGTATTTTTTAGAGAAATCTTCTTATATAATTAGGCAGAAAATCTGACCTGCCATAGTTTTCAAAACAGCATAATTTCACTCTTCTCAAAGATTAGTCTGTTGTATTACACAACCTCTGAGTATTTAGCTTTATCAAGGACATGTACTTGAAAAATGTTTTAGAGATTCTACCAGTCTTTGAAAACATCCTTGTTCCTTGTTTCAGTTCCAGTTTTATGTGTATTTCCTGCCTTGCACATTATTATTGCAATATCTGTTGGATGGCCTTGGGAATCTAATTCTGGTATTGATTGTTTTTGCTGATTGTCTCCCCTTGTAGCTGATCTCTTCATCATTGTGTAAATTTAGATCATGAGCTCATGTTTATGTAAACAGCTGACCTTGTAAGAGGCTTAGGTGTGAACGCTTGTAAGTTTCAGCAGAAAGTCTGCAAAGATTTATTGGTGTCCCTCCAATGAGTTGCCCGCGAGGACCCCGTTTTCTACAAATTTTAGTCCAATACTCCCTCTAGAGGCAGGGGACTCAGACAGGGCTGCTTTGCGGCGCCTGATCTGGGGCAGGGGGTGTGGGCGGCCTGTGGCCGGGGCAGGAGCCTCTCCGCGTGTGTCCCAGGGACCCATCTGCCTGCGAACTTCGGTCACGTGGCAGAAGCTATGATGCCCAGACCTATGGTTAGCTGTGCAACGAGGTGTAATGCGCGGACAGGTTCCACACACACTTCAAGTAAGAGGGCGACGTGAGTGGAAAGGTGAGAGTTTGGGCAGCTGTGCAGACAAAGAAGGTGCCCTTTGGCCTGGGCCTAAACGCTTGTGACACCCCACTGGGCCTGCCAGGCTCTGAGGGCCCAGCCCTGGGCCCCCTGCACCCCTGCCCTTTGTTCAGTCACAGCAGAGATAGCCACACCCCCTCCCTCAGTGAGAGCAGTGTTCCAACCTCCCTCAGCCCTGCCCCCTCTCCGCAGGTTACCATGGACTACAGATGCTGCATTCTGAGGCCAGGGCGTTCCGAGAATGCCAAGGGCAGACATGATGACCTTAAATGGTTTCCTCTTGTGTCAGTTTTGGTAAACTTTAGCAGCTAGGAAATGGTCCCCTTTACAGAAATGTTCAAATTTACTGGCATTTCATATATTCTCTGCTAGAACATTGTCCTGACTCTTTCTGTATATTCTTTCCTTATGTTTTTGTTTTCCTTAATCAAAGTGTGTCTTTTCAATCTTTTCAAAGAATATTCTTTGGAGTTACTAAATCACCTCAATTTTATACGTTTTCTGCTGTATTCAGTTCTGCTCATATCTTTATTTATCTTTTTTCTATATTCTCAGGGTTTATTGGTTTGATCTTCTGATGTCAATTAAAACACTTGGTTATTCATTTTAATAAATCTTTTTACTTATAAAGATTTGATCTTTGGAAGATTCCAGCTTACTCGTAAGTTTCTAAGGGTCAGGTCCTCTCCATTGTTGCTGGCCTAAGGCTTAGTTCACCATATAGCAATGTATATATTGACATATTTTCCCCTCGACTTTCTGTCATTCCCTACATCTCACCTTTCTTTGCAGACAAGCCATTTGAAATACCCTTAACTTATTTCACAGCCAATAAGTCTTTGAAATAATGTGTATTTTTTAGAGAAATCTTCTTATATAATGAGGCACAAAATCTGACCTGCCATAGTTTTCAAAACAGCATAATTTCACTCTTCTCAATGATTAATCTGATGTATTACACAACCATTGTGTATTTAGCTTTATCAATGACATGTTCTTTAAAAATGTTTTAGAGAACCTACCAGTCTTTGAAAACATCCTTGTTCCTTGTTGCAGTTCCACTTTTATGTATACTTTCTGCCTTGCACCTGATTATTCCAACATCTGATGGATGGCCTTGGGAATCTAATTCTGGTATTGATTGTTTTTGCTGATTGTCTCCCCTCGTAGATGATTTCTTCATTATTGTGTAAATTTAGATCATGAGCCCATGTTTAGCTAAATATCTGACCTTGTAAGAGGCTTAGGTGTGAACGCTCATAAGTTTCAGCAGAAAGTCGGCAATGAATTATTTGTGTCCCTCCAATGAGTTGCCCGCGTGGACCCCGTTTTCTGGAAGTGTTGGTACAATACTCCCTCCAAAGGCAGGGGATTCAGACAGGGATGCTTTGCGGCACCCGATCTGGGGCAGGGGCAGTGGGCGGCCTGTGCCCGGGGCAGGAGCCTCTCCGCGTGTGTCCCAGGGACCCATCTGCCTGCGAACTTCGGTCACCTGGCAGGAAGCTATGATACCCAGACCTATGGTTAGCTGTGCAGCGAGGTGTACTGCGCGGACAGGCTCCACACACACTTCAAGTAAGAGGGCCGCCTGAGTGGAAAGGTGAGAGTTTGGGCAGCTGTGCAGAAAAAGAAGGCGACCTTTGGCCTGGGCGTAAATGCTTGTGACACCCCACTGGGCCTGTGGGGCTCTGAGGTCCCTGCCCTGGGCCCCCTGCTCCCCTGTCCTTTGTTCAGTCACAGCAGAGATGGCCACACCCACTTCCTCAGTGAGGGCAGTGTTCCAACCTCCCTCAGCCCCGCCCCCTCTCCGCAGGTTACCATGGACACCAGATGCTGCATTCTGAGGCCAGGGCGTTCTGAGAATGCCAAGGGCAGACATGATGACCTTATATGGTTTCCTCTTTTGTCAGTTTTGGTAAATTTCAGGAGCTAGGAAATGGTCCCCTTTACAGAAATGTTCAAATTTACTGGCATTTCATATATTCTCTTCTATAATATTGTCCTGACTCTTTCTCTATATTCTTTACTTATGTTTTTGTTTTCCTTATTCAAAGTGTGTCTTTTCAATCTTTCAAAGAATATTCTTTGGACTTACTAAATCACCTCAATTTTATACATTTGCTGTTGTGTTAAGTTCTGCTCATATCTTTATTTATCTTTTATCTATGTTCTCAGGGTTTATTAGTTTGATCTTCTGATGTCTATTAAAACACTTGGTTATTCATTTAAATAAATCTTTTTACTTATAAAGATTTGAACTTTTGAAGATTCCAACTTACTTGTAAGTTTATAAGGGTCAGGTCCTCTCTATTGTTGTTGGCCTAAGGCTTAGTTCAACATATAGCAATGTATATATTGACATATTTTCCCCTCGACTTTCTGTGATTCCCTACATCTCACCTTTCTTTGCAGACAAGCCATTTGAAATACCCTTAACTTATTTCACAGCCAATAAGTCTTTGAAATAATGTGTATTTTTAAGATAAATTTTCTTATATAATTAGGCAGAAAATCTGACCTGCCATAGTTTTAAAAACAGCATAATTTCACTGTTCTCAATTATTAATCTGTTGTATTTCACAACCATTGAGTATTTAGCTTTATCAATGACATGTACTTTAAAAATGTTTTAGAGATCCTACCAGTCTGAAAACACTCTTGTTCTTTGTTTCAGTTCCAGTTTTATGTATATTTCCTGCTTTGCACCTGATTCTTCCAACATCTGATGGATGGCCTTGGGAATCTAATTCTGGTATTGATTGTTTTTTCAGATCGTCTCCCCTTGTAGCTGCTTTCTTCATTCTTGTGTAAATTTAGAACATGAGCTCATGTTAGCTAAACAGTTAACCTTGTAAGAGGCTTTGGTGTGAACGCTCGTAAGCTTCTGCAGAAAGTCAGCAAAGTTTTATTTGTGTCCCTCCAATGAGTGTCCCGTGAGGACCCCGTTTTCTAGAAGTGTTGGTCCAATACTCACTCTAGAGGCAGTGGACTCAGACAGGGCTGCTTTGCGGCCCTCGATCAGGGGCAGGGGCTGAGGACGGCCTGTGGCCCGGTCAGGAGCCTCTCCGCGTGTGTCCCAGGGACCCATCTGCCTGCGAACTTCGGTCACGTGGCAGAAGCTATGATGCCCAGACCTATGGTTAGCTGTGCAGCGAGGTGTAATGCGCGGACAGGTTCCACACACACTTCAAGTAAGAGGGCGACCTGAGTGGAAAGGTGAGAGTTTGGGCAGCTGTGCAGACAAAGAAGGTGCCCTTTGGCCTGGGCCTAAACGCTTGTGACACCCCACTGGGCCTGCCAGGCTCTGAGGGCCCAGCCCTGGGCCCCCTGCACCCCTGCCCTTTGTTCAGTCACAGCAGAGATAGCCACACCCACTCCCTCAGTGAGAGCAGTGTTCCAACCTCCCTCAGCCCTGCCCCCTCTCCGCAGGTTACCATGGACTACAGATGCTGCATTCTGAGGCCAGGGCGTTCCGAGAATGCCAAGGGCAGACATGATGACCTTAAATGGTTTCCTCTTGTGTCAGTTTTGGTAAACTTTAGGAGCTAGGAAATGGTCCCCTTTACAGAAATGTTCAAATTTACTGGCATTTCATATATTCTCTGCTAGAACATTGTCCTGACTCTTTCTGTATATTCTTTCCTTATGTTTTTGTTTTCCTTAATCAAAGTGTGTCTTTTCAATCTTTTCAAAGAATATTCTTTGGAGTTACTAAATCACCTCAATTTTATACGTTTTCTGCTGTATTCAGTTCTGCTCATATCTTTATTTATCTTTTTTCTATATTCTCAGGGTTTATTGGTTTGATCTTCTGATGTCAATTAAAACACTTGGTTATTCATTTTAATAAATCTTTTTACTTATAAAGATTTGATCTTTGGAAGATTCCAGCTTACTCGTAAGTTTCTAAGGGTCAGGTCCTCTCCATTGTTGCTGGCCTAAGGCTTAGTTCACCATATAGCAATGTATATATTGACATATTTTCCCCTCGACTTTCTGTCATTCCCTACATCTCACCTTTCTTTGCAGACAAGCCATTTGAAATACCCTTAACTTATTTCACAGCCAATAAGTCTTTGAAATAATGTGTATTTTTTAGAGAAATCTTCTTATATAATGAGGCACAAAATCTGACCTGCCATAGTTTTCAAAACAGCATAATTTCACTCTTCTCAATGATTAATCTGATGTATTACACAACCATTGTGTATTTAGCTTTATCAATGACATGTTCTTTAAAAATGTTTTAGAGAACCTACCAGTCTTTGAAAACATCCTTGTTCCTTGTTGCAGTTCCAGTTTTATGTATACTTTCTGCCTTGCACCTGATTATTCCAACATCTGATGGATGGCCTTGGGAATCTAATTCTGGTATTGATTGTTTTTGCTGATTGTCTCCCCTCGTAGATGATTTCTTCATTATTGTGTAAATTTAGATCATGAGCCCATGTTTAGCTAAACATCTGACCTTGTAAGAGGCTTAGGTGTGAACGCTCATAAGTTTCAGCAGAAAGTCAGCAATGAATTATTTGTGTCCCTCCAATGAGTTGCCCGCGTGGACCCCGTTTTCTGGAAGTGTTGGTACAATACTCCCTCCAAAGGCAGGGGATTCAGACAGGGATGCTTTGCGGCACCCGATCTGGGGCAGGGGCAGTGGGCGGCCTGTGCCCGGGGCAGGAGCCTCTCCGCGTGTGTCCCAGGGACCCATCTGCCTGCGAACTTCGGTCACCTGGCAGGAAGCTATGATACCCAGACCTATGGTTAGCTGTGCAGCGAGGTGTACTGCGCGGACAGGCTCCACACACACTTCAAGTAAGAGGGCCGCCTGAGTGGAAAGGTGAGAGTTTGGGCAGCTGTGCAGAAAAAGAAGGCGACCTTTGGCCTGGGCGTAAATGCTTGTGACACCCCACTGGGCCTGTGGGGCTCTGAGGTCCCTGCCCTGGGCCCCCTGCTCCCCTGTCCTTTGTTCAGTCACAGCAGAGATGGCCACACCCACTTCCTCAGTGAGGGCAGTGTTCCAACCTCCCTCAGCCCCGCCCCCTCTCCGCAGGTTACCATGGACACCAGATGCTGCATTCTGAGGCCAGGGCGTTCTGAGAATGCCAAGGGCAGACATGATGACCTTATATGGTTTCCTCTTTTGTCAGTTTTGGTAAATTTCAGGAGCTAGGAAATGGTCCCCTTTACAGAAATGTTCAAATTTACTGGCATTTCATATATTCTCTTCTATAATATTGTCCTGACTCTTTCTCTATATTCTTTACTTATGTTTTTGTTTTCCTTATTCAAAGTGTGTCTTTTCAATCTTTTCAAAGAATATTCTTTGGACTTATTAAATCACCTCAATTTTATACATTTGCTGTTGTGTTAAGTTCTGCTCATATCTTTATTTATCTTTTATCTATGTTCTCAGGGTTTATTAGTTTGATCTTCTGATGTCTATTAAAACACTTGGTTATTCATTTAAATAAATCTTTTTACTTATAAAGATTTGAACTTTTGAAGATTCCAACTTACTTGTAAGTTTATAAGGGTCAGGTCCTCTCCATTGTTGCTGGCCTAAGGCTTAGTTCAACATATAGCAATGTATATATTGACATATTTTCCCCTCGACTTTCTGTGATTCCCTACATCTCACCTTTCTTTTCAGACAAGCCATTTGAAATACCCTTAACTTATTTCACAGCCAATAAGTCTTTGAAATAATGTGTATTTTTAAGATAAATTTTCTTATATAATTAGGCAGAAAATCTGACCTGCCATAGTTTTAAAAACAGCATAATTTCACTCTTCTCAATGATTAATCTGTTGTATTTCACAACCATTGAGTATTTAGCTTTATCAATGACATGTACTTTAAAAATGTTTTAGAGATCCTACCAGTCTGAAAACACCCTTGTTCTTTGTTTCAGTTCCAGTTTTATGTATATTTCCTGCTTTGCACCTGATTCTTCCAACATCTGATGGATGGCCTTGGGAATCTAATTCTGGTATTGATTGTTTTTTCAGATCGTCTCCCCTTGTAGCTGCTTTCTTCATTCTTGTGTAAATTTAGAACATGAGCTCATGTTAGCTAAACAGTTAACCTTGTAAGAGGCTTTGGTGTGAACGCTCGTAAGCTTCTGCAGAAAGTCAGCAAAGTTTTATTTGTGTCCCTCCAATGAGTGTCCCGTGAGGACCCCGTTTTCTAGAAGTGTTGGTCCAATACTCACTCTAGAGGCAGTGGACTCAGACAGGGCTGCTTTGCGGCACTCGATCAGGGGCAGGGGCTGAGGACGGCCTGTGGCTCGGTCAGGAGCCTCTCCGCATGTGTCCCAGGGACCCATCTGCCTGTGAACTTTGGTCACCTGGCAGGAAGATACGATGCCCAGACATATGGTTTGCTGTGCAGCGAGGTGTACTGCGTGGACAGATTCCAAACACACTTCAAGTAAGAGGGCGGCCTGAGTGGAAAGGTGAGAGTTTGGGCAGCTGTGCAGAAAAAGAAGGCGACCTTTGGCCTGGGCGTAAATGCTTGTGACACCCCACTGGGCCTGTGGGGCTCTGAGGTCCCTGCCCTGGGCCCCCTGCTCCCCTGTCCTTTGTTCAGTCACAGCAGAGATGGCCACACCCACTTCCTCAGTGAGGGCAGTGTTCCAACCTCCCTCAGCCCCGCCCCCTCTCTGCAGTTTACCATGGACACCAGATGCTGCATTCTGAGGCCAGGGCGTTCTGAGAATGCCAAGGGCAGACATGATGACCTTATATGGTTTCCTCTTTTGTCAGTTTTGGTAAATTTCAGGAGCTAGGAAATGGTCCCCTTTACAGAAATGTTCAAATTTACTGGCATTTCATATATTCTCTTCTATAATATTGTCCTGACTCTTTCTCTATATTCTTTACTTATGTTTTTGTTTTCCATATTCAAAGTGTGTCTTTTCAATCTTTCAAAGAATATTCTTTGGACTTACTAAATCACCTCAATTTTATACATTTGCTGTTGTGTTAAGTTCTGCTCATATCTTTATTTATCTTTTATCTATGTTCTCAGGGTTTATTCGTTTGATCTTCTGATGTCTATTAAAACACTTGGTTATTCATTTAAATAAATCTTTTTACTTATAAAGATTTGAACTTTTGAAGATTCCAACTTACTTGTAAGTTTATAAGGGTCAGGTCCTCTCCATTGTTGCTGGCCTAAGGCTTAGTTCAACATATAGCAATGTATATATTGACATATTTTCCCCTCGACTTTCTGTGATTCCCTACATCTCACCTTTCTTTGCAGACAAGCCATTTGAAATACCCTTAACTTATTTCACAGCCAATAAGTCTTTGAAATAATGTGTATTTTTAAGATAAATTTTCTTATATAATTAGGCAGAAAATCTGACCTGCCATAGTTTTAAAAATAGCATAATTTCACTGTTCTCAATTATTAATCTGTTGTATTTCACAACCATTGAGTATTTAGCTTTATCAATGACATGTACTTTAAAAATGTTTTAGAGATCCTACCAGTCTGAAAACACTCTTGTTCTTTGTTTCAGTTCCAGTTTTATGTATATTTCCTGCTTTGCACCTGATTCTTCCAACATCTGATGGATGGCCTTGGGAATCTAATTCTGGTATTGATTGTTTTTGCAGATCGTCTCCCCTTGTAGCTGCTTTCTTCATTATTGTGTAAATTTAGAACATGAGCTCATGTTAGCTAAACAGTTAACCTTGTAAGAGGCTTTGGTGTGAACGCTCGTAAGCTTCTGCAGAAAGTCAGCAAAGTTTTATTTGTGTCCCTCCAATGAGTGTCCCGTGAGGACCCCGTTTTCTAGAAGTGTTGGTCCAATACTCACTCTAGAGTCAGTGGACTCAGACAGGGCTGCTTTGCGGCCCTCGATCAGGGGCAGGGGCAGAGGACGGCCTGTGGCCCGGTCAGGAGCCTCTCCGCGTGTGTCCCAGGGACCCATCTGCCTGCGAACTTCGGTCACGTGGCAGAAGCTATGATGCCCAGACCTATGGTTAGCTGTGCAGCGAGGTGTAATGCGCGGACAGGTTCCACACACACTTCAAGTAAGAGGGCGACCTGAGTGGAAAGGTGAGAGTTTGGGCAGCTGTGCAGACAAAGAAGGTGCCCTTTGGCCTGGGCCTAAACGCTTGTGACACCCCACTGGGCCTGCCAGGCTCTGAGGGCCCAGCCCTGGGCCCCCTGCACCCCTGCCCTTTGTTCAGTCACAGCAGAGATAGCCACACCCACTCCCTCAGTGAGAGCAGTGTTCCAACCTCCCTCAGCCCTGCCCCCTCTCCGCAGGTTACCATGGACTACAGATGCTGCATTCTGAGGCCAGGGCGTTCCGAGAATGCCAAGGGCAGACATGATGACCTTAAATGGTTTCCTCTTGTGTCAGTTTTGGTAAACTTTAGCAGCTAGGAAATGGTCCCCTTTACAGAAATGTTCAAATTTACTGGCATTTCATATATTCTCTGCTAGAACATTGTCCTGACTCTTTCTGTATATTCTTTCCTTATGTTTTTGTTTTCCTTAATCAAAGTGTGTCTTTTCAATCTTTTCAAAGAATATTCTTTGGAGTTACTAAATCACCTCAATTTTATACGTTTTCTGCTGTATTCAGTTCTGCTCATATCTTTATTTATCTTTTTTCTATATTCTCAGGGTTTATTGGTTTGATCTTCTGATGTCAATTAAAACACTTGGTTATTCATTTTAATAAATCTTTTTACTTATAAAGATTTGATCTTTGGAAGATTCCAGCTTACTCGTAAGTTTCTAAGGGTCAGGTCCTCTCCATTGTTGCTGGCCTAAGGCTTAGTTCACCATATAGCAATGTATATATTGACATATTTTCCCCTCGACTTTCTGTCATTCCCTACATCTCACCTTTCTTTGCAGACAAGCCATTTGAAATACCCTTAACTTATTTCACAGCCAATAAGTCTTTGAAATAATGTGTATTTTTTAGAGAAATCTTCTTATATAATGAGGCACAAAATCTGACCTGCCATAGTTTTCAAAACAGCATAATTTCACTCTTCTCAATGATTAATCTGATGTATTACACAACCATTGTGTATTTAGCTTTATCAATGACATGTTCTTTAAAAATGTTTTAGAGAACCTACCAGTCTTTGAAAACATCCTTGTTCCTTGTTGCAGTTCCAGTTTTATGTATACTTTCTGCCTTGCACCTGATTATTCCAACATCTGATGGATGGCCTTGGGAATCTAATTCTGGTATTGATTGTTTTTGCTGATTGTCTCCCCTCGTAGATGATTTCTTCATTATTGTGTAAATTTAGATCATGAGCCCATGTTTAGCTAAACATCTGACCTTGTAAGAGGCTTAGGTGTGAACGCTCATAAGTTTCAGCAGAAAGTCGGCAATGAATTATTTGTGTCCCTCCAATGAGTTGCCCGCGTGGACCCCGTTTTCTGGAAGTGTTGGTACAATACTCCCTCCAAAGGCAGGGGATTCAGACAGGGATGCTTTGCGGCACCCGATCTGGGGCAGGGGCAGTGGGCGGCCTGTGCCCGGGGCAGGAGCCTCTCCGCGTGTGTCCCAGGGACCCATCTGCCTGCGAACTTCGGTCACCTGGCAGGAAGCTATGATACCCAGACCTATGGTTAGCTGTGCAGCGAGGTGTACTGCGCGGACAGGCTCCACACACACTTCAAGTAAGAGGGCCGCCTGAGTGGAAAGGTGAGAGTTTGGGCAGCTGTGCAGAAAAAGAAGGCGACCTTTGGCCTGGGCGTAAATGCTTGTGACACCCCACTGGGCCTGTGGGGCTCTGAGGTCCCTGCCCTGGGCCCCCTGCTCCCCTGTCCTTTGTTCAGTCACAGCAGAGATGGCCACACCCACTTCCTCAGTGAGGGCAGTGTTCCAACCTCCCTCAGCCCCGCCCCCTCTCCGCAGGTTACCATGGACACCAGATGCTGCATTCTGAGGCCAGGGCGTTCTGAGAATGCCAAGGGCAGACATGATGACCTTATATGGTTTCCTCTTTTGTCAGTTTTGGTAAATTTCAGGAGCTAGGAAATGGTCCCCTTTACAGAAATGTTCAAATTTACTGGCATTTCATATATTCTCTTCTATAATATTGTCCTGACTCTTTCTCTATATTCTTTACTTATGTTTTTGTTTTCCTTATTCAAAGTGTGTCTTTTCAATCTTTTCAAAGAATATTCTTTGGACTTACTAAATCACCTCAATTTTATACATTTGCTGTTGTGTTAAGTTCTGCTCATATCTTTATTTATCTTTTATCTATGTTCTCAGGGTTTATTAGTTTGATCTTCTGATGTCTATTAAAACACTTGGTTATTCATTTAAATAAATCTTTTTACTTATAAAGATTTGAACTTTTGAAGATTCCAACTTACTTGTAAGTTTATAAGGGTCAGGTCCTCTCCATTGTTGCTGGCCTAAGGCTTAGTTCAACATATAGCAATGTATATATTGACATATTTTCCCCTCGACTTTCTGTGATTCCCTACATCTCACCTTTCTTTTCAGACAAGCCATTTGAAATACCCTTAACTTATTTCACAGCCAATAAGTCTTTGAAATAATGTGTATTTTTAAGATAAATTTTCTTATATAATTAGGCAGAAAATCTGACCTGCCATAGTTTTAAAAACAGCATAATTTCACTCTTCTCAATGATTAATCTGTTGTATTTCACAACCATTGAGTATTTAGCTTTATCAATGACATGTACTTTAAAAATGTTTTAGAGATCCTACCAGTCTGAAAACACCCTTGTTCTTTGTTTCAGTTCCAGTTTTATGTATATTTCCTGCTTTGCACCTGATTCTTCCAACATCTGATGGATGGCCTTGGGAATCTAATTCTGGTATTGATTGTTTTTTCAGATCGTCTCCCCTTGTAGCTGCTTTCTTCATTCTTGTGTAAATTTAGAACATGAGCTCATGTTAGCTAAACAGTTAACCTTGTAAGAGGCTTTGGTGTGAACGCTCGTAAGCTTCTGCAGAAAGTCAGCAAAGTTTTATTTGTGTCCCTCCAATGAGTGTCCCGTGAGGACCCCGTTTTCTAGAAGTGTTGGTCCAATACTCACTCTAGAGGCAGTGGACTCAGACAGGGCTGCTTTGCGGCCCTCGATCAGGGGCAGGGGCTGAGGACGGCCTGTGGCCCGGTCAGGAGCCTCTCCGCATGTGTCCCAGGGACCCATCTGCCTGTGAACTTTGGTCACCTGGCAGGAAGATACGATGCCCAGACATATGGTTTGCTGTGCAGCGAGGTGTACTGCGCGGACAGATTCCAAACACACTTCAAGTAAGAGGGCGGCCTGAGTGGAAAGGTGAGAGTTTGGGCAGCTGTGTAGAAAAAGAAGGCGCCCTTTGGCCTGGGCCTAAATGCTTGTGACACCCCACTGGGCCTGCCGGGTTCCGAGAGGCCTGCCCTGGGCCCCCTGCTCCCCGGCCCTTTGTTCTGTCACAGCAGAGATGGCCACACCCACTCCCTCAGTGAGTGCAGTATTCCAACCTCCCTCAGCCCCGCCCACTCTCCACAGGTTACCATGGAATACAGATGCTGCATTCTGAGGGCAGGGCGTTCCGAGAATGCCAAGGGCAGACATGATGACCTTAAATGATTTCCTCTTGTGTCAGTTTTGGTAAACTTTAGGAGCTAGGAAATGGTCCCCTTTACAGAAATGTTCAAATTTACTGGCATTTCATATATTCTCTGCTGTAACATTGTCCTGACTCTCTCTGTATATTCTTTTCTTATGTTTTTGTTTTCCTTAATCAAAGTGTGTCTTTTCAATCTTTTCAAAGAATATTCTTTGGACTTACTAAATCACCTCAATTATATACGTTTTCTGTTGTATTAAGTTCTGCTAATATCTTTATTTATCTTTTTTCAACGTTCTCAGGGTTTATTGGTTTGATCTTCTGATGTCAATTAAAACACTTGGTTATTCATTTTAATAAATCTTTTTACTTATAAAGATTTGTTCTTTGGAAGATTCCAACTTACTTGTAAGTTTCTAAGGGACAGGTCCTCTACATTGTTGCTGGCCTACGGCTTAGTTCAACATATAGCAATGTATATATTGACATATTTTCCCCTCGACTTTCTGTGATTCCCTACATCTCACCTTTCTTTGCAGACAAGCCATTTGAAATACCCTTAACTTATTTCACAGCCAATAAGTCTTTGAAATAATGTGTATTTTTTAGATAAATATTCTTATATAATTAGGGAGAAAATCTGACCTGCCATAGTTTTCAAAACAGCATAATTTCACTCTTCTCAAAGATTAGTCTGTTGTATTACACAACCTCTGAGTATTTAGCTTTATCAAGGACATGTACTTGAAAAATGTTTTAGAGATTCTACCAGTCTTTGAAAACATCCTTGTTCCTTGTTTCAGTTCCAGTTTTATGTGTATTTCCTGCCTTGCACATTATTATTGCAATATCTGTTGGATGGCCTTGGGAATCTAATTCTGGTATTGATTGTTTTTGCTGATTGTCTCCCCTTGTAGCTGATCTCTTCATCATTGTGTAAATTTAGATCATGAGCTCATGTTTATGTAAACAGCTGACCTTGTAAGAGGCTTAGGTGTGAACGCTTGTAAGTTTCAGCAGAAAGTCTGCAAAGATTTATTGGTGTCCCTCCAATGAGTTGCCCGCGAGGACCCCGTTTTCTACAAGTTTTGGTCCAATACTCCCTCTAGAGGCAGGGGACTCAGACAGGGCTGCTTTGCGGCGCCTGATCTGGGGCAGGGGGTGTGGGCGGCCTGTGGCCGGGGCAGGAGCCTCTCCGCGTGTGTCCCAGGGACCCATCTGCCTGCGAACTTCGGTCACGTGGCAGAAGCTATGATGCCCAGACCTATGGTTAGCTGTGCAGCGAGGTGTAATGCGCGGACAGGTTCCACACACACTTCAAGTAAGAGGGCGACCTGAGTGGAAAGGTGAGAGTTTGGGCAGCTGTGCAGACAAAGAAGGCGCCCTTTGGCCTGGGCCTAAACGCTTGTGACACCCCACTGGGCCTGCCAGGCTCTGAGGGCCCAGCCCTGGGCCCCCTGCACCCCTGCCCTTTGTTCAGTCACAGCAGAGATAGCCACACCCACTCCCTCAGTGAGAGCAGTGTTCCAACCTCCCTCAGCCCTGCCCCCTCTCCGCAGGTTACCATGGACTACAGATGCTGCATTCTGAGGCCAGGGCGTTCCGAGAATGCCAAGGGCAGACATGATGACCTTAAATGGTTTCCTCTTGTGTCAGTTTTGGTAAACTTTAGGAGCTAGGAAATGGTCCCCTTTACAGAAATGTTCAAATTTACTGGCATTTCATATATTCTCTGCTAGAACATTGTCCTGACTCTTTCTGTATATTCTTTCCTTATGTTTTTGTTTTCCTTAATCAAAGTGTGTCTTTTCAATCTTTTCAAAGAATATTCTTTGGAGTTACTAAATCACCTCAATTTTATACGTTTTCTGCTGTATTCAGTTCTGCTCATATCTTTATTTATCTTTTTTCTATATTCTCAGGGTTTATTGGTTTGATCTTCTGATGTCAATTAAAACACTTGGTTATTCATTTTAATAAATCTTTTTACTTATAAAGATTTGATCTTTGGAAGATTCCAGCTTACTCGTAAGTTTCTAAGGGTCAGGTCCTCTCCATTGTTGCTGGCCTAAGGCTTAGTTCACCATATAGCAATGTATATATTGACATATTTTCCCCTCGACTTTCTGTCATTCCCTACATCTCACCTTTCTTTGCAGACAAGCCATTTGAAATACCCTTAACTTATTTCACAGCCAATAAGTCTTTGAAATAATGTGTATTTTTTAGAGAAATCTTCTTATATAATGAGGCACAAAATCTGACCTGCTATAGTTTTCAAAACAGCATAATTTCACTCTTCTCAATGATTAATCTGTTGTATTACACAACCATTGTGTATTTAGCTTTATCAATGACATGTTCTTTAAAAATGTTTTAGAGAACCTACCAGTCTTTGAAAACATCCTTGTTCCTTGTTGCAGTTCCAGTTTTATGTATACTTTCTGCCTTGCACCTGATTATTCCAACATCTGATGGATGGCCTTGGGAATCTAATTCTGGTATTGATTGTTTTTGCTGATTGTCTCCCCTCGTAGATGATTTCTTCATTATTGTGTAAATTTAGATCATGAGCCCATGTTTAGCTAAACATCTGACCTTGTAAGAGGCTTAGGTGTGAACGCTCATAAGTTTCAGCAGAAAGTCGGCAATGAATTATTTGTGTCCCTCCAATGAGTTGCCCGCGTGGACCCCGTTTTCTGGAAGTGTTGGTACAATACTCCCTCCAAAGGCAGGGGATTCAGACAGGGATGCTTTGCGGCACCCGATCTGGGGCAGGGGCAGTGGGCGGCCTGTGCCCGGGGCAGGAGCCTCTCCGGGTGTGTCCCAGGGACCCATCTGCCTGCGAACTTCGGTCACGTGGCAGAAGCTATGATGCCCAGACCTATGGTTAGCTGTGCAGCGAGGTGTAATGCGCGGACAGGTTCCACACACACTTCAAGTAAGAGGGCGACCTGAGTGGAAAGGTGAGAGTTTGGGCAGCTGTGCAGACAAAGAAGGCGCCCTTTGGCCTGGGCCTAAACGCTTGTGACACCCCACTGGGCCTGCCGGGCTCTGAGGGCCCAGCCCTGGGCCCCCTGCACCCCTGCCCTTTGTTCAGTCACAGCAGATATAGCCACACCCACTCCCTCAGTGAGAGCAGTGTTCCAACCTCCCTCAGCCCTGCCCCCTCTCCGCAGGTTACCATGGACTACAGATGCTGCATTCTGAGGCCAGGGCGTTCTGAGAATGCCAAGGGCAGACATGATGACCTTAAATGGTTTCCTCTTGTGTCAGTTTTGGTAAACTTTAGGAGCTAGGAAATGGTCCCCTTTACAGAAATGTTCAAATTTACTGGCATTTCATATATTCTCTGCTAGAACATTGTCCTGACTCTTTCTGTATATTCTTTCCTTATGTTTTTGTTTTCCTTAATCAAAGTGTGTCTTTTCAATCTTTTCAAAGAATATTCTTTGGAGTTACTAAATCACCTCAATTTTATACGTTTTCTGCTGTATTCAGTTCTGCTCATATCTTTATTTATCTTTTTTCTATATTCTCAGGGTTTATTGGTTTGATCTTCTGATGTCAATTAAAACACTTGGTTATTCATTTTAATAAATCTTTTTACTTATAAAGATTTGATCTTTGGAAGATTCCAGCTTACTCGTAAGTTTCTAAGGGTCAGGTCCTCTCCATTGTTGCTGGCCTAAGGCTTAGTTCACCATATAGCAATGTATATATTGACATATTTTCCCCTCGACTTTCTGTCATTCCCTACATCTCACCTTTCTTTGCAGACAAGCCATTTGAAATACCCTTAACTTATTTCACAGCCAATAAGTCTTTGAAATAATGTGTATTTTTTAGAGAAATCTTCTTATATAATGAGGCACAAAATCTGACCTGCTATAGTTTTCAAAACAGCATAATTTCACTCTTCTCAATGATTAATCTGTTGTATTACACAACCATTGTGTATTTAGCTTTATCAATGACATGTTCTTTAAAAATGTTTTAGAGAACCTACCAGTCTTTGAAAACATCCTTGTTCCTTGTTGCAGTTCCAGTTTTATGTATACTTTCTGCCTTGCACCTGATTATTCCAACATCTGATGGATGGCCTTGGGAATCTAATTCTGGTATTGATTGTTTTTGCTGATTGTCTCCCCTCGTAGATGATTTCTTCATTATTGTGTAAATTTAGATCATGAGCCCATGTTTAGCTAAACATCTGACCTTGTAAGAGGCTTAGGTGTGAACGCTCATAAGTTTCAGCAGAAAGTCGGCAATGAATTATTTGTGTCCCTCCAATGAGTTGCCCGCGTGGACCCCGTTTTCTGGAAGTGTTGGTACAATACTCCCTCCAAAGGCAGGGGATTCAGACAGGGATGCTTTGCGGCACCCGATCTGGGGCAGGGGCAGTGGGCGGCCTGTGCCCGGGGCAGGAGCCTCTCCGGGTGTGTCCCAGGGACCCATCTGCCTGCGAACTTCGGTCACCTGGCAGGAAGCTATGATACCCAGACCTATGGTTAGCTGTGCAGCGAGGTGTACTGCGCAGACAGGCTCCACACACACTTCAAGTAAGAGGGCGGCCTGAGTGGAAAGGTGAGAGTTTGGGCAGCTGTGCAGACAAAGAAGGCGACCTTTGGCCTGGGCCTAAATGCTTGTGACACCCCACTGGGCCTGTGGGGCTCTGAGGTCCCTGCCCTGGGCCCCCTGCTCCCCTGTCCTTTGTTCTGTCACAGCAGAGATGGCCACACCCACTCCCTCAGTGAGGGCAGTGTTCCAAACTCCCTCAGCCCCGCCCCCTCTCCGCAGGTTACCATGGACACCAGATGCTGCATTCTGAGGCCAGGGCGTTCCGAGAATGCCAAGGGCAGACATGATGACCTTATATGGTTTTCTCTTTTGTCAGTTTTGGTAAATTTCAGGAGCTAGGAAATGGTCCCCTTTACAGAAATGTTCAAATTTACTGGCATTTAATATATTCTCTTCTATAATATTGTCCTGACTCTTTCTCTATATTCTTTACTTATGTTTTTGTTTTCCTTATTCAAAGTGTGTCTTTTCAATCTTTCAAAGAATATTCTTTGGATTTACTAAATCACCTCAATTTTATACATTTGCTGTTGTGTTAAGTTCTGCTCATATCTTTATTTATCTTTTATCTATGTTCTCAGGGTTTATTAGTTTGATCTTCTGATGTCTATTAAAACACTTGGTTATTCATTTTAATAAATCTTTTTACTTATAAAGATTTGAACTTTTGAAGATTCCAACTTACATGTAAGTTTATAAGGGTCAGGTCCTCTCCATTGTTGCTGGCCTAAGGCTTAGTTCAACATATAGCAATGCATATATTGACATATTTTCCCCTCGACTTTCTGTGATTCCCTACATCTCACCTTTCTTTGCAGACAAGCCATTTGAAATACCCTTAACTTATTTCACAGCCAATAAGTCTTTGAAATAATGTGTATTTTTAAGATAAATTTTCTTATATAATTAGGCAGAAAATCTGACCTGCCATAGTTTTCAAAACAGCATAATTTCACTCTTCTCAAAGATTAGTCTGTTGTATTACACAACCTCTGAGTATTTAGCTTTATCAAGGACATGTACTTGAAAAATGTTTTAGAGATTCTACTAGTCTTTGAAAACATCCTTGTTCCTTGTTTCAGTTCCAGTTTTATGTGTATTTCCTGCCTTGCACATTATTATTGCAATATCTGTTGGATGGCCTTGGGAATCTAATTCTGGTATTGATTGTTTTTGCTGATTGTCTCCCCTTGTAGCTGATCTCTTCATCATTGTGTAAATTTAGATCATGAGCTCATGTTTATGTAAACAGCTGACCTTGTAAGAGGCTTAGGTGTGAACGCTTGTAAGTTTCAGCAGAAAGTCTGCAAAGATTTATTGGTGTCCCTCCAATGAGTTGCCCGCGAGGACCCCGTTTTCTACAAGTTTTGGTCCAATACTCCCTCTAGAGGCAGGGGACTCAGACAGGGCTGCTTTGCGGCGCCTGATCTGGGGCAGGGGGTGTGGGCGGCCTGTGGCCGGGGCAGGAGCCTCTCCGCGTGTGTCCCAGGGACCCATCTGCCTGCGAACTTTGGTCACGTGGCAGAAGCTATGATGCCCAGACCTATGGTTAGCTGTGCAACGAGGTGTAATGCGCGGACAGGTTCCACACACACTTCAAGTAAGAGGGCGACCTGAGTGGAAAGGTGAGAGTTTGGGCAGCTGTACAGACAAAGAAGGCGCCCTTTGGCCTGGGCCTAAACGCTTGTGACACCCCACTGGGCCTGCCGGGCTCTGAGGGCCCAGCCCTGGGCCCCCTGCACCCCTGCCCTTTGTTCAGTCACAGCAGAGATAGCCACACCCACTCCCTCAGTGAGAGCAGTGTTCCAACCTCCCTCAGCCCTGCCCCCTCTCCGCAGGTTACCATGGACTACAGATGCTGCATTCTGAGGCCAGGGCGTTCCGAGAATGCCAAGGGCAGACATGATGACCTTAAATGGTTTCCTCTTGTGTCAGTTTTGGTAAACTTTAGGAGCTAGGAAATGGTCCCCTTTACAGAAATGTTCAAATTTACTGGCATTTCATATATTCTCTGCTAGAACATTGTCCTGACTCTTTCTGTATATTCTTTCCTTATGTTTTTGTTTTCCTTAATCAAAGTGTGTCTTTTCAATCTTTTCAAAGAATATTCTTTGGAGTTACTAAATCACCTCAATTTTATACGTTTTCTGCTGTATTCAGTTCTGCTCATATCTTTATTTATCTTTTTTCTATATTCTCAGGGTTTATTGGTTTGATCTTCTGATGTCAATTAAAACACTTGGTTATTCATTTTAATAAATCTTTTTACTTATAAAGATTTGATCTTTGGAAGATTCCAGCTTACTCGTAAGTTTCTAAGGGTCAGGTCCTCTCCATTGTTGCTGGCCTAAGGCTTAGTTCACCATATAGCAATGTATATATTGACATATTTTCCCCTCGACTTTCTGTCATTCCCTACATCTCACCTTTCTTTGCAGACAAGCCATTTGAAATACCCTTAACTTATTTCACAGCCAATAAGTCTTTGAAATAATGTGTATTTTTTAGAGAAATCTTCTTATATAATGAGGCACAAAATCTGACCTGCTATAGTTTTCAAAACAGCATAATTTCACTCTTCTCAATGATTAATCTGATGTATTACACAACCATTGTGTATTTAGCTTTATCAATGACATGTTCTTTAAAAATGTTTTAGAGAACCTACCAGTCTTTGAAAACATCCTTGTTCCTTGTTGCAGTTCCAGTTTTATGTATACTTTCTGCCTTGCACCTGATTATTCCAACATCTGATGGATGGCCTTGGGAATCTAATTCTGGTATTGATTGTTTTTGCTGATTGTCTCCCCTCGTAGATGATTTCTTCATTATTGTGTAAATTTAGATCATGAGCCCATGTTTAGCTAAACATCTGACCTTGTAAGAGGCTTAGGTGTGAACGCTCATAAGTTTCAGCAGAAAGTCGGCAATGAATTATTTGTGTCCCTCCAATGAGTTGCCCGCGTGGACCCCGTTTTCTGGAAGTGTTGGTACAATACTCCCTCCAAAGGCAGGGGATTCAGACAGGGATGCTTTGCGGCACCCGATCTGGGGCAGGGGCAGTGGGCGGCCTGTGCCCGGGGCAGGAGCCTCTTCGCGTGTGTCCCAGGGACCCATCTGCCTGCGAACTTCGGTCACCTGGCAGGAAGCTATGATACCCAGACCTATGGTTAGCTGTGCAGCGAGGTGTACTGCGCGGACAGGCTCCACACACACTTCAAGTAAGAGGGCCGCCTGAGTGGAAAGGTGAGAGTTTGGGCAGCTGTGCAGAAAAAGAAGGCGACCTTTGGCCTGGGCGTAAATGCTTGTGACACCCCACTGGGCCTGTGGGGCTCTGAGGTCCCTGCCCTGGGCCCCCTGCTCCCCTGTCCTTTGTTCAGTCACAGCAGAGATGGCCACACCCACTTCCTCAGTGAGGGCAGTGTTCCAACCTCCCTCAGCCCCGCCCCCTCTCCGCAGGTTACCATGGACACCAGATGCTGCATTCTGAGGCCAGGGCGTTCTGAGAATGCCAAGGGCAGACATGATGACCTTATATGGTTTCCTCTTTTGTCAGTTTTGGTAAATTTCAGGAGCTAGGAAATGGTCCCCTTTACAGAAATGTTCAAATTTACTGGCATTTCATATATTCTCTTCTATAATATTGTCCTGACTCTTTCTCTATATTCTTTACTTATGTTTTTGTTTTCCTTATTCAAAGTGTGTCTTTTCAATCTTTTCAAAGAATATTCTTTGGACTTACTAAATCACCTCAATTTTATACATTTGCTGTTGTGTTAAGTTCTGCTCATATCTTTATTTATCTTTTATCTATGTTCTCAGGGTTTATTCGTTTGATCTTCTGATGTCTATTAAAACACTTGGTTATTCATTTAAATAAATCTTTTTACTTATAAAGATTTGAACTTTTGAAGATTCCAACTTACTTGTAAGTTTATAAGGGTCAGGTCCTCTCCATTGTTGCTGGCCTAAGGCTTAGTTCAACCTATAGCAATGTATATATTGACATATTTTCCCCTCGACTTTCTGTGATTCCCTACATCTCACCTTTCTTTGCAGACAAGCCATTTGAAATACCCTTAACTTATTTCACAGCCAATAAGTCTTTGAAATAATGTGTATTTTTAAGATAAATTTTCTTATATAATTAGGCAGAAAATCTGACCTGCCATAGTTTTAAAAACAGCATAATTTCACTGTTCTCAATTATTAATCTGTTGTATTTCACAACCATTGAGTATTTAGCTTTATCAATGACATGTACTTTAAAAATGTTTTAGAGATCCTACCAGTCTGAAAACACCCTTGTTCTTTGTTTCAGTTCCAGTTTTATGTATATTTCCTGCTTTGCACCTGATTCTTCCAACATCTGATGGATGGCCTTGGGAATCTAATTCTGGTATTGATTGTTTTTGCAGATCGTCTCCCCTTGTAGCTGCTTTCTTCATTATTGTGTAAATTTAGAACATGAGCTCATGTTAGCTAAACAGTTAACCTTGTAAGAGGCTTTGGTGTGAACGCTCGTAAGCTTCTGCAGAAAGTCAGCAATGTTTTATTTGTGTCCCTCCAATGACTGTCCCGTGAGGACCCCGTTTTCTAGAAGTGTTGGTCCAATACTCACTCTAGAGGCAGTGGACTCAGACAGGGCTGCTTTGCGGCCCTCGATCAGGGGCAGGGGCTGAGGACGGCCTGTGGCCCGGTCAGGAGCCTCTCCGCATGTGTCCCAGGGACCCATCTGCCTGTGAACTTTGGTCACCTGGCAGGAAGATATGATGCCCAGACATATGGTTAGCTGTGCAGCGAGGTGTACTGCGTGGACAGATTCCAAACACACTTCAAGTAAGAGGGCGGCCTGAGTGGAAAGGTGAGAGATTGGGCAGCTGTGTAGAAAAAGAAGGCGCCATTTGGCCTGGGCCAAAATGCTTGTGACACCCCACTGGGCCTGCCGGGTTCCGAGAGGCCTGCCCTGGGCCCCCTGCTCCCCGGCCCTTTGTTCTGTCACAGCAGAGATGGCCACACCCACTCCCTCAGTGAGTGCAGTATTCCAACTTCCCTCAGCCCCGCCCGCTCTCCACAGGTTACCATGGAATACAGATGCTGCATTCTGAGGGCAGGGCGTTCCGAGAATGCCAAGGGCAGACATGATGACCTTAAATGATTTCCTCTTGTGTCAGTTTTGGTAAACTTTAGGAGCTAGGAAATGGTCCCCTTTACAGAAATGTTCAAATTTACTGGCATTTCATATATTCTCTGCTGTAACATTGTCCTGACTCTCTCTGTATATTCTTTACTTATGTTTTTGTTTTCCTTAATCAAAGTGTGTCTTTTCAATCTTTTCAAAGAATATTCTTTGGACTTACTAAATCACCTCAATTATATACGTTTTCTGTTGTATTAAGTTCTGCTCATATCTTTATTTATCTTTTTTCAACGTTCTCAGGGTTTATTGGTTTGATCTTCTGATGTCAATTAAAACACTTGGTTATTCATTTTAATAAATCTTTTTACTTATAAAGATTTGAACTTTGGAAGATTCCAACTTACTTGTATGTTTCTAAGGGACAGGTCCTCTACATTGTTGCTGGCCTACGGCTTAGTTCAACATATAGCAATGTATATATTGACATATTTTCCCCTCGACTTTCTGTGATTCCCTACATCTCACCTTTCTTTGCAGACAAGCCAGTTGAAATACCCTTAACTTATTTCACAGCCAATAAGTCTTTGAAATAATGTGTAATTTTTAGATAAATCTTCTTATATAATTAGGCAGAAAATCTGACCTGCCATAATTTTCAAAACAGCATAATTTCACTCTTCTCAATGATTAATCTGTTGTATTACAAAACCCTTGACTACTTAGCTTTATCAATGACATGTAATTTAAAAATGTTTTAAAGATCCTACCAGTCTTTGAAAACATCCTTGTTCCTTGTTTCAGTTCCAGGTTTATGTATATTTCCTGCCTTGCACCTGATTATTCCCACATCTGATGGATGGCCTTGGGAATCTAATTCTGGTATTGATGGTTTCTGCTGATTGTCTCCCCTTGTACCTGATTTCTTCATTATTGTGTAAATTTAGATCATGAGCTCATGTTTAGCTAAATAGCTGACCTTGTAAGAGGATTAGGTGTGAACGCTCGTAAGTTCCAGCAGAAAGTCGGAAAAGATTTATTTGTGTCCCTCCAATGAGTTGCCTGCGAGGACCCCGTTTTCTAGAAGAGTTGGTCCAATACTCCCTCTAGAGGCAGGGGACTCAGACAGGGCTGGTTTGCGGCCCCCAATCTGGGGCAGGGGCAGTGGGCGGCCTGTGGCCCAGGTAGGACCCTCTCCGCGTGTGTCCCCGGGACCAATCTGCCTGCGAACATCAGTCACCTGGCAGGAAGCTACGATGCCCAGACCTATGGTTAGCTGTGCAGTGAGGTGTACTGCGCGGACACGTTCCACACACACTTCAAGTAAGAGGGCGGCCTGAGTGGAAAGGTGAGAGTTTGGACAGCTGTGCAGACAAAGAAGGCACACTTTAGCCTGCACCTAAATGCTTGTGACACCCCACTGGGCCTGCCGGGCTCTGAGGGCCCTGCCCTGGGTCCCTGGCTCCACTGTCCTTTGTTCAGTCACAGCAGATATGGCCACACCCAGTCCCTCTGTGAGGGCAGGATTCCAACCTCCCTCAGCCCCGCCCCTTCTCCACAGGTTACCATGGACTACAGATGCTGAATTCTTAGTCCAGTGTGTTCTGAGAAGCCCAAGGGGAGACATGATGACCTTAAATGGTTTCCTCTTGTGTCAGTTTTGGTAAACTTTAGGGGCTAGGAAATGGTCCTTTTTACAGAAATGTTCAAATTTACTGGCATTTCATATATTCTCTGCTATAACATTGTTCTGATTCTTTCTCTATATTCTTTACTTATGTTTTTGTTTTCCTTAATCAAAGTGTGTCTTTTAAATCTTTTCAAAGAATATTCTTTGGACTTACTAAATCACCTCAATTTTATCCGTTTTCTGTTGTATTAAGTTCTGCTCATATCTTTATTTATCTTTTTTCTATGTTCTCAGGGTTTATTGTTTTGATCTTCTGATGTCAATTAAAACACTTGGTTATTCATTTTATTAAATCATTTCCTTATAAAGATTTGAACTTTTGAAGATTCCAGCTTACTTGTAAGTTTCTAAGGGTCAGGTCCTCTACATTGTTGCTGGTATAAGGCTTAGTTCAACATAGAGCAATGTATATATTGACATATTTTCCCCTCGACTTTCTGTGATTCCCTACATCTCAACTTTCTTTGCAGACAAGACATTTGAAATACCCTTATCGTATTTCACAGCCAATAAGTCTTTGAAATAATGTGTAATTTTTAGATAAGTCTTCTTATATAATTAGGCAGAAAATCTGACCTGCCATAGTTTTCAAAACAGCATAATTTCACTCCTCTCAATGATTAATCTGTTGTAATACACAACCTTTGAGTACTTAGCTTTATAAATGACATGTACTTTAAAAATGTTTTAAAGATCCTACCAGGCTTTGAAAACATCCTTTTTCCTTGTTTCAGTTCCAGGTTTATGTATATTTCCTGCCTTCCACTTGATTATTCCAACATCTGATGGATGGCCTTGGGAATCTAATTCTGGTATTGATTGTTTTGGCTGATTGTCTCCCCTTGTAGCTGATTTCTTCATTATTGTGTAAATTTAGATCATGAGCTCATGTTTAGCTAAACAGCTGACCTTGTAAGTGGCTTAAGTGTGAACGCTCGTAAGTTTCAGCAGGATGTCAGAAAAGATTTATTTGTGTCCCTCCAATGAGTTGCCCGCGAGGACCCCGTTTTCTAGAAGACTTGGTCCAATACTCCCTCTGGAGGCAGGGGACTCAGACAGGGCTGGTTTGCGGCCCTCAATCTGGGTCAGGGGCAGTGGGCGGCCTGTTGCCCAGATAGGAGCCTCTCCGCGTGTGTCCCAGGGACCAAACTGCCTGCGAACTTCAGTCACCTGGCCGGAAGCTACGATGCCCAGACCTATGGTTAGCTGTGCAGCGAGGTGTACTGCGCGGACACATTCCACACACACTTCAAGTAAGAGGGTGGCCTGAGTGGAAAGGTGAGACTTTAGGCAGCTGTGCAGACAAAGAAGGCGCCCTTTGGCCTGCGCCTAAATGCGTGTGATACTCCACAGGGCCTGCTGGGCTCTGAGGGCCCTGCCCTGGGTCTCTGGCTCCACTGCCCTTTGTTTAGTCACAGTAGAGAAGGCCACACCCACTCCCTCAGTGAGGGCAGTGTTCCAACCTCCCTCAGCCCCGCCCCTTCTCTGCAGTTTACCATGGACTACAGATGCTACATTCTTAGGCCAGGGCGTTCTGAGAAGGCCAAGGGCAGACATGATGACCTTAAATGATTTCCTCTTGTGTCAATTTTGGTAAACTTTAGGGGCTAGGAAATGTTCCTCTTTACAGAAATGTTCAAATTTACTGGCATTTCATATATTCTCTGCTATAACATTATTCTGAATCTTTCTCTATATTCTTTACTTATGTTTTTTTTTCCTTAATCAAAGTGTGTCTTTTCAATCTTTTCAAAGAATATTCTTTGGACTTACTAAATCACCTCAATTTTATACATTTGCTGTTGTGTTAAATTCTGCTCATATCTTTATTTATCTTTTATCTATGTTCTCAGGGTTTATTAGTTTGATCTTCTGATGTCTATTAAAACACTTGGTTATTCATTTTAATAAATCTTTTTACTTATAAAGATTTGAACTTTTGAAGATTCCAACTTACTTGTAAGTTTATAAGGGTCAGGTCCTCTCTATTGTTGCTGGCCTAAGGCTTAGTTCAACATATAGCAATGTATATATTGACATATTTTCCCCTCGACTTTCTGTGATTCCCTACATCTCACCTTTCTTTGCAGACAAGCCATTTGAAATACCCTTAACTTATTTCACAGCCAATAAGTCTTTGAAATAATGTGTATTTTTAAGATAAATTTTCTTATATAATTAGGCAGAAAATCTGACCTGCCATAGTTTTAAAAACAGCATAATTTCACTCTTCTCAATGATTAATCTGTTGTATATCACAACCTTTGAGTATTTATGTTTATCAATGACATGTACTTTAAAAATGTTTTAGAGATCCTACCAGTCTGAAAACAACCTTGTTCTTTGTTTCAGTTCCAGTTTTATGTATATTTCCTGCCTTGCACGTGATTCTTCCAACATCTGATGGATGGCCTTGGGAATCTAATTCTGGTATTGATTGTTTTTGCAGATCGTCTCCCCTTGTAGCTGATTTCTTCATTATTTTGTAAATTTAGAACATGAGCTCATGTTAGCTAAACAGTTAACCTTGTAAGAGGCTATGGTGTGAACGCTCGTAAGCTTCTGCAGAAAGTCAGCAAAGTTTTATTTGTGTCCCTCAAATGAGTGTCCCGTGAGGACCCCGTTTTCTAGAAGTGTTGGTCCAATACTCACTCTAGAGGCAGTGGACTCAGACAGGGCTGCTTTGCGGCCCTCGATCAGGGGCAGGGGCTGAGGACGGCCTGTGGCCCGGTCAGGAGCCTCTCCGCGTGTGTCCCAGGTACCCATCTTCCTGTGAACTTTGGTCACCTGGCAGGAAGATACGATGCCCAGACATATGGTTAGCTGTGCAGCGAGGTGTACTGCGCGGACAGATTCCAAACACACTTCAAGTAAGAGGGCGGCCTGAGTGGAAAGGTGAGAGTTTGGGCAGCTGTGTAGAAAAAGAAGGCGCCCTTTGGCCTGGACCTAAATGCTTGTGACACACCACTGGGCCTGCCGGGTTCCGAGAGGCCTGCCCTGGGCCCCCTGCTCCCCGGCCCTTTGTTCCGTCACAGCAGAGATGGCCACAACCACTCCCTCAGTGAGTGCAGTATTCCAACCTCCCTCAGCCCCGCCCCCTCTCCACAGGTTACCATGGAATACAGATGCTGCATTCTGAGGCCAGGGCGTGCCGAGAATGCCAAGGGCAGACATGATGACCTTAAATGATTTCCTCTTGTGTCAGTTTTGGTAAACTTTAGGAGCTAGGAAATGGTCCCCTTTACAGAAATGTTCAAATTTACTGGCATTTCATATATTCTCTGCTGTAACATTGTCCTGACTCTCTCTGTATATTCTTTACATATGTTTTTGTTTTCCTTAATCAAAGTGTGTCTTTTCAATCTTTTCAAAGTATATTCTTTGGACTTACTAAATCACCTCAATTTTATACGTTTTCTGTTGTATTAAGTTCTGCTCATATCTTTATTTATCTTTTTTCAACGTTCTCAGGGTTTATTGGTTTGATCTTCTGATGTCAATTAAAACACTTGGTTATTCATTTTAATAAATCTTTTTACTTATAAAGATTTGAACTTTGAAAGATTCCAACTTACTTTTAAGTTTCTAAGGGTCATGTCCACTACATAGTTGCTGGCCTAAGGCTTAGTTCACCATATAGCAATGCATATATTGACATATTTTCCCCTCGACTTTCTGTGATTCCTTACATCTCACTTTTCTTTGCAGACAATCCATTTGAAACACCCTTAACTTATTTCACAGCCAATAATTCTTTGAAATAATGTGTATTTTTTAGAGAAATCTTCTTATATAATTAGGCAGAAAATCTGACCTGCCACAGTTTTCAAAACAGCATAATTTCACTCTTCTCAATGATTAATCTGTTGTATTACACAACCATTGTGTATTTAGCTTTATCAATGACATGTACTTTACAAATGTTTTAGAGATCCTACCAGTCTTTGAAAACATCCTTGTTCCTTGTTTCAGTTCCAGTTTTATGTATATTTCCTGCCTTGCACCTGATTATTCCAACATCTGATGGATGGCCTTGGGAATCTAATTCTGGTATTGATTGTTTTGGCTGATTGTCTCCCCTTGTAGCTGATTTCTTCATTATTGTGTAAATTTACATCATGAGCTCATGTTTAACTAAAGAGCTATCCTTGTAAGAGGCTTAGGTTTGAACGCTCCTAAGTTTCAGCAGAAAGTCGGCAAAGATTTATTTGTGTCCCTCCAATAAGTTGCCCTCGAGGACCCCGTTTCCTAGAAGTGTTGGTCCAATACTCCCTCTAGGGGCAGGGGACACAAACAGGGCTGCTTTTCGGCCCACGATCTGGGGCAGGGGCAGTGGGAGGCCTGTGGCCCGGGCAGGAACCTCTCCGCGTGTGTCCCAGGGACCCATCTGCCTGCAAACTTCAGTCACCTGGCAGGAAGCTACGATGCCAACACCTAAGGTTAGCTGTGCAGTGAGGTGTACTGCGCGGACAGGTTCCACACACATTCAAGTAACAGGGCGGCCTGAGTGGAAAGGTGAGTGTTTGGGCAGCTGTGCAGACAAAGAAGGCGCCCTTTGGCCTGGGCCTAAATGCTTGTGACACCCCACTGGGCATGCCGGGCTCTGATGGCCCGGCACAGGGCACCCTGCTCCCCGGCCCCTTGTTCAGTCACAGCAGAGATGGCCACACCCACTCCCTCATAGAGGGCAGTGTTCCAACCTCCCTCAGCCCCGCCCCCTCTCCGCAGGTTACCATGGACTACAGATGCTGCATTCTGAGGCCAGGAGATTCCGAGAATGCCAAGGGCAGACATGATGACCTTAAATGATTTCCTCTTGTGTCAGTTTTGGTAAACTTTAGGAGCTAGGAAATGGTCCCCTTTACAGAAATGTTCAAATTTACTGGCATTTCATATATTCTCTGCTAGAACATTGTCCTGACTCTTTCTGTATATTCTTTCCTTATGTTTTTGTTTTCCTTAATCAAAGTGTGTCTTTTCAATCTTTTCAAAGAATATTCTTTGGAGTTACTAAATCACCTCAATTTTATACGTTTTCTGCTGTATTCAGTTCTGCTCATATCTTTATTTATCTTTTTTCTATATTCTCAGGGTTTATTGGTTTGATCTTCTGATGTCAATTAAAACACTTGGTTATTCATTTTAATAAATCTTTTTACTTATAAAGATTTGATCTTTGGAAGATTCCAGCTTACTCGTAAGTTTCTAAGGGTCAGGTCCTCTCCATTGTTGCTGGCCTAAGGCTTAGTTCACCATATAGCAATGTATATATTGACATATTTTCCCCTCGACTTTCTGTCATTCCCTACATCTCACCTTTCTTTGCAGACAAGCCATTTGAAATACCCTTAACTTATTTCACAGCCAATAAGTCTTTGAAATAATGTGTATTTTTTAGAGAAATCTTCTTATATAATGAGGCACAAAATCTGACCTGCTATAGTTTTCAAAACAGCATAATTTCACTCTTCTCAATGATTAATCTGTTGTATTACACAACCATTGTGTATTTAGCTTTATCAATGACATGTTCTTTAAAAATGTTTTAGAGAACCTACCAGTCTTTGAAAACATCCTTGTTCCTTGTTACAGTTCCAGTTTTATGTATACTTTCTGCCTTGCACCTGATTATTCCAACATCTGATGGATGGCCTTAGGAATCTAATTCTGGTATTGATTGTTTTTGCTGATTGTCTCCCCTCGTAGATGATTTCTTCATTATTGTGTAAATTTAGATCATGAGCCCATGATTAGCTAAACAGCTGACCTTGTAAGAGGCTTAGGTGTGAACGCTCATAAGTTTCAGCAGAAAGTCGGCAATGAATTATTTGTGTCCCTCCAATGAGTTGCCGGCGTGGACCCCGTTTTCTGGAAGTGTTGGTACAATACTCCCTCCAAAGGCAGGGGATTCAGACAGGGATGCTTTGCGGCACCCGATCTGGGGCAGGGGCAGTGGGCGGCCTGTGCCCGGGGCAGGAGCCTCTCCCCTTGTGTCCCAGGGACCCATCTGCCTGCGAACTTCGGTCACCTGGCAGGAAGCTATGATACCCAGACCTATGGTTAGCTGTGCAGCGAGGTGTACTGCGCGGACAGGCTCCACACACACTTCAAGTAAGTGGGCCGCCTGAGTGGAAAGGTGAGAGTTTGGGCAGCTGTGCAGACAAAGAAGGCGACCTTTGGCCTGGGCCTAAATGCTTGTGACACCCCACTGGGCCTGTGGGGCTCTGAGGTCCCTGCCCTGGACACCCTGCTCCCCTGTCCTTTGTTCAGTCACAGCAGAGATGGCCACACCCACTCCCTCAGTGAGGGCAGTGTTCCAACCTCCCTCAACCCCGCCCCCTCTCCGCAGGTTACCATGGACACCAGATGCTGCATTCTGAGGCCAGGGCGTTCTGAGAATGCCAAGGGCAGACATGATGACCTTATATGGTTTCCTCTTTTGTCAGTTTTGGTAAATTTCAGGAGCTAGGAAATGGTCCCCTTTACAGAAATGTTCAAATTTACTGGCATTTTATATATTCTCTTCTATAATATTGTCCTGACTCTTTCTCTATATTCTTTACTTATGTTTTTGTTTTCCTTATTCAAAGTGTGTCTTTTCAATCTTTTCAAAGAATATTCTTTGGACTTACTAAATCACCTCAATTTTATACATTTGCTGTTGTGTTAAGTTCTGCTCATATCTTTATTTATCTTTTATCTATGTTCTCAGGGTTTATTAGTTTGATCTTCTGATGTCTATTAAAACACTTGGTTATTCATTTTAATAAATCTTTTTACATATAAAGATTTGAACTTTTGAAGATTCCAACTTACTTGTAAGTTTATAAGGGTCAGGTCCTCTCCATTGTTGCTGGCCTAAGGCTTAGTTCAACATATAGCAATGTATATATTGACATATTTTCCCCTCGACTTTCTGTGATTCCCTACATCTCACCTTTCTGTGCAGACAAGCCATTTGAAATACCCTTAACTTATTTCACAGCCAATAAGTCTTTGAAATAATGTGTATTTTTAAGATAAATTTTCTTATATAATTAGGCAGAAAATCTGACCTGCCATAGTTTTAAAAACAGCATAATTTCACTCTTCTCAATGATTAATCTGTTGTATTTCACAACCATTGAGTATTTAGCTTTATCAATGACATGTACTTTAAAAATGTTTTAGAGATCCTACCAGTCTGAAAACACCCTTGTTCTTTGTTTCAGTTCCAGTTTTATGTATATTTCCTGCTTTGCACCTGATTCTTCCAACATCTGATGGATGGCCTTGGGAATCTAATTCTGGTATTGATTGTTTTTGCAGATCGTCTCCCCTTGTAGCTGCTTTCTTCATTATTGTGTAAATTTAGAACATGAGCTCATGTTAGCTAAACAGTTAACCTTGTAAGAGGCTTTGGTGTGAACGCTCGTAAGCTTCTGCAGAAAGTCAGCAAAGTTTTATTTGTGTCCCTCCAATGAGTGTCCCGTGAGGACCCCGTTTTCTAGAAGTGTTGGTCCAATACTCACTCTAGAGTCAGTGGACTCAGACAGGGCTGCTTTGCGGCCCTCGATCAGGGGCAGGGGCTGAGGACGGCCTGTGGCCCGGTCAGGAGCCTCTCCGCATGTGTCCCAGGGACCCATCTGCCTGTGAACTTTGGTCACCTGGCAGGAAGATACGATGCCCAGACATATGGTTTGCTGTGCAGCGAGGTGTACTGCGTGGACAGATTCCAAACACACTTCAAGTAAGAGGGCGGCCTGAGTGGAAAGGTGAGAGTTTGGGCAGCTGTGTAGAAAAAGAAGGCGCCCTTTGGCCTGGGCCTAAATGCTTGTGACACCCCACTGGGCCTGCTGGGTTCCGAGAGGCCTGCCCTGGGCCCCCTGCTCCCCGGCCCTTTGTTCTGTCACAGCAGAGATGGCCACACCCACTCCCTCAGTGAGTGCAGTATTCCAACCTCCCTCAGCCCCGCCCGCTCTCCACAGGTTACCATGGAATACAGATGCTGCATTCTGAGGGCAGGGCGTTCCGAGAATGCCAAGGGCAGACATGATGACCTTAAATGATTTCCTCTTGTGTCAGTTTTGGTAAACTTTAGGAGCTAGGAAATGGTCCCCTTTACAGAAATGTTCAAATTTACTGGCATTTCATATATTCTCTGCTGTAACATTGTCCTGACTCTCTCTGTATATTCTTTTCTTATGTTTTTGTTTTCCTTAATCAAAGTGTGTCTTTTCAATCTTTTCAAAGAATATTCTTTGGACTTACTAAATCACCTCAATTATATACGTTTTCTGTTGTATTAAGTTCTGCTCATATCTTTATTTATCTTTTTTCAACGTTCTCAGGGTTTATTGGTTTGATCTTCTGATGTCAATTAAAACACTTGGTTATTCATTTTAATAAATCTTTTTACTTATAAAGATTTGAACTTTGGAAGATTCCAACTTACTTGTAAGTTTCTAAGGGACAGGTCCTCTACATTGTTGCTGGCCTACGGCTTAGTTCAACATATAGCAATGTATATATTGACATATTTTCCCCTCGACTTTCTGTGATTCCCTACATCTCACCTTTCTTTGCAGACAAGCCATTTGAAATACCCTTAACTTATTTCACAGCCAATAAGTCTTTGAAATAATGTGTATTTTTTAGAGAAATCTTCTTATATAAGTAGGCAGAAAATCTGACCTGCCATAGTTTTCAAAACAGCATAATTTCACTCTTCTCAAAGATTAGTCTGTTGTATTACACAACCTCTGAGTATTTAGCTTTATCAAGGACATGTACTTGAAAAATGTTTTAGAGATTCTACCAGTCTTTGAAAACATCCTTGTTCCTTGTTTCAGTTCCAGTTTTATGTGTATTTCCTGCCTTGCACATTATTATTGCAATATCTGTTGGATGGCCTTGGGAATCTAATTCTGGTATTGATTGTTTTTGCTGATTGTCTCCCCTTGTAGCTGATCTCTTCATCATTGTGTAAATTTAGATCATGAGCTCATGTTTATGTAAACAGCTGACCTTGTAAGAGGCTTAGGTGTGAACGCTTGTAAGTTTCAGCAGAAAGTCTGCAAAGATTTATTGGTGTCCCTCCAATGAGTTGCCCGCGAGGACCCCGTTTTCTACAAGTTTTGGTCCAATACTCCCTCTAGAGGCAGGGGACTCAGACAGGGCTGCTTTGCGGCGCCTGATCTGGGGCAGGGGGTGTGGGCGGCCTGTGGCCGGGGCAGGAGCCTCTCCGCGTGTGTCCCAGGGACCCATCTGCCTGCGAACTTCGGTCACGTGGCAGAAGCTATGATGCCCAGACCTATGGTTAGCTGTGCAGCGAGGTGTAATGCGCGGACAGGTTCCACACACACTTCAAGTAAGAGGGCGACCTGAGTGGAAAGGTGAGAGTTTGGGCAGCTGTGCAGACAAAGAAGGCGCCCTTTGGCCTGGGCCTAAACGCTTGTGACACCCCACTGGGCCTGCCAGGCTCTGAGGGCCCAGCCCTGGGCCCCCTGCACCCCTGCCCTTTGTTCAGTCACAGCAGAGATAGCCACACCCACTCCCTCAGTGAGAGCAGTGTTCCAACCTCCCTCAGCCCTGCCCCCTCTCCGCAGGTTACCATGGACTACAGATGCTGCATTCTGAGGCCAGGGCGTTCCGAGAATGCCAAGGGCAGACATGATGACCTTAAATGGTTTCCTCTTGTGTCAGTTTTGGTAAACTTTAGGAGCTAGGAAATGGTCCCCTTTACAGAAATGTTCAAATTTACTGGCATTTCATATATTCTCTGCTAGAACATTGTCCTGACTCTTTCTGTATATTCTTTCCTTATGTTTTTGTTTTCCTTAATCAAAGTGTGTCTTTTCAATCTTTTCAAAGAATATTCTTTGGAGTTACTAAATCACCTCAATTTTATACGTTTTCTGCTGTATTCAGTTCTGCTCATATCTTTATTTATCTTTTTTCTATATTCTCAGGGTTTATTGGTTTGATCTTCTGATGTCAATTAAAACACTTGGTTATTCATTTTAATAAATCTTTTTACTTATAAAGATTTGATCTTTGGAAGATTCCAGCTTACTCGTAAGTTTCTAAGGGTCAGGTCCTCTCCATTGTTGCTGGCCTAAGGCTTAGTTCACCATATAGCAATGTATATATTGACATATTTTCCCCTCGACTTTCTGTCATTCCCTACATCTCACCTTTCTTTGCAGACAAGCCATTTGAAATACCCTTAACTTATTTCACAGCCAATAAGTCTTTGAAATAATGTGTATTTTTTAGAGAAATCTTCTTATATAATGAGGCACAAAATCTGACCTGCCATAGTTTTCAAAACAGAATAATTTCACTCTTCTCAATGATTAATCTGATGTATTACACAACCATTGTGTATTTAGCTTTATCAATGACATGTTCTTTAAAAATGTTTTAGAGAACCTACCAGTCTTTGAAAACATCCTTGTTCCTTGTTGCAGTTCCAGTTTTATGTATACTTTCTGCCTTGCACCTGATTATTCCAACATCTGATGGATGGCCTTAGGAATCTAATTCTGGTATTGATTGTTTTTGCTGATTGTCTCCCCTCGTAGATGATTTCTTCATTATTGTGTAAATTTAGATCATGAGCCCATGTTTAGCTAAACATCTGACCTTGTAAGAGGCTTAGGTGTGAACGCTCATAAGTTTCAGCAGAAAGTCGGCAATGAATTATTTGTGTCCCTCCAATGAGTTGCCCGCGTGGACCCCGTTTTCTGGAAGTGTTGGTACAATACTCCCTCCAAAGGCAGGGGATTCAGACAGGGATGCTTTGCGGCACCCGATCTGGGGCAGGGGCAGTGGGCGACCTGTGCCCGGGGCAGGAGCCTCTCCGCGTGTGTCCCAGGGACCCATCTGCCTGCGAACTTCGGTCACCTGGCAGGAAGCTATGATACCCAGACCTATGGTTAGCTGTGCAGCGAGGTGTACTGCGCGGACAGGCTCCACACACACTTCAAGTAAGAGGGCCGCCTGAGTGGAAAGGTGAGAGTTTGGGCAGCTGTGCAGAAAAAGAAGGCGACCTTTGGCCTGGGCCTAAATGCTTGTGACACCCCACTGGGCCTGTGGGGCTCTGAGGTCCCTGCCCTGGGCCCCCTGCTCCCCTGTCCTTTGTTCAGTAACAGCAGAGATGGCCACACCCACTTCCTCAGTGAGGGCAGTGTTCCAACCTCCCTCAGCCCCGCCCCCTCTCTGCAGGTTACCATGGACACCAGATGCTGCATTCTGAGGCCAGGGCGTTCTGAGAATGCCAAGGGCAGACATGATGACCTTATATGGTTTCCTCTTTTGTCAGTTTTGGTAAATTTCAGGAGCTAGGAAATGGTCCCCTTTACAGAAATGTTCAAATTTACTGGCATTTTATATATTCTCTTCTATAATATTGTCCTGACTCTTTCTCTATATTCTTTACTTATGTTTTTGTTTTCCTTATTCAAAGTGTGTCTTTTCAATCTTTTCAAAGAATATTCTTTGGACTTACTAAATCACCTCAATTTTATACATTTGCTGTTGTGTTAAGTTCTGCTCATATCTTTATTTATCTTTTATCTATGTTCTCAGGGTTTATTAGTTTGATCTTCTGATGTCTATTAAAACACTTGTTTATTCATTTTAATAAATCTTTTTACTTATAAAGATTTGAACTTTTGAAGATTCCAACTTACTTGTAAGTTTATAAGGGTCAGGTCCCCTCCATTGTTGCTGGCCTAAGGCTTAGTTCAACATATAGCAATGTATATATTGACATATTTTCCCCTCGACTTTCTGTGATTCCCTACATCTCACCTTTCTTTTCAGACAAGCCATTTGAAATACCCTTAACTTATTTCACAGCCAATAAGTCTTTGAAATAATGTGTATTTTTAAGATAAATTTTCTTATATAATTAGGCAGAAAATCTGACCTGCCATAGTTTTAAAAACAGCATAATTTCACTCTTCTCAATTATTAATCTGTTGTATTTCACAACCATTGAGTATTTAGCTTTATCAATGACATGTACTTTAAAAATGTTTTAGAGATCCTACTAGTCTGAAAACACCCTTGTTCTTTGTTTCAGTTCCAGTTTTATGTATATTTCCTGCTTTGCACCTGATTCTTCCAACATCTGATGGATGGCCTTGGGAATCTAATTCTGGTATTGATTGTTTTTTCAGATCGTCTCCCCTTGTAGCTGCTTTCTTCATTATTGTGTAAATTTAGAACATGAGCTCATGTTAGCTAAACAGTTAACCTTGTAAGAGGCTTTGGTGTGAACGCTCGTAAGCTTCTGCAGAAAGTCAGCAAAGTTTTATTTGTGTCCCTCCAATGAGTGTCCCGTGAGGACCCCGTTTTCTAGAAGTGTTGGTCCAATACTCACTCTAGAGGCAGTGGACTCAGACAGGGCTGCTTTGCGGCCCTCGATCAGGGGCAGGGGCTGAGGACGGCCTGTGGCCCGGTCAGGAGCCTCTCCGCATGTGTCCCAGGGACCCATCTGCCTGTGAACTTTGGTCATCTGGCAGGAAGATACGATGCCCCGACATATGGTTTGCTGTGCAGCGAGGTGTACTGCGTGGACAGATTCCAAACACACTTCAAGTAAGAGGGCGGCCTGAGTGGAAAGGTGAGAGTTTGGGCAGCTGTGTAGAAAAAGAAGGCACCCTTTGGCCTGGGCCTAAATGCTTGTGACACCCCACTGGGCCTGCCGGGTTCCGAGAGGCCTGCCCTGGGCCCCCTGCTCCCCGGCCCTTTGTTCTGTCACAGCAGAGATGGCCACACCCACTCCCTCAGTGAGTGCAGTATTCCAACCTCCTCAGCCCCGCCCGCTCTCCACAGGTTACCATGGAATACAGATGCTGCATTCTGAGGGCAGGGCGTTCCGAGAATGCCAAGGGCAGACATGATGACCTTAAATGATTTCCTCTTGTGTCAGTTTTGGTAAACTTTAGGAGCTAGGAAATGGTCCCCTTTACAGAAATGTTCAAATTTACTGGCATTTCATATATTCTCTGCTGTAACATTGTCCTGACTCTCTCTGTATATTCTTTTCTTATGTTTTTGTTTTCCTTAATCAAAGTGTGTCTTTTCAATCTTTTCAAAGAATATTCTTTGGACTTACTAAATCACCTCAATTATATACGTTTTCTGTTGTATTAAGTTCTGCTCATATCTTTATTTATCTTTTTTCAACGTTCTCAGGGTTTATTGGTTTGATCTTCTGATGTCAATTAAAACACTTGGTTATTCATTTTAATAAATCTTTTTACTTATAAAGATTTGAACTTTGGAAGATTCCAACTTACTTGTAAGTTTCTAAGGGACAGGTCCTCTACATTGTTGCTGGCCTACGGCTTAGTTCAACATATAGCAATGTATATATTGACATATTTTCCCCTCGACTTTCTGTGATTCCCTACATCTCACCTTTCTTTGCAGACAAGCCATTTGAAATACCCTTAACTTATTTCACAGCCAATAAGTCTTTGAAATAATGTGTATTTTTTAGAGAAATCTTCTTATATAAGTAGGCAGAAAATCTGACCTGCCATAGTTTTCAAAACAGCATAATTTCACTCTTCTCAAAGATTAGTCTGTTGTATTACACAACCTCTGAGTATTTAGCTTTATCAAGGACATGTACTTGAAAAATGTTTTAGAGATTCTACCAGTCTTTGAAAACATCCTTGTTCCTTGTTTCAGTTCCAGTTTTATGTGTATTTCCTGCCTTGCACATTATTATTGCAATATCTGTTGGATGGCCTTGGGAATCTAATTCTGGTATTGATTGTTTTTGCTGATTGTCTCCCCTTGTAGCTGATCTCTTCATCATTGTGTAAATTTAGATCATGAGCTCATGTTTATGTAAACAGCTGACCTTGTAAGAGGCTTAGGTGTGAACGCTTGTAAGTTTCAGCAGAAAGTCTGCAAAGATTTATTGGTGTCCCTCCAATGAGTTGCCCGCGAGGACCCCGTTTTCTACAAGTTTTGGTCCAATACTCCCTCTAGAGGCAGGGGACTCAGACAGGGCTGCTTTGCGGCGCCTGATCTGGGGCAGGGGGTGTGGGCGGCCTGTGGCCGGGGCAGGAGCCTCTCCGCGTGTGTCCCAGGGACCCATCTGCCTGCGAACTTCGGTCACGTGGCAGAAGCTATGATGCCCAGACCTATGGTTAGCTGTGCAGCGAGGTGTAATGCGCGGACAGGTTCCACACACACTTCAAGTAAGAGGGCGACCTGAGTGGAAAGGTGAGAGTTTGGGCAGCTGTGCAGACAAAGAAGGCGCCCTTTGGCCTGGGCCTAAACGCTTGTGACACCCCACTGGGCCTGCCGGGCTCTGAGGGCCCAGCCCTGGGCCCCCTGCACCCCTGCCCTTTGTTCAGTCACAGCAGAGATAGCCACACCCACTCCCTCAGTGAGAGCAGTGTTCCAACCTCCCTCAGCCCTGCCCCCTCTCCGCAGGTTACCATGGACTACAGATGCTGCATTCTGAGGCCAGGGCGTTCTGAGAATGCCAAGGGCAGACATGATGACCTTAAATGGTTTCCTCTTGTGTCAGTTTTGGTAAACTTTAGGAGCTAGGAAATGGTCCCCTTTACAGAAATGTTCAAATTTACTGGCATTTCATATATTCTCTGCTAGAACATTGTCCTGACTCTTTCTGTATATTCTTTCCTTATGTTTTTGTTTTCCTTAATCAAAGTGTGTCTTTTCAATCTTTTCAAAGAATATTCTTTGGAGTTACTAAATCACCTCAATTTTATACGTTTTCTGCTGTATTCAGTTCTGCTCATATCTTTATTTATCTTTTTTCTATATTCTCAGGGTTTATTGGTTTGATCTTCTGATGTCAATTAAAACACTTGGTTATTCATTTTAATAAATCTTTTTACTTATAAAGATTTGATCTTTGGAAGATTCCAGCTTACTCGTAAGTTTCTAAGGGTCAGGTCCTCTCCATTGTTGCTGGCCTAAGGCTTAGTTCACCATATAGCAATGTATATATTGACATATTTTCCCCTCGACTTTCTGTCATTCCCTACATCTCACCTTTCTTTGCAGACAAGCCATTTGAAATACCCTTAACTTATTTCACAGCCAATAAGTCTTTGAAATAATGTGTATTTTTTAGAGAAATCTTCTTATATAATGAGGCACAAAATCTGACCTGCTATAGTTTTCAAAACAGCATAATTTCACTCTTCTCAATGATTAATCTGTTGTATTACACAACCATTGTGTATTTAGCTTTATCAATGACATGTTCTTTAAAAATGTTTTAGAGAACCTACCAGTCTTTGAAAACATCCTTGTTCCTTGTTGCAGTTCCAGTTTTATGTATACTTTCTGCCTTGCACCTGATTATTCCAACATCTGATGGATGGCCTTGGGAATCTAATTCTGGTATTGATTGTTTTTGCTGATTGTCTCCCCTCGTAGATGATTTCTTCATTATTGTGTAAATTTAGATCATGAGCCCATGTTTAGCTAAACATCTGACCTTGTAAGAGGCTTAGGTGTGAACGCTCATAAGTTTCAGCAGAAAGTCGGCAATGAATTATTTGTGTCCCTCCAATGAGTTGCCCGCGTGGACCCCGTTTTCTGGAAGTGTTGGTACAATACTCCCTCCAAAGGCAGGGGATTCAGACAGGGATGCTTTGCGGCACCCGATCTGGGGCAGGGGCAGTGGGCGGCCTGTGCCCGGGGCAGGAGCCTCTCCGCGTGTGTCCCAGGGACCCATCTGCCTGCGAACTTCGGTCACCTGGCAGGAAGCTATGATACCCAGACCTATGGTTAGCTGTGCAGCGAGGTGTACTGCGCAGACAGGCTCCACACACACTTCAAGTAAGAGGGCGGCCTGAGTGGAAAGGTGAGAGTTTGGGCAGCTGTGCAGACAAAGAAGGCGACCTTTGGCCTGGGCCTAAATGCTTGTGACACCCCACTGGGCCTGTGGGGCTCTGAGGTCCCTGCCCTGGGCCCCCTGCTCCCCTGTCCTTTGTTCTGTCACAGCAGAGATGGCCACACCCACTCCCTCAGTGAGGGCAGTGTTCCAAACTCCCTCAGCCCCGCCCCCTCTCCGCAGGTTACCATGGACACCAGATGCTGCATTCTGAGGCCAGGGCGTTCCGAGAATGCCAAGGGCAGACATGATGACCTTATATGGTTTTCTCTTTTGTCAGTTTTGGTAAATTTCAGGAGCTAGGAAATGGTCCCCTTTACAGAAATGTTCAAATTTACTGGCATTTAATATATTCTCTTCTATAATATTGTCCTGACTCTTTCTCTATATTCTTTACTTATGTTTTTGTTTTCCTTATTCAAAGTGTGTCTTTTCAATCTTTCAAAGAATATTCTTTGGATTTACTAAATCACCTCAATTTTATACATTTGCTGTTGTGTTAAGTTCTGCTCATATCTTTATTTATCTTTTATCTATGTTCTCAGGGTTTATTAGTTTGATCTTCTGATGTCTATTAAAACACTTGGTTATTCATTTTAATAAATCTTTTTACTTATAAAGATTTGAACTTTTGAAGATTCCAACTTACATGTAAGTTTATAAGGGTCAGGTCCTCTCCATTGTTGCTGGCCTAAGGCTTAGTTCAACATATAGCAATGCATATATTGACATATTTTCCCCTCGACTTTCTGTGATTCCCTACATCTCACCTTTCTTTGCAGACAAGCCATTTGAAATACCCTTAACTTATTTCACAGCCAATAAGTCTTTGAAATAATGTGTATTTTTAAGATAAATTTTCTTATATAATTAGGCAGAAAATCTGACCTGCCATAGTTTTCAAAACAGCATAATTTCACTCTTCTCAAAGATTAGTCTGTTGTATTACACAACCTCTGAGTATTTAGCTTTATCAAGGACATGTACTTGAAAAATGTTTTAGAGATTCTACCAGTCTTTGAAAACATCCTTGTTCCTTGTTTCAGTTCCAGTTTTATGTGTATTTCCTGCCTTGCACATTATTATTGCAATATCTGTTGGATGGCCTTGGGAATCTAATTCTGGTATTGATTGTTTTTGCTGATTGTCTCCCCTTGTAGCTGATCTCTTCATCATTGTGTAAATTTAGATCATGAGCTCATGTTTATGTAAACAGCTGACCTTGTAAGAGGCTTAGGTGTGAACGCTTGTAAGTTTCAGCAGAAAGTCTGCAAAGATTTATTGGTGTCCCTCCAATGAGTTGCCCGCGAGGACCCCGTTTTCTACAAGTTTTGGTCCAATACTACCTCTAGAGGCAGGGGACTCAGACAGGGCTGCTTTGCGGCGCCTGATCTGGGGCAGGGGGTGTGGGCGGCCTGTGGCCGGGGCAGGAGCCTCTCCGCGTGTGTCCCAGGGACCCATCTGCCTGCGAACTTCGGTCACGTGGCAGAAGCTATGATGCCCAGACCTATGGTTAGCTGTGCAGCGAGGTGTAATGCGCGGACAGGTTCCACACACACTTCAAGTAAGAGGGCGACCTGAGTGGAAAGGTGAGAGTTTGGGCAGCTGTGCAGACAAAGAAGGCGCCCTTTGGCCTGGGCCTAAACGCTTGTGACACCCCACTGGGCCTGCCAGGCTCTGAGGGCCCAGCCCGGGGCCCCCTGCACCCCTGCCCTTTGTTCAGTCACAGCAGAGATAGCCACACCCAATCCCTCAGTGAGAGCAGTGTTCCAACCTCCCTCAGCCCTGCCCCCTCTCCGCAGGTTACCATGGACTACAGATGCTGCATTCTGAGGCCAGGGCGTTCCGAGAATGCCAAGGGCAGACATGATGACCTTAAATGGTTTCCTCTTGTGTCAGTTTTGGTAAACTTTAGGAGCTAGGAAATGGTCCCCTTTACAGAAATGTTCAAATTTACTGGCATTTCATATATTCTCTGCTAGAACATTGTCCTGACTCTTTCTGTATATTCTTTCCTTATGTTTTTGTTTTCCTTAATCAAAGTGTGTCTTTTCAATCTTTTCAAAGAATATTCTTTGGAGTTACTAAATCACCTCAATTTTATACGTTTTCTGCTGTATTCAGTTCTGCTCATATCTTTATTTATCTTTTTTCTATATTCTCAGGGTTTATTGGTTTGATCTTCTGATGTCAATTAAAACACTTGGTTATTCATTTTAATAAATCTTTTTACTTATAAAGATTTGATCTTTGGAAGATTCCAGCTTACTCGTAAGTTTCTAAGGGTCAGGTCCTCTCCATTGTTGCTGGCCTAAGGCTTAGTTCACCATATAGCAATGTATATATTGACATATTTTCCCCTCGACTTTCTGTCATTCCCTACATCTCACCTTTCTTTGCAGACAAGCCATTTGAAATACCCTTAACTTATTTCACAGCCAATAAGTCTTTGAAATAATGTGTATTTTTTAGAGAAATCTTCTTATATAATGAGGCACAAAATCTGACCTGCTATAGTTTTCAAAACAGCATAATTTCACTCTTCTCAATGATTAATCTGTTGTATTACACAACCATTGTGTATTTAGCTTTATCAATGACATGTTCTTTAAAAATGTTTTAGAGAACCTACCAGTCTTTGAAAACATCCTTGTTCCTTGTTGCAGTTCCAGTTTTATGTATACTTTCTGCCTTGCACCTGATTATTCCAACATCTGATGGATGGCCTTGGGAATCTAATTCTGGTATTGATTGTTTTTGCTGATTGTCTCCCCTCGTAGATGATTTCTTCATTATTGTGTAAATTTAGATCATGAGCCCATGTTTAGCTAAACATCTGACCTTGTAAGAGGCTTAGGTGTGAACGCTCATAAGTTTCAGCAGAAAGTCGGCAATGAATTATTTGTGTCCCTCCAATGAGTTGCCCGCGTGGACCCCGTTTTCTGGAAGTGTTGGTACAATACTCCCTCCAAAGGCAGGGGATTCAGACAGGGATGCTTTGCGGCACCCGATCTGGGGCAGGGGCAGTGGGCGGCCTGTGCCCGGGGCAGGAGCCTCTCCGCGTGTGTCCCAGGGACCCATCTGCCTGCGAACTTCGGTCACCTGGCAGGAAGCTATGATACCCAGACCTATGGTTAGCTGTGCAGCGAGGTGTACTGCGCAGACAGGCTCCACACACACTTCAAGTAAGAGGGCGGCCTGAGTGGAAAGGTGAGAGTTTGGGCAGCTGTGCAGACAAAGAAGGCGACCTTTGGCCTGGGCCTAAATGCTTGTGACACCCCACTGGGCCTGTGGGGCTCTGAGGTCCCTGCCCTGGGCCCCCTGCTCCCCTGTCCTTTGTTCTGTCACAGCAGAGATGGCCACACCCACTCCCTCAGTGAGGGCAGTGTTCCAAACTCCCTCAGCCCCGCCCCCTCTCCGCAGGTTACCATGGACACCAGATGCTGCATTCTGAGGCCAGGGCGTTCCGAGAATGCCAAGGGCAGACATGATGACCTTATATGGTTTTCTCTTTTGTCAGTTTTGGTAAATTTCAGGAGCTAGGAAATGGTCCCCTTTACAGAAATGTTCAAATTTACTGGCATTTAATATATTCTCTTCTATAATATTGTCCTGACTCTTTCTCTATATTCTTTACTTATGTTTTTGTTTTCCTTATTCAAAGTGTGTCTTTTCAATCTTTCAAAGAATATTCTTTGGATTTACTAAATCACCTCAATTTTATACATTTGCTGTTGTGTTAAGTTCTGCTCATATCTTTATTTATCTTTTATCTATGTTCTCAGGGTTTATTAGTTTGATCTTCTGATGTCTATTAAAACACTTGGTTATTCATTTTAATAAATCTTTTTACTTATAAAGATTTGAACTTTTGAAGATTCCAACTTACATGTAAGTTTATAAGGGTCAGGTCCTCTCCATTGTTGCTGGCCTAAGGCTTAGTTCAACATATAGCAATGCATATATTGACATATTTTCCCCTCGACTTTCTGTGATTCCCTACATCTCACCTTTCTTTGCAGACAAGCCATTTGAAATACCCTTAACTTATTTCACAGCCAATAAGTCTTTGAAATAATGTGTATTTTTAAGATAAATTTTCTTATATAATTAGGCAGAAAATCTGACCTGCCATAGTTTTCAAAACAGCATAATTTCACTCTTCTCAAAGATTAGTCTGTTGTATTACACAACCTCTGAGTATTTAGCTTTATCAAGGACATGTACTTGAAAAATGTTTTAGAGATTCTACCAGTCTTTGAAAACATCCTTGTTCCTTGTTTCAGTTCCAGTTTTATGTGTATTTCCTGCCTTGCACATTATTATTGCAATATCTGTTGGATGGCCTTGGGAATCTAATTCTGGTATTGATTGTTTTTGCTGATTGTCTCCCCTTGTAGCTGATCTCTTCATCATTGTGTAAATTTAGATCATGAGCTCATGTTTATGTAAACAGCTGACCTTGTAAGAGGCTTAGGTGTGAACGCTTGTAAGTTTCAGCAGAAAGTCTGCAAAGATTTATTGGTGTCCCTCCAATGAGTTGCCCGCGAGGACCCCGTTTTCTACAAGTTTTGGTCCAATACTCCCTCTAGAGGCAGGGGACTCAGACAGGGCTGCTTTGCGGCGCCTGATCTGGGGCAGGGGGTGTGGGCGGCCTGTGGCCGGGGCAGGAGCCTCTCCGCGTGTGTCCCAGGGACCCATCTGCCTGCGAACTTTGGTCACGTGGCAGAAGCTATGATGCCCAGACCTATGGTTAGCTGTGCAACGAGGTGTAATGCGCGGACAGGTTCCACACACACTTCAAGTAAGAGGGCGACCTGAGTGGAAAGGTGAGAGTTTGGGCAGCTGTACAGACAAAGAAGGCGCCCTTTGGCCTGGGCCTAAACGCTTGTGACACCCCACTGGGCATGCCGGGCTCTGAGGGCCCAGCCCTGGGCCCCCTGCACCCCTGCCCTTTGTTCAGTCACAGCAGAGATAGCCACACCCACTCCCTCAGTGAGAGCAGTGTTCCAACCTCCCTCAGCCCTGCCCCCTCTCCGCAGGTTACCATGGACTACAGATGCTGCATTCTGAGGCCAGGGCGTTCCGAGAATGCCAAGGGCAGACATGATGACCTTAAAAGGTTTCCTCTTGTGTCAGTTTTGGTAAACTTTAGGAGCTAGGAAATGGTCCCCTTTACAGAAATGTTCAAATTTACTGGCATTTCATATATTCTCTGCTAGAACATTGTCCTGACTCTTTCTGTATATTCTTTCCTTATGTTTTTGTTTTCCTTAATCAAAGTGTGTCTTTTCAATCTTTTCAAAGAATATTCTTTGGAGTTACTAAATCACCTCAATTTTATACGTTTTCTGCTGTATTCAGTTCTGCTCATATCTTTATTTATCTTTTTTCTATATTCTCAGGGTTTATTGGTTTGATCTTCTGATGTCAATTAAAACACTTGGTTATTCATTTTAATAAATCTTTTTACTTATAAAGATTTGATCTTTGGAAGATTCCAGCTTACTCGTAAGTTTCTAAGGGTCAGGTCCTCTCCATTGTTGCTGGCCTAAGGCTTAGTTCACCATATAGCAATGTATATATTGACATATTTTCCCCTCGACTTTCTGTCATTCCCTACATCTCACCTTTCTTTGCAGACAAGCCATTTGAAATACCCTTAACTTATTTCACAGCCAATAAGTCTTTGAAATAATGTGTATTTTTTAGAGAAATCTTCTTATATAATGAGGCACAAAATCTGACCTGCCATAGTTTTCAAAACAGCATAATTTCACTCTTCTCAATGATTAATCTGATGTATTACACAACCATTGTGTATTTAGCTTTATCAATGACATGTTCTTTAAAAATGTTTTAGAGAACCTACCAGTCTTTGAAAACATCCTTGTTCCTTGTTGCAGTTCCAGTTTTATGTATACTTTCTGCCTTGCACCTGATTATTCCAACATCTGATGGATGGCCTTGGGAATCTAATTCTGGTATTGATTGTTTTTGCTGATTGTCTCCCCTCGTAGATGATTTCTTCATTATTGTGTAAATTTAGATCATGAGCCCATGTTTAGCTAAACATCTGACCTTGTAAGAGGCTTAGGTGTGAACGCTCATAAGTTTCAGCAGAAAGTCGGCAATGAATTATTTGTGTCCCTCCAATGAGTTGCCCGCGTGGACCCCGTTTTCTGGAAGTGTTGGTACAATACTCCCTCCAAAGGCAGGGGATTCAGACAGGGATGCTTTGCGGCACCCGATCTGGGGCAGGGGCAGTGGGCGGCCTGTGCCCGGGGCAGGAGCCTCTTCGCGTGTGTCCCAGGGACCCATCTGCCTGCGAACTTCGGTCACCTGGCAGGAAGCTATGATACCCAGACCTATGGTTAGCTGTGCAGCGAGGTGTACTGCGCGGACAGGCTCCACACACACTTCAAGTAAGAGGGCCGCCTGAGTGGAAAGGTGAGAGTTTGGGCAGCTGTGCAGAAAAAGAAGGCGACCTTTGGCCTGGGCGTAAATGCTTGTGACACCCCACTGGGCCTGTGGGGCTCTGAGGTCCCTGCCCTGGGCCCCCTGCTCCCCTGTCCTTTGTTCAGTCACAGCAGAGATGGCCACACCCACTTCCTCAGTGAGGGCAGTGTTCCAACCTCCCTCAGCCCCGCCCCCTCTCCGCAGGTTACCATGGACACCAGATGCTGCATTCTGAGGCCAGGGCGTTCTGAGAATGCCAAGGGCAGACATGATGACCTTATATGGTTTCCTCTTTTGTCAGTTTTGGTAAATTTCAGGAGCTAGGAAATGGTCCCCTTTACAGAAATGTTCAAATTTACTGGCATTTCATATATTCTCTTCTATAATATTGTCCTGACTCTTTCTCTATATTCTTTACTTATGTTTTTGTTTTCCTTATTCAAAGTGTGTCTTTTCAATCTTTTCAAAGAATATTCTTTGGACTTACTAAATCACCTCAATTTTATACATTTGCTGTTGTGTTAAGTTCTGCTCATATCTTTATTTATCTTTTATCTATGTTCTCAGGGTTTATTAGTTTGATCTTCTGATGTCTATTAAAACACTTGGTTATTCATTTAAATAAATCTTTTTACTTATAAAGATTTGAACTTTTGAAGATTCCAACTTACTTGTAAGTTTATAAGGGTCAGGTCCTCTCCATTGTTGCTGGCCTAAGGCTTAGTTCAACATATAGCAATGTATATATTGACATATTTTCCCCTCGACTTTCTGTGATTCCCTACATCTCACCTTTCTTTGCAGACAAGCCATTTGAAATACCCTTAACTTATTTCACAGCCAATAAGTCTTTGAAATAATGTGTATTTTTAAGATAAATTTTCTTATATAATTAGGCAGAAAATCTGACCTGCCATAGTTTTAAAAACAGCATAATTTCACTGTTCTCAATTATTAATCTGTTGTATTTCACAACCATTGAGTATTTAGCTTTATCAATGACATGTACTTTAAAAATGTTTTAGAGATCCTACCAGTCTGAAAACACCCTTGTTCTTTGTTTCAGTTCCAGTTTTATGTATATTTCCTGCTTTGCACCTGATTCTTCCAACATCTGATGGATGGCCTTGGGAATCTAATTCTGGTATTGATTGTTTTTGCAGATCGTCTCCCCTTGTAGCTGCTTTCTTCATTATTGTGTAAATTTAGAACATGAGCTCATGTTAGCTAAACAGTTAACCTTGTAAGAGGCTTTGGTGTGAACGCTCGTAAGCTTCTGCAGAAAGTCAGCAATGTTTTATTTGTGTCCCTCCAATGACTGTCCCGTGAGGACCCCGTTTTCTAGAAGTGTTGGTCCAATACTCACTCTAGAGGCAGTGGACTCAGACAGGGCTGCTTTGCGGCCCTCGATCAGGGGCAGGGGCTGAGGACGGCCTGTGGCCCGGTCAGGAGCCTCTCCGCATGTGTCCCAGGGACCCATCTGCCTGTGAACTTTGGTCACCTGGCAGGAAGATATGATGCCCAGACATATGGTTAGCTGTGCAGCGAGGTGTACTGCGTGGACAGATTCCAAACACACTTCAAGTAAGAGGGCGGCCTGAGTGGAAAGGTGAGAGATTGGGCAGCTGTGTAGAAAAAGAAGGCGCCCTTTGGCCTGGGCCTAAATGCTTGTGACACCCCACTGGGCCTGCCGGGTTCCGAGAGGCCTGCCCTGGGCCCCCTGCTCCCCGGCCCTTTGTTCTGTCACAGCAGAGATGGCCACACCCACTCCCTCAGTGAGTGCAGTATTCCAACTTCCCTCAGCCCTGCCCGCTCTCCACAGGTTACCATGGAATACAGATGCTGCATTCTGAGGGCAGGGCGTTCCGAGAATGCCAAGGGCAGACATGATGACCTTAAATGATTTCCTCTTGTGTCAGTTTTGGTAAACTTTAGGAGCTAGGAAATGGTCCCCTTTACAGAAATGTTCAAATTTACTGGCATTTCATATATTCTCTGCTGTAACATTGTCCTGACTCTCTCTGTATATTCTTTACTTATGTTTTTGTTTTCCTTAATCAAAGTGTGTCTTTTCAATCTTTTCAAAGAATATTCTTTGGACTTACTAAATCACCTCAATTATATACGTTTTCTGTTGTATTAAGTTCTGCTCATATCTTTATTTATCTTTTTTCAACGTTCTCAGGGTTTATTGGTTTGATCTTCTGATGTCAATTAAAACACTTGGTTATTCATTTTAATAAATCTTTTAACTTATAAAGATTTGAACTTTGGAAGATTCCAACTTACTTGTAAGTTTCTAAGGGACAGGTCCTCTACATTGTTGCTGGCCTACGGCTTAGTTCAACATATAGCAATGTATATATTGACATATTTTCCCCTCGACTTTCTGTGATTCCCTACATCTCACCTTTCTTTGCAGACAAGCCAGTTGAAATACCCTTAACTTATTTCACAGCCAATAAGTCTTTGAAATAATGTGTAATTTTTAGATAAATCTTCTTATATAATTAGGCAGAAAATCTGACCTGCCATAATTTTCAAAACAGCATAATTTCACTCTTCTCAATGATTAATCTGTTGTATTACAAAACCCTTGACTACTTAGCTTTATCAATGACATGTAATTTAAAAATGTTTTAAAGATCCTACCAGTCTTTGAAAACATCCTTGTTCCTTGTTTCAGTTCCAGGTTTATGTATATTTCCTGCCTTGCACCTGATTATTCCCACATCTGATGGATGGCCTTGGGAATCTAATTCTGGTATTGATGGTTTCTGCTGATTGTCTCCCCTTGTACCTGATTTCTTCATTATTGTGTAAATTTAGATCATGAGCTCATGTTTAGCTAAATAGCTGACCTTGTAAGAGGATTAGGTGTGAACGCTCGTAAGTTCCAGCAGAAAGTCGGAAAAGATTTATTTGTGTCCCTCCAATGAGTTGCCTGCGAGGACCCCGTTTTCTAGAAGAGTTGGTCCAATACTCCCTCTAGAGGCAGGGGACTCAGACAGGGCTGGTTTGCGGCCCCCAATCTGGGGCAGGGGCAGTGGGCGGCCTGTGGCCCAGGTAGGACCCTCTCCGCGTGTGTCCCCGGGACCAATCTGCCTGCGAACATCAGTCACCTGGCAGGAAGCTACGATGCCCAGACCTATGGTTAGCTGTGCAGTGAGGTGTACTGCGCGGACACGTTCCACACACACTTCAAGTAAGAGGGCGGCCTGAGTGGAAAGGTGAGAGTTTGGACAGCTGTGCAGACAAAGAAGGCACACTTTAGCCTGCACCTAAATGCTTGTGACACCCCACTGGGCCTGCCGGGCTCTGAGGGCCCTGCCCTGGGTCCCTGGCTCCACTGTCCTTTGTTCAGTCACAGCAGATATGGCCACACCCAGTCCCTCTGTGAGGGCAGGATTCCAACCTCCCTCAGCCCCGCCCCTTCTCCACAGGTTACCATGGACTACAGATGCTGAATTCTTAGTCCAGTGTGTTCTGAGAAGCCCAAGGGGAGACATGATGACCTTAAATGGTTTCCTCTTGTGTCAGTTTTGGTAAACTTTAGGGGCTAGGAAATGGTCCTTTTTACAGAAATGTTCAAATTTACTGGCATTTCATATATTCTCTGCTATAACATTGTTCTGATTCTTTCTCTATATTCTTTACTTATGTTTTTGTTTTCCTTAATCAAAGTGTGTCTTTTAAATCTTTTCAAAGAATATTCTTTGGACTTACTAAATCACCTCAATTTTATCCGTTTTCTGTTGTATTAAGTTCTGCTCATATCTTTATTTATCTTTTTTCTATGTTCTCAGGGTTTATTGTTTTGATCTTCTGATGTCAATTAAAACACTTGGTTATTCATTTTATTAAATCATTTCCTTATAAAGATTTGAACTTTTGAAGATTCCAGCTTACTTGTAAGTTTCTAAGGGTCAGGTCCTCTACATTGTTGCTGGTATAAGGCTTAGTTCAACATAGAGCAATGTATATATTGACATATTTTCCCCTCGACTTTCTGTGATTCCCTACATCTCAACTTTCTTTGCAGACAAGACATTTGAAATACCCTTATCGTATTTCACAGCCAATAAGTCTTTGAAATAATGTGTAATTTTTAGATAAGTCTTCTTATATAATTAGGCAGAAAATCTGACCTGCCATAGTTTTCAAAACAGCATAATTTCACTCCACTCAATGATTAATCTGTTGTAATACACAACCTTTGAGTACTTAGCTTTATAAATGACATGTACTTTAAAAATGTTTTAAAGATCCTACCAGGCTTTGAAAACATCCTTTTTCCTTGTTTCAGTTCCAGGTTTATGTATATTTCCTGCCTTCCACTTGATTATTCCAACATCTGATGGATGGCCTTGGGAATCTAATTCTGGTATTGATTGTTTTGGCTGATTGTCTCCCCTTGTAGCTGATTTCTTCATTATTGTGTAAATTTAGATCATGAGCTCATGTTTAGCTAAACAGCTGACCTTGTAAGTGGCTTAAGTGTGAACGCTCGTAAGTTTCAGCAGGATGTCAGAAAAGATTTATTTGTGTCCCTCCAATGAGTTGCCCGCGAGGACCCCGTTTTCTAGAAGACTTGGTCCAATACTCCCTCTGGAGGCAGGGGACTCAGACAGGGCTGGTTTGCGGCCCTCAATCTGGGTCAGGGGCAGTGGGCGGCCTGTTGCCCAGATAGGAGCCTCTCCGCGTGTGTCCCAGGGACCAAACTGCCTGCGAACTTCAGTCACCTGGCAGGAAGCTACGATGCCCAGACCTATGGTTAGCTGTGCAGCGAGGTGTACTGCGCGGACACATTCCACACACACTTCAAGTAAGAGGGTGGCCTGAGTGGAAAGGTGAGACTTTAGGCAGCTGTGCAGACAAAGAAGGCGCCCTTTGGCCTGCGCCTAAATGCGTGTGATACTCCACAGGGCCTGCTGGGCTCTGAGGGCCCTGCCCTGGGTCTCTGGCTCCACTGCCCTTTGTTTAGTCACAGTAGAGAAGGCCACACCCACTCCCTCAGTGAGGGCAGTGTTCCAACCTCCCTCAGCCCCGCCCCTTCTCCGCAGTTTACCATGGACTACAGATGCTACATTCTTAGGCCAGGGCGTTCTGAGAAGGCCAAGGGCAGACATGATGACCTTAAATGATTTCCTCTTGTGTCAATTTTGGTAAACTTTAGGGGCTAGGAAATGTTCCTCTTTACAGAAATGTTCAAATTTACTGGCATTTCATATATTCTCTGCTATAACATTATTCTGAATCTTTCTCTATATTCTTTACTTATGTTTTTTTTTCCTTAATCAAAGTGTGTCTTTTCAATCTTTTCAAAGAATATTCTTTGGACTTACTAAATCACCTCAATTTTATACATTTGCTGTTGTGTTAAATTCTGCTCATATCTTTATTTATCTTTTATCTATGTTCTCAGGGTTTATTAGTTTGATCTTCTGATGTCTATTAAAACACTTGGTTATTCATTTTAATAAATCTTTTTACTTATAAAGATTTGAACTTTTGAAGATTCCAACTTACTTGTAAGTTTATAAGGGTCAGGTCCTCTCCATTGTTGCTGGCCTAAGGCTTAGTTCAACATATAGCAATGTATATATTGACATATTTTCCCCTCGACTTTCTGTGATTCCCTACATCTCACCTTTCTTTGCAGACAAGCCATTTGAAATACCCTTAACTTATTTCACAGCCAATAAGTCTTTGAAATAATGTGTATTTTTAAGATAAATTTTCTTATATAATTAGGCAGAAAATCTGACCTGCCATAGTTTTAAAAACAGCATAATTTCACTCTTCTCAATGATTAATCTGTTGTATATCACAACCTTTGAGTATTTATGTTTATCAATGACATGTACTTTAAAAATGTTTTAGAGATCCTACCAGTCTGAAAACAACCTTGTTCTTTGTTTCAGTTCCAGTTTTATGTATATTTCCTGCCTTGCACGTGATTCTTCCAACATCTGATGGATGGCCTTGGGAATCTAATTCTGGTATTGATTGTTTTTGCAGATCGTCTCCCCTTGTAGCTGATTTCTTCATTATTTTGTAAATTTAGAACATGAGCTCATGTTAGCTAAACAGTTAACCTTGTAAGAGGCTATGGTGTGAACGCTCGTAAGCTTCTGCAGAAAGTCAGCAAAGTTTTATTTGTGTCCCTCAAATGAGTGTCCCGTGAGGACCCCGTTTTCTAGAAGTGTTGGTCCAATACTCACTCTAGAGGCAGTGGACTCAGACAGGGCTGCTTTGCGGCCCTCGATCAGGGGCAGGGGCTGAGGACGGCCTGTGGCCCGGTCAGGAGCCTCTCCGCGTGTGTCCCAGGTACCCATCTTCCTGTGAACTTTGGTCACCTGGCAGGAAGATACGATGCCCAGACATATGGTTAGCTGTGCAGCGAGGTGTACTGCGCGGACAGATTCCAAACACACTTCAAGTAAGAGGGCGGCCTGAGTGGAAAGGTGAGAGTTTGGGCAGCTGTGTAGAAAAAGAAGGCGCCCTTTGGCCTGGACCTAAATGCTTGTGACACACCACTGGGCCTGCCGGGTTCCGAGAGGCCTGCCCTGGGCCCCCTGCTCCCCGGCCCTTTGTTCCGTCACAGCAGAGATGGCCACAACCACTCCCTCAGTGAGTGCAGTATTCCAACCTCCCTCAGCCCCGCCCCCTCTCCACAGGTTACCATGGAATACAGATGCTGCATTCTGAGGCCAGGGCGTGCCGAGAATGCCAAGGGCAGACATGATGACCTTAAATGATTTCCTCTTGTGTCAGTTTTGGTAAACTTTAGGAGCTAGGAAATGGTCCCCTTTACAGAAATGTTCAAATTTACTGGCATTTCATATATTCTCTGCTGTAACATTGTCCTGACTCTCTCTGTATATTCTTTACATATGTTTTTGTTTTCCTTAATCAAAGTGTGTCTTTTCAATCTTTTCAAAGTATATTCTTTGGACTTACTAAATCACCTCAATTTTATACGTTTTCTGTTGTATTAAGTTCTGCTCATATCTTTATTTATCTTTTTTCAACGTTCTCAGGGTTTATTGGTTTGATCTACTGATGTCAATTAAAACACTTGGTTATTCATTTTAATAAATCTTTTTACTTATAAAGATTTGAACTTTGAAAGATTCCAACTTACTTTTAAGTTTCTAAGGGTCATGTCCACTACATAGTTGCTGGCCTAAGGCTTAGTTCACCATATAGCAATGCATATATTGACATATTTTCCCCTCGACTTTCTGTGATTCCTTACATCTCACTTTTCTTTGCAGACAATCCATTTGAAATACCCTTAACTTATTTCACAGCCAATAATTCTTTGAAATAATGTGTATTTTTTAGAGAAATCTTCTTATATAATTAGGCAGAAAATCTGACCTGCCACAGTTTTCAAAACAGCATAATTTCACTCTTCTCAATGATTAATCTGTTGTATTACACAACCATTGTGTATTTAGCTTTATCAATGACATGTACTTTACAAATGTTTTAGAGATCCTACCAGTCTTTGAAAACATCCTTGTTCCTTGTTTCAGTTCCAGTTTTATGTATATTTCCTGCCTTGCACCTGATTATTCCAACATCTGATGGATGGCCTTGGGAATCTAATTCTGGTATTGATTGTTTTGGCTGATTGTCTCCCCTTGTAGCTGATTTCTTCATTATTGTGTAAATTTACATCATGAGCTCATGTTTAACTAAAGAGCTATCCTTGTAAGAGGCTTAGGTTTGAACACTCCTAAGTTTCAGCAGAAAGTCGGCAAAGATTTATTTGTGTCCCTCCAATAAGTTGCCCTCGAGGACCCCGTTTCCTAGAAGTGTTGGTCCAATACTCCCTCTAGGGGCAGGGGACACAAACAGGGCTGCTTTTCGGCCCACGATCTGGGGCAGGGGCAGTGGGAGGCCTGTGGCCCGGGCAGGAACCTCTCCGCGTGTGTCCCAGGGACCCATCTGCCTGCAAACTTCAGTCACCTGGCAGGAAGCTACGATGCCAACACCTAAGGTTAGCTGTGCAGTGAGGTGTACTGCGCGGACAGGTTCCACACACATTCAAGTAACAGGGCGGCCTGAGTGGAAAGGTGAGTGTTTGGGCAGCTGTGCAGACAAAGAAGGCGCCCTTTGGCCTGGGCCTAAATGCTTGTGACACCCCACTGGGCATGCCGGGCTCTGATGGCCCGGCACAGGGCACCCTGCTCCCCGGCCCCTTGTTCAGTCACAGCAGAGATGGCCACACCCACTCCCTCATAGAGGGCAGTGTTCCAACCTCCCTCAGCCCCGCCCCCTCTCCGCAGGTTACCATGGACTACAGATGCTGCATTCTGAGGCCAGGAGATTCCGAGAATGCCAAGGGCAGACATGATGACCTTAAATGATTTCCTCTTGTGTCAGTTTTGGTAAACTTTAGGAGCTAGGAAATGGTCCCCTTTACAGAAATGTTCAAATTTACTGGCATTTCATATATTCTCTGCTAGAACATTGTCCTGACTCTTTCTGTATATTCTTTCCTTATGTTTTTGTTTTCCTTAATCAAAGTGTGTCTTTTCAATCTTTTCAAAGAATATTCTTTGGAGTTACTAAATCACCTCAATTTTATACGTTTTCTGCTGTATTCAGTTCTGCTCATATCTTTATTTATCTTTTTTCTATATTCTCAGGGTTTATTGGTTTGATCTTCTGATGTCAATTAAAACACTTGGTTATTCATTTTAATAAATCTTTTTACTTATAAAGATTTGATCTTTGGAAGATTCCAGCTTACTCGTAAGTTTCTAAGGGTCAGGTCCTCTCCATTGTTGCTGGCCTAAGGCTTAGTTCACCATATAGCAATGTATATATTGACATATTTTCCCCTCGACTTTCTGTCATTCCCTACATCTCACCTTTCTTTGCAGACAAGCCATTTGAAATACCCTTAACTTATTTCACAGCCAATAAGTCTTTGAAATAATGTGTATTTTTTAGAGAAATCTTCTTATATAATGAGGCACAAAATCTGACCTGCTATAGTTTTCAAAACAGCATAATTTCACTCTTCTCAATGATTAATCTGTTGTATTACACAACCATTGTGTATTTAGCTTTATCAATGACATGTTCTTTAAAAATGTTTTAGAGAACCTACCAGTCTTTGAAAACATCCTTGTTCCTTGTTACAGTTCCAGTTTTATGTATACTTTCTGCCTTGCACCTGATTATTCCAACATCTGATGGATGGCCTTAGGAATCTAATTCTGGTATTGATTGTTTTTGCTGATTGTCTCCCCTCGTAGATGATTTCTTCATTATTGTGTAAATTTAGATCATGAGCCCATGTTTAGCTAAACAGCTGACCTTGTAAGAGGCTTAGGTGTGAACGCTCATAAGTTTCAGCAGAAAGTCGGCAATGAATTATTTGTGTCCCTCCAATGAGTTGCCCGCGTGGACCCCGTTTTCTGGAAGTGTTGGTACAATACTCCCTCCAAAGGCAGGGGATTCAGACAGGGATGCTTTGCGGCACCCGATCTGGGGCAGGGGCAGTGGGCGGCCTGTGCCCGGGGCAGGAGCCTCTCCCCTTGTGTCCCAGGGACCCATCTGCCTGCGAACTTCGGTCACCTGGCAGGAAGCTATGATACCCAGACCTATGGTTAGCTGTGCAGCGAGGTGTACTGCGCGGACAGGCTCCACACACACTTCAAGTAAGTGGGCCGCCTGAGTGGAAAGGTGAGAGTTTGGGCAGCTGTGCAGACAAAGAAGGCGACCTTTGGCCTGGGCCTAAATGCTTGTGACACCCCACTGGGCCTGTGGGGCTCTGAGGTCCCTGCCCTGGACACCCTGCTCCCCTGTCCTTTGTTCAGTCACAGCAGAGATGGCCACACCCACTCCCTCAGTGAGGGCAGTGTTCCAACCTCCCTCAACCCCGCCCCCTCTCCGCAGGTTACCATGGACACCAGATGCTGCATTCTGAGGCCAGGGCGTTCTGAGAATGCCAAGGGCAGACATGATGACCTTATATGGTTTCCTCTTTTGTCAGTTTTGGTAAATTTCAGGAGCTAGGAAATGGTCCCCTTTACAGAAATGTTCAAATTTACTGGCATTTCATATATTCTCTTCTATAATATTGTCCTGACTCTTTCTCTATATTCTTTACTTATGTTTTTGTTTTCCTTATTCAAAGTGTGTCTTTTCAATCTTTTCAAAGAATATTCTTTGGACTTACTAAATCACCTCAATTTTATACATTTGCTGTTGTGTTAAGTTCTGCTCATATCTTTATTTATCTTTTATCTATGTTCTCAGGGTTTATTAGTTTGATCTTCTGATGTCTATTAAAACACTTGGTTATTCATTTAAATAAATCTTTTTACTTATAAAGATTTGAACTTTTGAAGATTCCAACTTACTTGTAAGTTTATAAGGGTCAGGTCCTCTCCATTGTTGCTGGCCTAAGGCTTAGTTCAACATATAGCAATGTATATATTGACATATTTTCCCCTCGACTTTCTGTGATTCCCTACATCTCACCTTTCTGTGCAGACAAGCCATTTGAAATACCCTTAACTTATTTCACAGCCAATAAGTCTTTGAAATAATGTGTATTTTTAAGATAAATATTCTTATATAATTAGGCAGAAAATCTGACCTGCCATAGTTTTAAAAACAGCATAATTTCACTCTTCTCAATGATTAATCTGTTGTATTTCACAACCATTGAGTATTTATGTTTATCAATGACATGTACTTTAAAAATGTTTTAGAGATCCTACCAGTCTGAAAACACCCTTGTTCTTTGTTTCAGTTCCAGTTTTATGTATATTTCCTGCTTTGCACCTGATTCTTCCAACATCTGATGGATGGCCTTGGGAATCTAATTCTGGTATTGATTGTTTTTGCAGATCGTCTCCCCTTGTAGCTGCTTTCTTCATTATTGTGTAAATTTAGAACATGAGCTCATGTTAGCTAAACAGTTAACCTTGTAAGAGGCTTTGGTGTGAACGCTCGTAAGCTTCTGCAGAAAGTCAGCAAAGTTTTATTTGTGTCCCTCCAATGAGTGTCCCGTGAGGACCCCGTTTTCTAGAAGTGTTGGTCCAATACTCACTCTAGAGTCAGTGGACTCAGACAGGGCTGCTTTGCGGCCCTCGATCAGGGGCAGGGGCTGAGGACGGCCTGTGGCCCGGTCAGGAGCCTCTCCGCATGTGTCCCAGGGACCCATCTGCCTGTGAACTTTGGTCACCTGGCAGGAAGATACGATGCCCAGACATATGGTTTGCTGTGCAGCGAGGTGTACTGCGTGGACAGATTCCAAACACACTTCAAGTAAGAGGGCGGCCTGAGTGGAAAGGTGAGAGTTTGGGCAGCTGTGTAGAAAAAGAAGGCGCCCTTTGGCCTGGGCCTAAATGCTTGTGACACCCCACTGGGCCTGCTGGGTTCCGAGAGGCCTGCCCTGGGCCCCCTGCTCCCCGGCCCTTTGTTCTGTCACAGCAGAGATGGCCACACCCACTCCATCAGTGAGTGCAGTATTCCAACCTCCCTCAGCCCCGCCCGCTCTCCACAGGTTACCATGGAATACAGATGCTGCATTCTGAGGGCAGGGCGTTCCGAGAATGCCAAGGGCAGACATGATGACCTTAAATGATTTCCTCTTGTGTCAGTTTTGGTAAACTTTAGAAGCTAGGAAATGGTCCCCTTTACAGAAATGTTCAAATTTACTGGCATTTCATATATTCTCTGCTGTAACATTGTCCTGACTCTCTCTGTATATTCTTTTCTTATGTTTTTGTTTTCCTTAATCAAAGTGTGTCTTTTCAATCTTTTCAAAGAATATTCTTTGGACTTACTAAATCACCTCAATTATATACGTTTTCTGTTGTATTAAGTTCTGCTCATATCTTTATTTATCTTTTTTCAACGTTCTCAGGGTTTATTGGTTTGATCTTCTGATGTCAATTAAAACACTTGGTTATTCATTTTAATAAATCTTTTTACTTATAAAGATTTGAACTTTGGAAGATTCCAACTTACTTGTAAGTTTCTAAGGGACAGGTCCTCTACATTGTTGCTGGCCTACGGCTTAGTTCAACATATAGCAATGTATATATTGACATATTTTCCCCTCGACTTTCTGTGATTCCCTACATCTCACCTTTCTGTGCAGACAAGCCATTTGAAATACCCTTAACTTATTTCACAGCCAATAAGTCTTTGAAATAATGTGTATTTTTTAGAGAAATCTTCTTATATAAGTAGGCAGAAAATCTGACCTGCCATAGTTTTCAAAACAGCATAATTTCACTCTTCTCAAAGATTAGTCTGTTGTATTACACAACCTCTGAGTATTTAGCTTTATCAAGGACATGTACTTGAAAAATGTTTTAGAGATTCTACCAGTCTTTGAAAACATCCTTGTTCCTTGTTTCAGTTCCAGTTTTATGTGTATTTCCTGCCTTGCACATTATTATTGCAATATCTGTTGGATGGCCTTGGGAATCTAATTCTGGTATTGATTGTTTTTGCTGATTGTCTCCCCTTGTAGCTGATCTCTTCATCATTGTGTAAATTTAGATCATGAGCTCATGTTTATGTAAACAGCTGACCTTGTAAGAGGCTTAGGTGTGAACGCTTGTAAGTTTCAGCAGAAAGTCTGCAAAGATTTATTGGTGTCCCTCCAATGAGTTGCCCGCGAGGACCCCGTTTTCTACAAGTTTTGGTCCAATACTCCCTCTAGAGGCAGGGGACTCAGACAGGGCTGCTTTGCGGCGCCTGATCTGGGGCAGGGGGTGTGGGCGGCCTGTGGCCGGGGCAGGAGCCTCTCCGCGTGTGTCCCAGGGACCCATCTGCCTGCGAACTTCGGTCACGTGGCAGAAGCTATGATGCCCAGACCTATGGTTAGCTGTGCAGCGAGGTGTAATGCGCGGACAGGTTCCACACACACTTCAAGTAAGAGGGCGACCTGAGTGGAAAGGTGAGAGTTTGGGCAGCTGTGCAGACAAAGAAGGCGCCCTTTGGCCTGGGCCTAAACGCTTGTGACACCCCACTGGGCCTGCCAGGCTCTGAGGGCCCAGCCCTGGGCCCCCTGCACCCCTGCCCTTTGTTCAGTCACAGCAGAGATAGCCACACCCACTCCCTCAGTGAGAGCAGTGTTCCAACCTCCCTCAGCCCTGCCCCCTCTCCGCAGGTTACCATGGACTACAGATGCTGCATTCTGAGGCCAGGGCGTTCCGAGAATGCCAAGGGCAGACATGATGACCTTAAATGGTTTCCTCTTGTGTCAGTTTTGGTAAACTTTAGGAGCTAGGAAATGGTCCCCTTTACAGAAATGTTCAAATTTACTGGCATTTCATATATTCTCTGCTAGAACATTGTCCTGACTCTTTCTGTATATTCTTTCCTTATGTTTTTGTTTTCCTTAATCAAAGTGTGTCTTTTCAATCTTTTCAAAGAATATTCTTTGGAGTTACTAAATCACCTCAATTTTATACGTTTTCTGCTGTATTCAGTTCTGCGCATATCTTTATTTATCTTTTTTCTATATTCTCAGGGTTTATTGGTTTGATCTTCTGATGTCAATTAAAACACTTGGTTATTCATTTTAATAAATCTTTTTACTTATAAAGATTTGATCTTTGGAAGATTCCAGCTTACTCGTAAGTTTCTAAGGGTCAGGTCCTCTCCATTGTTGCTGGCCTAAGGCTTAGTTCACCATATAGCAATGTATATATTGACATATTTTCCCCTCGACTTTCTGTCATTCCCTACATCTCACCTTTCTTTGCAGACAAGCCATTTGAAATACCCTTAACTTATTTCACAGCCAATAAGTCTTTGAAATAATGTGTATTTTTTAGAGAAATCTTCTTATATAATGAGGCACAAAATCTGACCTGCCATAGTTTTCAAAACAGAATAATTTCACTCTTCTCAATGATTAATCTGATGTATTACACAACCATTGTGTATTTAGCTTTATCAATGACATGTTCTTTAAAAATGTTTTAGAGAACCTACCAGTCTTTGAAAACATCCTTGTTCCTTGTTGCAGTTCCAGTTTTATGTATACTTTCTGCCTTGCACCTGATTATTCCAACATCTGATGGATGGCCTTAGGAATCTAATTCTGGTATTGATTGTTTTTGCTGATTGTCTCCCCTCGTAGATGATTTCTTCATTATTGTGTAAATTTAGATCATGAGCCCATGTTTAGCTAAACATCTGACCTTCTAAGAGGCTTAGGTGTGAACGCTCATAAGTTTCAGCAGAAAGTCGGCAATGAATTATTTGTGTCCCTCCAATGAGTTGCCCGCGTGGACCCCGTTTTCTGGAAGTGTTGGTACAATACTCCCTCCAAAGGCAGGGGATTCAGACAGGGATGCTTTGCGGCACCCGATCTGGGGCAGGGGCAGTGGGCGACCTGTGCCCGGGGCAGGAGCCTCTCCGCGTGTGTCCCAGGGACCCATCTGCCTGCGAACTTCGGTCACCTGGCAGGAAGCTATGATACCCAGACCTATGGTTAGCTGTGCAGCGAGGTGTACTGCGCGGACAGGCTCCACACACACTTCAAGTAAGAGGGCCGCCTGAGTGGAAAGGTGAGAGTTTGGGCAGCTGTGCAGACAAAGAAGGCGACCTTTGGCCTGGGCGTAAATGCTTGTGACACCCCACTGGGCCTGTGGGGCTCTGAGGTCCGTGCCCTGGGCCCCCTGCTCCCCTGTCCTTTGTTCAGTCACAGCAGAGATGGCCACACCCACTTCCTCAGTGAGGGCAGTGTTCCAACCTCCCTCAGCCCCGCCCCCTCTCTGCAGGTTACCATGGACACCAGATGCTGCATTCTGAGGCCAGGGCGTTCTGAGAATGCCAAGGGCAGACATGATGACCTTATATGGTTTCCTCTTTTGTCAGTTTTGGTAAATTTCAGGAGCTAGGAAATGGTCCCCTTTACAGAAATGTTCAAATTTACTGGCATTTCATATATTCTCTTCTATAATATTGTCCTGACTCTTTCTCTATATTCTTTACTTATGTTTTTGTTTTCCTTATTCAAAGTGTGTCTTTTCAATCTTTTCAAAGAATATTCTTTGGACTTACTAAATCACCTCAATTTTATACATTTGCTGTTGTGTTAAGTTCTGCTCATATCTTTATTTATCTTTTATCTATGTTCTCAGGGTTTATTAGTTTGATCTTCTGATGTCTATTAAAACACTTGGTTATTCATTTTAATAAATCTTTTTACTTATAAAGATTTGAACTTTTGAAGATTCCAACTTACTTGTAAGTTTATAAGGGTCAGGTCCTCTCCATTGTTGCTGGCCTAAGGCTTAGTTCAACATATAGCAGTGTATATATTGACATATTTTCCCCTCGACTTTCTGTGATTCCCTACATCTCACCTTTCTTTTCAGACAAGCCATTTGAAATACCCTTAACTTATTTCACAGCCAATAAGTCTTTGAAATAATGTGTATTTTTAAGATAAATTTTCTTATATAATTAGGCAGAAAATCTGACCTGCCATAGTTTTAAAAACAGCATAATTTCACTCTTCTCAATTATTAATCTGTTGTATTTCACAACCATTGAGTATTTAGCTTTATCAATGACATGTACTTTAAAAATGTTTTAGAGATCCTACTAGTCTGAAAACACCCTTGTTCTTTGTTTCAGTTCCAGTTTTATGTATATTTCCTGCTTTGCACCTGATTCTTCCAACATCTGATGGATGGCCTTGGGAATCTAATTCTGGTATTGATTGTTTTTTCAGATCGTCTCCCCTTGTAGCTGCTTTCTTCATTCTTGTGTAAATTTAGAACATGAGCTCATGTTAGCTAAACAGTTAACCTTGTAAGAGGCTTTGGTGTGAACGCTCGTAAGCTTCTGCAGAAAGTCAGCAAAGTTTTATTTGTGTCCCTCCAATGAGTGTCCCGTGAGGACCCCGTTTTCTAGAAGTGTTGGTCCAATACTCACTCTAGAGGCAGTGGACTCAGACAGGGCTGCTTTGCGGCCCTCGATCAGGGGCAGGGGCTGAGGACGGCCTGTGGCCCGGTCAGGAGCCTCTCCGCATGTGTCCCAGGGACCCATCTGCCTGTGAACTTTGGTCATCTGGCAGGAAGATACGATGCGCAGACATATGGTTTGCTGTGCAGCGAGGTGTACTGCGTGGACAGATTCCAAACACACTTCAAGTAAGAGGGCGGCCTGAGTGGAAAGGTGAGAGTTTGGGCAGCTGTGTAGAAAAAGAAGGCACCCTTTGGCCTGGGCCTAAATGCTTGTGACACCCCACTGGGCCTGCCGGGTTCCGAGAGGCCTGCCCTGGGCCCCCTGCTCCCCGGCCCTTTGTTCTGTCACAGCAGAGATGGCCACACCCACTCCCTCAGTGAGTGCAGTATTCCAACCTCCTCAGCCCCGCCCGCTCTCCACAGGTTACCATGGAATACAGATGCTGCATTCTGAGGGCAGGGCGTTCCGAGAATGCCAAGGGCAGACATGATGACCTTAAATGATTTCCTCTTGTGTCAGTTTTGGTAAACTTTAGGAGCTAGGAAATGGTCCCCTTTACAGAAATGTTCAAATTTACTGGCATTTCATATATTCTCTGCTGTAACATTGTCCTGACTCTCTCTGTATATTCTTTTCTTATGTTTTTGTTTTCCTTAATCAAAGTGTGTCTTTTCAATCTTTTCAAAGAATATTCTTTGGACTTACTAAATCACCTCAATTATATACGTTTTCTGTTGTATTAAGTTCTGCTCATATCTTTATTTATCTTTTTTCAACGTTCTCAGGGTTTATTGGTTTGATCTTCTGATGTCAATTAAAACACTTGGTTATTCAATTTAATAAATCTTTTTACTTATAAAGATTTGAACTTTGGAAGATTCCAACTTACTTGTAAGTTTCTAAGGGACAGGTCCTCTACATTGTTGCTGGCCTACCGCTTAGTTCAACATATAGCAATGTATATATTGACATATTTTCCCCTCGACTTTCTGTGATTCCCTACATCTCACCTTTCTTTGCAGACAAGCCATTTGAAATACCCTTAACTTATTTCACAGCCAATAAGTCTTTGAAATAATGTGTATTTTTTAGAGAAATCTTCTTATATAATTAGGGAGAAAATCTGACCTGCCATAGTTTTCAAAACAGCATAATTTCACTCTTCTCAAAGATTAGTCTGTTGTATTACACAACCTCTGAGTATTTAGCTTTATCAAGGACATGTACTTGAAAAATGTTTTAGAGATTCTACCAGTCTTTGAAAACATCCTTGTTCCTTGTTTCAGTTCCAGTTTTATGTGTATTTCCTGCCTTGCACATTATTATTGCAATATCTGTTGGATGGCCTTGGGAATCTAATTCTGGTATTGATTGTTTTTGCTGATTGTCTCCCCTTGTAGCTGATCTCTTCATCATTGTGTAAATTTAGATCATGAGCTCATGTTTATGTAAACAGCTGACCTTGTAAGAGGCTTAGGTGTGAACGCTTGTAAGTTTCAGCAGAAAGTCTGCAAAGATTTATTGGTGTCCCTCCAATGAGTTGCCCGCGAGGACCCCGTTTTCTACAAGTTTTGGTCCAATACTCCCTCTAGAGGCAGGGGACTCAGACAGGGCTGCTTTGCGGCGCCTGATCTGGGGCAGGGGGTGTGGGCGGCCTGTGGCCGGGGCAGGAGCCTCTCCGCGTGTGTCCCAGGGACCCATCTGCCTGCGAACTTCGGTCACGTGGCAGAAGCTATGATGCCCAGACCTATGGTTAGCTGTGCAGCGAGGTGTAATGCGCGGACAGGTTCCACACACACTTCAAGTAAGAGGGCGACCTGAGTGGAAAGGTGAGAGTTTGGGCAGCTGTGCAGACAAAGAAGGCGCCCTTTGGCCTGGGCCTAAATGCTTGTGACACCCCACTGGGCCTGCCAGGCTCTGAGGGCCCAGCCCTGGGCCCCCTGCACCCCTGCCCTTTGTTCAGTCACAGCAGAGATAGCCACACCCACTCCCTCAGTGAGAGCAGTGTTCCAACCTCCCTCAGCCCTGCCCCCTCTCCGCAGGTTACCATGGACTACAGATGCTGCATTCTGAGGCCAGGGCGTTCCGAGAATGCCAAGGGCAGACATGATGACCTTAAATGGTTTCCTCTTGTGTCAGTTTTGGTAAACTTTAGGAGCTAGGAAATGGTCCCCTTTACAGAAATGTTCAAATTTACTGGCATTTCATATATTCTCTGCTAGAACATTGTCCTGACTCTTTCTGTATATTCTTTCCTTATGTTTTTGTTTTCCTTAATCAAAGTGTGTCTTTTCAATCTTTTCAAAGAATATTCTTTGGAGTTACTAAATCACCTCAATTTTATACGTTTTCTGCTGTATTCAGTTCTGCGCATATCTTTATTTATCTTTTTTCTATATTCTCAGGGTTTATTGGTTTGATCTTCTGATGTCAATTAAAACACTTGGTTATTCATTTTAATAAATCTTTTTACTTATAAAGATTTGATCTTTGGAAGATTCCAGCTTACTCGTAAGTTTCTAAGGGTCAGGTCCTCTCCATTGTTGCTGGCCTATGGCTTAGTTCACCATATAGCAATGTATATATTGACATATTTTCCCCTCGACTTTCTGTCATTCCCTACATCTCACCTTTCTTTGCAGACAAGCCATTTGAAATACCCTTAACTTATTTCACAGCCAATAAGTCTTTGAAATAATGTGTATTTTTTAGAGAAATCTTCTTATATAATGAGGCACAAAATCTGACCTGCCATAGTTTTCAAAACAGCATAATTTCACTCTTCTCAATGATTAATCTGTTGTATTACACAACCATTGTGTATTTAGCTTTATCAATGACATGTTCTTTAAAAATGTTTTAGAGAACCTACCAGTCTTTGAAAACATCCTTGTTCCTTGTTGCAGTTCCAGTTTTATGTATACTTTCTGCCTTGCACCTGATTATTCCAACATCTGATGGATGGCCTTGGGAATCTAATTCTGGTATTGATTGTTTTTGCTGATTGTCTCCCCTCGTAGATGATTTCTTCATTATTGTGTAAATTTAGATCATGAGCCCATGTTTAGCTAAACATCTGACCTTGTAAGAGGCTTAGGTGTGAACGCTCATAAGTTTCAGCAGAAAGTCGGCAATGAATTATTTGTGTCCCTCCAATGAGTTGCCCGTGTGGACCCCGTTTTCTGGAAGTGTTGGTACAATACTCCCTCCAAAGGCAGGGGATTCAGACAGGGCTGCTTTGCGGCACCCGATCTGGGGCAGGGGCAGTGGGCGGCCTGTGCCCGGGGCAGGAGCCTCTCCGCGTGTGTCCCAGGGACCCATCTGCCTGCGAACTTCGGTCACCTGGCAGAAAGCTATGATACCCAGACCTATGGTTAGCTGTGCAGCGAGGTGTACTGCGCAGACAGGCTCCACACACACTTCAAGTAAGAGGGCCGCCTGAGTGGAAAGGTGAGAGTTTGGGCAGCTGTGCAGACAAAGAAGGCGACCTTTGGCCTGGGCCTAAATGCTTGTGACACCCCACTGGGCCTGTGGGGCTCTGAGGTCCCTGCCCTGGGCCCCCTGCTCCCCTGTCCTTTGTTCAGTCACAGCAGAGATGGCCACACCCACTTCCTCAGTGAGGGCAGTGTTCCAACCTCCCTCAGCACCGCCCCCTCTCCGCAGGTTACCATGGACACCAGATGCTGCATTCTGAGGCCAGGGCGTTCCGAGAATGCCAAGGGCAGACATGATGACCTTATATGGTTTTCTCTTTTGTCAGTTTTGGTAAACTTCAGGAGCTAGGAAATGGTCCCCTTTACAGAAATGTTCAAATTTACTGGCATTTCATATATTCTCTTCTATAATATTGTCCTGACTCTTTCTCTATATTCTTTACTTATGTTTTTGTTTTCCTTATTCAAAGTGTGTCTTTTCAATCTTTTCAAAGAATATTCTTTGGACTTACTAAATCACCTCAATTTTATACATTTGCTGTTGTGTTAAGTTCTGCTCATATCTTTATTTATCTTTTATCTATGTTCTCAGGGTTTATTAGTTTGATCTTCTGATGTCTATTAAAACACTGGGTTATTCATTTTAATAAATCTTTTTACTTATAAAGATTTGAACTTTTGAAGATTCCAACTTACTTGTAAGTTTATAAGGGTCAGGTCCTCTCCATTGTTGCTGGCCTAAGGCTTAGTTCAACATATAGCAATGTATATATTGACATATTTTCCCCTCGACTTTCTGTGATTCCCTACATCTCACCTTTCTGTGCAGACAAGCCATTTGAAATACCCTTAACTTATTTCACAGCCAATAAGTCTTTGAAATAATGTGTATTTTTAAGATAAATTTTCTTATATAATTAGGCAGAAAATCTGACCTGCCATAGTTTTAAAAACAGCATAATTTCACTCTTCTCAATGATTAATCTGTTGTATTTCACAACCATTGAGTATTTATGTTTATCAATGACATGTACTTTAAAAATGTTTTAGAGATCCTACCAGTCTGAAAACACCCTTGTTCTTTGTTTCAGTTCCAGTTTTATGTATATTTCCTGCTTTGCACCTGATTCTTCCAACATCTGATGGATGGCCTTGGGAATCTAATTCTGGTATTGATTGTTTTTGCAGATCGTCTCCCCTTGTAGCTGCTTTCTTCATTATTGTGTAAATTTAGAACATGAGCTCATGTTAGCTAAACAGTTAACCTTGTAAGAGGCTTTGGTGTGAACGCTCGTAAGCTTCTGCAGAAAGTCAGCAAAGTTTTATTTGTGTCCCTCCAATGAGTGTCCCGTGAGGACCCCGTTTTCTAGAAGTGTTGGTCCAATACTCACTCTAGAGGCAGTGGACTCAGACAGGGCTGCTTTGCGGCCCTCGATCAGGGGCAGGGGCTGAGGACGGCCTGTGGCCCGGTCAGGAGCCTCTCCGCATGTGTCCCAGGGACCCATCTGCCTGTGAACTTTGGTCACCTGGCAGGAAGATACGATGCCCAGACATATGGTTTGCTGTGCAGCGAGGTGTACTGCGTGGACAGATTCCAAACACACTTCAAGTAAGAGGGCGGCCTGAGTGGAAAGGTGAGAGTTTGGGCAGCTGTGTAGAAAAAGAAGGCGCCCTTTGGCCTGGGCCTAAATGCTTGTGACACCCCACTGGGCCTGCCGGGTTCCGAGAGGCCTGCCCTGGGCCCCCTGCTCCCCGGCCCTTTGTTCTGTCACAGCAGAGATGGCCACACCCACTCCCTCAGTGAGTGCAGTATTCCAACCTCCCTCAGCCCCGCCCGCTCTCCACAGGTTACCATGGAATACAGATGCTGCATTCTGAGGGCAGGGCGTTCCGAGAATGCCAAGGGCAGACATGATGACCTTAAATGATTTCCTCTTGTGTCAGTTTTGGTAAACTTTAGAAGCTAGGAAATGGTCCCCTTTACAGAAATGTTCAAATTTACTGACATTTCATATATTCTCTGCTGTAACATTGTCCTGACTCTCTCTGTATATTCTTTTCTTATGTTTTTGTTTTCCTTAATCAAAGTGTGTCTTTTCAATCTTTTCAAAGAATATTCTTTGGACTTACTAAATCACCTCAATTATATACGTTTTCTGTTGTATTAAGTTCTGCTCATATCTTTATTTATCTTTTTTCAACGTTCTCAGGGTTTATTGGTTTGATCTTCTGATGTCAATTAAAACACTTGGTTATTCATTTTAATAAATCTTTTTACTTATAAAGATTTGAACTTTGGAAGATTCCAACTTACTTGTAAGTTTCTAAGGGACAGGTCCTCTACATTGTTGCTGGCCTACGGCTTAGTTCAACATATAGCAATGTATATATTGACATATTTTCCCCTCGACTTTCTGTCATTCCCTACATCTCACCTTTCTTTGCAGACAAGCCATTTGAAATACCCTTAACTTATTTCACAGCCAATAAGTCTTTGAAATAATGTGTATTTTTTAGAGAAATCTTCTTATATAATGAGGCACAAAATCTGACCTGCCATAGTTTTCAAAACAGCATAATTTCACTCTTCTCAAAGATTAGTCTGTTGTATTACACAACCTCTGAGTATTTAGCTTTATCAAGGACATGTACTTGAAAAATGTTTTAGAGATTCTACCAGTCTTTGAAAACATCCTTGTTCCTTGTTTCAGTTCCAGTTTTATGTGTATTTCCTGCCTTGCACATTATTATTGCAATATCTGTTGGATGGCCTTGGGAATCTAATTCTGGTATTGATTGTTTTTGCTGATTGTCTCCCCTTGTAGCTGATCTCTTCATCATTGTGTAAATTTAGATCATGAGCTCATGTTTATGTAAACAGCTGACCTTGTAAGAGGCTTAGGTGTGAACGCTTGTAAGTTTCAGCAGAAAGTCTGCAAAGATTTATTGGTGTCCCTCCAATGAGTTGCCCGCGAGGACCCCGTTTTCTACAAGTTTTGGTCCAATACTCCCTCTAGAGGCAGGGGACTCAGACAGGGCTGCTTTGCGGCGCCTGATCTGGGGCAGGGGGTGTGGGCGGCCTGTGGCCGGGGCAGGAGCCTCTCCGCGTGTGTCCCAGGGACCCATCTGCCTGCGAACTTCGGTCACGTGGCAGAAGCTATGATGCCCAGACCTATGGTTAGCTGTGCAGCGAGGTGTAATGCGCGGACAGGTTCCACACACACTTCAAGTAAGAGGGCGACCTGAGTGGAAAGGTGAGAGTTTGGGCAGCTGTGCAGACAAAGAAGGCGCCCTTTGGCCTGGGCCTAAACGCTTGTGACACCCCACTGGGCCTGCCAGGCTCTGAGGGCCCAGCCCTGGGCCCCCTGCACCCCTGCCCTTTGTTCAGTCACAGCAGAGATAGCCACACCCACTCCCTCAGTGAGAGCAGTGTTCCAACCTCCCTCAGCCCTGCCCCCTCTCCGCAGGTTACCATGGACTACAGATGCTGCATTCTGAGGCCAGGGCGTTCTGAGAATGCCAAGGGCAGACATGATGACCTTAAATGGTTTCCTCTTGTGTCAGTTTTGGTAAACTTTAGGAGCTAGGAAATGGTCCCCTTTACAGAAATGTTCAAATTTACTGGCATTTCATATATTCTCTGCTAGAACATTGTCCTGACTCTTTCTGTATATTCTATCCTTATGTTTTTGTTTTCCTTAATCAAAGTGTGTCTTTTCAATCTTTTCAAAGAATATTCTTTGGAGTTAATAAATCACCTCAATTTTATACGTTTTCTGCTGTATTCAGTTCTGCTCATATCTTTATTTATCTTTTTTCTATATTCTCAGGGTTTATTGGTTTGATCTTCTGATGTCAATTAAAACACTTGGTTATTCATTTTAATAAATCTTTTTACTTATAAAGATTTGATCTTTGGAAGATTCCAGCTTACTCGTAAGTTTCTAAGGGTCAGGTCCTCTCCATTGTTGCTGGCCTAAGGCTTAGTTCACCATATAGCAATGTATATATTGACATATTTTCCCCTCGACTTTCTGTGATTCCCTACATCTCACCTTTCTTTGCAGACAAGCCATTTGAAATACCCTTAACTTATTTCACAGCCAATAAGTCTTTGAAATAATGTGTATTTTTTAGAGAAATCTTCTTATATAATGAGGCACAAAATCTGACCTGCCATAGTTTTCAAAACAGCATAATTTCACTCTTCTCAATGATTAATCTGTTGTATTACACAACCATTGTGTATTTAGCTTTATCAATGACATGTTCTTTAAAAATGTTTTAGAGAACCTACCAGTCTTTGAAAACATCCTTGTTCCTTGTTGCAGTTCCAGTTTTATGTATACTTTCTGCCTTGCACCTGATTATTCCAACATCTGATGGATGGCCTTAGGAATCTAATTCTGGTATTGATTGTTTTTGCTGATTGTCTCCCCTCGTAGATGATTTCTTCATTATTGTGTAAATTTAGATCATGAGCCCATGTTTAGCTAAACAGCTGACCTTGTAAGAGGCTTAGGTGTGAACGCTCATAAGTTTCAGCAGAAAGTCGGCAATGAATTATTTGTGTCCCTCCAATGAGTTGCCCGCGTGGACCCCGTTTTCTGGAAGTGTTGGTACAATACTCCCTCCAAAGGCAGGGGATTCAGACAGGGATGCTTTGCGGCACCCGATCTGGGGCAGGGGCAGTGGGCGGCCTGTGCCCGGGGCAGGAGCCTCTCCGCGTGTGTCCCAGGGACCCATCTGCCTGCGAACTTCGGTCACCTGGCAAGAAGCTATGATACCCAGACCTATGGTTAGCTGTGCAGCGAGGTGTACTGCGCAGACAGGCTCCACACACACTTCGAGTAAGAGGGCCGCCTGAGTGGAAAGGTGAGAGTTTGGGCAGCTGTGCAGACAAAGAAGGCGACCTTTGGCCTGGGCCTAAATGCTTGTGACACCCCACTGGGCCTGTGGGGCTCTGAGGTCCCTGCCCTGGACACCCTGCTCCCCTGTCCTTTGTTCAGTCACAGCAGAGATGGCCACACCCACTCCCTCAGTGAGGGCAGTGTTCCAACCTCCCTCAACCCCGCCCCCTCTCCGCAGGTTACCATGGACACCAGATGCTGCATTCTGAGGCCAGGGCGTTCTGAGAATGCCAAGGGCAGACATGATGACCTTATATGGTTTCCTCTTTTGTCAGTTTTGGTAAATTTCAGGAGCTAGGAAATGGTCCCCTTTACAGAAATGTTCAAATTTACTGGCATTTCATATATTCTCTTCTATAATATTGTCCTGACTCTTTCTCTATATTCTTTACTTATGTTTTTGTTTTCCTTATTCAAAGTGTGTCTTTTCAATCTTTTCAAAGAATATTCTTTGGACTTACTAAATCACCTCAATTTTATACATTTGCTGTTGTGTTAAGTTCTGCTCATATCTTTATTTATCTTTTATCTATGTTCTCAGGGTTTATTAGTTTGATCTTCTGATGTCTATTAAAACACTTGGTTATTCATTTTAATAAATCTTTTTACTTATAAAGATTTGAACTTTTGAAGATTCCAACTTACTTGTAAGTTTATAAGGGTCAGGTCCTCTCCATTGTTGCTGGCCTAAGGCTTAGTTCAACATATAGCAATGTATATATTGACATATTTTCCCCTCGACTTTCTGTGATTCCCTACATCTCACCTTTCTGTGCAGACAAGCCATTTGAAATACCCTTAACTTATTTCACAGCCAATAAGTCTTTGAAATAATGTGTATTTTTAAGATAAATTTTCTTATATAATTAGGCAGAAAATCTGACCTGCCATAGTTTTAAAAACAGCATAATTTCACTCTTCTCAATGATTAATCTGTTGTATTTCACAACCATTGAGTATTTATGTTTATCAATGACATGTACTTTAAAAATGTTTTAGAGATCCTACCAGTCTGAAAACACCCTTGTTCTTTGTTTCAGTTCCAGTTTTATGTATATTTCCTGCTTTGCACCTGATTCTTCCAACATCTGATGGATGGCCTTGGGAATCTAATTCTGGTATTGATTGTTTTTGCAGATCGTCTCCCCTTGTAGCTGCTTTCTTCATTATTGTGTAAATTTAGAACATGAGCTCATGTTAGCTAAACAGTTAACCTTGTAAGAGGCTTTGGTGTGAACGCTCGTAAGCTTCTGCAGAAAGTCAGCAAAGTTTTATTTGTGTCCCTCCAATGAGTGTCCCGTGAGGACCCCGTTTTCTAGAAGTGTTGGTCCAATACTCACTCTAGAGGCAGTGGACTCAGACAGGGCTGCTTTGCGGCCCTCGATCAGGGGCAGGGGCTGAGGACGGCCTGTGGCCCGGTCAGGAGCCTCTCCGCATGTGTCCCAGGGACCCGTCTGCCTGTGAACTTTGGTCACCTGGCAGGAAGATACGATGCCCAGACATATGGTTTGCTGTGCAGCGAGGTGTACTGCGTGGACAGATTCCAAACACACTTCAAGTAAGAGGGCGGCCTGAGTGGAAAGGTGAGAGTTTGGGCAGCTGTGTAGAAAAAGAAGGCGCCCTTTGGCCTGGGCCTAAATGCTTGTGACACCCCACTGGGCCTGCCGGGTTCCGAGAGGCCTGCCCTGGGCCCCCTGCTCCCCGGCCCTTTGTTCTGTCACAGCAGAGATGGCCACACCCACTCCCTCAGTGAGTGCAGTATTCCAACCTCCCTCAGCCCCGCCCGCTCTCCACAGGTTACCATGGAATACAGATGCTGCATTCTGAGGGCAGGGCGTTCCGAGAATGCCAAGGGCAGACATGATGACCTTAAATGATTTCCTCTTGTGTCAGTTTTGGTAAACTTTAGAAGCTAGGAAATGGTCCCCTTTACAGAAATGTTCAAATTTACTGGCATTTCATATATTCTCTGCTGTAACATTGTCCTGACTCTCTCTGTATATTCTTTTCTTATGTTTTTGTTTTCCTTAATCAAAGTGTGTCTTTTCAATCTTTTCAAAGAATATTCTTTGGACTTACTAAATCACCTCAATTATATACGTTTTCTGTTGTATTAAGTTCTGCTCATATCTTTATTTATCTTTTTTCAACGTTCTCAGGGTTTATTGGTTTGATCTTCTGATGTCAATTAAAACACTTGGTTATTCATTTTAATAAATCTTTTTACTTATAAAGATTTGAACTTTGGAAGATTCCAACTTACTTGTAAGTTTCTAAGGGACAGGTCCTCTACATTGTTGCTGGCCTACGGCTTAGTTCAACATATAGCAATGTATATATTGACATATTTTCCCCTCGACTTTCTGTCATTCCCTACATCTCACCTTTCTTTGCAGACAAGCCATTTGAAATACCCTTAACTTATTTCACAGCCAATAAGTCTTTGAAATAATGTGTATTTTTTAGAGAAATCTTCTTATATAATTAGGCAGAAAATCTGACCTGCCATAGTTTTCAAAACAGCATAATTTCACTCTTCTCAAAGATTAGTCTGTTGTATTACACAACCTCTGAGTATTTAGCTTTATCAAGGACATGTACTTGAAAAATGTTTTAGAGATTCTACCAGTCTTTGAAAACATCCTTGTTCCTTGTTTCAGTTCCAGTTTTATGTGTATTTCCTGCCTTGCACATTATTATTGCAATATCTGTTGGATGGCCTTGGGAATCTAATTCTGGTATTGATTGTTTTTGCTGATTGTCTCCCCTTGTAGCTGATCTCTTCATCATTGTGTAAATTTAGATCATGAGCTCATGTTTATGTAAACAGCTGACCTTGTAAGAGGCTTAGGTGTGAACGCTTGTAAGTTTCAGCAGAAAGTCTGCAAAGATTTATTGGTGTCCCTCCAATGAGTTGCCCGCGAGGACCCCGTTTTCTACAAGTTTTGGTCCAATACTCCCTCTAGAGGCAGGGGACTCAGACAGGGCTGCTTTGCGGCGCCTGATCTGGGGCAGGGGGTGTGGGCGGCCTGTGGCCGGGGCAGGAGCCTCTCTGCGTGTGTCCCAGGGACCCATCTGCCTGCGAACTTCGGTCACGTGGCAGAAGCTATGATGCCCAGACCTATGGTTAGCTGTGCAGCGAGGTGTAATGCGCGGACAGGTTCCACACACACTTCAAGTAAGAGGGCGACCTGAGTGGAAAGGTGAGAGTTTGGGCAGCTGTGCAGACAAAGAAGGCGCCCTTTGGCCTGGGCCTAAACGCTTGTGACACCCCACTGGGCCTGCCAGGCTCTGAGGGCCCAGCCCTGGGCCCCCTGCACCCCTGCCCTTTGTTCAGTCACAGCAGAGATAGCCACACCCACTCCCTCAGTGAGAGCAGTGTTCCAACCTCCCTCAGCCCTGCCCCCTCTCCGCAGGTTACCATGGACTACAGATGCTGCATTCTGAGGCCAGGGCGTTCTGAGAATGCCAAGGGCAGACATGATGACCTTAAATGGTTTCCTCTTGTGTCAGTTTTGGTAAACTTTAGGAGCTAGGAAATGGTCCCCTTTACAGAAATGTTCAAATTTACTGGCATTTCATATATTCTCTGCTAGAACATTGTCCTGACTCTTTCTGTATATTCTTTCCTTATGTTTTTGTTTTCCTTAATCAAAGTGTGTCTTTTCAATCTTTTCAAAGAATATTCTTTGGAGTTACTAAATCACCTCAATTTTATACGTTTTCTGCTGTATTCAGTTCTGCTCATATCTTTATTTATCTTTTTTCTATATTCTCAGGGTTTATTGGTTTGATCTTCTGATGTCAATTAAAACACTTGGTTATTCATTTTAATAAATCTTTTTACTTATAAAGATTTGATCTTTGGAAGATTCCAGCTTACTCGTAAGTTTCTAAGGGTCAGGTCCTCTCCATTGTTGCTGGCCTAAGGCTTAGTTCACCATATAGCAATGTATATATTGACATATTTTCCCCTCGACTTTCTGTGATTCCCTACATCTCACCTTTCTTTGCAGACAAGCCATTTGAAATACCCTTAACTTATTTCACAGCCAATAAGTCTTTGAAATAATGTGTATTTTTTAGAGAAATCTTCTTATATAATGAGGCACAAAATCTGACCTGCCATAGTTTTCAAAACAGCATAATTTCACTCTTCTCAATGATTAATCTGTTGTATTACACAACCATTGTGTATTTAGCTTTATCAATGACATGTTCTTTAAAAATGTTTTAGAGAACCTACCAGTCTTTGAAAACATCCTTGTTCCTTGTTGCAGTTCCAGTTTTATGTATACTTTCTGCCTTGCACCTGATTATTCCAACATCTGATGGATGGCCTTAGGAATCTAATTCTGGTATTGATTGTTTTTGCTGATTGTCTCCCCTCGTAGATGATTTCTTCATTATTGTGTAAATTTAGATCATGAGCCCATGTTTAGCTAAACAGCTGACCTTGTAAGAGGCTTAGGTGTGAACGCTCATAAGTTTCAGCAGAAAGTCGGCAATGAATTATTTGTGTCCCTCCAATGAGTTGCCCGCGTGGACCCCGTTTTCTGGAAGTGTTGGTACAATACTCCCTCCAAAGGCAGGGGATTCAGACAGGGATGCTTTGCGGCACCCGATCTGGGGCAGGGGCAGTGGGCGGCCTGTGCCCGGGGCAGGAGCCTCTCCGCGTGTGTCCCAGGGACCCATCTGCCTGCGAACTTCGGTCACCTGGCAAGAAGCTATGATACCCAGACCTATGGTTAGCTGTGCAGCGAGGTGTACTGCGCAGACAGGCTCCACACACACTTCGAGTAAGAGGGCCGCCTGAGTGGAAAGGTGAGAGTTTGGGCAGCTGTGCAGACAAAGAAGGCGACCTTTGGCCTGGGCCTAAATGCTTGTGACACCCCACTGGGCCTGTGGGGCTCTGAGGTCCCTGCCCTGGACACCCTGCTCCCCTGTCCTTTGTTCAGTCACAGCAGAGATGGCCACACCCACTCCCTCAGTGAGGGCAGTGTTCCAACCTCCCTCAACCCCGCCCCCTCTCCGCAGGTTACCATGGACACCAGATGCTGCATTCTGAGGCCAGGGCGTTCTGAGAATGCCAAGGGCAGACATGATGACCTTATATGGTTTCCTCTTTTGTCAGTTTTGGTAAATTTCAGGAGCTAGGAAATGGTCCCCTTTACAGAAATGTTCAAATTTACTGGCATTTCATATATTCTCTTCTATAATATTGTCCTGACTCTTTCTCTATATTCTTTACTTATGTTTTTGTTTTCCTTATTCAAAGTGTGTCTTTTCAATCTTTTCAAAGAATATTCTTTGGACTTACTAAATCACCTCAATTTTATACATTTGCTGTTGTGTTAAGTTCTGCTCATATCTTTATTTATCTTTTATCTATGTTCTCAGGGTTTATTAGTTTGATCTTCTGATGTCTATTAAAACACTTTTTTATTCATTTTAATAAATCTTTTTACTTATAAAGATTTGAACTTTTGAAGATTCCAACTTACTTGTAAGTTTATAAGGGTCAGGTCCTCTCCATTGTTGCTGGCCTAAGGCTTAGTTCAACATATAGCAATGTATATATTGACATATTTTCCCCTCGACTTTCTGTGATTCCCTACATCTCACCTTTCTGTGCAGACAAGCCATTTGAAATACCCTTAACTTATTTCACAGCCAATAAGTCTTTGAAATAATGTGTATTTTTAAGATAAATTTTCTTATATAATTAGGCAGAAAATCTGACCTGCCATAGTTTTAAAAACAGCATAATTTCACTCTTCTCAATGATTAATCTGTTGTATTTCACAACCATTGAGTATTTATGTTTATCAATGACATGTACTTTAAAAATGTTTTAGAGATCCTACCAGTCTGAAAACACCCTTGTTCTTTGTTTCAGTTCCAGTTTTATGTATATTTCCTGCTTTGCACCTGATTCTTCCAACATCTGATGGATGGCCTTGGGAATCTAATTCTGGTATTGATTGTTTTTGCAGATCGTCTCCCCTTGTAGCTGCTTTCTTCATTATTGTGTAAATTTAGAACATGAGCTCATGTTAGCTAAACAGTTAACCTTGTAAGAGGCTTTGGTGTGAACGCTCGTAAGCTTCTGCAGAAAGTCAGCAAAGTTTTATTTGTGTCCCTCCAATGAGTGTCCCGTGAGGACCCCGTTTTCTAGAAGTGTTGGTCCAATACTCACTCTAGAGGCAGTGGACTCAGACAGGGCTGCTTTGCGGCCCTCGATCAGGGGCAGGGGCTGAGGACGGCCTGTGGCCCGGTCAGGAGCCTCTCCGCATGTGTCCCAGGGACCCATCTGCCTGTGAACTTTGGTCACCTGGCAGGAAGATACGATGCCCAGACATATGGTTTGCTGTGCAGCGAGGTGTACTGCGTGGACAGATTCCAAACACACTTCAAGTAAGAGGGCGGCCTGAGTGGAAAGGTGAGAGTTTGGGCAGCTGTGTAGAAAAAGAAGGCGCCCTTTGGCCTGGGCCTAAATGCTTGTGACACCCCACTGGGCCTGCCGGGTTCCGAGAGGCCTGCCCTGGGCCCCCTGCTCCCCGGCCCTTTGTTCTGTCACAGCAGAGATGGCCACACCCACTCCCTCAGTGAGTGCAGTATTCCAACCTCCCTCAGCCCCGCCCGCTCTCCACAGGTTACCATGGAATACAGATGCTGCATTCTGAGGGCAGGGCGTTCCGAGAATGCCAAGGGCAGACATGATGACCTTAAATGATTTCCTCTTGTGTCAGTTTTGGTAAACTTTAGAAGCTAGGAAATGGTCCCCTTTACAGAAATGTTCAAATTTACTGGCATTTCATATATTCTCTGCTGTAACATTGTCCTGACTCTCTCTGTATATTCTTTTCTTATGTTTTTGTTTTCCTTAATCAAAGTGTGTCTTTTCAATCTTTTCAAAGAATATTCTTTGGACTTACTAAATCACCTCAATTATATACGTTTTCTGTTGTATTAAGTTCTGCTCATATCTTTATTTATCTTTTTTCAACGTTCTCAGGGTTTATTGGTTTGATCTTCTGATGTCAATTAAAACACTTGGTTATTCATTTTAATAAATCTTTTTACTTATAAAGATTTGAACTTTGGAAGATTCCAACTTACTTGTAAGTTTCTAAGGGACAGGTCCTCTACATTGTTGCTGGCCTACGGCTTAGTTCAACATATAGCAATGTATATATTGACATATTTTCCCCTCGACTTTCTGTCATTCCCTACATCTCACCTTTCTTTGCAGACAAGCCATTTGAAATACCCTTAACTTATTTCACAGCCAATAAGTCTTTGAAATAATGTGTATTTTTTAGAGAAATCTTCTTATATAATTAGGCAGAAAATCTGACCTGCCATAGTTTTCAAAACAGCATAATTTCACTCTTCTCAAAGATTAGTCTGTTGTATTACACAACCTCTGAGTATTTAGCTTTATCAAGGACATGTACTTGAAAAATGTTTTAGAGATTCTACCAGTCTTTGAAAACATCCTTGTTCCTTGTTTCAGTTCCAGTTTTATGTGTATTTCCTGCCTTGCACATTATTATTGCAATATCTGTTGGATGGCCTTGGGAATCTAATTCTGGTATTGATTGTTTTTGCTGATTGTCTCCCCTTGTAGCTGATCTCTTCATCATTGTGTAAATTTAGATCATGAGCTCATGTTTATGTAAACAGCTGACCTTGTAAGAGGCTTAGGTGTGAACGCTTGTAAGTTTCAGCAGAAAGTCTGCAAAGATTTATTGGTGTCCCTCCAATGAGTTGCCCGCGAGGACCCCGTTTTCTACAAGTTTTGGTCCAATACTCCCTCTAGAGGCAGGGGACTCAGACAGGGCTGCTTTGCGGCGCCTGATCTGGGGCAGGGGGTGTGGGCGGCCTGTGGCCGGGGCAGGAGCCTCTCCGCGTGTGTCCCAGGGACCCATCTGCCTGCGAACTTCGGTCACGTGGCAGAAGCTATGATGCCCAGACCTATGGTTAGCTGTGCAGCGAGGTGTAATGCGCGGACAGGTTCCACACACACTTCAAGTAAGAGGGCGACCTGAGTGGAAAGGTGAGAGTTTGGGCAGCTGTGCAGACAAAGAAGGCGCCCTTTGGCCTGGGCCTAAACGCTTGTGACACCCCACTGGGCCTGCCAGGCTCTGAGGGCCCAGCCCTGGGCCCCCTGCACCCCTGCCCTTTGTTCAGTCACAGCAGAGATAGCCACACCCACTCCCTCAGTGAGAGCAGTGTTCCAACCTCCCTCAGCCCTGCCCCCTCTCCGCAGGTTACCATGGACTACAGATGCTGCATTCTGAGGCCAGGGCGTTCTGAGAATGCCAAGGGCAGACATGATGACCTTAAATGGTTTCCTCTTGTGTCAGTTTTGGTAAACTTTAGGAGCTAGGAAATGGTCCCCTTTACAGAAATGTTCAAATTTACTGGCATTTCATATATTCTCTGCTAGAACATTGTCCTGACTCTTTCTGTATATTCTTTCCTTATGTTTTTGTTTTCCTTAATCAAAGTGTGTCTTTTCAATCTTTTCAAAGAATATTCTTTGGAGTTACTAAATCACCTCAATTTTATACGTTTTCTGCTGTATTCAGTTCTGCTCATATCTTTATTTATCTTTTTTCTATATTCTCAGGGTTTATTGGTTTGATCTTCTGATGTCAATTAAAACACTTGGTTATTCATTTTAATAAATCTTTTTACTTATAAAGATTTGATCTTTGGAAGATTCCAGCTTACTCGTAAGTTTCTAAGGGTCAGGTCCTCTCCATTGTTGCTGGCCTAAGGCTTAGTTCACCATATAGCAATGTATATATTGACATATTTTCCCCTCGACTTTCTGTGATTCCCTACATCTCACCTTTCTTTGCAGACAAGCCATTTGAAATACCCTTAACTTATTTCACAGCCAATAAGTCTTTGAAATAATGTGTATTTTTTAGAGAAATCTTCTTATATAATGAGGCACAAAATCTGACCTGCCATAGTTTTCAAAACAGCATAATTTCACTCTTCTCAATGATTAATCTGTTGTATTACACAACCATTGTGTATTTAGCTTTATCAATGACATGTTCTTTAAAAATGTTTTAGAGAACCTACCAGTCTTTGAAAACATCCTTGTTCCTTGTTGCAGTTCCAGTTTTATGTATACTTTCTGCCTTGCACCTGATTATTCCAACATCTGATGGATGGCCTTAGGAATCTAATTCTGGTATTGATTGTTTTTGCTGATTGTCTCCCCTCGTAGATGATTTCTTCATTATTGTGTAAATTTAGATCATGAGCCCATGTTTAGCTAAACAGCTGACCTTGTAAGAGGCTTAGGTGTGAACGCTCATAAGTTTCAGCAGAAAGTCGGCAATGAATTATTTGTGTCCCTCCAATGAGTTGCCCGCGTGGACCCCGTTTTCTGGAAGTGTTGGTACAATACTCCCTCCAAAGGCAGGGGATTCAGACAGGGATGCTTTGCAGCACCCGATCTGGGGCAGGGGCAGTGGGCGGCCTGTGCCCGGGGCAGGAGCCTCTCCGCGTGTGTCCCAGGGACCCATCTGCCTGCGAACTTCGGTCAACTGGCAAGAAGCTATGATACCCAGACCTATGGTTAGCTGTGCAGCGAGGTGTACTGCGCGGCCAGGCTCCACACACACTTCAAGTAAGAGGGCCGCCTGAGTGGAAAGGTGAGAGTTTGGGCAGCTGTGCAGACAAAGAAGGCGACCTTTGGCCTGGGCCTAAATGCTTGTGACACCCCACTGGGCCTGTGGGGCTCTGAGGTCCCTGCCCTGGACACCCTGCTCCCCTGTCCTTTGTTCAGTCACAGCAGAGATGGCCACACCCACTCCCTCAGTGAGGGCAGTGTTCCAACCTCCCTCAACCCCGCCCCCTCTCCGCAGGTTACCATGGACACCAGATGCTGCATTCTGAGGCCAGGGCGTTCTGAGAATGCCAAGGGCAGACATGATGACCTTATATGGTTTCCTCTTTTGTCAGTTTTGGTAAATTTCAGGAGCTAGGAAATGGTCCCCTTTACAGAAATGTTCAAATTTACTGGCATTTCATATATTCTCTTCTATAATATTGTCCTGACTCTTTCTCTATATTCTTTACTTATGTTTTTGTTTTCCTTATTCAAAGTGTGTCTTTTCAATCTTTTCAAAGAATATTCTTTGGACTTACTAAATCACCTCAATTTTATACATTTGCTGTTGTGTTAAGTTCTGCTCATATCTTTATTTATCTTTTATCTATGTTCTCAGGGTTTATTAGTTTGATCTTCTGATGTCTATTAAAACACTTGGTTATTCATTTTAATAAATCTTTTTACTTATAAAGATTTGAACTTTTGAAGATTCCAACTTACTTGTAAGTTTATAAGGGTCAGGTCCTCTCCATTGTTGCTGGCCTAAGGCTTAGTTCAACATATAGCAATGTATATATTGACATATTTTCCCCTCGACTTTCTGTGATTCCCTACATCTCACCTTTCTGTGCAGACAAGCCATTTGAAATACCCTTAACTTATTTCACAACCAATAAGTCTTTGAAATAATGTGTATTTTTAAGATAAATTTTCTTATATAATTAGGCAGAAAATCTGACCTGCCATAGTTTTAAAAACAGCATAATTTCACTCTTCTCAATGATTAATCTGTTGTATTTCACAACCATTGAGTATTTATGTTTATCAATGACATGTACTTTAAAAATGTTTTAGAGATCCTACCAGTCTGAAAACACCCTTGTTCTTTGTTTCAGTTCCAGTTTTATGTATATTTCCTGCTTTGCACCTGATTCTTCCAACATCTGATGGATGGCCTTGGGAATCTAATTCTGGTATTGATTGTTTTTGCAGATCGTCTCCCCTTGTAGCTGCTTTCTTCATTATTGTGTAAATTTAGAACATGAGCTCATGTTAGCTAAACAGTTAACCTTGTAAGAGGCTTTGGTGTGAACGCTCGTAAGCTTCTGCAGAAAGTCAGCAAAGTTTTATTTGTGTCCCTCCAATGAGTGTCCCGTGAGGACCCCGTTTTCTAGAAGTGTTGGTCCAATACTCACTCTAGAGGCAGTGGACTCAGACAGGGCTGCTTTGCGGCCCTCGATCAGGGGCAGGGGCTGAGGACGGCCTGTGGCCCGGTCAGGAGCCTCTCCGCATGTGTCCCAGGGACCCATCTGCCTGTGAACTTTGGTCACCTGGCAGGAAGATACGATGCCCAGACATATGGTTTGCTGTGCAGCGAGGTGTACTGCGTGGACAGATTCCAAACACACTTCAAGTAAGAGGGCGGCCTGAGTGGAAAGGTGAGAGTTTGGGCAGCTGTGTAGAAAAAGAAGGCGCCCTTTGGCCTGGGCCTAAATGCTTGTGACACCCCACTGGGCCTGCCGGGTTCCGAGAGGCCTGCCCTGGGCCCCCTGCTCCCCGGCCCTTTGTTCTGTCACAGCAGAGATGGCCACACCCACTCCCTCAGTGAGTGCAGTATTCCAACCTCCCTCAGCCCCGCCCGCTCTCCACAGGTTACCATGGAATACAGATGCTGCATTCTGAGGGCAGGGCGTTCCGAGAATGCCAAGGGCAGACATGATGACCTTAAATGATTTCCTCTTGTGTCAGTTTTGGTAAACTTTAGAAGCTAGGAAATGGTCCCCTTTACAGAAATGTTCAAATTTACTGGCATTTCATATATTCTCTGCTGTAACATTGTCCTGACTCTCTCTGTATATTCTTTTCTTATGTTTTTGTTTTCCTTAATCAAAGTGTGTCTTTTCAATCTTTTCAAAGAATATTCTTTGGACTTACTAAATCACCTCAATTATATACGTTTTCTGTTGTATTAAGTTCTGCTCATATCTTTATTTATCTTTTTTCAACGTTCTCAGGGTTTATTGGTTTGATCTTCTGATGTCAATTAAAACACTTGGTTATTCATTTTAATAAATCTTTTTACTTATAAAGATTTGAACTTTGGAAGATTCCAACTTACTTGTAAGTTTCTAAGGGACAGGTCCTCTACATTGTTGCTGGCCTATGGCTTAGTTCAACATATAGCAATGTATATATTGACATATTTTCCCCTCGACTTTCTGTGATTCCCTACATCTCACCTTTCTGTGCAGACAAGCCATTTGAAATACCCTTAACTTATTTCACAGCCAATAAGTCTTTGAAATAATGTGTATTTTTTAGATAAATCTTCTTATATAATTAGGGAGAAAATCTGACCTGCCATAGTTTTCAAAACAGCATAATTTCACTCTTCTCAAAGATTAGTCTGTTGTATTACACAACCTCTGAGTATTTAGCTTTATCAAGGACATGTACTTGAAAAATGTTTTAGAGATTCTACCAGTCTTTGAAAACATCCTTGTTCCTTGTTTCAGTTCCAGTTTTATGTGTATTTCCTGCCTTGCACATTATTATTGCAATATCTGTTGGATGGCCTTGGGAATCTAATTCTGGTATTGATTGTTTTTGCTGATTGTCTCCCCTTGTAGCTGATCTCTTCATCATTGTGTAAATTTAGATCATGAGCTCATGTTTATGTAAACAGCTGACCTTGTAAGAGGCTTAGGTGTGAACGCTTGTAAGTTTCAGCAGAAAGTCTGCAAAGATTTATTGGTGTCCCTCCAATGAGTTGCCCGCGAGGACCCCGTTTTCTACAAGTTTTGGTCCAATACTCCCTCTAGAGGCAGGGGACTCAGACAGGGCTGCTTTGCGGCGCCTGATCTGGGGCAGGGGGTGTGGGCGGCCTGTGGCCGGGGCAGGAGCCTCTCCGCGTGTGTCCCAGGGACCCATCTGCCTGCGAACTTTGGTCACGTGGCAGAAGCTATGATGCCCAGACCTATGGTTAGCTGTGCAGCGAGGTGTAATGCGCGGACAGGTTCCACACACACTTCAAGTAAGAGGGCGACCTGAGTGGAAAGGTGAGAGTTTGGGCAGCTGTGCAGACAAAGAAGGCGCCCTTTGGCCTGGGCCTAAACGCTTGTGACACCCCACTGGGCCTGCCAGGCTCTGAGGGCCCAGCCCTGGGCCCCCTGCACCCCTGCCCTTTGTTCAGTCACAGCAGAGATAGCCACACCCACTCCCTCAGTGAGAGCAGTGTTCCAACCTCCCTCAGCCCTGCCCCCTCTCCGCAGGTTACCATGGACTACAGATGCTGCATTCTGAGGCCAGGGCGTTCTGAGAATGCCAAGGGCAGACATGATGACCTTAAATGGTTTCCTCTTGTGTCAGTTTTGGTAAACTTTAGGAGCTAGGAAATGGTCCCCTTTACAGAAATGTTCAAATTTACTGGCATTTCATATATTCTCTGCTAGAACATTGTCCTGACTCTTTCTGTATATTCTTTCCTTATGTTTTTGTTTTCCTTAATCAAAGTGTGTCTTTTCAATCTTTTCAAAGAATATTCTTTGGAGTTACTAAATCACCTCAATTTTATACGTTTTCTGCTGTATTCAGTTCTGCTCATATCTTTATTTATCTTTTTTCTATATTCTCAGGGTTTATTGGTTTGATCTTCTGATGTCAATTAAAACACTTGGTTATTCATTTTAATAAATCTTTTTACTTATAAAGATTTGATCTTTGGAAGATTCCAGCTTACTCGTAAGTTTCTAAGGGTCAGGTCCTCTCCATTGTTGCTGGCCTAAGGCTTAGTTCACCATATAGCAATGTATATATTGACATATTTTCCCCTCGACTTTCTGTCATTCCCTACATCTCACCTTTCTTTGCAGACAAGCCATTTGAAATACCCTTAACTTATTTCACAGCCAATAAGTCTTTGAAATAATGTGTATTTTTTAGAGAAATCTTCTTATATAATGAGGCACAAAATCTGACCTGCCATAGTTTTCAAAACAGCATAATTTCACTCTTCTCAATGATTAATCTGTTGTATTACACAACCATTGTGTATTTAGCTTTATCAATGACATGTTCTTTAAAAATGTTTTAGAGAACCTACCAGTCTTTGAAAACATCCTTGTTCCTTGTTGCAGTTCCAGTTTTATGTATACTTTCTGCCTTGCACCTGATTATTCCAACATCTGATGGATGGCCTTAGGAATCTAATTCTGGTATTGATTGTTTTTGCTGATTGTCTCCCCTCGTAGATGATTTCTTCATTATTGTGTAAATTTAGATCATGAGCCCATGTTTAGCTAAACAGCTGACCTTGTAAGAGGCTTAGGTGTGAACGCTCATAAGTTTCAGCAGAAAGTCGGCAATGAATTATTTGTGTCCCTCCAATGAGTTGCCCGCGTGGACCCCGTTTTCTGGAAGTGTTGGTACAATACTCCCTCCAAAGGCAGGGGATTCAGACAGGGATGCTTTGCGGCACCCGATCTGGGGCAGGGGCAGTGGGCGGCCTGTGCCCGGGGCAGGAGCCTCTCCGCGTGTGTCCCAGGGACCCATCTGCCTGCGAACTTTGGTCAACTGGCAGGAAGCTATGATACCCAGACCTATGGTTAGCTGTGCAGCGAGGTGTACTGCGCGGACAGGCTCCACACACACTTCAAGTAAGAGGGCCGCCTGAGTGGAAAGGTGAGAGTTTGGGCAGCTGTGCAGACAAAGAAGGCGACCTTTGGCCTGGGCCTAAATGCTTGTGACACCCCACTGGGCCTGTGGGGCTCTGAGGTCCCTGCCCTGGACACCCTGCTCCCCTGTCCTTTGTTCAGTCACAGCAGAGATGGCCACACCCACTCCCTCAGTGAGGGCAGTGTTCCAACCTCCCTCAACCCCGCCCCCTCTCCGCAGGTTACCATGGACACCAGATGCTGCATTCTGAGGCCAGGGCGTTCTGAGAATGCCAAGGGCAGACATGATGACCTTATATGGTTTCCTCTTTTGTCAGTTTTGGTAAATTTCAGGAGCTAGGAAATGGTCCCCTTTACAGAAATGTTCAAATTTACTGGCATTTCATATATTCTCTTCTATAATATTGTCCTGACTCTTTCTCTATATTCTTTACTTATGTTTTTGTTTTCCTTATTCAAAGTGTGTCTTTTCAATCTTTTCAAAGAATATTCTTTGGACTTACTAAATCACCTCAATTTTATACATTTGCTGTTGTGTTAAGTTCTGCTCATATCTTTATTTATCTTTTATCTATGTTCTCAGGGTTTATTAGTTTGATCTTCTGATGTCTATTAAAACACTTGGTTATTCATTTTAATAAATCTTTTTACTTATAAAGATTTGAACTTTTGAAGATTCCAACTTACTTGTAAGTTTATAAGGGTCAGGTCCTCTCCATTGTTGCTGGCCTAAGGCTTAGTTCAACATATAGCAATGTATATATTGACATATTTTCCCCTCGACTTTCTGTGATTCCCTACATCTCACCTTTCTGTGCAGACAAGCCATTTGAAATACCCTTAACTTATTTCACAGCCAATAAGTCTTTGAAATAATGTGTATTTTTAAGATAAATTTTCTTATATAATTAGGCAGAAAATCTGACCTGCCATAGTTTTAAAAACAGCATAATTTCACTCTTCTCAATGATTAATCTGTTGTATTTCACAACCATTGAGTATTTATGTTTATCAATGACATGTACTTTAAAAATGTTTTAGAGATCCTACCAGTCTGAAAACACCCTTGTTCTTTGTTTCAGTTCCAGTTTTATGTATATTTCCTGCTTTGCACCTGATTCTTCCAACATCTGATGGATGGCCTTGGGAATCTAATTCTGGTATTGATTGTTTTTGCAGATCGTCTCCCCTTGTAGCTGCTTTCTTCATTATTGTGTAAATTTAGAACATGAGCTCATGTTAGCTAAACAGTTAACCTTGTAAGAGGCTTTGGTGTGAACGCTCGTAAGCTTCTGCAGAAAGTCAGCAAAGTTTTATTTGTGTCCCTCCAATGAGTGTCCCGTGAGGACCCCGTTTTCTAGAAGTGTTGGTCCAATACTCACTCTAGAGGCAGTGGACACAGACAGGGCTGCTTTGCGGCCCTCGATCAGGGGCAGGGGCTGAGGACGGCCTGTGGCCCGGTCAGGAGCCTCTCCGCATGTGTCCCAGGGACCCATCTTCCTGTGAACTTTGGTCACCTGGCAGGAAGATACGATGCCCAGACATATGGTTTGCTGTGCAGCGAGGTGTACTGCGTGGACAGATTCCAAACACACTTCAAGTAAGAGGGCGGCCTGAGTGGAAAGGTGAGAGTTTGGGCAGCTGTGTAGAAAAAGAAGGCGCCCTTTGGCCTGGGCCTAAATGCTTGTGACACCCCACTGGGCCTGCCGGGTTCCGAGAGGCCTGCCCTGGGCCCCCTGCTCCCCGGCCCTTTGTTCTGTCACAGCAGAGATGGCCACACCCACTCCCTCAGTGAGTGCAGTATTCCAAGCTCCCTCAGCCCCGCCCGCTCTCCACAGGTTACCATGGAATACAGATGCTGCATTCTGAGGGCAGGGCGTTCCGAGAATGCCAAGGGCAGACATGATGACCTTAAATGATTTCCTCTTGTGTCAGTTTTGGTAAACTTTAGAAGCTAGGAAATGGTCCCCTTTACAGAAATGTTCAAATTTACTGGCATTTCATATATTCTCTGCTGTAACATTGTCCTGACTCTCTCTGTATATTCTTTTCTTATGTTTTTGTTTTCCTTAATCAAAGTGTGTCTTTTCAATCTTTTCAAAGAATATTCTTTGGACTTACTAAATCACCTCAATTATATACGTTTTCTGTTGTATTAAGTTCTGCTCATATCTTTATTTATCTTTTTTCAACGTTCTCAGGGTTTATTGGTTTGATCTTCTGATGTCAATTAAAACACTTGGTTATTCATTTTAATAAATCTTTTTACTTATAAAGATTTGAACTTTGGAAGATTCCAACTTACTTGTAAGTTTCTAAGGGACAGGTCCTCTACATTGTTGCTGGCCTACGGCTTAGTTCAACATATAGCAATGTATATATTGACATATTTTCCCCTCGACTTTCTGTGATTCCCTACATCTCACCTTTCTTTGCAGACAAGCCATTTGAAATACCCTTAACTTATTTCACAGCCAATAAGTCTTTGAAATAATGTGTATTTTTTAGAGAAATCTTCTTATATAATTAGGCAGAAAATCTGACCTGCCATAGTTTTCAAAACAGCATAATTTCACTCTTCTCAAAGATTAGTCTGTTGTATTACACAACCTCTGAGTATTTAGCTTTATCAAGGACATGTACTTGAAAAATGTTTTAGAGATTCTACCAGTCTTTGAAAACATCCTTGTTCCTTGTTTCAGTTCCAGTTTTATGTGTATTTCCTGCCTTGCACATTATTATTGCAATATCTGTTGGATGGCCTTGGGAATCTAATTCTGGTATTGATTGTTTTTGCTGATTGTCTCCCCTTGTAGCTGATCTCTTCATCATTGTGTAAATTTAGATCATGAGCTCATGTTTATGTAAACAGCTGACCTTGTAAGAGGCTTAGGTGTGAACGCTTGTAAGTTTCAGCAGAAAGTCTGCAAAGATTTACTGGTGTCCCTCCAATGAGTTGCCCGCGAGGACCCCGTTTTCTACAAGTTTTGGTCCAATACTCCCTCTAGAGGCAGGGGACTCAGACAGGGCTGCTTTGCGGCGCCTGATCTGGGGCAGGGGGTGTGGGCGGCCTGTGGCCGGGGCAGGAGCCTCTCCGCGTGTGTCCCAGGGACCAATCTGCCTGCGAACTTCGGTCACGTGGCAGAAGCTATGATGCCCAGACCTATGGTTAGCTGTGCAGCGAGGTGTAATGCGCGGACAGGTTCCACACACACTTCAAGTAAGAGGGCGACCTGAGTGGAAAGGTGAGAGTTTGGGCAGCTGTGCAGACAAAGAAGGCGCCCTTTGGCCTGGGCCTAAATGCTTGTGACACCCCACTGGGCCTGCCAGGCTCTGAGGGCCCAGCCCTGGGCCCCCTGCACCCCTGCCCTTTGTTCAGTCACAGCAGAGATAGCCACACCCACTCCCTCAGTGAGAGCAGTGTTCCAACCTCCCTCAGCCCTGCCCCCTCTCCGCAGGTTACCATGGACTACAGATGCTGCCTTCTGAGGCCAGGGCGTTCCGAGAATGCCAAGGGCAGACATGATGACCTTAAATGGTTTCCTCTTGTGTCAGTTTTGGTAAACTTTAGGAGCTAGGAAATGGTCCCCTTTACAGAAATGTTCAAATTTACTGGCATTTCATATATTCTCTGCTAGAACATTGTCCTGACTCTTTCTGTATATTCTTTCCTTATGTTTTTGTTTTCCTTAATCAAAGTGTGTCTTTTCAATCTTTTCAAAGAATATTCTTTGGAGTTACTAAATCACCTCAATTTTATACGTTTTCTGCTGTATTCAGTTCTGCTCATATCTTTATTTATCTTTTTTCTATATTCTCAGGGTTTATTGGTTTGATCTTCTGATGTCAATTAAAACACTTGGTTATTCATTTTAATAAATCTTTTTACTTATAAAGATTTGATCTTTGGAAGATTCCAGCTTACTCGTAAGTTTCTAAGGGTCAGGTCCTCTCCATTGTTGCTGGCCTAAGGCTTAGTTCACCATATAGCAATGTATATATTGACATATTTTCCCCTCGACTTTCTGTCATTCCCTACATCTCACCTTTCTTTGCAGACAAGCCATTTGAAATACCCTTAACTTATTTCACAGCCAATAAGTCTTTGAAATAATGTGTATTTTTTAGAGAAATCTTCTTATATAATGAGGCACAAAATCTGACCTGCCATAGTTTTCAAAACAGCATAATTTCACTCTTCTCAATGATTAATCTGTTGTATTACACAACCATTGTGTATTTAGCTTTATCAATGACATGTTCTTTAAAAATGTTTTAGAGAACCTACCAGTCTTTGAAAACATCCTTGTTCCTTGTTGCAGTTCCAGTTTTATGTATACTTTCTGCCTTGCACCTGATTATTCCAACATCTGATGGATGGCCTTGGGAATCTAATTCTGGTATTGATTGTTTTTGCTGATTGTCTCCCCTCGTAGATGATTTCTTCATTATTGTGTAAATTTAGATCATGAGCCCATGTTTAGCTAAACATCTGACCTTGTAAGAGGCTTAGGTGTGAACGCTCATAAGTTTCAGCAGAAAGTCGGCAATGAATTATTTGTGTCCCTCCAATGAGTTGCCCGCGTGGACCCCGTTTTCTGGAAGTGTTGGTACAATACTCCCTCCAAAGGCAGGGGATTCAGACAGGGCTGCTTTGCGGCACCCGATCTGGGGCAGGGGCAGTGGGCGGCCTGTGCCCGGGGCAGGAGCCTCTCCGCGTGTGTCCCAGGGACCCATCTGCCTGCGAACTTCGGTCACCTGGCAGAAAGCTATGATACCCAGACCTATGGTTAGCTGTGCAGCGAGGTGTACTGCGCAGACAGGCTCCACACACACTTCAAGTAAGAGGGCCGCCTGAGTGGAAAGGTGAGAGTTTGGGCAGCTGTGCAGACAAAGAAGGCGACCTTTGGCCTGGGCCTAAATGCTTGTGACACCCCACTGGGCCTGTGGGGCTCTGAGGTCCCTGCCCTGGGCCCCCTGCTCCCCTGTCCTTTGTTCAGTCACAGCAGAGATGGCCACACCCACTTCCTCAGTGAGGGCAGTGTTCCAACCTCCCTCAGCCCCGCCCCCTCTCCGCAGGTTACCATGGACACCAGATGCTGCATTCTGAGGCCAGGGCGTTCTGAGAATGCCAAGGGCAGACATGATGACCTTATATGGTTTTCTCTTTTGTCAGTTTTGGGAAATTTCAGGAGCTAGGAAATGGTCCCCTTTACAGAAATGTTCAAATTTACTGGCATTTCATATATTCTCTTCTATAATATTGTCCTGACTCTTTCTCTATATTCTTTACTTATGTTTTTGTTTTCCTTATTCAAAGTGTGTCTTTTCAATCTTTTCAAAGAATATTCTTTGGACTTACTAAATCACCTCAATTTTATACATTTGCTGTTGTGTTAAGTTCTGCTCATATCTTTATTTATCTTTTATCTATGTTCTCAGGGTTTATTAGTTTGATCTTCTGATGTCTATTAAAACACTTGGTTATTCATTTTAATAAATCTTTTTACTTATAAAGATTTGAACTTTTGAAGATTCCAACTTACTTGTAAGTTTATAAGGGTCAGGTCCTCTCCATTGTTGCTGGCCTAAGGCTTTGTTCAACATATAGCAATGTATATATTGACATATTTTCCCCTCGACTTTCTGTGATTCCCTACATCTCACCTTTCTGTGCAGACAAGCCATTTGAAATACCCTTAACTTATTTCACAGCCAATAAGTCTTTGAAATAATGTGTATTTTTAAGATAAATTTTCTTATATAATTAGGCAGAAAATCTGACCTGCCATAGTTTTAAAAACAGCATAATTTCACTCTTCTCAATGATTAATCTGTTGTATTTCACAACCATTGAGTATTTATGTTTATCAATGACATGTACTTTAAAAATGTTTTAGAGATCCTACCAGTCTGAAAACACCCTTGTTCTTTGTTTCAGTTCCAGTTTTATGTATATTTCCTGCTTTGCACCTGATTCTTCCAACATCTGATGGATGGCCTTGGGAATCTAATTCTGGTATTGATTGTTTTTGCAGATCGTCTCCCCTTGTAGCTGCTTTCTTCATTATTGTGTAAATTTAGAACATGAGCTTATGTTAGCTAAACAGTTAACCTTGTAAGAGGCTTTGGTGTGAACGCTCGTAAGCTTCTGCAGAAAGTCAGCAAAGTTTTATTTGTGTCCCTCCAATGAGTGTCCCGTGAGGACCCCGTTTTCTAGAAGTGTTGGTCCAATACTCACTCTAGAGGCAGTGGACTCAGACAGGGCTGCTTTGCGGCCCTCGATCAGGGGCAGGGGCTGAGGACGGCCTGTGGCCCGGTCAGGAGCCTCTCCGCATGTGTCCCAGGGACCCATCTGCCTGTGAACTTTGGTCACCTGGCAGGAAGATACGATGCCCAGACATATGGTTTGCTGTGCAGCGAGGTGTACTGCGTGGACAGATTCCAAACACACTTCAAGTAAGAGGGCGGCCTGAGTGGAAAGGTGAGAGTTTGGGCAGCTGTGTAGAAAAAGAAGGCGCCCTTTGGCCTGGGCCTAAATGCTTGTGACACCCCACTGGGCCTGCCGGGTTCCGAGAGGCCTGCCCTGGGCCCCCTGCTCCCCGGCCCTTTGTTCTGTCACAGCAGAGATGGCCACACCCACTCCCTCAGTGAGTGCAGTATTCCAACCTCCCTCAGCCCCGCCCGCTCTCCACAGGTTACCATGGAATACAGATGCTGCATTCTGAGGGCAGGGCGTTCCGAGAATGCCAAGGGCAGACATGATGACCTTAAATGATTTCCTCTTGTGTCAGTTTTGGTAAACTTTAGAAGCTAGGAAATGGTCCCCTTTACAGAAATGTTCAAATTTACTGACATTTCATATATTCTCTGCTGTAACATTGTCCTGACTCTCTCTGTATATTCTTTTCTTATGTTTTTGTTTTCCTTAATCAAAGTGTGTCTTTTCAATCTTTTCAAAGAATATTCTTTGGACTTACTAAATCACCTCAATTATATACGTTTTCTGTTGTATTAAGTTCTGCTCATATCTTTATTTATCTTTTTTCAACGTTCTCAGGGTTTATTGGTTTGATCTTCTGATGTCAATTAAAACACTTGGTTATTCATTTTAATAAATCTTTTTACTTATAAAGATTTGAACTTTGGAAGATTCCAACTTACTTGTAAGTTTCTAAGGGTCAGGTCCTCTCCATTGTTGCTGGCCTAAGGCTTTGTTCAACATATAGCAATGTATATATTGACATATTTTCCCCTCGACTTTCTGTGATTCCCTACATCTCACCTTTCTGTGCAGACAAGCCATTTGAAATACCCTTAACTTATTTCACAGCCAATAAGTCTTTGAAATAATGTGTATTTTTAAGATAAATTTTCTTATATAATTAGGCAGAAAATCTGACCTGCCATAGTTTTAAAAACAGCATAATTTCACTCTTCTCAATGATTAATCTGTTGTATTTCACAACCATTGAGTATTTATGTTTATCAATGACATGTACTTTAAAAATGTTTTAGAGATCCTACCAGTCTGAAAACACCCTTGTTCTTTGTTTCAGTTCCAGTTTTATGTATATTTCCTGCTTTGCACCTGATTCTTCCAACATCTGATGGATGGCCTTGGGAATCTAATTCTGGTATTGATTGTTTTTGCAGATCGTCTCCCCTTGTAGCTGCTTTCTTCATTATTGTGTAAATTTAGAACATGAGCTTATGTTAGCTAAACAGTTAACCTTGTAAGAGGCTTTGGTGTGAACGCTCGTAAGCTTCTGCAGAAAGTCAGCAAAGTTTTATTTGTGTCCCTCCAATGAGTGTCCCGTGAGGACCCCGTTTTCTAGAAGTGTTGGTCCAATACTCACTCTAGAGGCAGTGGACTCAGACAGGGCTGCTTTGCGGCCCTCGATCAGGGGCAGGGGCTGAGGACGGCCTGTGGCCCGGTCAGGAGCCTCTCCGCATGTGTCCCAGGGACCCATCTGCCTGTGAACTTTGGTCACCTGGCAGGAAGATACGATGCCCAGACATATGGTTTGCTGTGCAGCGAGGTGTACTGCGTGGACAGATTCCAAACACACTTCAAGTAAGAGGGCGGCCTGAGTGGAAAGGTGAGAGTTTGGGCAGCTGTGTAGAAAAAGAAGGCGCCCTTTGGCCTGGGCCTAAATGCTTGTGACACCCCACTGGGCCTGCCGGGTTCCGAGAGGCCTGCCCTGGGCCCCCTGCTCCCCGGCCCTTTGTTCTGTCACAGCAGAGATGGCCACACCCACTCCCTCAGTGAGTGCAGTATTCCAACCTCCCTCAGCCCCGCCCGCTCTCCACAGGTTACCATGGAATACAGATGCTGCATTCTGAGGGCAGGGCGTTCCGAGAATGCCAAGGGCAGACATGATGACCTTAAATGATTTCCTCTTGTGTCAGTTTTGGTAAACTTTAGAAGCTAGGAAATGGTCCCCTTTACAGAAATGTTCAAATTTACTGACATTTCATATATTCTCTGCTGTAACATTGTCCTGACTCTCTCTGTATATTCTTTTCTTATGTTTTTGTTTTCCTTAATCAAAGTGTGTCTTTTCAATCTTTTCAAAGAATATTCTTTGGACTTACTAAATCACCTCAATTATATACGTTTTCTGTTGTATTAAGTTCTGCTCATATCTTTATTTATCTTTTTTCAACGTTCTCAGGGTTTATTGGTTTGATCTTCTGATGTCAATTAAAACACTTGGTTATTCATTTTAATAAATCTTTTTACTTATAAAGATTTGAACTTTGGAAGATTCCAACTTACTTGTAAGTTTCTAAGGGACAGGTCCTCTACCTTGTTGCTGGCCTACGGCTTAGTTCAACATATAGCAATGTATATATTGACATATTTTCCCCTCGACTTTCTGTGATTCCCTACATCTCACCTTTCTTTGCAGACAAGCCATTTGAAATACCCTTAACTTATTTCACAGCCAATAAGTCTTTGAAATAATGTGTATTTTTTAGATAAATCTTCTTATATAATTAGGGAGAAAATCTGACCTGCCATAGTTTTCAAAACAGCATAATTTCACTCTTCTCAAAGATTAGTCTGTTGTATTACACAACCTCTGAGTATTTAGCTTTATCAAGGACATGTACTTGAAAAATGTTTTAGAGATTCTACCAGTCTTTGAAAACATCCTTGTTCCTTGTTTCAGTTCCAGTTTTATGTGTATTTCCTGCCTTGCACATTATTATTGCAATATCTGTTGGATGGCCTTGGGAATCTAATTCTGGTATTGATTGTTTTTGCTGATTGTCTCCCCTTGTAGCTGATCTCTTCATCATTGTGTAAATTTAGATCATGAGCTCATGTTTATGTAAACAGCTGACCTTGTAAGAGGCTTAGGTGTGAACGCTTGTAAGTTTCAGCAGAAAGTCTGCAAAGATTTATTGGTGTCCCTCCAATGAGTTGCCCGCCAGGACCCCGTTTTCTACAAGTTTTGGTCCAATACTCCCTCTAGAGGCAGGGGACTCAGACAGGGCTGCTTTGCGGCGCCTGATCTGGGGCAGGGGGTGTGGGCGGCCTGTGGCCGGGGCAGGAGCCTCTCCGCGTGTGTCCCAGGGACCCATCTGCCTGCGAACTTCGGTCGCGTGGCAGAAGCTATGATGCCCAGACCTATGGTTAGCTGTGCAGCGAGGTGTAATGCGCGGACAGGTTCCACACACACTTCAAGTAAGAGGGCGACCTGAGTGGAAAGGTGAGAGTTTGGGCAGCTGTGCAGACAAAGAAGGCGCCCTTTGGCCTGGGCCTAAACGCTTGTGACACCCCACTGGGCCTGCCAGGCTCTGAGGGCCCAGCCCTGGGCCCCCTGCACCCCTGCCCTTTGTTCAGTCACAGCAGAGATAGCCACACCCACTCCCTCAGTGAGAGCAGTGTTCCAACCTCCCTCAGCCCTGCCCCCTCTCCGCAGGTTACCATGGACTACAGATGCTGCATTCTGAGGCCAGGGCGTTCTGAGAATGCCAAGGGCAGACATGATGACCTTAAATGGTTTCCTCTTGTGTCAGTTTTGGTAAACTTTAGGAGCTAGGAAATGGTCCCCTTTACAGAAATGTTCAAATTTACTGGCATTTCATATATTCTCTGCTAGAACATTGTCCTGACTCTTTCTGTATATTCTTTCCTTTTATTTTTGTTTTCCTTAATCAAAGTGTGTCTTTTCAACCTTTTCAAAGAATATTCTTTGGAGTTACTAAATCACCTCAATTTTATACGTTTTCTGCTGTATTCAGTTCTGCTCATATCTTTATTTATCTTTTTTCTATATTCTCAGGGTTTATTGGTTTGATCTTCTGATGTCAATTAAAACACTTGGTTATTCATTTTAATAAATCTTTTTACTTATAAAGATTTGATCTTTGGAAGATTCCAGCTTACTCGTAAGTTTCTAAGGGTCAGGTCCTCTCCATTGTTGCTGGCCTAAGGCTTAGTTCACCATATAGCAATGTATATATTGACATATTTTCCCCTCGACTTTCTGTCATTCCCTACATCTCACCTTTCTTTGCAGACAAGCCATTTGAAATACCCTTAACTTATTTCACAGCCAATAAGTCTTTGAAATAATGTGTATTTTTTAGAGAAATCTTCTTATATAATGAGGCACAAAATCTGACCTGCCATAGTTTTCAAAACAGCATAATTTCACTCTTCTCAATGATTAATCTGTTGTATTACACAACCATTGTGTATTTAGCTTTATCAATGACATGTTCTTTAAAAATGTTTTAGAGAACCTACCAGTCTTTGAAAACATCCTTGTTCCTTGTTGCAGTTCCAGTTTTATGTATACTTTCTGCCTTGCACCTGATTATTCCAACATCTGATGGATGGCCTTAGGAATCTAATTCTGGTATTGATTGTTTTTGCTGATTGTCTCCCCTCGTAGATGATTTCTTCATTATTGTGTAAATTTAGATCATGAGCCCATGTTTAGCTAAACAGCTGACCTTGTAAGAGGCTTAGGTGTGAACGCTCATAAGTTTCAGCAGAAAGTCGGCAATGAATTATTTGTGTCCCTCCAATGAGTTGCCCGCGTGGACCCCGTTTTCTGGAAGTGTTGGTACAATACTCCCTCCAAAGGCAGGGGATTCAGACAGGGATGCTTTGCGGCACCCGATCTGGGGCAGGGGCAGTGGGCGGCCTGTGCCCGGGGCAGGAGCCTCTCCGCGTGTGTCCCAGGGACCCATCTGCCTGCGAACTTCGGTCAACTGGCAGGAAGCTATGATACCCAGACCTATGGTTAGCTGTGCAGCGAGGTGTACTGCGCGGACAGGCTCCACACACACTTCAAGTAAGAGGGCCGCCTGAGTGGAAAGGTGAGAGTTTGGGCAGCTGTGCAGACAAAGAAGGCAACCTTTGGCCTGGGCCTAAATGCTTGTGACACCCCACTGGGCCTGTGGGGCTCTGAGGTCCCTGCCCTGGACACCCTGCTCCCCTGTCCTTTGTTCAGTCACAGCAGAGATGGCCACACCCACTCCCTCAGTGAGGGCAGTGTTCCAACCTCCCTCAACCCCGCCCCCTCTCCGCAGGTTACCATGGACACCAGATGCTGCATTCTGAGGCCAGGGCGTTCTGAGAATGCCAAGGGCAGACATGATGACCTTATATGGTTTCCTCTTTTGTCAGTTTTGGTAAATTTCAGGAGCTAGGAAATGGTCCCCTTTACAGAAATGTTCAAATTTACTGGCATTTCATATATTCTCTTCTATAATATTGTCCTGACTCTTTCTCTATATTCTTTACTTATGTTTTTGTTTTCCTTATTCAAAGTGTGTCTTTTCAATCTTTTCAAAGAATATTCTTTGGACTTACTAAATCACCTCAATTTTATACATTTGCTGTTGTGTTAAGTTCTGCTCATATCTTTATTTATCTTTTATCTATGTTCTCAGGGTTTATTAGTTTGATCTTCTGATGTCTATTAAAACACTTGGTTATTCATTTAAATAAATCTTTTTACTTATAAAGATTTGAACTTTTGAAGATTCCAACTTACTTGTAAGTTTATAAGGGTCAGGTCCTCTCCATTGTTGCTGGCCTAAGGCTTAGTTCAACATATAGCAATGTATATATTGACATATTTTCCCCTCGACTTTCTGTGATTCCCTACATCTCACCTTTCTTTGCAGACAAGCCATTTGAAATACCCTTAACTTATTTCACAGCCAATAAGTCTTTGAAATAATGTGTATTTTTAAGATAAATTTTCTTATATAATTAGGCAGAAAATCTGACCTGCCATAGTTTTAAAAACAGCATAATTTCACTCTTCTCAATGATTAATCTGTTGTATTTCACAACCATTGAGTATTTATGTTTATCAATGACATGTACTTTAAAAATGTTTTAGAGATCCTACCAGTCTGAAAACACCCTTGTTCTTTGTTTCAGTTCCAGTTTTATGTATATTTCCTGCTTTGCACCTGATTCTTCCAACATCTGATGGATGGCCTTGGGAATCTAATTCTGGTATTGATTGTTTTTTCAGATCGTCTCCCCTTGTAGCTGCTTTCTTCATTATTGTGTAAATTTAGAACATGAGCTCATGTTAGCTAAACAGTTAACCTTGTAAGAGGCTTTGGTGTGAACGCTCGTAAGCTTCTGCAGAAAGTCAGCAAAGTTTTATTTGTGTCCCTCCAATGAGTGTCCCGTGAGGACCCCGTTTTCTAGAAGTGTTGGTCCAATACTCACTCTAGAGGCAGTGGACACAGACAGGGCTGCTTTGCGGCCCTCGATCAGGGGCAGGGGCTGAGGACGGCCTGTGGCCCGGTCAGGAGCCTCTCCGCATGTGTCCCAGGGACCCATCTTCCTGTGAACTTTGGTCACCTGGCAGGAAGATACGATGCCCAGACATATGGTTTGCTGTGCAGCGAGGTGTACTGCGTGGACAGATTCCAAACACACTTCAAGTAAGAGGGCGGCCTGAGTGGAAAGGTGAGAGTTTGGGCAGCTGTGTAGAAAAAGAAGGCGCCCTTTGGCCTGGGCCTAAATGCTTGTGACACCCCACTGGGCCTGCCGGGTTCCGAGAGGCCTGCCCTGGGCCCCCTGCTCCCCGGCCCTTTGTTCTGTCACAGCAGAGATGGCCACACCCACTCCCTCAGTGAGTGCAGTATTCCAAGCTCCCTCAGCCCCGCCCGCTCTCCACAGGTTACCATGGAATACAGATGCTGCATTCTGAGGGCAGGGCGTTCCGAGAATGCCAAGGGCAGACATGATGACCTTAAATGATTTCCTCTTGTGTCAGTTTTGGTAAACTTTAGAAGCTAGGAAATGGTCCCCTTTACAGAAATGTTCAAATTTACTGGCATTTCATATATTCTCTGCTGTAACATTGTCCTGACTCTCTCTGTATATTCTTTTCTTATGTTTTTGTTTTCCTTAATCAAAGTGTGTCTTTTCAATCTTTTCAAAGAATATTCTTTGGACTTACTAAATCACCTCAATTATATACGTTTTCTGTTGTATTAAGTTCTGCTCATATCTTTATTTATCTTTTTTCAACGTTCTCAGGGTTTATTGGTTTGATCTTCTGATGTCAATTAAAACACTTGGTTATTCATTTTAATAAATCTTTTTACTTATAAAGATTTGAACTTTGGAAGATTCCAACTTACTTGTAAGTTTCTAAGGGACAGGTCCTCTACATTGTTGCTGGCCTACGGCTTAGTTCAACATATAGCAATGTATATATTGACATATTTTCCCCTCGACTTTCTGTGATTCCCTACATCTCACCTTTCTTTGCAGACAAGCCATTTGAAATACCCTTAACTTATTTCACAGCCAATAAGTCTTTGAAATAATGTGTATTTTTTAGATAAATCTTCTTATATAATTAGGGAGAAAATCTGACCTGCCATAGTTTTCAAAACAGCATAATTTCACTCTTCTCAAAGATTAGTCTGTTGTATTACACAACCTCTGAGTATTTAGCTTTATCAAGGACATGTACTTGAAAAATGTTTTAGAGATTCTACCAGTCTTTGAAAACATCCTTGTTCCTTGTTTCAGTTCCAGTTTTATGTGTATTTCCTGCCTTGCACATTATTATTGCAATATCTGTTGGATGGCCTTGGGAATCTAATTCTGGTATTGATTGTTTTTGCTGATTGTCTCCCCTTGTAGCTGATCTCTTCATCATTGTGTAAATTTAGATCATGAGCTCATGTTTATGTAAACAGCTGACCTTGTAAGAGGCTTAGGTGTGAACGCTTGTAAGTTTCAGCAGAAAGTCTGCAAAGATTTACTGGTGTCCCTCCAATGAGTTGCCCGCGAGGACCCCGTTTTCTACAAGTTTTGGTCCAATACTCCCTCTAGAGGCAGGGGACTCAGACAGGGCTGCTTTGCGGCGCCTGATCTGGGGCAGGGGGTGTGGGCGGCCTGTGGCCGGGGCAGGAGCCTCTCCGCGTGTGTCCCAGGGACCCATCTGCCTGCGAACTTCGGTCACGTGGCAGAAGCTATGATGCCCAGACCTATGGTTAGCTGTGCAGCGAGGTGTAATGCGCGGACAGGTTCCACACACACTTCAAGTAAGAGGGCGACCTGAGTGGAAAGGTGAGAGTTTGGGCAGCTGTGCAGACAAAGAAGGCGCCGTTTGGCCTGGGCCTAAATGCTTGTGACACCCCACTGGGCCTGCCAGGCTCTGAGGGCCCAGCCCTGGGCCCCCTGCACCCCTGCCCTTTGTTCAGTCACAGCAGAGATAGCCACACCCACTCCCTCAGTGAGAGCAGTGTTCCAACCTCCCTCAGCCCTGCCCCCTCTCCGCAGGTTACCATGGACTACAGATGCTGCATTCTGAGGCCAGGGCGTTCTGAGAATGCCAAGGGCAGACATGATGACCTTAAATGGTTTCCTCTTGTGTCAGTTTTGGTAAACTTTAGGAGCTAGGAAATGGTCCCCTTTACAGAAATGTTCAAATTTACTGGCATTTCATATATTCTCTGCTAGAACATTGTCCTGACTCTTTCTGTATATTCTTTCCTTATGTTTTTGTTTTCCTTAATCAAAGTGTGTCTTTTCAATCTTTTCAAAGAATATTCTTTGGAGTTACTAAATCACCTCAATTTTATACGTTTTCTGCTGTATTCAGTTCTGCTCATATCTTTATTTATCTTTTTTCTATATTCTCAGGGTTTATTGGTTTGATCTTCTGATGTCAATTAAAACACTTGGTTATTCATTTTAATAAATCTTTTTACTTATAAAGATTTGATCTTTGGAAGATTCCAGCTTACTCGTAAGTTTCTAAGGGTCAGGTCCTCTCCATTGTTGCTGGCCTAAGGCTTAGTTCACCATATAGCAATGTATATATTGACATATTTTCCCCTCGACTTTCTGTGATTCCCTACATCTCACCTTTCTTTGCAGACAAGCCATTTGAAATACCCTTAACTTATTTCACAGCCAATAAGTCTTTGAAATAATGTGTATTTTTTAGAGAAATCTTCTTATATAATGAGGCACAAAATCTGACCTGCCATAGTTTTCAAAACAGCATAATTTCACTCTTCTCAATGATTAATCTGTTGTATTACACAACCATTGTGTATTTAGCTTTATCAATGACATGTTCTTTAAAAATGTTTTAGAGAACCTACCAGTCTTTGAAAACATCCTTGTTCCTTGTTGCAGTTCCAGTTTTATGTATACTTTCTGCCTTGCACCTGATTATTCCAACATCTGATGGATGGCCTTGGGAATCTAATTCTGGTATTGATTGTTTTTGCTGATTGTCTCCCCTCGTAGATGATTTCTTCATTATTGTGTAAATTTAGATCATGAGCCCATGTTTAGCTAAACAGCTGACCTTGTAAGAGGCTTAGGTGTGAACGCTCATAAGTTTCAGCAGAAAGTCGGCAATGAATTATTTGTGTCCCTCCAATGAGTTGCCCGCGTGGACCCCGTTTTCTGGAAGTGTTGGTACAATACTCCCTCCAAAGGCAGGGGATTCAGACAGGGATGCTTTGCGGCACCCGATCTGGGGCAGGGGCAGTGGGCGGCCTGTGCCCGGGGCAGGAGCCTCTCCGCGTGTGTCCCAGGGACCCGTCTGCCTGCGAACTTCGGTCAACTGGCAGGAAGCTATGATACCCAGACCTATGGTTAGCTGTGCAGCGAGGTGTACTGCGCGGACAGGCTCCACACACACTTCAAGTAAGAGGGCCGCCTGAGTGGAAAGGTGAGAGTTTGGGCAGCTGTGCAGACAAAGAAGGCGACCTTTGGCCTGGGCCTAAATGCTTGTGACACCCCACTGGGCCTGTGGGGCTCTGAGGTCCCTGCCCTGGACACCCTGCTCCCCTGTCCTTTGTTCAGTCACAGCAGAGATGGCCACACCCACTCCCTCAGTGAGGGCAGTGTTCCAACCTCCCTCAACCCCGCCCCCTCTCCGCAGGTTACCATGGACACCAGATGCTGCATTCTGAGGCCAGGGCGTTCTGAGAATGCCAAGGGCAGACATGATGACCTTATATGGTTTCCTCTTTTGTCAGTTTTGGTAAATTTCAGGAGCTAGGAAATGGTCCCCTTTACAGAAATGTTCAAATTTACTGGCATTTCATATATTCTCTTCTATAATATTGTCCTGACTCTTTCTCTATATTCTTTACTTATGTTTTTGTTTTCCTTATTCAAAGTGTGTCTTTTCAATCTTTTCAAAGAATATTCTTTGGACTTACTAAATCACCTCAATTTTATACATTTGCTGTTGTGTTAAGTTCTGCTCATATCTTTATTTATCTTTTATCTATGTTCTCAGGGTTTATTAGTTTGATCTTCTGATGTCTATTAAAACACTTTTTTATTCATTTTAATAAATCTTTTTACTTATAAAGATTTGAACTTTTGAAGATTCCAACTTACTTGTAAGTTTATAAGGGTCAGGTCCTCTCCATTGTTGCTGGCCTAAGGCTTAGTTCAACATATAGCAATGTATATATTGACATATTTTCCCCTCGACTTTCTGTGATTCCCTACATCTCACCTTTCTTTGCAGACAAGCCATTTGAAATACCCTTAACTTATTTCACAGCCAATAAGTCTTTGAAATAATGTGTATTTTTAAGATAAATTTTCTTATATAATTAGGCAGAAAATCTGACCTGCCATAGTTTTAAAAACAGCATAATTTCACTCTTCTCAATGATTAATCTGTTGTATTTCACAACCATTGAGTATTTATGTTTATCAATGACATGTACTTTAAAAATGTTTTAGAGATCCTACCAGTCTGAAAACACCCTTGTTCTTTGTTTCAGTTCCAGTTTTATGTATATTTCCTGCTTTGCACCTGATTCTTCCAACATCTGATGGATGGCCTTGGGAATCTAATTCTGGTATTGATTGTTTTTGCAGATCGTCTCCCCTTGTAGCTGCTTTCTTCATTATTGTGTAAATTTAGAACATGAGCTCATGTTAGCTAAACAGTTAACCTTGTAAGAGGCTTTGGTGTGAACGCTCGTAAGCTTCTGCAGAAAGTCAGCAAAGTTTTATTTGTGTCCCTCCAATGAGTGTCCCGTGAGGACCCCGTTTTCTAGAAGTGTTGGTCCAATACTCACTCTAGAGGCAGTGGACACAGACAGGGCTGCTTTGCGGCCCTCGATCAGGGGCAGGGGCTGAGGACGGCCTGTGGCCCGGTCAGGAGCCTCTCCGCATGTGTCCCAGGGACCCATCTTCCTGTGAACTTTGGTCACCTGGCAGGAAGATACGATGCCCAGACATATGGTTTGCTGTGCAGCGAGGTGTACTGCGTGGACAGATTCCAAACACACTTCAAGTAAGAGGGCGGCCTGAGTGGAAAGGTGAGAGTTTGGGCAGCTGTGTAGAAAAAGAAGGCGCCCTTTGGCCTGGGCCTAAATGCTTGTGACACCCCACTGGGCCTGCCGGGTTCCGAGAGGCCTGCCCTGGGCCCCCTGCTCCCCGGCCCTTTGTTCTGTCACAGCAGAGATGGCCACACCCACTCCCTCAGTGAGTGCAGTATTCCAAGCTCCCTCAGCCCCGCCCGCTCTCCACAGGTTACCATGGAATACAGATGCTGCATTCTGAGGGCAGGGCGTTCCGAGAATGCCAAGGGCAGACATGATGACCTTAAATGATTTCCTCTTGTGTCAGTTTTGGTAAACTTTAGGAGCTAGGAAATGGTCCCCTTTACAGAAATGTTCAAATTTACTGGCATTTCATATATTCTCTGCTGTAACATTGTCCTGACTCTCTCTGTATATTCTTTTCTTATGTTTTTGTTTTCCTTAATCAAAGTGTGTCTTTTCAATCTTTTCAAAGAATATTCTTTGGACTTACTAAATCACCTCAATTATATACGTTTTCTGTTGTATTAAGTTCTGCTCATATCTTTATTTATCTTTTTTCAACGTTCTCAGGGTTTATTGGTTTGATCTTCTGATGTCAATTAAAACACTTGGTTATTCATTTTAATAAATCTTTTTACTTATAAAGATTTGAACTTTGGAAGATTCCAACTTACTTGTAAGTTTCTAAGGGACAGGTCCTCTACCTTGTTGCTGGCCTACGGCTTAGTTCAACATATAGCAATGTATATATTGACATATTTTCCCCTCGACTTTCTGTGATTCCCTACATCTCACCTTTCTTTGCAGACAAGCCATTTGAAATACCCTTAACTTATTTCACAGCCAATAAGTCTTTGAAATAATGTTTATTTTTTAGAGAAATCTTCTTATATAATTAGGCAGAAAATCTGACCTGCCATAGTTTTCAAAACAGCATAATTTCACTCTTCTCAAAGATTAGTCTGTTGTATTACACAACCTCTGAGTATTTAGCTTTATCAAGGACATGTACTTGAAAAATGTTTTAGAGATTCTACCAGTCTTTGAAAACATCCTTGTTCCTTGTTTCAGTTCCAGTTTTATGTGTATTTCCTGCCTTGCACATTATTATTGCAATATCTGTTGGATGGCCTTGGGAATCTAATTCTGGTATTGATTGTTTTTGCTGATTGTCTCCCCTTGTAGCTGATCTCTTCATCATTGTGTAAATTTAGATCATGAGCTCATGTTTATGTAAACAGCTGACCTTGTAAGAGGCTTAGGTGTGAACGCTTGTAAGTTTCAGCAGAAAGTCTGCAAAGATTTACTGGTGTCCCTCCAATGAGTTGCCCGCGAGGACCCCGTTTTCTACAAGTTTTGGTCCAATACTCCCTCTAGAGGCAGGGGACTCAGACAGGGCTGCTTTGCGGCGCCTGATCTGGGGCAGGGGGTGTGGGCGGCCTGTGGCCGGGGCAGGAGCCTCTCCGCGTGTGTCCCAGGGACCCATCTGCCTGCGAACTTCGGTCACGTGGCAGAAGCTATGATGCCCAGACCTATGGTTAGCTGTGCAGCGAGGTGTAATGCGCGGACAGGTTCCACACACACTTCAAGTAAGAGGGCGACCTGAGTGGAAAGGTGAGAGTTTGGGCAGCTGTGCAGACAAAGAAGGCGCCCTTTGGCCTGGGCCTAAATGCTTGTGACACCCCACTGGGCCTGCCAGGCTCTGAGGGCCCAGCCCTGGGCCCCCTGCACCCCTGCCCTTTGTTCAGTCACAGCAGAGATAGCCACACCCACTCCCTCAGTGAGAGCAGTGTTCCAACCTCCCTCAGCCCTGCCCCCTCTCCGCAGGTTACCATGGACTACAGATGCTGCATTCTGAGGCCAGGGCGTTCCGAGAATGCCAAGGGCAGACATGATGACCTTAAATGGTTTCCTCTTGTGTCAGTTTTGGTAAACTTTAGGAGCTAGGAAATGGTCCCCTTTACAGAAATGTTCAAATTTACTGGCATTTCATATATTCTCTGCTAGAACATTGTCCTGACTCTTTCTGTATATTCTTTCCTTATGTTTTTGTTTTCCTTAATCAAAGTGTGTCTTTTCAATCTTTTCAAAGAATATTCTTTGGAGTTACTAAATCACCTCAATTTTATACGTTTTCTGTTGTATTCATTTCTGCTCATATCTTTATTTATCTTTTTTCTATATTCTCAGGGTTTATTGGTTTGATCTTCTGATGTCAATTAAAACACTTGGTTATTCATTTTAATAAATCTTTTTACTTATAAAGATTTGATCTTTGGAAGATTCCAGCTTACTCGTAAGTTTCTAAGGGTCAGGTCCTCTCCATTGTTGCAGGCCTAAGGCTTAGTTCACCATATAGCAATGTATATATTGACATATTTTCCCCTCGACTTTCTGTCATTCCCTACATCTCACCTTTCTTTGCAGACAAGCCATTTGAAATACCCTTAACTTATTTCACAGCCAATAAGTCTTTGAAATAATGTGTATTTTTTAGAGAAATCTTCTTATATAATGAGGCACAAAATCTGACCTGCCATAGTTTTCAAAACAGCATAATTTCACTCTTCTCAATGATTAATCTGATGTATTACACAACCATTGTGTATTTAGCTTTATCAATGACATGTTCTTTAAAAATGTTTTAGAGAACCTACCAGTCTTTGAAAACATCCTTGTTCCTTGTTGCAGTTCCAGTTTTATGTATACTTTCTGCCTTGCACCTGATTATTCCAACATCTGATGGATGGCCTTGGGAATCTAATTCTGGTATTGATTGTTTTTGCTGATTGTCTCCCCTCGTAGATGATTTCTTCATTATTGTGTAAATTTAGATCATGAGCCCATGTTTAGCTAAACATCTGACCTTGTAAGAGGCTTAGGTGTGAACGCTCATAAGTTTCAGCAGAAAGTCGGCAATGAATTATTTGTGTCCCTCCAATGAGTTGCCCGCGTGGACCCCGTTTTCTGGAAGTGTTGGTACAATACTCCCTCCAAAGGCAGGGGATTCAGACAGGGATGCTTTGCGGCACCCGATCTGGGGCAGGGGCAGTGGGCGACCTGTGCCCGGGGCAGGAGCCTCTCCGCGTGTGTCCCAGGGACCCGTCTGCCTGCGAACTTCGGTCAACTGGCAGGAAGCTATGATACCCAGACCTATGGTTAGCTGTGCAGCGAGGTGTACTGCGCGGACAGGCTCCACACACACTTCAAGTAAGAGGGCCGCCTGAGTGGAAAGGTGAGAGTTTGGGCAGCTGTGCAGAAAAAGAAGGCGACCTTTGGCCTGGGCGTAAATGCTTGTGACACCCCACTGGGCCTGTGGGGCTCTGAGGTCCCTGCCCTGGGCCCCCTGCTCCCCTGTCCTTTGTTCAGTCACAGCAGAGATGGCCACACCCACTTCCTCAGTGAGGGCAGTGTTCCAACCTCCCTCAGCCCCGCCCCCTCTCCGCAGGTTACCATGGACACCAGATGCTGCATTCTGAGGCCAGGGCGTTCTGAGAATGCCAAGGGCAGACATGATGACCTTATATGGTTTCCTCTTTTGTCAGTTTTGGTAAATTTCAGGAGCTAGGAAATGGTCCCCTTTACAGAAATGTTCAAATTTACTGGCATTTCATATATTCTCTTCTATAATATTGTCCTGACTCTTTCTCTATATTCTTTACTTATGTTTTTGTTTTCCTTATTCAAAGTGTGTCTTTTCAATCTTTTCAAAGAATATTCTTTGGACTTACTAAATCACCTCAATTTTATACATTTGCTGTTGTGTTAAGTTCTGCTCATATCTTTATTTATCTTTTATCTATGTTCTCAGGGTTTATTAGTTTGATCTTCTGATGTCTATTAAAACACTTGGTTATTCATTTAAATAAATCTTTTTACTTATAAAGATTTGAACTTTTGAAGATTCCAACTTACTTGTAAGTTTATAAGGGTCAGGTCCTCTCCATTGTTGCTGGCCTAAGGCTTAGTTCAACATATAGCAATGTATATATTGACATATTTTCCCCTCGACTTTCTGTGATTCCCTACATCTCACCTTTCTTTGCAGACAAGCCATTTGAAATACCCTTAACTTATTTCACAGCCAATAAGTCTTTGAAATAATGTGTATTTTTAAGATAAATTTTCTTATATAATTAGGCAGAAAATCTGACCTGCCATAGTTTTAAAAACAGCATAATTTCACTCTTCTCAATTATTAATCTGTTGTATTTCACAACCATTGAGTATTTAGCTTTATCAATGACATGTACTTTAAAAATGTTTTAGAGATCCTACCAGTCTGAAAACACCCTTGTTCTTTGTTTCAGTTCCAGTTTTATGTATATTTCCTGCTTTGCACCTGATTCTTCCAACATCTGATGGATGGCCTTGGGAATCTAATTCTGGTATTGATTGTTTTTTCAGATCGTCTCCCCTTGTAGCTGCTTTCTTCATTATTGTGTAAATTTAGAACATGAGCTCATGTTAGCTAAACAGTTAACCTTGTAAGAGGCTTTGGTGTGAACGCTCGTAAGCTTCTGCAGAAAGTCAGCAAAGTTTTATTTGTGTCCCTCCAATGAGTGTCCCGTGAGGACCCCGTTTTCTAGAAGTGTTGGTCCAATACTCACTCTAGAGGCAGTGGACTCAGACAGGGCTGATTTGCGGCCCTCGATCAGGGGCAGGGGCTGAGGACGGCCTGTGGCCCGGTCAGGAGCCTCTCCGCATGTGTGCCAGGGACCCATCTTCCTGTGAACTTTGGTCACCTGGCAGGAAGATACGATGCCCAGACATATGGTTTGCTGTGCAGCGAGGTGTACTGCGTGGACAGATTCCAAACACACTTCAAGTAAGAGGGCGGCCTGAGTGGAAAGGTGAGAGTTTGGGCAGCTGTGTAGAAAAAGAAGGCGCCCTTTGGCCTGGGCCTAAATGCTTGTGACACCCCACTGGGCCTGCCGGGTTCCGAGAGGCCTGCCCTGGACCCCCTGCTCCCCGGCCCTTTGTTCTGTCACAGCAGAGATGGCCACACCCACTCCCTCAGTGAGTGCAGTATTCCAAGCTCCCTCAGCCCCGCCCGCTCTCCACAGGTTACCATGGAATACAGATGCTGCATTCTGAGGGCAGGGCGTTCCGAGAATGCCAAGGGCAGACATGATGACCTTAAATGATTTCCTCTTGTGTCAGTTTTGGTAAACTTTAGAAGCTAGGAAATGGTCCCCTTTACAGAAATGTTCAAATTTACTGGCATTTCATATATTCTCTGCTGTAACATTGTCCTGACTCTCTCTGTATATTCTTTTCTTATGTTTTTGTTTTCCTTAATCAAAGTGTGTCTTTTCAATCTTTTCAAAGAATATTCTTTGGACTTACTAAATCACCTCAATTATATACGTTTTCTGTTGTATTAAGTTCTGCTCATATCTTTATTTATCTTTTTTCAACGTTCTCAGGGTTTATTGGTTTGATCTTCTGATGTCAATTAAAACACTTGGTTATTCATTTTAATAAATCTTTTTACTTATAAAGATTTGAACTTTGGAAGATTCCAACTTACTTGTAAGTTTCTAAGGGACAGGTCCTCTACATTGTTGCTGGCCTACGGCTTAGTTCAACATATAGCAATGTATATATTGACATATTTTCCCCTCGACTTTCTGTGATTCCCTACATCTCACCTTTCTTTGCAGACAAGCCATTTGAAATACCCTTAACTTATTTCACAGCCAATAAGTCTTTGAAATAATGTGTATTTTTTAGAGAAATCTTCTTATATAATTAGGGAGAAAATCTGACCTGCCATAGTTTTCAAAACAGCATAATTTCACTCTTCTCAAAGATTAGTCTGTTGTATTACACAACCTCTGAGTATTTAGCTTTATCAAGGACATGTACTTGAAAAATGTTTTAGAGATTCTACCAGTCTTTGAAAACATCCTTGTTCCTTGTTTCAGTTCCAGTTTTATGTGTATTTCCTGCCTTGCACATTATTATTGCAATATCTGTTGGATGGCCTTGGGAATCTAATTCTGGTATTGATTGTTTTTGCTGATTGTCTCCCCTTGTAGCTGATCTCTTCATCATTGTGTAAATTTAGATCATGAGCTCATGTTTATGTAAACAGCTGACCTTGTAAGAGGCTTAGGTGTGAACGCTTGTAAGTTTCAGCAGAAAGTCTGCAAAGATTTACTGGTGTCCCTCCAATGAGTTGCCCGCGAGGACCCCGTTTTCTACAAGTTTTGGTCCAATACTCCCTCTAGAGGCAGGGGACTCAGACAGGGCTGCTTTGCGGCGCCTGATCTGGGGCAGGGGGTGTGGGCGGCCTGTGGCCGGGGCAGGAGCCTCTCCGCGTGTGTCCCAGGGACCCATCTGCCTGCGAACTTCGGTCACGTGGCAGAAGCTATGATGCCCAGACCTATGGTTAGCTGTGCAGCGAGGTGTAATGCGCGGACAGGTTCCACACACACTTCAAGTAAGAGGGCGACCTGAGTGGAAAGGTGAGAGTTTGGGCAGCTGTGCAGACAAAGAAGGCGCCCTTTGGCCTGGGCCTAAATGCTTGTGACACCCCACTGGGCCTGCCAGGCTCTGAGGGCCCAGCCCTGGGCCCCCTGCACCCCTGCCCTTTGTTCAGTCACAGCAGAGATAGCCACACCCACTCCCTCAGTGAGAGCAGTGTTCCAACCTCCCTCAGCCCTGCCCCCTCTCCGCAGGTTACCATGGACTACAGATGCTGCATTCTGAGGCCAGGGCGTTCTGAGAATGCCAAGGGCAGACATGATGACCTTAAATGGTTTCCTCTTGTGTCAGTTTTGGTAAACTTTAGGAGCTAGGAAATGGTCCCCTTTACAGAAATGTTCAAATTTACTGGCATTTCATATATTCTCTGCTAGAACATTGTCCTGACTCTTTCTGTATATTCTTTCCTTATGTTTTTGTTTTCCTTAATCAAAGTGTGTCTTTTCAATCTTTTCAAAGAATATTCTTTGGAGTTACTAAATCACCTCAATTTTATACGTTTTCTGCTGTATTCAGTTCTGCTCATATCTTTATTTATCTTTTTTCTATATTCTCAGGGTTTATTGGTTTGATCTTCTGATGTCAATTAAAACACTTGGTTATTCATTTTAATAAATCTTTTTACTTATAAAGATTTGATCTTTGGAAGATTCCAGCTTACTCGTAAGTTTCTAAGGGTCAGGTCCTCTCCATTGTTGCTGGCCTAAGGCTTAGTTCACCATATAGCAATGTATATATTGACATATTTTCCCCTCGACTTTCTGTGATTCCCTACATCTCACCTTTCTTTGCAGACAAGCCATTTGAAATACCCTTAACTTATTTCACAGCCAATAAGTCTTTGAAATAATGTGTATTTTTTAGAGAAATCTTCTTATATAATGAGGCACAAAATCTGACCTGCCATAGTTTTCAAAACAGCATAATTTCACTCTTCTCAATGATTAATCTGTTGTATTACACAACCATTGTGTATTTAGCTTTATCAATGACATGTTCTTTAAAAATGTTTTAGAGAACCTACCAGTCTTTGAAAACATCCTTGTTCCTTGTTGCAGTTCCAGTTTTATGTATACTTTCTGCCTTGCACCTGATTATTCCAACATCTGATGGATGGCCTTGGGAATCTAATTCTGGTATTGATTGTTTTTGCTGATTGTCTCCCCTCGTAGATGATTTCTTCATTATTGTGTAAATTTAGATCATGAGCCCATGTTTAGCTAAACAGCTGACCTTGTAAGAGGCTTAGGTGTGAACGCTCATAAGTTTCAGCAGAAAGTCGGCAATGAATTATTTGTGTCCCTCCAATGAGTTGCCCGCGTGGACCCCGTTTTCTGGAAGTGTTGGTACAATACTCCCTCCAAAGGCAGGGGATTCAGACAGGGATGCTTTGCGGCACCCGATCTGGGGCAGGGGCAGTGGGCGGCCTGTGCCCGGGGCAGGAGCCTCTCCGCGTGTGTCCCAGGGACCCGTCTGCCTGCGAACTTCGGTCAACTGGCAGGAAGCTATGATACCCAGACCTATGGTTAGCTGTGCAGCAAGGTGTACTGCGCGGACAGGCTCCACACACACTTCAAGTAAGAGGGCCGCCTGAGTGGAAAGGTGAGAGTTTGGGCAGCTGTGCAGACAAAGAAGGCGACCTTTGGCCTGGGCCTAAATGCTTGTGACACCCCACTGGGCCTGTGGGGCTCTGAGGTCCCTGCCCTGGACACCCTGCTCCCCTGTCCTTTGTTCAGTCACAGCAGAGATGGCCACACCCACTCCCTCAGTGAGGGCAGTGTTCCAACCTCCCTCAACCCCGCCCCCTCTCCGCAGGTTACCATGGACACCAGATGCTGCATTCTGAGGCCAGGGCGTTCTGAGAATGCCAAGGGCAGACATGATGACCTTATATGGTTTCCTCTTTTGTCAGTTTTGGTAAATTTCAGGAGCTAGGAAATGGTCCCCTTTACAGAAATGTTCAAATTTACTGGCATTTCATATATTCTCTTCTATAATATTGTCCTGACTCTTTCTCTATATTCTTTACTTATGTTTTTGTTTTCCTTATTCAAAGTGTGTCTTTTCAATCTTTTCAAAGAATATTCTTTGGACTTACTAAATCACCTCAATTTTATACATTTGCTGTTGTGTTAAGTTCTGCTCATATCTTTATTTATCTTTTATCTATGTTCTCAGGGTTTATTAGTTTGATCTTCTGATGTCTATTAAAACACTTTTTTATTCATTTTAATAAATCTTTTTACTTATAAAGATTTGAACTTTTGAAGATTCCAACTTACTTGTAAGTTTATAAGGGTCAGGTCCTCTCCATTGTTGCTGGCCTAAGGCTTAGTTCAACATATAGCAATGTATATATTGACATATTTTCCCCTCGACTTTCTGTGATTCCCTACATCTCACCTTTCTTTGCAGACAAGCCATTTGAAATACCCTTAACTTATTTCACAGCCAATAAGTCTTTGAAATAATGTGTATTTTTAAGATAAATTTTCTTATATAATTAGGCAGAAAATCTGACCTGCCATAGTTTTAAAAACAGCATAATTTCACTCTTCTCAATGATTAATCTGTTGTATTTCACAACCATTGAGTATTTATGTTTATCAATGACATGTACTTTAAAAATGTTTTAGAGATCCTACCAGTCTGAAAACACCCTTGTTCTTTGTTTCAGTTCCAGTTTTATGTATATTTCCTGCTTTGCACCTGATTCTTCCAACATCTGATGGATGGCCTTGGGAATCTAATTCTGGTATTGATTGTTTTTGCAGATCGTCTCCCCTTGTAGCTGCTTTCTTCATTATTGTGTAAATTTAGAACATGAGCTCATGTTAGCTAAACAGTTAACCTTGTAAGAGGCTTTGGTGTGAACGCTCGTAAGCTTCTGCAGAAAGTCAGCAAAGTTTTATTTGTGTCCCTCCAATGAGTGTCCCGTGAGGACCCCGTTTTCTAGAAGTGTTGGTCCAATACTCACTCTAGAGGCAGTGGACACAGACAGGGCTGCTTTGCGGCCCTCGATCAGGGGCAGGGGCTGAGGACGGCCTGTGGCCCGGTCAGGAGCCTCTCCGCATGTGTCCCAGGGACCCATCTTCCTGTGAACTTTGGTCACCTGGCAGGAAGATACGATGCCCAGACATATGGTTTGCTGTGCAGCGAGGTGTACTGCGTGGACAGATTCCAAACACACTTCAAGTAAGAGGGCGGCCTGAGTGGAAAGGTGAGAGTTTGGGCAGCTGTGTAGAAAAAGAAGGCGCCCTTTGGCCTGGGCCTAAATGCTTGTGACACCCCACTGGGCCTGCCGGGTTCCGAGAGGCCTGCCCTGGGCCCCCTGCTCCCCGGCCCTTTGTTCTGTCACAGCAGAGATGGCCACACCCACTCCCTCAGTGAGTGCAGTATTCCAAGCTCCCTCAGCCCCGCCCGCTCTCCACAGGTTACCATGGAATACAGATGCTGCATTCTGAGGGCAGGGCGTTCCGAGAATGCCAAGGGCAGACATGATGACCTTAAATGATTTCCTCTTGTGTCAGTTTTGGTAAACTTTAGGAGCTAGTAAATGGTCCCCTTTACAGAAATGTTCAAATTTACTGGCATTTCATATATTCTCTGCTGTAACATTGTCCTGACTCTCTCTGTATATTCTTTTCTTATGTTTTTGTTTTCCTTAATCAAAGTGTGTCTTTTCAATCTTTTCAAAGAATATTCTTTGGACTTACTAAATCACCTCAATTATATACGTTTTCTGTTGTATTAAGTTCTGCTCATATCTTTATTTATCTTTTTTCAACGTTCTCAGGGTTTATTGGTTTGATCTTCTGATGTCAATTAAAACACTTGGTTATTCATTTTAATAAATCTTTTTACTTATAAAGATTTGAACTTTGGAAGATTCCAACTTACTTGTAAGTTTCTAAGGGACAGGTCCTCTACATTGTTGCTGGCCTACGGCTTAGTTCAACATATAGCAATGTATATATTGACATATTTTCCCCTCGACTTTCTGTGATTCCCTACATCTCACCTTTCTTTGCAGACAAGCCATTTGAAATACCCTTAACTTATTTCACAGCCAATAAGTCTTTGAAATAATGTGTATTTTTTAGAGAAATCTTCTTATATAATTAGGGAGAAAATCTGACCTGCCATAGTTTTCAAAACAGCATAATTTCACTCTTCTCAAAGATTAGTCTGTTGTATTACACAACCTCTGAGTATTTAGCTTTATCAAGGACATGTACTTGAAAAATGTTTTAGAGATTCTACCAGTCTTTGAAAACATCCTTGTTCCTTGTTTCAGTTCCAGTTTTATGTGTATTTCCTGCCTTGCACATTATTATTGCAATATCTGTTGGATGGCCTTGGGAATCTAATTCTGGTATTGATTGTTTTTGCTGATTGTCTCCCCTTGTAGCTGATCTCTTCATCATTGTGTAAATTTAGATCATGAGCTCATGTTTATGTAAACAGCTGACCTTGTAAGAGGCTTAGGTGTGAACGCTTGTAAGTTTCAGCAGAAAGTCTGCAAAGATTTACTGGTGTCCCTCCAATGAGTTGCCCGCGAGGACCCCGTTTTCTACAAGTTTTGGTCCAATACTCCCTCTAGAGGCAGGGGACTCAGACAGGGCTGCTTTGCGGCGCCTGATCTGGGGCAGGGGGTGTGGGCGGCCTGTGGCCGGGGCAGGAGCCTCTCCGCGTGTGTCCCAGGGACCCATCTGCCTGCGAACTTCGGTCACGTGGCAGAAGCTATGATGCCCAGACCTATGGTTAGCTGTGCAGCGAGGTGTAATGCGCGGACAGGTTCCACACACACTTCAAGTAAGAGGGCGACCTGAGTGGAAAGGTGAGAGTTTGGGCAGCTGTGCAGACAAAGAAGGCGCCCTTTGGCCTGGGCCTAAATGCTTGTGACACCCCACTGGGCCTGCCAGGCTCTGAGGGCCCAGCCCTGGGCCCCCTGCACCCCTGCCCTTTGTTCAGTCACAGCAGAGATAGCCACACCCACTCCCTCAGTGAGAGCAGTGTTCCAACCTCCCTCAGCCCTGCCCCCTCTCCGCAGGTTACCATGGACTACAGATGCTGCATTCTGAGGCCAGGGCGTTCTGAGAATGCCAAGGGCAGACATGATGACCTTAAATGGTTTCCTCTTGTGTCAGTTTTGGTAAACTTTAGGAGCTAGGAAATGGTCCCCTTTACAGAAATGTTCAAATTTACTGGCATTTCATATATTCTCTGCTAGAACATTGTCCTGACTCTTTCTGTATATTCTTTCCTTATGTTTTTGTTTTCCTTAATCAAAGTGTGTCTTTTCAATCTTTTCAAAGAATATTCTTTGGAGTTACTAAATCACCTCAATTTTATACGTTTTCTGCTGTATTCAGTTCTGCTCATATCTTTATTTATCTTTTTTCTATATTCTCAGGGTTTATTGGTTTGATCTTCTGATGTCAATTAAAACACTTGGTTATTCATTTTAATAAATCTTTTTACTTATAAAGATTTGATCTTTGGAAGATTCCAGCTTACTCGTAAGTTTCTAAGGGTCAGGTCCTCTCCATTGTTGCTGGCCTAAGGCTTAGTTCACCATATAGCAATGTATATATTGACATATTTTCCCCTCGACTTTCTGTGATTCCCTACATCTCACCTTTCTTTGCAGACAAGCCATTTGAAATACCCTTAACTTATTTCACAGCCAATAAGTCTTTGAAATAATGTGTATTTTTTAGAGAAATCTTCTTATATAATGAGGCACAAAATCTGACCTGCCATAGTTTTCAAAACAGCATAATTTCACTCTTCTCAATGATTAATCTGTTGTATTACACAACCATTGTGTATTTAGCTTTATCAATGACATGTTCTTTAAAAATGTTTTAGAGAACCTACCAGTCTTTGAAAACATCCTTGTTCCTTGTTGCAGTTCCAGTTTTATGTATACTTTCTGCCTTGCACCTGATTATTCCAACATCTGATGGATGGCCTTGGGAATCTAATTCTGGTATTGATTGTTTTTGCTGATTGTCTCCCCTCGTAGATGATTTCTTCATTATTGTGTAAATTTAGATCATGAGCCCATGTTTAGCTAAACAGCTGACCTTGTAAGAGGCTTAGGTGTGAACGCTCATAAGTTTCAGCAGAAAGTCGGCAATGAATTATTTGTGTCCCTCCAATGAGTTGCCCGCGTGGACCCCGTTTTCTGGAAGTGTTGGTACAATACTCCCTCCAAAGGCAGGGGATTCAGACAGGGATGCTTTGCGGCACCCGATCTGGGGCAGGGGCAGTGGGCGGCCTGTGCCCGGGGCAGGAGCCTCTCCGCGTGTGTCCCAGGGACCCGTCTGCCTGCGAACTTCGGTCAACTGGCAGGAAGCTATGATACCCAGACCTATGGTTAGCTGTGCAGCAAGGTGTACTGCGCGGACAGGCTCCACACACACTTCAAGTAAGAGGGCCGCCTGAGTGGAAAGGTGAGAGTTTGGGCAGCTGTGCAGACAAAGAAGGCGACCTTTGGCCTGGGCCTAAATGCTTGTGACACCCCACTGGGCCTGTGGGGCTCTGAGGTCCCTGCCCTGGACACCCTGCTCCCCTGTCCTTTGTTCAGTCACAGCAGAGATGGCCACACCCACTCCCTCAGTGAGGGCAGTGTTCCAACCTCCCTCAACCCCGCCCCCTCTCCGCAGGTTACCATGGACACCAGATGCTGCATTCTGAGGCCAGGGCGTTCTGAGAATGCCAAGGGCAGACATGATGACCTTATATGGTTTCCTCTTTTGTCAGTTTTGGTAAATTTCAGGAGCTAGGAAATGGTCCCCTTTACAGAAATGTTCAAATTTACTGGCATTTCATATATTCTCTTCTATAATATTGTCCTGACTCTTTCTCTATATTCTTTACTTATGTTTTTGTTTTCCTTATTCAAAGTGTGTCTTTTCAATCTTTTCAAAGAATATTCTTTGGACTTACTAAATCACCTCAATTTTATACATTTGCTGTTGTGTTAAGTTCTGCTCATATCTTTATTTATCTTTTATCTATGTTCTCAGGGTTTATTAGTTTGATCTTCTGATGTCTATTAAAACACTTTTTTATTCATTTTAATAAATCTTTTTACTTATAAAGATTTGAACTTTTGAAGATTCCAACTTACTTGTAAGTTTATAAGGGTCAGGTCCTCTCCATTGTTGCTGGCCTAAGGCTTAGTTCAACATATAGCAATGTATATATTGACATATTTTCCCCTCGACTTTCTGTGATTCCCTACATCTCACCTTTCTTTGCAGACAAGCCATTTGAAATACCCTTAACTTATTTCACAGCCAATAAGTCTTTGAAATAATGTGTATTTTTAAGATAAATTTTCTTATATAATTAGGCAGAAAATCTGACCTGCCATAGTTTTAAAAACAGCATAATTTCACTCTTCTCAATGATTAATCTGTTGTATTTCACAACCATTGAGTATTTATGTTTATCAATGACATGTACTTTAAAAATGTTTTAGAGATCCTACCAGTCTGAAAACACCCTTGTTCTTTGTTTCAGTTCCAGTTTTATGTATATTTCCTGCTTTGCACCTGATTCTTCCAACATCTGATGGATGGCCTTGGGAATCTAATTCTGGTATTGATTGTTTTTGCAGATCGTCTCCCCTTGTAGCTGCTTTCTTCATTATTGTGTAAATTTAGAACATGAGCTCATGTTAGCTAAACAGTTAACCTTGTAAGAGGCTTTGGTGTGAACGCTCGTAAGCTTCTGCAGAAAGTCAGCAAAGTTTTATTTGTGTCCCTCCAATGAGTGTCCCGTGAGGACCCCGTTTTCTAGAAGTGTTGGTCCAATACTCACTCTAGAGGCAGTGGACACAGACAGGGCTGCTTTGCGGCCCTCGATCAGGGGCAGGGGCTGAGGACGGCCTGTGGCCCGGTCAGGAGCCTCTCCGCATGTGTCCCAGGGACCCATCTTCCTGTGAACTTTGGTCACCTGGCAGGAAGATACGATGCCCAGACATATGGTTTGCTGTGCAGCGAGGTGTACTGCGTGGACAGATTCCAAACACACTTCAAGTAAGAGGGCGGCCTGAGTGGAAAGGTGAGAGTTTGGGCAGCTGTGTAGAAAAAGAAGGCGCCCTTTGGCCTGGGCCTAAATGCTTGTGACACCCCACTGGGCCTGCCGGGTTCCGAGAGGCCTGCCCTGGGCCCCCTGCTCCCCGGCCCTTTGTTCTGTCACAGCAGAGATGGCCACACCCACTCCCTCAGTGAGTGCAGTATTCCAAGCTCCCTCAGCCCCGCCCGCTCTCCACAGGTTACCATGGAATACAGATGCTGCATTCTGAGGGCAGGGCGTTCCGAGAATGCCAAGGGCAGACATGATGACCTTAAATGATTTCCTCTTGTGTCAGTTTTGGTAAACTTTAGGAGCTAGTAAATGGTCCCCTTTACAGAAATGTTCAAATTTACTGGCATTTCATATATTCTCTGCTGTAACATTGTCCTGACTCTCTCTGTATATTCTTTTCTTATGTTTTTGTTTTCCTTAATCAAAGTGTGTCTTTTCAATCTTTTCAAAGAATATTCTTTGGACTTACTAAATCACCTCAATTATATACGTTTTCTGTTGTATTAAGTTCTGCTCATATCTTTATTTATCTTTTTTCAACGTTCTCAGGGTTTATTGGTTTGATCTTCTGATGTCAATTAAAACACTTGGTTATTCATGTTAATAAATCTTTTTACTTATAAAGATTTGAACTTTGGAAGATTCCAACTTACTTGTAAGTTTCTAAGGGACAGATCCTCTACCTTGTTGCTGGCCTACGGCTTAGTTCAACATATAGCAATGTATATATTGACATATTTTCCCCTCGACTTTCTGTGATTCCCTACATCTCACCTTTCTTTGCAGACAAGCCATTTGAAATACCCTTAACTTATTTCACAGCCAATAAGTCTTTGAAATAATGTTTATTTTTTAGAGAAATCTTCTTATATAATTAGGCAGAAAATCTGACCTGCCATAGTTTTCAAAACAGCATAATTTCACTCTTCTCAAAGATTAGTCTGTTGTATTACACAACCTCTGAGTATTTAGCTTTATCAAGGACATGTACTTGAAAAATGTTTTAGAGATTCTACCAGTCTTTGAAAACATCCTTGTTCCTTGTTTCAGTTCCAGTTTTATGTGTATTTCCTGCCTTGCACATTATTATTGCAATATCTGTTGGATGGCCTTGGGAATCTAATTCTGGTATTGATTGTTTTTGCTGATTGTCTCCCCTTGTAGCTGATCTCTTCATCATTGTGTAAATTTAGATCATGAGCTCATGTTTATGTAAACAGCTGACCTTGTAAGAGGCTTAGGTGTGAACGCTTGTAAGTTTCAGCAGAAAGTCTGCAAAGATTTACTGGTGTCCCTCCAATGAGTTGCCCGCGAGGACCCCGTTTTCTACAAGTTTTGGTCCAATACTCCCTCTAGAGGCAGGGGACTCAGACAGGGCTGCTTTGCGGCGCCTGATCTGGGGCAGGGGGTGTGGGCGGCCTGTGGCCGGGGCAGGAGCCTCTCCGCGTGTGTCCCAGGGACCCATCTGCCTGCGAACTTCGGTCACGTGGCAGAAGCTATGATGCCCAGACCTATGGTTAGCTGTGCAGCGAGGTGTAATGCGCGGACAGGTTCCACACACACTTCAAGTAAGAGGGCGACCTGAGTGGAAAGGTGAGAGTTTGGGCAGCTGTGCAGACAAAGAAGGCGCCCTTTGGCCTGGGCCTAAATGATTGTGACACCCCACTGGGCCTGCCAGGCTCTGAGGGCCCAGCCCTGGGCCCCCTGCACCCCTGCCCTTTGTTCAGTCACAGCAGAGATAGCCACACCCACTCCCTCAGTGAGAGCAGTGTTCCAACCTCCCTCAGCCCTGCCCCCTCTCCGCAGGTTACCATGGACTACAGATGCTGCATTCTGAGGCCAGGGCGTTCCGAGAATGCCAAGGGCAGACATGATGACCTTAAATGGTTTCCTCTTGTGTCAGTTTTGGTAAACTTTAGGAGCTAGGAAATGGTCCCCTTTACAGAAATGTTCAAATTTACTGGCATTTCATATATTCTCTGCTAGAACATTGTCCTGACTCTTTCTGTATATTCTTTCCTTATGTTTTTGTTTTCCTTAATCAAAGTGTGTCTTTTCAATCTTTTCAAAGAATATTCTTTGGACTTACTAAATCACCTCAATTTTATACGTTTTCTGTTGTATTCAGTTCTGCTCATATCTTTATTTATCTTTTTTCTATATTCTCAGGGTTTATTGGTTTGATCTTCTGATGTCAATTAAAACACTTGGTTATTCATTTTAATAAATCTTTTTACTTATAAAGATTTGATCTTTGGAAGATTCCAGCTTACTCGTAAGTTTCTAAGGGTCAGGTCCTCTCCATTGTTGCAGGCCTAAGGCTTAGTTCACCATATAGCAATGTATATATTGACATATTTTCCCCTCGACTTTCTGTCATTCCCTACATCTCACCTTTCTTTGCAGACAAGCCATTTGAAATACCCTTAACTTATTTCACAGCCAATAAGTCTTTGAAATAATGTGTATTTTTTAGAGAAATCTTCTTATATAATGAGGCACAAAATCTGACCTGCCATAGTTTTCAAAACAGCATAATTTCACTCTTCTCAATGATTAATCTGATGTATTACACAACCATTGTGTATTTAGCTTTATCAATGACATGTTCTTTAAAAATGTTTTAGAGAACCTACCAGTCTTTGAAAACATCCTTGTTCCTTGTTGCAGTTCCAGTTTTATGTATACTTTCTGCCTTGCACCTGATTATTCCAACATCTGATGGATGGCCTTGGGAATCTAATTCTGGTATTGATTGTTTTTGCTGATTGTCTCCCCTCGTAGATGATTTCTTCATTATTGTGTAAATTTAGATCATGAGCCCATGTTTAGCTAAACATCTGACCTTGTAAGAGGCTTAGGTGTGAACGCTCATAAGTTTCAGCAGAAAGTCGGCAATGAATTATTTGTGTCCCTCCAATGAGTTGCCCGCGTGGACCCCGTTTTCTGGAACTGTTGGTACAATACTCCCTCCAAAGGCAGGGGATTCAGACAGGGATGCTTTGCGGCACCCGATCTGGGGCAGGGGCAGTGGGCGACCTGTGCCCGGGGCAGGAGCCTCTCCGCGTGTGTCCCAGGGACCCGTCTGCCTGCGAACTTCGGTCACCTGGCAGGAAGCTATGATACCCAGACCTATGGTTAGCTGTGCAGCGAGGTGTACTGCGCGGACAGGCTCCACACACACTTCAAGTAAGAGGGCCGCCTGAGTGGAAAGGTGAGAGTTTGGGCAGCTGTGCAGAAAAAGAAGGCGACCTTTGGCCTGGGCGTAAATGCTTGTGACACCCCACTGGGCCTGTGGGGCTCTGAGGTCCCTGCCCTGGGCCCCCTGCTCCCCTGTCCTTTGTTCAGTCACAGCAGAGATGGCCACACCCACTTCCTCAGTGAGGGCAGTGTTCCAACCTCCCTCAGCCCCGCCCCCTCTCCGCAGGTTACCATGGACACCAGATGCTGCATTCTGAGGCCAGGGCGTTCTGAGAATGCCAAGGGCAGACATGATGACCTTATATGGTTTCCTCTTTTGTCAGTTTTGGTAAATTTCAGGAGCTAGGAAATGGTCCCCTTTACAGAAATGTTCAAATTTACTGGCATTTCATATATTCTCTTCTATAATATTGTCCTGACTCTTTCTCTATATTCTTTACTTATGTTTTTGTTTTCCTTATTCAAAGTGTGTCTTTTCAATCTTTTCAAAGAATATTCTTTGGACTTACTAAATCACCTCAATTTTATACATTTGCTGTTGTGTTAAGTTCTGCTCATATCTTTATTTATCTTTTATCTATGTTCTCAGGGTTTATTAGTTTGATCTTCTGATGTCTATTAAAACACTTGGTTATTCATTTAAATAAATCTTTTTACTTATAAAGATTTGAACTTTTGAAGATTCCAACTTACTTGTAAGTTTATAAGGGTCAGGTCCTCTCCATTGTTGCTGGCCTAAGGCTTAGTTCAACATATAGCAATGTATATATTGACATATTTTCCCCTCGACTTTCTGTGATTCCCTACATCTCACCTTTCTTTGCAGACAAGCCATTTGAAATACCCTTAACTTATTTCACAGCCAATAAGTCTTTGAAATAATGTGTATTTTTAAGATAAATTTTCTTATATAATTAGGCAGAAAATCTGACCTGCCATAGTTTTAAAAACAGCATAATTTCACTCTTCTCAATGATTAATCTGTTGTATTTCACAACCATTGAGTATTTATGTTTATCAATGACATGTACTTTAAAAATGTTTTAGAGATCCTACCAGTCTGAAAACACCCTTGTTCTTTGTTTCAGTTCCAGTTTTATGTATATTTCCTGCTTTGCACCTGATTCTTCCAACATCTGATGGATGGCCTTGGGAATCTAATTCTGGTATTGATTGTTTTTGCAGATCGTCTCCCCTTGTAGCTGCTTTCTTCATTATTGTGTAAATTTAGAACATGAGCTCATGTTAGCTAAACAGTTAACCTTGTAAGAGGCTTTGGTGTGAACGCTCGTAAGCTTCTGCAGAAAGTCAGCAAAGTTTTATTTGTGTCCCTCCAATGAGTGTCCCGTGAGGACCCCGTTTTCTAGAAGTGTTGGTCCAATACTCACTCTAGAGGCAGTGGACTCAGACAGGGCTGATTTGCGGCCCTCGATCAGGGGCAGGGGCTGAGGACGTCCTGTGGCCCGGTCAGGAGCCTCTCCGCATGTGTGCCAGGGACCCATCTTCCTGTGAACTTTGGTCACCTGGCAGGAAGATACGATGGCCAGACATATGGTTTGCTGTGCAGCGAGGTGTACTGCGTGGACAGATTCCAAACACACTTCAAGTAAGAGGGCGGCCTGAGTGGAAAGGTGAGAGTTTGGGCAGCTGTGTAGAAAAAGAAGGCGCCCTTTGGCCTGGGCCTAAATGCTTGTGACACCCCACTGGGCCTGCCGGGTTCCGAGAGGCCTGCCCTGGGCCCCCTGCTCCCCGGCCCTTTGTTCTGTCACAGCAGAGATGGCCACACCCACTCCCTCAGTGAGTGCAGTATTCCAACCTCCTCAGCCCCGCCCGCTCTCCACAGGTTACCATGGAATACAGATGCTGCATTCTGAGGGCAGGGCGTTCCGAGAATGCCAAGGGCAGACATGATGACCTTAAATGATTTCCTCTTGTGTCAGTTTTGGTAAACTTTAGGAGCTAGGAAATGGTCCCCTTTACAGAAATGTTCAAATTTACTGGCATTTCATATATTCTCTGCTGTAACATTGTCCTGACTCTCTCTGTATATTCTTTTCTTATGTTTTTGTTTTCCTTAATCAAAGTGTGTCTTTTCAATCTTTTCAAAGAATATTCTTTGGACTTACTAAATCACCTCAATTATATACGTTTTCTGTTGTATTAAGTTCTGCTCATATCTTTATTTATCTTTTTTCAACGTTCTCAGGGTTTATTGGTTTGATCTTCTGATGTCAATTAAAACACTTGGTTATTCATTTTAATAAATCTTTTTACTTATAAAGATTTGAACTTTGGAAGATTCCAACTTACTTGTAAGTTTCTAAGGGACAGGTCCTCTACCTTGTTGCTGGCCTACCGCTTAGTTCAACATATAGCAATGTATATATTGACATATTTTCCCCTCGACTTTCTGTGATTCCCTACATCTCACCTTTCTTTGCAGACAAGCCATTTGAAATACCCTTAACTTATTTCACAGCCAATAAGTCTTTGAAATAATGTGTATTTTTTAGATAAATCTTCTTATATAATTAGGGAGAAAATCTGACCTGCCATAGTTTTCAAAACAGCATAATTTCACTCTTCTCAAAGATTAGTCTGTTGTATTACACAACCTCTGAGTATTTAGCTTTATCAAGGACATGTACTTGAAAAATGTTTTAGAGATTCTACCAGTCTTTGAAAACATCCTTGTTCCTTGTTTCAGTTCCAGTTTTATGTGTATTTCCTGCCTTGCACATTATTATTGCAATATCTGTTGGATGGCCTTGGGAATCTAATTCTGGTATTGATTGTTTTTGCTGATTGTCTCCCCTTGTAGCTGATCTCTTCATCATTGTGTAAATTTAGATCATGAGCTCATGTTTATGTAAACAGCTGACCTTGTAAGAGGCTTAGGTGTGAACGCTTGTAAGTTTCAGCAGAAAGTCTGCAAAGATTTATTGGTGTCCCTCCAATGAGTTGCCCGCGAGGACCCCGTTTTCTACAAGTTTTGGTCCAATACTACCTCTAGAGGCAGGGGACTCAGACAGGGCTGCTTTGCGGCGCCTGATCTGGGGCAGGGGGTGTGGGCGGCCTGTGGCCGGGGCAGGAGCCTCTCCGCGTGTGTCCCAGGGACCCATCTGCCTGCGAACTTCGGTCACGTGGCCGAAGCCATGATGCCCAGACCTATGGTTAGCTGTGCAGCGAGGTGTAATGCGCGGACAGGTTCCACACACACTTCAAGTAAGAGGGCGACCTGAGTGGAAAGGTGAGAGTTTGGGCAGCTGTGCAGACAAAGAAGGCGCCCTTTGGCCTGGGTCTAAACGCTTGTGACACCCCACTGGGCCTGCCAGGCTCTGAGGGCCCAGCCCTGGGCCCCCTGCACCCCTGCCCTTTGTTCAGTCACAGCAGAGATAGCCACACCCACTCCCTCAGTGAGAGCAGTGTTCCAACCTCCCTCAGCCCTGCCCCCTCTCCGCAGGTTACCATGGACTACAGATGCTGCATTCTGAGGCCAGGGCGTTCCGAGAATGCCAAGGGCAGACATGATGACCTTAAATGGTTTCCTCTTGTGTCAGTTTTGGTAAACTTTAGGAGCTAGGAAATGGTCCCCTTTACAGAAATGTTCAAATTTACTGGCATTTCATATATTCTCTGCTAGAACATTGTCCTGACTCTTTCTGTATATTCTTTCCTTATGTTTTTGTTTTCCTTAATCAAAGTGTGTCTTTTCAATCTTTTCAAAGAATATTCTTTGGAGTTACTAAGTCACCTCAATTTTATACGTTTTCTGCTGTATTCAGTTCTGCTCATATCTTTATTTATCTTTTTTCTATATTCTCAGGGTTTATTGGTTTGATCTTCTGATGTCAATTAAAACACTTGGTTATTCATTTTAATAAATCTTTTTACTTATAAAGATTTGATCTTTGGAAGATTCCAGCTTACTCGTAAGTTTCTAAGGGTCAGGTCCTCTCCATTGTTGCTGGCCTAAGGCTTAGTTCACCATATAGCAATGTATATATTGACATATTTTCCCCTCGACTTTCTGTCATTCCCTACATCTCACCTTTCTTTGCAGACAAGCCATTTGAAATACCCTTAACTTATTTCACAGCCAATAAGTCTTTGAAATAATGTGTATTTTTTAGAGAAATCTTCTTATATAATGAGGCACAAAATCTGACCTGCCATAGTTTTCAAAACAGCATAATTTCACTCTTCTCAATGATTAATCTGATGTATTACACAACCATTGTGTATTTAGCTTTATCAATGACATGTTCTTTAAAAATGTTTTAGAGAACCTACCAGTCTTTGAAAACATCCTTGTTCCTTGTTGCAGTTCCAGTTTTATGTATACTTTCTGCCTTGCACCTGATTATTCCAACATCTGATGGATGGCCTTGGGAATCTAATTCTGGTATTGATTGTTTTTGCTGATTGTCTCCCCTCGTAGATGATTTCTTCATTATTGTGTAAATTTAGATCATGAGCCCATGTTTAGCTAAACATCTGACCTTGTAAGAGGCTTAGGTGTGAACGCTCATAAGTTTCAGCAGAAAGTCGGCAATGAATTATTTGTGTCCCTCCAATGAGTTGCCCGCGTGGACCCCGTTTTCTGGAAGTGTTGGTACAATACTCCCTCCAAAGGCAGGGGATTCAGACAGGGCTGCTTTGCGGCACCCGATCTGGGGCAGGGGCAGTGGGCGGCCTGTGCCCGGGGCAGGAGCCTCTCCGCGTGTGTCCCAGGGACCCATCTGCCTGCGAACTTCGGTCACCTGGCAGAAAGCTATGATACCCAGACCTATGGTTAGCTGTGCAGCGAGGTGTACTGCGCAGACAGGCTCCACACACACTTCAAGTAAGAGGGCCGCCTGAGTGGAAAGGTGAGAGTTTGGGCAGCTGTGCAGACAAAGAAGGCGACCTTTGGCCTGGGCCTAAATGCTTGTGACACCCCACTGGGCCTGTGGGGCTCTGAGGTCCCTGCCCTGGGCCCCCTGCTCCCCTGTCCTTTGTTCAGTCACAGCAGAGATGGCCACACCCACTTCCTCAGTTAGGGCAGTGTTCCAACCTCCCTCAGCCCCGCCCCCTCTCCGCAGGTTACCATGGACACCAGATGCTGCATTCTGAGGCCAGGGCGTTCCGAGAATGCCAAGGGCAGACATGATGACCTTATATGGTTTTCTCTTTTGTCAGTTTTGGTAAATTTCAGGAGCTAGGAAATGGTCCCCTTTACAGAAATGTTCAAATTTACTGGCTTTTCATATATTCTCTTCTATAATATTGTCCTGACTCTTTCTCTATATTCTTTACTTATGTTTTTGTTTTCCTTATTCAAAGTGTGTCTTTTCAATCTTTTCAAAGAATATTCTTTGGACTTACTAAATCACCTCAATTTTATACATTTGCTGTTGTGTTAAGTTCTGCTCATATCTTTATTTATCTTTTATCTATGTTCTCAGGGTTTATTAGTTTGATCTTCTGATGTCTATTAAAACACTTGGTTATTCATTTTAATAAATCTTTTTACTTATAAAGATTTGAACTTTTGAAGATTCCAACTTACTTGTAAGTTTATAAGGGTCAGGTCCTCTCCATTGTTGCTGGCCTAAGGCTTAGTTCAACATATAGCAATGTATATATTGACATATTTTCCCCTCGACTTTCTGTGATTCCCTACATCTCACCTTTCTTTGCAGACAAGCCATTTGAAATACCCTTAACTTATTTCACAGCCAATAAGTCTTTGAAATAATGTGTATTTTTAAGATAAATTTTCTTATATAATTAGGCAGAAAATCTGACCTGCCATAGTTTTAAAAACAGCATAATTTCACTCTTCTCAATGATTAATCTGTTGTATTTCACAACCATTGAGTATTTATGTTTATCAATGACATGTACTTTAAAAATGTTTTAGAGATCCTACCAGTCTGAAAACACCCTTGTTCTTTGTTTCAGTTCCAGTTTTATGTATATTTCCTGCTTTGCACCTGATTCTTCCAACATCTGATGGATGGCCTTGGGAATCTAATTCTGGTATTGATTGTTTTTGCAGATCGTCTCCCCTTGTAGCTGCTTTCTTCATTATTGTGTAAATTTAGAACATGAGCTCATGTTAGCTAAACAGTTAACCTTGTAAGAGGCTTTGGTGTGAACGCTCGTAAGCTTCTGCAGAAAGTCAGCAAAGTTTTATTTGTGTCCCTCCAATGAGTGTCCCGTGAGGACCCCGTTTTCTAGAAGTGTTGGTCCAATACTCACTCTAGAGGCAGTGGACTCAGACAGGGCTGCTTTGCGGCCCTCGATCAGGGGCAGGGGCTGAGGACGGCCTGTGGCCCGGTCAGGAGCCTCTCCGCATGTGTCCCAGGGACCCATCTGCCTGTGAACTTTGGTCACCTGGCAGGAAGATACGATGCCCAGACATATGGTTTGCTGTGCAGCGAGGTGTACTGCGTGGACAGATTCCAAACACACTTCAAGTAAGAGGGCGGCCTGAGTCGAAAGGTGAGAGTTTGGGCAGCTGTGTAGAAAAAGAAGGCGCCCTTTGGCCTGGGCCTAAATGCTTGTGACACCCCACTGGGCCTGCCGGGTTCCGAGAGGCCTGCCCTGGGCCCCCTGCTCCCCGGCCCTTTGTTCTGTCACAGCAGAGATGGCCACACCCACTCCCTCAGTGAGTGCAGTATTCCAACCTCCCTCAGCCCCGCCCGCTCTCCACAGGTTACCATGGAATACAGATGCTGCATTCTGAGGGCAGGGCGTTCCGAGAATGCCAAGGGCAGACATGATGACCTTAAATGATTTCCTCTTGTGTCAGTTTTGGTAAACTGTAGAAGCTAGGAAATGGTCCCCTTTACAGAAATGTTCAAATTTACTGGCATTTCACATATTCTCTGCTGTAACATTGTCCTGACTCTCTCTGTATATTCTTTTCTTATGTTTTTGTTTTCCTTAATCAAAGTGTGTCTTTTCAATCTTTTCAAAGAATATTCTTTGGACTTACTAAATCACCTCAATTATATACGTTTTCTGTTGTATTAAGTTCTGCTCATATCTTTATTTATCTTTTTTCAACGTTCTCAGGGTTTATTGGTTTGATCTTCTGATGTCAATTAAAACACTTGGTTATTCATTTTAATAAATCTTTTTACTTATAAAGATTTGAACTTTGGAAGATTCCAACTTACTTGTAAGTTTCTAAGGGACAGGTCCTCTACATTGTTGCTGGCCTATGGCTTAGTTCAACAATTAGCAATGTATATATTGACATATTTTCCCCTCGACTTTCTGTGATTCCCTACATCTCACCTTTCTTTGCAGACAAGCCATTTGAAATACCCTTAACTTATTTCACAGCCAATAAGTCTTTGAAATAATGTGTATTTTTTAGAGAAATCTTCTTATATAATTAGGCAGAAAATCTGACCTGCCATAGTTTTCAAAACAGCATAATTTCACTCTTCTCAAAGATTAGTCTGTTGTATTACACAACCTCTGAGTATTTAGCTTTATCAAGGACATGTACTTGAAAAATGTTTTAGAGATTCTACCAGTCTTTGAAAACATCCTTGTTCCTTGTTTCAGTTCCAGTTTTATGTGTATTTCCTGCCTTGCACATTATTATTGCAATATCTGTTGGATGGCCTTGGGAATCTAATTCTGGTATTGATTGTTTTTGCTGATTGTCTCCCCTTGTAGCTGATCTCTTCATCATTGTGTAAATTTAGATCATGAGCTCATGTTTATGTAAACAGCTGACCTTGTAAGAGGCTTAGGTGTGAACGCTTGTAAGTTTCAGCAGAAAGTCTGCAAAGATTTATTGGTGTCCCTCCAATGAGTTGCCCGCGAGGACCCCGTTTTCTACAAGTTTTGGTCCAATACTCCCTCTAGAGGCAGGGGACTCAGACAGGGCTGCTTTGCGGCGCCTGATCGGGGGCAGGGGGTGTGGGCGGCCTGTGGCCGGGGCAGGAGCCTCTCCGCGTGTGTCCCAGGGACCCATCTGCCTGCGAACTTCGGTCACGTGGCAGAAGCTATGATGCCCAGACCTATGGTTAGCTGTGCAGCGAGGTGTAATGCGCGGACAGGTTCCACACACACTTCAAGTAAGAGGGCGACCTGAGTGGAAAGGTGAGAGTTTGGGCAGCTGTGCAGACAAAGAAGGCGCCCTTTGGCCTGGGCCTAAACGCTTGTGACACCCCACTGGGCCTGCCAGGCTCTGAGGGCCCAGCCCTGGGCCCCCTGCACCCCTGCCCTTTGTTCAGTCACAGCAGAGATAGCCACACCCAATCCCTCAGTGAGAGCAGTGTTCCAACCTCCCTCAGCCCTGCCCCCTCTCCGCAGGTTACCATGGACTACAGATGCTGCATTCTGAGGCCAGGGCGTTCCGAGAATGCCAAGGGCAGACATGATGACCTTAAATGGTTTCCTCTTGTGTCAGTTTTGGTAAACTTTAGGAGCTAGGAAATGGTCCTCTTTACAGAAATGTTCAAATTTACTGGCATTTCATATATTCTCTGCTAGAACATTGTCCTGATTCTTTCTGTATATTCTTTCCTTATGTTTTTGTTTTCCTTAATCAAAGTGTGTCTTTTCAATCTTTTCAAAGAATATTCTTTGGAGTTACTAAATCACCTCAATTTTACACGTTTTCTGCTGTATTCAGTTCTGCTCATATCTTTATTTATCTTTTTTCTATATTCTCAGGGTTTATTGGTTTGATCTTCTGATGTCAATTAAAACACTTGGTTATTCATTTTAATAAATCTTTTTACTTATAAAGATTTGATCTTTGGAAAATTCCAGCTTACTCGTAAGTTTCTAAGGGTCAGGTCCTCTCCATTGTTGCTGGCCTAAGGCTTAGTTCACCATATAGCAATGTATATATTGACATATTTTCCCCTCGACTTTCTGTCATTCCCTACATCTCACCTTTCTTTGCAGACAAGCCATTTGAAATACCCTTAACTTATTTCACAGCCAATAAGTCTTTGAAATAATGTGTATTTTTTAGAGAAATCTTCTTATATAATTAGGCAGAAAATCTGACCTGCCATAGTTTTCAAAACAGCATAATTTCACTCTTCTCAAAGATTAGTCTGTTGTATTACACAACCTCTCAGTATTTAGCTTTATCAAGGACATGTACTTGAAAAATGTTTTAGAGATTCTACCAGTCTTTGAAAACATCCTTGTTCCTTGTTTCAGTTCCAGTTTTATGTGTATTTCCTGCCTTGCACATTATTATTGCAATATCTGTTGGATGGCCTTGGGAATCTAATTCTGGTATTGATTGTTTTTGCTGATTGTCTCCCCTTGTAGCTGATCTCTTCATCATTGTGTAAATTTAGATCATGAGCTCATGTTTATGTAAACAGCTGACCTTGTAAGAGGCTTAGGTGTGAACGCTTGTAAGTTTCAGCAGAAAGTCTGCAAAGATTTATTGGTGTCCCTCCAATGAGTTGCCCGCGAGGACCCCGTTTTCTACAAGTTTTGGTCCAATACTCCCTCTAGAGGCAGGGGACTCAGACAGGGCTGCTTTGCGGCGCCTGATCTGGGGCAGGGGGTGTGGGCGGCCTGTGGCCGGGGCAGGAGCCTCTCCGCGTGTGTCCCAGGGACCCATCTGCCTGCGAACTTCGGTCACGTGGCAGAAGCTATGATGCCCAGACCTATGGTTAGCTGTGCAGCGAGGTGTAATGCGCGGACAGGTTCCACACACACTTCAAGTAAGAGGGCGACCTGAGTGGAAAGGTGAGAGTTTGGGCAGCTGTGCAGACAAAGAAGGCGCCCTTTGGCCTGGGCCTAAACGCCTGTGACACCCCACTGGGCCTGCCGGGCTCTGAGGGCCCAGCCCTGGGCCCCCTGCACCCCTGCCCTTTGTTCAGTCACAGCAGAGATAGCCACACCCACTCCCTCAGTGAGAGCAGTGTTCCAACCTCCCTCAGCCCTGCCCCCTCTCCGCAGGTTACCATGGACTACAGATGCTGCATTCTGAGGCCAGGGCGTCCCGAGAATGCCAAGGGCAGACATGATAACCTTAAATGGTTTCCTCTTGTGTCAGTTTTGGTAAACTTTAGGAGCTAGGAAATGGTCCCCTTTACAGAAATGTTCAAATTTACTGGCATTTCATATATTCTCTGCTAGAACATTGTCCTGACTCTTTCTGTATATTCTTTCCTTATGTTTTTGTTTTCCTTAATCAAAGTGTGTCTTTTCAATCTTTTCAAAGAATATTCTTTGGAGTTACTAAATCACCTCAATTTTATACGTTTTCTGCTGTATTCAGTTCTGCTCATATCTTTATTTATCTTTTTTGTATATTCTCAGGGTTTATTGGTTTGATCTTCTGATGTCAATTAAAACACTTGGTTATTCATTTTAATAAATCTTTTTACTTATAAAGATTTGATCTTTGGAAGATTCCAGCTTACTCGTAAGTTTCTAAGGGTCAGGTCCTCTCCATTGTTGCTGGCCTAAGGCTTAGTTCACCATATAGCAATGTATATATTGACATATTTTCCCCTCGACTTTCTGTCATTCCCTACATCTCACCTTTCTTTGCAGACAAGCCATTTGAAATACCCTTAACTTATTTCACAGCCAATAAGTCTTTGAAATAATGTGTATTTTTTAGAGAAATCTTCTTATATAATGAGGCACAAAATCTGACCTGCCATAGTTTTCAAAACAGCATAATTTCACTCTTCTCAATGATTAATCTGATGTATTACACAACCATTGTGTATTTAGCTTTATCAATGACATGTTCTTTAAAAATGTTTTAGAGAACCTACCAGTCTTTGAAAACATCCTTGTTCCTTGTTGCAGTTCCAGTTTTATGTATACTTTCTGCCTTGCACCTGATTATTCCAACATCTGATGGATGGCCTTGGGAATCTAATTCTGGTATTGATTGTTTTTGCTGATTGTCTCCCCTCGTAGATGATTTCTTCATTATTGTGTAAATTTAGATCATGAGCCCATGTTTAGCTAAACATCTGACCTTGTAAGAGGCTTAGGTGTGAACGCTCATAAGTTTCAGCAGAAAGTCGGCAATGAATTATTTGTGTCCCTCCAATGAGTTGCCCGCGTGGACCCCGTTTTCTGGAAGTGTTGGTACAATACTCCCTCCAAAGGCAGGGGATTCAGACAGGGATGCTTTGCGGCACCCGATCTGGGGCAGGGGCAGTGGGCGGCCTGTGCCCGGGGCAGGAGCCTCTCCGCGTGTGTCCCAGGGACCCATCTGCCTGCGAACTTCGGTCACCTGGCAGGAAGCTATGATACCCAGACTTATGGTTAGCTGTGCAGCGAGGTGTACTGCGCGGACAGGCTCCACACACACTTCAAGTAAGAGGGCCGCCTGAGTGGAAAGGTGAGAGTTTGGGCAGCTGTGCAGAAAAAGAAGGCGACCTTTGGCCTGGGCGTAAATGCTTGTGACACCCCACTGGGCCTGTGGGGCTCTGAGGTCCCTGCCCTGGGCCCCCTGCTCCCCTGTCCTTTGTTCAGTCACAGCAGAGATGGCCACACCCACTTCCTCAGTGAGGGCAGTGTTCCAACCTCCCTCAGCCCCGCCCCCTCTCCGCAGGTTACCATGGACACCAGATGCTGCATTCTGAGGCCAGGGCGTTCCGAGAATGCCAAGGGCAGACATGATGACCTTATATGGTTTCCTCTTTTGTCAGTTTTGGTAAATTTCAGGAGCTAGGAAATGGTCCCCTTTACAGAAATGTTCAAATTTACTGGCATTTTATATATTCTCTTCTATAATATTGTCCTGACTCTTTCTCTATATTCTTTACTTATGTTTTTGTTTTCCTTATTCAAAGTGTGTCTTTTCAATCTTTTCAAAGAATATTCTTTGGACTTACTAAATCACCTCAATTTTATACATTTGCTGTTGTGTTAATTTCTGCTCATATCTTTATTTATCTTTTATCTATGTTCTCAGGGTTTATTAGTTTGATCTTCTGATGTCTATTAAAACACTTGGTTATTCATTTTAATAAATCTTTTTACTTATAAAGATTTGAACTTTTGAAGATTCCAACTTACTTGTAAGTTTATAAGGGTCAGGTCCTCTCCATTGTTGCCGCCCTAAGGCTTACTTCAACATATAGCAATGTATATATTGACATATTTTCCCCTCGACTTTCTGTGATTCCCTACATCTCACCTTTCTGTGCAGACAAGCCATTTGAAATACCCTTAACTTATTTCACAGCCAATAAGTCTTTGAAATAATGTGTATTTTTAAGATAAATTTTCTTATATAATTAGGCAGAAAATCTGACCTGCCATAGTTTTAAAAACAGCATAATTTCACTCTTCTCAATGATTAATCTGTTGTATTTCACAACCATTGAGTATTTATGTTTATCAATGACATGTACTTTAAAAATGTTTTAGAGATCCTACCAGTCTGAAAACACCCTTGTTCTTTGTTTCAGTTCCAGTTTTATGTATATTTCCTGCTTTGCACCTGATTCTTCCAACATCTGATGGATGGCCTTGGGAATCTAATTCTGGTATTGATTGTTTTTGCAGATCGTCTCCCCTTGTAGCTGCTTTCTTCATTATTGTGTAAATTTAGAACATGAGCTCATGTTAGCTAAACAGTTAACCTTGTAAGAGGCTTTGGTGTGAACGCTCGTAAGCTTCTGCAGAAAGTCAGCAAAGTTTTATTTGTGTCCCTCCAATGAGTGTCCCGTGAGGACCCCGTTTTCTAGAAGTGTTGGTCCAATACTCACTCTAGAGGCAGTGGACACAGACAGGGCTGCTTTGCGGCCCTCGATCAGGGGCAGGGGCTGAGGACGGCCTGTGGCCCGGTCAGGAGCCTCTCCGCATGTGTCCCAGGGACCCATCTGCCTGTGAACTTTGGTCACCTGGCAGGAAGATACGATGCCCAGACATATGGTTTGCTGTGCAGCGAGGTGTACTGCGTGGACAGATTCCAAACACACTTCAAGTAAAAGGGCGGCCTGAGTGGAAAGGTGAGAGTTTGGGCAGCTGTGTAGAAAAAGAAGGCGCCCTTTGGCCTGGGCCTAAATGCTTGTGACACCCCACTGGGCCTGCCGGGTTCCGAGAGGCCTGCCCTGGGCCCCCTGCTCCCCGGCCCTTTGTTCTGTCACAGCAGAGATGGCCACACCCACTCCCTCAGTGAGTGCAGTATTCCAACCTCCCTCAGCCCCGCCCGCTCTCCACAGGTTACCATGGAATACAGATGCTGCATTCTGAGGGCAGGGTGTTCCGAGAATGCCAAGGGCAGACATGATGACCTTAAATGATTTCCTCTTGTGTCAGTTTTGGTAAACTTTAGGAGCTAGGAAATGGTCCCCTTTACAGAAATGTTCAAATTTACTGGCATTTCATATATTCTCTGCTGTAACATTGTCCTGACTCTCTCTGTATATTCTTTTCTTATGTTTTTGTTTTCCTTAATCAAAGTGTGTCTTTTCAATCTTTTCAAAGAATATTCTTTGGACTTACTAAATCACCTCAATTATATACGTTTTCTGTTGTATTAAGTTCTGCTCATATCTTTATTTATCTTTTTTCAACGTTCTCAGGGTTTATTGGTTTGATCTTCTGATGTCAATTAAAACACTTGGTTATTCATTTTAATAAATCTTTTTACTTATAAAGATTTGAACTTTGGAAGATTCCAACTTACTTGTAAGTTTCTAAGGGACAGGTCCTCTACATTGTTGCTGGCCTACGGCTTAGTTCAACATATAGCAATGTATATATTGACATATTTTCCCCTCGACTTTCTGTCATTCCCTACATCTCACCTTTCTTTGCAGACAAGCCATTTGAAATACCCTTAACTTATTTCACAGCCAATAAGTCTTTGAAATAATGTGTACTTTTTAGATAAATCTTCTTATATAATTAGGCAGAAAATCTGACCTGCCATAGTTTTCAAAACAGCATAATTTCACTCTTCTCAAAGATTAGTCTGTTGTATTACACAACCTCTGAGTATTTAGCTTTATCAAGGACATGTACTTGAAAAATGTTTTAGAGATTCTACCAGTCTTTGAAAACATCCTTGTTCCTTGTTTCAGTTCCAGTTTTATGTGTATTTCCTGCCTTGCACATTATTATTGCAATATCTGTTGGATGGCCTTGGGAATCTAATTCTGGTATTGATTGTTTTTGCTGATTGTCTCCCCTTGTAGCTGATCTCTTCATCATTGTGTAAATTTAGATCATGAGCTCATGTTTATGTAAACAGCTGACCTTGTAAGAGGCTTAGGTGTGAACGCTTGTAAGTTTCAGCAGAAAGTCTGCAAAGATTTATTGGTGTCCCTCCAATGAGTTGCCCGCGAGGACCCCGTTTTCTACAAGTTTTGGTCCAATACTCCCTCTAGAGGCAGGGGACTCAGACAGGGCTGCTTTGCGGCGCCTGATCTGAGGCAGGGGGTGTGGGCGGCCTGTGGCCGGGGCAGGAGCCTCTCCGCGTGTGTCCCAGGGACCCATCTGCCTGCGAACTTCGGTCACGTGGCAGAAGCTATGATGCCCAGACCTATGGTTAGCTGTGCAGCGAGGTGTAATGCGCGGACAGGTTCCACACACACTTCAAGTAAGAGGGCGACCTGAGTGGAAAGGTGAGAGTTTGGGCAGCTGTGCAGACAAAGAAGGCGCCCTTTGGCCTGGGCCTAAACGCTTGTGACACCCCACTGGGCCTGCCAGGCTCTGAGGGCCCAGCCCTGGGCCCCCTGCACCCCTGCCCTTTGTTCAGTCACAGCAGAGATAGCCACACCCACTCCCTCAGTGAGAGCAGTGTTCCAACCTCCCTCAGCCCTGCCCCCTCTCCGCAGGTTACCATGGACTACAGATGCTGCATTCTGAGGCCAGGGCGTTCCGAGAATGCCAAGGGCAGACATGATGACCTTAAATGGTTTCCTCTTGTGTCAGTTTTGGTAAACTTTAGGAGCTAGGAAATGGTCCTCTTTACAGAAATGTTCAAATTTACTGGCATTTCATATATTCTCTGCTAGAACATTGTCCTGACTCTTTCTGTATATTCTTTCCTTATGTTTTTGTTTTCCTTAATCAAAGTGTGTCTTTTCAATCTTTTCAAAGAATATTCTTTGGAGTTACTAAATCACCTCAATTTTATACGTTTTCTGCTGTATTCAGTTCTGCTCATATCTTTATTTATCTTTTTTGTATATTCTCAGGGTTTATTGGTTTGATCTTCTGATGTCAATTAAAACACTTGGTTATTCATTTTAATAAATCTTTTTACTTATAAAGATTTGATCTTTGGAAGATTCCAGCTTACTCGTAAGTTTCTAAGGGTCAGGTCCTCTCCATTGTTGCTGGCCTAAGGCTTAGTTCACCATATAGCAATGTATATATTGACATATTTTCCCCTCGACTTTCTGTCATTCCCTACATCTCACCTTTCTTTGCAGACAAGCCATTTGAAATACCCTTAACTTATTTCACAGCCAATAAGTCTTTGAAATAATGTGTATTTTTTAGAGAAATCTTCTTATATAATGAGGCACAAAATCTGACCTGCCATAGTTTTCAAAACAGCATAATTTCACTCTTCTCAATGATTAATCTGATGTATTACACAACCATTGTGTATTTAGCTTTATCAATGACATGTTCTTTAAAAATGTTTTAGAGAACCTACCAGTCTTTGAAAACATCCTTGTTCCTTGTTGCAGTTCCAGTTTTATGTATACTTTCTGCCTTGCACCTGATTATTCCAACATCTGATGGATGGCCTTGGGAATCTAATTCTGGTATTGATTGTTTTTGCTGATTGTCTCCCCTCGTAGATGATTTCTTCATTATTGTGTAAATTTAGATCATGAGCCCATGTTTAGCTAAACATCTGACCTTGTAAGAGGCTTAGGTGTGAACGCTCATAAGTTTCAGCAGAAAGTCGGCAATGAATTATTTGTGTCCCTCCAATGAGTTGCCCGCGTGGACCCCGTTTTCTGGAAGTGTTGGTACAATACTCCCTCCAAAGGCAGGGGATTCAGACAGGGATGCTTTGCGGCACCCGATCTGGGGCAGGGGCAGTGGGCGGCCTGTGCCCGGGGCAGGAGCCTCTCCGCGTGTGTCCCAGGGACCCATCTGCCTGCGAACTTCGGTCAACTGGCAGGAAGCTATGATACCCAGACTTATGGTTAGCTGTGCAGCGAGGTGTACTGCGCGGACAGGCTCCACACACACTTCAAGTAAGAGGGCCGCCTGAGTGGAAAGGTGAGAGTTTGGGCAGCTGTGCAGAAAAAGAAGGCGACCTTTGGCCTGGGCGTAAATGCTTGTGACACCCCACTGGGCCTGTGGGGCTCTGAGGTCCCTGCCCTGGGCCCCCTGCTCCCCTGTCCTTTGTTCAGTCACAGCAGAGATGGCCACACCCACTTCCTCAGTGAGGGCAGTGTTCCAACCTCCCTCAGCCCCGCCCCCTCTCCGCAGGTTACCATGGACACCAGATGCTGCATTCTGAGGCCAGGGCGTTCTGAGAATGCCAAGGGCAGACATGATGACCTTATATGGTTTCCTCTTTTGTCAGTTTTGGTAAATTTCAGGAGCTAGGAAATGGTCCCCTTTACAGAAATGTTCAAATTTACTGGCATTTTATATATTCTCTTCTATAATATTGTCCTGACTCTTTCTCTATATTCTTTACTTATGTTTTTGTTTTCCTTATTCAAAGTGTGTCTTTTCAATCTTTTCAAAGAATATTCTTTGGACTTACTAAATCACCTCAATTTTATACATTTGCTGTTGTGTTAAGTTCTGCTCATATCTTTATTTATCTTTTATCTATGTTCTCAGGGTTTATTAGTTTGATCTTCTGATGTCTATTAAAACACTTGGTTATTCATTTTAATAAATCTTTTTACTTATAAAGATTTGAACTTTTGAAGATTCCAACTTACTTGTAAGTTTATAAGGGTCAGGTCCTCTCCATTGTTGCTGGCCTAAGGCTTAGTTCAACATATAGCAATGTATATATTGACATATTTTCCCCTCGACTTTCTGTGATTCCCTACATCTCACCTTTCTGTGCAGACAAGCCATTTGAAATACCCTTAACTTATTTCACAGCCAATAAGTCTTTGAAATAATGTGTATTTTTAAGATAAATTTTCTTATATAATTAGGCAGAAAATCTGACCTGCCATAGTTTTAAAAACAGCATAATTTCACTCTTCTCAATGATTAATCTGTTGTATTTCACAACCATTGAGTATTTATGTTTATCAATGACATGTACTTTAAAAATGTTTTAGAGATCCTACCAGTCTGAAAACACCCTTGTTCTTTGTTTCAGTTCCAGTTTTATGTATATTTCCTGCTTTGCACCTGATTCTTCCAACATCTGATGGATGGCCTTGGGAATCTAATTCTGGTATTGATTGTTTTTGCAGATCGTCTCCCCTTGTAGCTGCTTTCTTCATTATTGTGTAAATTTAGAACATGAGCTCATGTTAGCTAAACAGTTAACCTTGTAAGAGGCTTTGGTGTGAACGCTCGTAAGCTTCTGCAGAAAGTCAGCAAAGTTTTATTTGTGTCCCTCCAATGAGTGTCCCGTGAGGACCCCGTTTTCTAGAAGTGTTGGTCCAATACTCACTCTAGAGGCAGTGGACACAGACAGGGCTGGTTTGCGGCCCTCGATCAGGGGCAGGGGCTGAGGACGGCCTGTGGCCCGGTCAGGAGCCTCTCCGCATGTGTCCCAGGGACCCATCTGCCTGTGAACTTTGGTCACCTGGCAGGAAGATACGATGCCCAGACATATGGTTTGCTGTGCAGCGAGGTGTACTGCGTGGACAGATTCCAAACACACTTCAAGTAAGAGGGCGGCCTGAGTGGAAAGGTGAGAGTTTGGGCAGCTGTGTAGAAAAAGAAGGCGCCCTTTGGCCTGGGCCTAAATGCTTGTGACACCCCACTGGGCCTGCCGGGTTCCGAGAGGCCTGCCCTGGGCCCCCTGCTCCCCGGCCCTTTGTTCTGTCACAGCAGAGATGGCCACACCCACTCCCTCAGTGAGTGCAGTATTCCAACCTCCCTCAGCCCCGCCCGCTCTCCACAGGTTACCATGGAATACAGATGCTGCATTCTGAGGGCAGGGCGTTCCGAGAATGCCAAGGGCAGACATGATGACCTTAAATGATTTCCTCTTGTGTCAGTTTTGGTAAACTTTAGGAGCTAGGAAATGGTCCCCTTTACAGAAATGTTCAAATTTACTGGCATTTCATATATTCTCTGCTGTAACATTGTCCTGACTCTCTCTGTATATTCTTTTCTTATGTTTTTGTTTTCCTTAATCAAAGTGTGTCTTTTCAATCTTTTCAAAGAATATTCTTTGGACTTACTAAATCACCTCAATTATATACGTTTTCTGTTGTATTAAGTTCTGCTCATATCTTTATTTATCTTTTTTCAACGTTCTCAGGGTTTATTGGTTTGATCTTCTGATGTCAATTAAAACACTTGGTTATTCATTTTAATAAATCTTTTTACTTATAAAGATTTGAACTTTGGAAGATTCCAACTTACTTGTAAGTTTCTAAGGGACAGGTCCTCTACATTGTTGCTGGCCTACCGCTTAGTTCAACATATAGCAATGTATATATTGACATATTTTCCCCTCGACTTTCTGTCATTCCCTACATCTCACCTTTCTTTGCAGACAAGCCATTTGAAATACCCTTAACTTATTTCACAGCCAATAAGTCTTTGAAATAATGTGTACTTTTTAGAGAAATCTTCTTATATAATTAGGCAGAAAATCTGACCTGCCATAGTTTTCAAAACAGCATAATTTCACTCTTCTCAAAGATTAGTCTGTTGTATTACACAACCTCTGAGTATTTAGCTTTATCAAGGACATGTACTTGAAAAATGTTTTAGAGATTCTACCAGTCTTTGAAAACATCCTTGTTCCTTGTTTCAGTTCCAGTTTTATGTGTATTTCCTGCCTTGCACATTATTATTGCAATATCTGTTGGATGGCCTTGGGAATCTAATTCTGGTATTGATTGTTTTTGCTGATTGTCTCCCCTTGTAGCTGATCTCTTCATCATTGTGTAAATTTAGATCATGAGCTCATGTTTATGTAAACAGCTGACCTTGTAAGAGGCTTAGGTGTGAACGCTTGTAAGTTTCAGCAGAAAGTCTGCAAAGATTTATTGGTGTCCCTCCAATGAGTTGCCCGCGAGGACCCCGTTTTCTACAAGTTTTGGTCCAATACTCCCTCTAGAGGCAGGGGACTCAGACAGGGCTGCTTTGCGGCGCCTGATCTGGGGCAGGGTCTGTGGGCGGCCTGTGGTCCGGGCAGGAACCTCTCCGCGTGTGTCCCAGGGACCCATCTGCCTGCGAACTTCGGTCACGTGGCAGAAGCTACGATGCCCACACCTAAGGTTAGCTGTGCAGCGAGGTGTAATGCGCGGACAGGTTCCACACACACTTCAAGTAAGAGGGCGACCTGAGTGGAAAGGTGAGAGTTTGGGCAGCTGTGCAGACAAAGAAGGCGCCCTTTGGCCTGGGCCTAAACGCTTGTGACACCCCACTGGGCCTGCCAGGCTCTGAGGGCCTGGCACTGGGCCCCCTGCACCCCTGCCATTTGTTCAGTCACAGCAGAGATAGCCACACCCACTCCCTCAGTGAGAGCAGTGTTCCAACCTCCCTCAGCCCTGCCCCCTCTCCGCAGGTTACCATGGACTACAGATGCTGCATTCTGAGGCCAGGGCGTTCCGAGAATGCCAAGGGCAGACATGATGACCTTAAATGATTTCCTCTTGTGTCAGTTTTGGTAAACTTTAGGAGCTAGGAAATGGTCCCCTTTACAGAAATGTTCAAATTTACTGGCATTTCATATATTCTCTGCTAGAACATTGTCCTGACTCTTTCTGTATATTCTTTCCTTATGTTTTTGTTTTCCTTAATCAAAGTGTGTCTTTTCAATCTTTTCAAAGAATATTCTTTGGAGTTACTAAATCACCTCAATTTTATACGTTTTCTGCTGTATTCAGTTCTGCTCATATCTTTATTTATCTTTTTTCTATATTCTCAGGGTATATTGGTTGGATCTTCTCATGTCAATTAAAACACTTGGTTATTCATTTTAATAAATCTTTCTACTTATAAAGATTTGAACTTTGGAAGATTCCAGCTTACTCGTAAGTTTCTAAGGGTCAGGTCCTCTCCATTGTTGCTGGCCTAAGGCTTAGTTCACCATATAGCAATGTATATATTGACATATTTTCCCCTCGACTTTCTGTCATTCCCTACATCTCACCTTTCTTTGCAGACAAGCCATTTGAAATACCCTTAACTTATTTCACAGCCAATAAGTCTTTGAAATAATGTGTATTTCTTAGAGAAATCTTCTTATATAATTAGGCACAAAATCTGACCTGCCATAGTTTTCAAAACAGCATAATTTCAATCTTCTCAATGATTAATCTGTTGTATTACACAACCATTGTGTATTTAGCTTTATCAATGACATGTTCTTTAAAAATGTTTTAGAGAACCTACCAGTCTTTGAAAACATCCTGGTTCCTTGTTGCAGTTCCAGTTTTATGTATACTTTCTGCCTTGCACCTGATTATTCCAACATCTGATGGATGGCCTTGGGAATCTAATTCTGGTATTGATTGTTTTTGCTGATTGTCTCCCCTCATAGATGATTTCTTCATTATTGTGTAAATTTAGATCATGAGCTCATGTTTAGCTAAACATCTGACCTTGTAAGAGGCTTAGGTGTGAACGCTCGTAAGTTTCAGCAGAAAGTCGGCAAAGCTTTATTTGTGTATCTCCATTGAGTTGCCCGTGAGGACTCCGTTTTCTACAAGTGCTGGTCCAATACTCCCTCGAGAGGCTGGGGATTCAGACAGGGCTGATTTGCGGCCCCCGATCTGGGGCAGGGGCAGTGGGCGGCCTGTGGCCTGGGCAGGAGCCTCTCCGCCTGTGTCCCAGGCACCCATCTGCCTGCGAACTTCGGTCACCTGGCAGGAAGTTACGATGCCCAGACCTATGGTTAGCTGTGCAGCGAGGTGTACTGCGCGGACAGATTCCAAACACACTTCAAGTAAGAGGGCGGCCTGAGTGGAAAGGTGAGAGTTTAGGCAGCTGTGCAGACAAAGAAGGCGCCTTTTGGCCTGGGTCTAAATGCTTGTGACACAACACTGGGCCTGCAGGGCTCTGAGGGACCTGCCCTGGGCCCCCTGCTCCCCTGTCCTTTGTTCAGTCACAGCAGAGATGGCCACACCCACTCCCTCTCTGATGGCAGTGTTCCAACCTCCCTCATCCCCCCCCCCTTTTCCGCAGGTTACCATTCACTACAGATGCTCCCTTCTGAGGCCAGGGCGTTCCGAGAATGCCAAGGGCAGACATGATGACCTTAAATGATTTCCTCTTGTGTCAGTTTTGGTAAACTTTAGGAGCTAGGAAATGGTCCCCTTTACAGAAATGTTCAAATTTACTGGCATTTCATATATTCTCTGCTAGAACATTGTCCTGACTCTTTTGTATATTCTTTACTTATGTTTTTGTTTTCCTTAATCAAAGTGTGTCTTTCCAATCTTTTCAAAGAATATTCTATGGACTTACTAAATCACCTCAATTTTATACGTTTTCTGTTGTATTACGTTCTGCTCATATCTTTATTTATCTTTTATCTATGTTCTCAGGGTTTATTGGTTTGATCTTCTGATGTCAATTAAAACACTTGGTTATTCATTTTAATAAATCTTTTTACTTATAAAGATTTGAACTTTGGAAGATTCCAACTTACTTGTAAGTTTCTAAGGGTCAGGTGCTCTACATAGTTGCTTGCCTAAGGTTTAGCTCAACATATAGCAATGTATATATTGACATATTTTCCCCTCGACTTTCTGTGATTCCCTACACCTCATCTTTCTGTGCAGACAAGCCATTTGAAATACGCTTAACTTATTTCACAGCCAATACGTCTTTGAAATAATGTGTGTTTTTTAGATAAATCTTATATAATTAGGCAGAAAATCTGACTTGCAATAGGTTTCAAAACAGCATAATTTCACTCTTCTCAATGATTAATCTGTTGTAATACACAACCTTTGAGTATATATGTTTATCAATGACATGAACTTTAAAAATATTTTAGAGATCCTACCAGCCTTTGAAAACATCCTTGTTCCTTGTTTCAGCTCCAGGTTTCTGTATATTTCCTGCCTTGCACCTGATTATTCCAACATCTGATGGATGGCCTTGGTAATCTAATTGTGGTATTGATTGTTTTGGCTGATTTTCTCCCCTTGTAGCTGACTTCTTCATTATTGTGTAAATTTAGATCATGAGCTCATGTTTAGCAAAACAGCTGACCTTGTAAGAGGCTTAGGTGTGAACGCTCCTAAGTTTCAGCAGAAAGTTGGCAAAGATTTATTTGTGTCCCTCCAATAAGTTGCCCGCGAGGACCCCGTTTCCTAGAAGTGTTGGTCCAATACTCCCTCTAGGGGCAGGGGACACAGACAGGGCTGCTTTGCGGCCCCCAATCTGGAGCAGGGTCTGTGGGCGGCCTGTGGCCCAGGCAGGAACCTCTCCGCGTGTGTCCCATGGACCCATCTGCCTGCAAACTTCGGTCACCTGGCAGGAAGCTACGATGCCCACACCTAAGGTTAGCTGTGCAGCGAGGTGTACTGCGCGGACAGGTTCCACACACATTCAAGTAACAGGGCGGCCTGAGTGGAAAGGTGAGAGTTTGGGCAGCTGTGCAGACAAAGAAGGCGTCCTTTGGCCTGGGCCTAAATGCTTGTGACACCCCACTGGGCATGCCAGGCTCTGAGGGCCCGGCACTGGGCACCCTGCTCCCCGGCCCCTTGTTCAGTAACAGCAGAGATGGCCACACCCACTCCCTCAGTGAGGGCAGTGTTCCAACCTCCCTCAGCCCCGCCCCCTCTCCGCAGTTTACCATGGACTACAGATGCTGCATTCTGAGGCCAGGGCGTTCCGAGAATGCCAAGGGCAGACATGATGACCTTAAATGATTTCCTCTTGTTTCAGTTTTGGTAAACCTTAGGAGCTAGGAAATGGTCCCCTTTACAGAAATGTTCAAATTTACTGGCATTTCATATATTCTCTGCTAGAACATTGTCCTGACTCTTTTGTATATTCTTTACTTATGTTTTTGTTTTCCTTAATCAAAGTGTGTCTTTTCAATCTTTTCAAAGAATATTCTTTGGACTTACTAAATCACCTCAATTTTATACGTTTTCTGTTGTATTCAGTTCTGCTCATATCTTTATTTATCTTTTTTCGATATTCTCAGGGTTTATTGGTTGGATCTTCTCATGTCAATTAAAACACTTGGTTATTCATTTTAATAAATCTTTCTACTTATAAAGATTTGAACTTTGGAAGATTCCAGCTTACTCGTAAGTTTCTAAGGGTCTGCTCCTCTCCATTGTTGCTGGCCTAAGGCTTAGTTCACCATATAGCAATGTATATATTGACATATTTTCCCCTCGACTTTCTGTGATTCCCTACATCTCACCTTTCTTTGCAGAAAAGCCATTTGAAATACCCTTAACTTATTTCACAGCCAATAAGTCTTTGAAATAATGTGTATTTCTTAGAGAAATCTTCTTATATAATTAGGCACAAAATCTGACCTGCCATAGTTTTCAAAACAGCATAATTTCAATCTTCTCAATGATTAATCTGTTGTATTATACATCCATTGTGTATTTAGCTTTATCAATGACATGTTCTTTAAAAATATTTTAGAGAACCTACCAGTCTTTGAAAACATCCTGGTTCCTTGTTGCAGTTCCAGTTTTATGTATACTTTCTGCCTTGCACCTGATTATTCCAACATCTGATGGATGGCCTTGGGAATCTAATTCTGTTATTGATTGTTTTTGCTGATTGTCTCCCCTCATAGATGATTTCTTCATTATTGTGTAAATTTAGATCATGAGCTCATGTTTAGCTAAACAGCTGACCTTGTAAGAGGCTTAGGTGTGAACGCTCGTAAGTTTCAGCAGAAAGTCGGCAAAGCTTTATTTGTGTATCTCCATTGAGTTGCCCGTGAGGACTCCGTTTTCTACAAGTGCTGGTCCAATACTCCCTCGAGAGGCTGGGGATTCAGACAGGGCTGATTTGCGGCCCCCGATCTGGGGCAGGGGCAGTGGGCAGCCTGTGGCCTGGGCAGGAGCCTCTCCGCCTGTGTCCCAGGCACCCATCTGCCTGCGAACTTCGGTCACCTGGCAGGAAGTTACGATGCCCAGACCTATGGTTAGCTGTGCAGCGAGGTGTACTGCGCGGACAGATTCCAAACACACTTCAAGTAAGAGGGCGGCCTGAGTGGAAAGGTGAGAGTTTAGGCAGCTGTGCAGACAAAGAAGGCGCCTTTTGGCCTGGGTCTAAATGCTTGTGACACAACACTGGGCCTGCAGGGCTCTGAGGGACCTGCCCTGGGCCCCCTGCTCCCCTGTCCTTTGTTCAGTCACAGCAGAGATGGCCACACCCACTCCCTCTCTGATGGCAGTGTTCCAACCTCCCTCATCCCCCCCCCCCTTTTCCGCAGGTTACCATTCACTACAGATGCTCCCTTCTGAGGCCAGGGCGTTCCGAGAATGCCAAGGGCAGACATGATGACCTTAAATGATTTCCTCTTGTGTCAGTTTTGGTAAACTTTAGGAGCTAGGAAATGGTCCCCTTTACAGAAATGTTCAAATTTACTGGCATTTCATATATTCTCTGCTAGAACATTGTCCTGACTCTTTTGTATATTCTTTACTTATGTTTTTGTTTTCCTTAATCAAAGTGTGTCTTTTCAATCTTTTCAAAGAATATTCTTTGTACTTACTAAATCACCTCAATTTTATACGTTTTCTGTTGTATTCAGTTCTGCTCATATCTTTATTTATCTTTTTTCGATATTCTCAGGGTTTATTGGTTGGATCTTCTCATGTCAATTAAAACACTTGGTTATTCATTTTAATAAATCTTTCTACTTATAAAGATTTGAACTTTGGAAGATTCCAGCTTACTCGTAAGTTTCTAAGGGTCTGGTCCTCTCCATTGTTGCTGGCCTAAGGCTTAGTTCACCATATAGCAATGTATATATTGACATATTTTCCCCTCGACTTTCTGTGATTCCCTACATCTCACCTTTCTTTGCAGAAAAGCCATTTGAAATACCCTTAACTTATTTCACAGCCAATAAGTCTTTGAAATAATGTGTATTTCTTAGAGAAATCTTCTTATATAATTAGGCACAAAATCTGACCTGCCATAGTTTTCAAAACAGCATAATTTCAATCTTCTCAATGATTAATCTGTTGTATTATACATCCATTGTGTATTTAGCTTTATCAATGACATGTTCTTTAAAAATATTTTAGAGAACCTACCAGTCTTTGAAAACATCCTGGTTCCTTGTTGCAGTTCCAGTTTTATGTATACTTTCTGCCTTGCACCTGATTATTCCAACATCTGATGGATGGCCTTGGGAATCTAATTCTGTTATTGATTGTTTTTGCTGATTGTCTCCCCTCATAGATGATTTCTTCATTATTGTGTAAATTTAGATCATGAGCTCATGTTTAGCTAAACAGCTGACCTTGTAAGAGGCTTAGGTGTGAACGCTCGTAAGTTTCAGCAGAAAGTCGGCAAAGCTTTATTTGTGTATCTCCATTGAGTTGCCCGTGAGGACTCCGTTTTCTACAAGTGCTGGTCCAATACTCCCTCGAGAGGCTGGGGATTCAGACAGGGCTGATTTGCGGCCCCCGATCTGGGGCAGGGGCAGTGGGCAGCCTGTGGCCTGGGCAGGAGCCTCTCCGCCTGTGTCCCAGGCACCCATCTGCCTGCGAACTTCGGTCACCTGGCAGGAAGTTACGATGCCCAGACCTATGGTTAGCTGTGCAGCGAGGTGTACTGCGCAGACAGATTCCAAACACACTTCAAGTAAGAGGGCGGCCTGAGTGGAAAGGTGAGAGTTTAGGCAGCTGTGCAGACAAAGAAGGCGCCTTTTGGCCTGGGTCTAAATGCTTGTGACACAACACTGGGCCTGCAGGGCTCTGAGGGACCTGCCCTGGGCCCCCTGCTCCCCTATCCTTTGTTCAGTCACAGCAGAGATGGCCACACCCACTCCCTCTCTGATGGCAGTGTTCCAACCTCCCTCATCCCCCCCCCCTTTTCCGCAGGTTACCATTCACTACAGATGCTCCCTTCTGAGGCCAGGGCGTTCCGAGAATGCCAAGGGCAGACATGATGACCTTAAATGATTTCCTCTTGTGTCAGTTTTGGTAAACTTTAGGAGCTAGGAAATGGTCCCCTTTACAGAAATGTTCAAATTTACTGGCATTTCATATATTCTCTGCTAGAACATTGTCCTGACTCTTTTGTATATTCTTTACTTATGTTTTTGTTTTCCTTAATCAAAGTGTGTCTTTCCAATCTTTTCAAAGAATATTCTTTGGACTTACTAAATCACCTCAATTTTATACGTTTTCTGTTGTATTACGTTCTGCTCATATCTTTATTTATCTTTTATCTATGTTCTCAGGGTTTATTGGTTTGATCTTCTGATGTCAATTAAAACACTTGGTTATTCATTTTAATAAATCTTTTTACTTATAAAGATTTGAACTTTGGAAGATTCCAACTTACTTGTAAGTTTCTAAGGGTCAGGTCCTCTACATAGTTGCTTGCCTAAGGTTTAGCTCAACATATAGCAATGTATATATTGACATATTTTCCCCTCGACTTTCTGTGATTCCCTACACCTCATCTTTCTGTGCAGACAAGCCATTTGAAATACGCTTAACTTATTTCACAGCCAATACGTCTTTGAAATAATGTGTGTTTTTTAGATAAATCTTATATAATTAGGCAGAAAATCTGACTTGCAATAGGTTTCAAAACAGCATAATTTCACTCTTCTCAATGATTAATCTGTTGTAATACACAACCTTTGAGTATTTATGTTTATCAATGACATGAACTTTAAAAATATTTTAGAGATCCTACCAGCCTTTGAAAACATCCTTGTTTCTTGTTTCAGTTCCAGTTTTCTGTATATTTCCTGCCTTGCACCTGATTATTCCAACATCTGATGGATGGCCTTGGTAATCTAATTGTGGTATTGATTGTTTTGGCTGATTTTCTCCCCTTGTAGCTGACTTCTTCATTATTGTGTAAATTTAGATCATGAGCTCATGTTTAGCAAAACAGCTGACCTTGTAAGAGGCTTAGGTGTGAACGCTCCTACGTTTCAGCAGAAAGTTGGCAAAGATTTATTTGTGTCCCGCCAATAAGTTGCCTGCGAGGACCCCGTTTCCTAGAAGTGTTGGTCCAATACTCCCTCTAGGGGAAGGGGACACAGACAGGGCTGCTTTGCGGCCCCCAATCTGGGGCAGGGTCTGTGGGCGGCCTGTGGCCCGGGCAGGAACCTCTCCGCGTGTGTCCCATGGACCCATCTGCCTGCAAACTTCGGTCACCTGGCAGGAAGCTACGATGCCCACACCTAAGGTTAGCTGTGCAGCGAGGTGTACTGCGCGGACAGGTTCCACACACATTCAAGTAACAGGGCGGCCTGAGTGGAAAGGTGAGAGTTTGGGCAGCTGTGCAGACAAAGAAGGCGCCCTTTGTCCTGGGCCTAAATGCTTGTGACACCCCACTGGGCATGCCGGGCTCTGAGGGCCCGGCACTGGGCACCCTGCTCCCCGGCCCCTTGTTCAGTAACAGCAGAGATGGCCAAACCCACTCCCTCAGTGAGGGCAGTGTTCCAACCTCCCTCATCCCCGCCCTCTCTCCGCAGGTTACCATGGACTACAGATGCTGCCTTCTGAGGCCAGGGTGTTCCGAGAATGCCAAGGGCAGACATGATGACATTAAATGATTTCCTCTTGTGTCAGTTTTGGTAAACTTTAGGAGCTAGGAAATGGTCCCCTTTACAGAAATGTTCAAATTTACTGGCATTTCATATATTCTCTGCCAAAACATTGTCCTGAATCTTTCTGTATATTCTTTCCTTATGTTTTTGTTTTCCTTAATCAAAGTGTGTCTTTTCAATCTTTTCAAAGAATATTCTTTGGACTTACTAAATCACCTCAATTTTATACGTTTTCTGTTGTATTCAGTTCTGCTCATATCTTTATTTATCTTTTTTCGATATTCTCAGGGTTTATTGGTTGGATCTTCTCATGTCAATTAAAACACTTGGTTATTCATTTTAATAAATCTTTCTACTTATAAAGATTTGAACTTTGGAAGATTCCAGCTTACTCGTAAGTTTCTAAGGGTCAGGTCCTCTCCATTGTTGCTGGCCTAAGGCTTAGTTCACCATATAGCAATGTATATATTGACATATTTTCCCTTCGACTTTCTGTGATTCCCTACATCTCACCTTTCTTTGCAGAAAAGCCATTTGAAATACCCTTAACTTATTTCACAGCCAATAAGTCTTTGAAATAATGTGTATTTCTTAGAGAAATCTTCTTATATAATTAGGCACAAAATCTGACCTGCCATAGTTTTCAAAACAGCATAATTTCAATCTTCTCAATGATTAATCTGTTGTATTACACAACCATTGTGTATTTAGCTTTATCAATGACATGTTCTTTAAAAATATTTTAGAGAACCTACCAGTCTTTGAAAACATCCTGGTTCCTTGTTGCAGTTCCAGTTTTATGTATACTTTCTGCCTTGCACCTGATTATTCCAACATCTGATGGATGGCCTTGGGAATCTAATTCTGTTATTGATTGTTTTTGCTGATTGTCTCCCCTCATAGATGATTTCTTCATTATTGTGTAAATTTAGATCATGAGCTCATGTTTAGCTAAACAGGTGACCTTGTAAGAGGCTTAGGTGTGAACGCTCGTAAGTTTCAGCAGAAAGTCAGCAAACCTTTATTTGTGTATCTCCATTGAGTTGCCCGTGAGGACTCCGTTTTCTACAAGTGCTGGTCCAATACTCCCTCGAGAGGCTGGGGATTCAGACAGGGCTGATTTGCGGCCCCCGATCTGGGGCAGGGGCAGTGGGCAGCCTGTGGCCTGGGCAGGAGCCTCTCCGCCTGTGTCCCAGGCACCCATCTGCCTGCGAACTTCGGTCACCTGGCAGGAAGTTACGATGCCCAGACCTATGGTTAGCTGTGCAGCGAGGTGTACTGCGCGGACAGATTCCAAACACACTTCAAGTAAGAGGGCGGCCTGAGTGGAAAGGTGAGAGTTTAGGCAGCTGTGCAGACAAAGAAGGCGCCTTTTGGCCTGGGTCTAAATGCTTGTGACACAACACTGGGCCTGCAGGGCTCTGAGGGACCTGCCCTGGGCCCCGTGATCCCCTGTCCTTTGTTCAGTCACAGCAGAGATGGCCACACCCACTCCCTCTGTGAGGGCAGTGTTCCAACCTCCCTCAGCCCCCCCCCCTTTTCCGCAGGTTACCATTCACTACAGATGCTCCCTTCTGAGGCCAGGGCGTTCCGAGAATGCCAAGGGCAGACATGATGACCTTAAATGATTTCCTCTTGTGTCAGTTTTGGTAAACTTTAGGAGCTAGGAAATGGTCCCCTTTACAGAAATGTTCAAATTTACTGTCATTTCATATATTCTCTGCTAGAACATTGTCCTGACTCTTTCTGTATATTCTTTCCTTATGTTTTTGTTTTCCTTAATCAAAGTGTGTCTTTTCAATCTTTTCAAAGAATATTCTATGGACTTACTAAATCACCTCAATTTTATACGTTTTCTGTTGTATTCAGTTCTGCTCATATCTTTATTTATCTTTTTCTATATTCTCAGGGTTTATTGGTTTGATCTTCTGATGTCAATTAAAACACTTGGTTATTCATTTTAATAAATCTTTTTACTTATAAAGATTTGAACTTTTGAAGATTCCAGCTTACTCGTAAGTTTCTAAGGCTCAGGTCCTCTCCATTGGTGCTGGCCTAAGGCTTAGTTCACCGTATAGCAATGCATATATTGACATATTTTCCCCTCGACTTTCTGTGATTCCCTACATCTCACCTTTCTTTACAGACAAGCCATTTGAAATACCCTTAACTTATTTCACAGCCAATAAGTCTTTGAAATAATGTGTATTTTTTAGAGAAATCTTCTTATATAATGAGGCACAAAATCTGACCTGCCATAGTTTTCAAAACAGCATAATTTCACTCTTCTCAATGATTAATCTGTTGTATTACACAGCCATTGTGTATTTAGCTTTATCAAAGACATGTACTTTAAAAATGTTTTAGAGATCCTACCAGTCTTTGAAAACATCCTTGTTCCTTGTTTCAGTTCCAGTTTTATGTATATTTTCTGCCTTGCACCTGATTATTCCAACATCTGATGGATGGCCTTGGGAATCTAATTCTGGTATTGATTGTTTTTGCTGATTGTCTCCCCTTGTAGCTGATCTCTTCATTATTGTGTAAATTTAGATCATGAGCTCATATTTAGCTAAAAAGCTGACCTTGTAAGAGGCTTAGGTGTGAAGTCTTCTAAGTTTCAGCAGAAAGTCGGCAAAGATTTATTTGTGTTCCTCCAATGAGTTGCCCGCGAGGACCCAGTTTTCTAGAAGTGTTGGTCCAATACTCCCTCTAGAGACAGGGGACTCAGACATGGCTGCTTTGCAGTCCAAGATCAGGGGCTGGGGCAGTTGGTGGCCTGTGGCCTGGGCAGGAGCCTCTCCGCCTTTGTCCCAGGGACCCATCTGCCTGCGAACTTTGGTCCCCTGGCAGGAAGCTACGATGCCAAGACCTATGGTTAGCTGTGCAGCAAGGTGTACTGCGTGGAAAGGTTCCACACACACTTCAAGTAAGAGGGCGGCCTGAGTGGAAAGGTGAGTGTTTGGGCAGATGTGCAGACAAAGAAGGCGCCCTTTGGCCTGGGTCTAAATGCTTGTGACACACCACTGGGCCTGCCCGGCTCTGAGGGACCTGCCCTGGGCCCCGTGATCCCCTGTCCTTTGTTCAGTCACAGCAGAGATGGCCACACCCACTCGCTCTGTGAGGGCAGTGTTCCAACCTCCCTCATCCCCCCCCCTTTTCCGCAGGTTACCATTCACTACAGATGCTCCCTTCTGAGGCCAGGGCGTTCCGAGAATGCCAAGGGCAGACATGATGACCTTAAATGATTTCCTCTTGTGTCAGTTTTGGTAAACTTTAGGATCTAGGAAATGGTCCCCTTTACAGAAATGTTCAAATTTACTGGCATTTCATATATTCTCTGCTAGAACATTGTCCTGACTCTTTTGTATATTCTTTACTTATGTTTTTGTTTTCCTTAATCAAAGTGTGTCTTTCCAATCTTTTCAAGGAATATTCTTTGTTCTTACTAAATCACCTCAATTTTATACGTTTTCTGTTGTATTACGTTCTGCTCATATCTTTATTTATCTTTTATCTATGTTCTCAGGGTTTATTGGTTTGATCTTCTGATGTCAATTAAAACACTTGGTTATTCATTTTAATAAATCTTTTTACTTATAGAGATTTGATCTTTTGAAGATTCCAACTTACTTGTAAGTTTCTAAGGGTCAGGTCGTCTACATTGTTGCTTGCCTAAGGCTTAGCTCAACATATAGCAATGTATATATTGACATATTTTCCCCTCGACTTTCTGTGATTCCCTACATCTCACGTTTCTGTGCAGAGAAGCCATTTGAAATACCCTTAACTTATTTCACAGCCAATACGTCTTTGAAATAATGTGTGTTTTTTAGATAAAACTTCTTATATAATTAGGCATAAAATCTGTCTTGCCATAGGTTTCAAAACAGCATAATTTCACTCTTCTCAATGATAAATCTGTTGTAATACACAACCTTTGAGTATTTATCTTTATCAATGACATGAACTTTAAAAATGTTTTAGAGATCCTACCAGCCTTTGAAAACATCCTTGTTCCTTGTTTCAGTTCCAGTTTTATGTATATTTCCTGCCTTGCACCTGATTATTCCAACATCTGATGGATGGCCTTGGGAATCTAATTCTGGTATTGATTGTTTTGGCTGATTTTCTCCCCTTGTAGCTGACTTCTACTTTATTGTGTAAATTTAGATCATGAGCTCATGTTTAGCTAAACAGCTGACCTTGTAAGAAGCTTAGGTGTGAACGCTCCCAAGTTTCAGGAGAAAGTCGGCAAAGATTAATTTGTGTCCCTCCAATAAGTTGCCCGCGAGGACCCCGTTTCCTAGAAGTGTTGGTCCAATACTCCCTCTAGGGGCAGGGGACACAGACAGGGCTGCTTTGCGGCCCCCGATCTGGGGCAGGGGCAGTGGGCGGCCTGTGGCCCGGGCAGGAACCTCTCCGCGTGCGTCTCAGGGACCCATCTGCCTCCAAACTTCAGTCACCTGGCAGGAAGCTACGATGCCCACACCTAAGGTTAGCTGTGCAGCGAGGTGTACTGCGTGGACTGGTTCCACACACATTCAAGTAACAGGGCGGCCTGAGTGGAAAGGTGAGAGTTTGGGCAGCTGTGCAGACAAAGAAGGTGCCCTTTGTCCTGGGCCTAAATGCTTGTGACACCCCACTGGGCATGCCGGGCTCTGAGGGCCCGGCACTGGGAACCCTGCTCCCCGGCCCATTGGTCAGTCACAGCAGAGATGACCACACCCACGCCCTCAGTGAGGGCAGTGTTCCAACCTCCCTCAGCCCCGCCCCCTCTCCGCAGTTTACCATGGACTACAGATGCTGCATTCTGAGGCCAGGGCCTTCCGCGTATGACAAGGGCAGACATGATGACCTTAAATGATTTCCTCTTGTGTCAGTTTTGGTAAACTTTAGGAGCTAGGAAATAGTCCTCTTTACAGAAATGTTCAAATTTACTGGCATTTCATATATTCTATGCTATAACATTGTCCTCACTCTCTCTCTATTTTCTTTACTTATGTTTTTGTTTTCCTTAATAAAAGTGTGTCTTTTAAATCTTTTCAAAGAATATTCTTTGGACTTACTAAATCACCTTAATTTTATACGTTTTCTGTTGTATTAAGTTCGGCTCATATCTTTATTTATCTTTTATCTATGTTTTCATGGTATATTGGTTTGATCTTCTGATGTCAATAAAAAAATTGGTTATTCATTTTAATAAAACATTTTACTTATAAAGTTTTGAACTTTTGAAGATTCCAACTTACTTGTAATTTTCTAAGGGTCAGGTCCTCTACATTGTTGCTGTCCTACGGCTTAGTTCAACATATTTCAATGTATATATTGACATATTTTCCCCTCGACTTTCTGTGATTCCCTACATCTCACCTTTCTTTGCAGACAAGCCATTTGAAATACCCTTAACTTATTTCACAGCCAATAAGTCTTTGAAATAATGTGTCTTTTTTAGAGAAATCTTCTTATATAATTAGGCAGAAAATCTGACCTGCCATAGTTTTCTAAACAGCATAATTTCACTCTTCTCAATGATTAATCTGTTGTATTACACAACCATTGAGTATTTAACTTTATCAATGACATGTACTTTAAAAATGTTTTAGAGATCCTACCAGTCTTTGAAAACATCCTTGTTCCTTGTTTCTGTTCCAGTTTTATGTGTATTTCCTGCCTTCAACCAGATTATTCCAACATCTGATGGATGGCCTTGGGAATCTAATTCTTGTATTGATTGTTTTGGCTGATTGCCTCCCCTTGTAGCTGATTTCTTCATTATTGTGTAAATTTAGATCTTGAGCTCATGTTTAGCTAAACAGGTGACCTTGTAAGAGGCTTAGGTGTGAACGCTCCTAAGTTTCAGCAGAAAGTCGGCAAAGATTTATTTGTGTCCCTCCAATGAGTTGCCCGCGAGAACCCCGTTTTCTAGAAGTGTTGGTCCAATACTCCCTCTAGAGGCAGGGGACTCAGACAGGGCTGCTTTGCCGACCCAGATCTGGGGCAGCGACAGTGAGTGGCCTGTAGCCCGGGCAGGAGCCTCTCCGCATGTGTCCCAGGGACCCATCTTCCTGCGAACTTCGGCCACCTGGCAGAAAGCTACGATGCCCAGACCTATGGATAGCTGTGCAGCGAGGTGTACTGCGTGGACAGGTTCCACACACACTTCAAGTAAGAGGGCGGCCTGAGTGGAAAGGTGAGATTTTGGGCAGCTGTGCAGACAAAGAAGGTGCCCTTTGGCCTGGGCCTAAATGCTTGTGACACCCCACTGGGCATGCCGGGCTCTGAGGGCCTGGCACTGGGCACCCTGCTCCCCGGCCCCTTGTTCAGTAACAGCAGAGATGGCCACACCCACTCCCTCAGTGAGGGCAGTGTTCCAACCTCCCTCAACCCCGCCCCCTCTCCGCAGGTTACCATGGACTACAGATGCTGCATTCTGAGGCCAGGGCGTTCCAAGAATGCCAAGGGCAGACATGATGACCTTAAATGATTTCCTCTTGTGTCAGTTTTGGTAAACTTTAGGAGCTAGGAAATGGTCCCCTTTACAGAAATGTTCAAATTTACTGGCATTTCATATATTCTCTGCTAGAACATTGTCCTGACTCTCTTGTATATTCTTTACTTATGTTTTTGTTTTCCTTAATCAAAGTGTGTCTTTCCAATCTTTTCAAAGAATATTCTTTGGACTTACTAAATCACCTCAATTTTATACGTTTTCTGTTGTATTACGTTCTGCTCATATCTTTATTTATCTTTTATCTATGTTCTCAGGGTTTATTGGTTTGATCTTCTGATGTCAATTAAAACACTTGGTTATTCATTTTAATAAATCTTTTTACTTATAAAGATTTGAACTTTGGAAGATTCCAACTTACTTGTAAGTTTCTAAGGGTCAGGTCCTCTACATAGTTGCTTGCCTAAGGTTTAGCTCAACATATAGCAATGTATATATTGACATATTTTCCCCTCGACTTTCTGTGATTCCCTACACCTCATCTTTCTGTGCAGACAAGCCATTTGAAATACGCTTAACTTATTTCACAGCCAATACGTCTTTGAAATAATGTGTGTTTTTTAGATAAATCTTATATAATTAGGCAGAAAATCTGACTTGCAATAGGTTTCAAAACAGCATAATTTCACTCTTCTCAATGATTAATCTGTTGTAATACACAACCTTTGAGTATTTATGTTTATCAATGACATGAACTTTAAAAATATTTTAGAGATCCTACCAGCCTTTGAAAACATCCTTGTTTCTTGTTTCAGTTCCAGTTTTCTGTATATTTCCTGCCTTGCACCTGATTATTCCAACATCTGATGGATGGCCTTGGTAATCTAATTGTGGTATTGATTGTTTTGGCTGATTTTCTCCCCTTGTAGCTGACTTCTTCATTATTGTGTAAATTTAGATCATGAGCTCATGTTTAGCAAAACAGCTGACCTTGTAAGAGGCTTAGGTGTGAACGCTCCTACGTTTCAGCAGAAAGTTGGCAAAGATTTATTTGTGTCCCGCCAATAAGTTGCCTGCGAGGACCCCGTTTCCTAGAAGTGTTGGTCCAATACTCCCTCTAGGGGAAGGGGACACAGACAGGGCTGCTTTGCGGCCCCCAATCTGGGGCAGGGTCTGTGGGCGGCCTGTGGCCCGGGCAGGAACCTCTCCGCGTGTGTCCCATGGACCCATCTGCCTGCAAACTTCGGTCACCTGGCAGGAAGCTACGATGCCCACACCTAAGGTTAGCTGTGCAGCGAGGTGTACTGCGCGGACAGGTTCCACACACATTCAAGTAACAGGGCGGCCTGAGTGGAAAGGTGAGAGTTTGGGCAGCTGTGCAGACAAAGAAGGCGCCCTTTGTCCTGGGCCTAAATGCTTGTGACACCCCACTGGGCATGCCGGGCTCTGAGGGCCCGGCACTGGGCACCCTGCTCCCCGGCCCCTTGTTCAGTAACAGCAGAGATGGCCAAACCCACTCCCTCAGTGAGGGCAGTGTTCCAACCTCCCTCATCCCCGCCCTCTCTCCGCAGGTTACCATGGACTACAGATGCTGCCTTCTGAGGCCAGGGTGTTCCGAGAATGCCAAGGGCAGACATGATGACATTAAATGATTTCCTCTTGTGTCAGTTTTGGTAAACTTTAGGAGCTAGGAAATGGTCCCCTTTACAGAAATGTTCAAATTTACTGGCATTTCATATATTCTCTGCCAAAACATTGTCCTGAATCTTTCTGTATATTCTTTCCTTATGTTTTTGTTTTCCTTAATCAAAGTGTGTCTTTTCAATCTTTTCAAAGAATATTCTTTGGACTTACTAAATCACCTCAATTTTATACGTTTTCTGTTGTATTCAGTTCTGCTCATATCTTTATTTATCTTTTTTCGATATTCTCAGGGTTTATTGGTTGGATCTTCTCATGTCAATTAAAACACTTGGTTATTCATTTTAATAAATCTTTCTACTTATAAAGATTTGAACTTTGGAAGATTCCAGCTTACTCGTAAGTTTCTAAGGGTCAGGTCCTCTCCATTGTTGCTGGCCTAAGGCTTAGTTCACCATATAGCAATGTATATATTGACATATTTTCCCCTCGACTTTCTGTGATTCCCTACATCTCACCTTTCTTTGCAGAAAAGCCATTTGAAATACCCTTAACTTATTTCACAGCCAATAAGTCTTTGAAATAATGTGTATTTCTTAGAGAAATCTTCTTATATAATTAGGCACAAAATCTGACCTGCCATAGTTTTCAAAACAGCATAATTTCAATCTTCTCAATGATTAATCTGTTGTATTACACAACCATTGTGTATTTAGCTTTATCAATGACATGTTCTTTAAAAATATTTTAGAGAACCTACCAGTCTTTGAAAACATCCTGGTTCCTTGTTGCAGTTCCAGTTTTATGTATACTTTCTGCCTTGCACCTGATTATTCCAACATCTGATGGATGGCCTTGGGAATCTAATTCTGTTATTGATTGTTTTTGCTGATTGTCTCCCCTCATAGATGATTTCTTCATTATTGTGTAAATTTAGATCATGAGCTCATGTTTAGCTAAACAGGTGACCTTGTAAGAGGCTTAGGTGTGAACGCTCGTAAGTTTCAGCAGAAAGTCAGCAAACCTTTATTTGTGTATCTCCATTGAGTTGCCCGTGAGGACTCCGTTTTCTACAAGTGCTGGTCCAATACTCCCTCGAGAGGCTGGGGATTCAGACAGGGCTGATTTGCGGCCCCCGATCTGGGGCAGGGGCAGTGGGCAGCCTGTGGCCTGGGCAGGAGCCTCTCCGCCTGTGTCCCAGGCACCCATCTGCCTGCGAACTTCGGTCACCTGGCAGGAAGTTACGATGCCCAGACCTATGGTTAGCTGTGCAGCGAGGTGTACTGCGCGGACAGATTCCAAACACACTTCAAGTAAGAGGGCGGCCTGAGTGGAAAGGTGAGAGTTTAGGCAGCTGTGCAGAAAAAGAAGGCGCCTTTTGGCCTGGGTCTAAATGCTTGTGACACAACACTGGGCCTGCAGGGCTCTGAGGGACCTGCCCTGGGCCCCCTGCTCCCCTGTCCTTTGTTCAGTCACAGCAGAGATGGCCACACCCACTCCCTCTGTGAGGGCAGTGTTCCAACCTCCCTCAGCCCCCCCCCCTTTTCCGCAGGTTACCATTCACTACAGATGCTCCCTTCTGAGGCCAGGGCGTTCCGAGAATGCCAAGGGCAGACATGATGACCTTAAATGATTTCCTCTTGTGTCAGTTTTGGTAAACTTTAGGAGCTAGGAAATGGTCCCCTTTACAGAAATGTTCAAATTTACTGTCATTTCATATATTCTCTGCTAGAACATTGTCCTGACTCTTTCTGTATATTCTTTCCTTATGTTTTTGTTTTCCTTAATCAAAGTGTGTCTTTTCAATCTTTTCAAAGAATATTCTATGGACTTACTAAATCACCTCAATTTTATACGTTTTCTGTTGTATTCAGTTCTGCTCATATCTTTATTTATCTTTTTCTATATTCTCAGGGTTTATTGGTTTGATCTTCTGATGTCAATTAAAACACTTGGTTATTCATTTTAATAAATCTTTTTACTTATAAAGATTTGAACTTTTGAAGATTCCAGCTTACTCGTAAGTTTCTAAGGCTCAGGTCCTCTCCATTGGTGCTGGCCTAAGGCTTAGTTCACCGTATAGCAATGCATATATTGACATATTTTCCCCTCGACTTTCTGTGATTCCCTACATCTCACCTTTCTTTACAGACAAGCCATTTGAAATACCCTTAACTTATTTCACAGCCAATAAGTCTTTGAAATAATGTGTATTTTTTAGAGAAATCTTCTTATATAATGAGGCACAAAATCTGACCTGCCATAGTTTTCAAAACAGCATAATTTCACTCTTCTCAATGATTAATCTGTTGTATTACACAGCCATTGTGTATTTAGCTTTATCAAAGACATGTACTTTAAAAATGTTTTAGAGATCCTACCAGTCTTTGAAAACATCCTTGTTCCTTGTTTCAGTTCCAGTTTTATGTATATTTTCTGCCTTGCACCTGATTATTCCAACATCTGATGGATGGCCTTGGGAATCTAATTCTGGTATTGATTGTTTTTGCTGATTGTCTCCCCTTGTAGCTGATCTCTTCATTATTGTGTAAATTTAGATCATGAGCTCATATTTAGCTAAAAAGCTGACCTTGTAAGAGGCTTAGGTGTGAAGTCTTCTAAGTTTCAGCAGAAAGTCGGCAAAGATTTATTTGTGTTCCTCCAATGAGTTGCCCGCGAGGACCCAGTTTTCTAGAAGTGTTGGTCCAATACTCCCTCTAGAGACAGGGGACTCAGACATGGCTGCTTTGCAGTCCAAGATCAGGGGCTGGGGCAGTTGGTGGCCTGTGGCCTGGGCAGGAGCCTCTCCGCCTTTGTCCCAGGGACCCATCTGCCTGCGAACTTTGGTCCCCTGGCAGGAAGCTACGATGCCAAGACCTATGGTTAGCTGTGCAGCAAGGTGTACTGCGTGGAAAGGTTCCACACACACTTCAAGTAAGAGGGCGGCCTGAGTGGAAAGGTGAGTGTTTGGGCAGATGTGCAGACAAAGAAGGCGCCCTTTGGCCTGGGTCTAAATGCTTGTGACACACCACTGGGCCTGCCCGGCTCTGAGGGACCTGCCCTGGGCCCCGTGATCCCCTGTCCTTTGTTCAGTCACAGCAGAGATGGCCACACCCACTCGCTCTGTGAGGGCAGTGTTCCAACCTCCCTCATCCCCCCCCCTTTTCCGCAGGTTACCATTCACTACAGATGCTCCCTTCTGAGGCCAGGGCGTTCCGAGAATGCCAAGGGCAGACATGATGACCTTAAATGATTTCCTCTTGTGTCAGTTTTGGTAAACTTTAGGATCTAGGAAATGGTCCCCTTTACAGAAATGTTCAAATTTACTGGCATTTCATATATTCTCTGCTAGAACATTGTCCTGACTCTTTTGTATATTCTTTACTTATGTTTTTGTTTTCCTTAATCAAAGTGTGTCTTTCCAATCTTTTCAAGGAATATTCTTTGGACTTACTAAATCACCTCAATTTTATACGTTTTCTGTTGTATTACGTTCTGCTCATATCTTTATTTATCTTTTATCTATGTTCTCAGGGTTTATTGGTTTGATCTTCTGATGTCAATTAAAACACTTGGTTATTCATTTTAATAAATCTTTTTACTTATAGAGATTTGATCTTTTGAAGATTCCAACTTACTTGTAAGTTTCTAAGGGTCAGGTCGTCTACATTGTTGCTTGCCTAAGGCTTAGCTCAACATATAGCAATGTATATATTGACATATTTTCCCCTCGACTTTCTGTGATTCCCTACATCTCACGTTTCTGTGCAGAGAAGCCATTTGAAATACCCTTAACTTATTTCACAGCCAATACGTCTTTGAAATAATGTGTGTTTTTTAGATAAAACTTCTTATATAATTAGGCATAAAATCTGTCTTGCCATAGGTTTCAAAACAGCATAATTTCACTCTTCTCAATGATAAATCTGTTGTAATACACAACCTTTGAGTATTTATCTTTATCAATGACATGAACTTTAAAAATGTTTTAGAGATCCTACCAGCCTTTGAAAACATCCTTGTTCCTTGTTTCAGTTCCAGTTTTATGTATATTTCCTGCCTTGCACCTGATTATTCCAACATCTGATGGATGGCCTTGGGAATCTAATTCTGGTATTGATTGTTTTGGCTGATTTTCTCCCCTTGTAGCTGACTTCTACTTTATTGTGTAAATTTAGATCATGAGCTCATGTTTAGCTAAACAGCTGACCTTGTAAGAAGCTTAGGTGTGAACGCTCCCAAGTTTCAGGAGAAAGTCGGCAAAGATTAATTTGTGTCCCTCCAATAAGTTGCCCGCGAGGACCCCGTTTCCTAGAAGTGTTGGTCCAATACTCCCTCTAGGGGCAGGGGACACAGACAGGGCTGCTTTGCGGCCCCCGATCTGGGGCAGGGGCAGTGGGCGGCCTGTGGCCCGGGCAGGAACCTCTCCGCGTGCGTCTCAGGGACCCATCTGCCTCCAAACTTCAGTCACCTGGCAGGAAGCTACGATGCCCACACCTAAGGTTAGCTGTGCAGCGAGGTGTACTGCGTGGACTGGTTCCACACACATTCAAGTAACAGGGCGGCCTGAGTGGAAAGGTGAGAGTTTGGGCAGCTGTGCAGACAAAGAAGGTGCCCTTTGTCCTGGGCCTAAATGCTTGTGACACCCCACTGGGCATGCCGGGCTCTGAGGGCCCGGCACTGGGAACCCTGCTCCCCGGCCCATTGGTCAGTCACAGCAGAGATGACCACACCCACGCCCTCAGTGAGGGCAGTGTTCCAACCTCCCTCAGCCCCGCCCCCTCTCCGCAGTTTACCATGGACTACAGATGCTGCATTCTGAGGCCAGGGCCTTCCGAGTATGACAAGGGCAGACATGATGACCTTAAATGATTTCCTCTTGTGTCAGTTTTGGTAAACTTTAGGAGCTAGGAAATAGTCCTCTTTACAGAAATGTTCAAATTTACTGGCATTTCATATATTCTATGCTATAACATTGTCCTCACTCTCTCTCTATTTTCTTTACTTATGTTTTTGTTTTCCTTAATAAAAGTGTGTCTTTTAAATCTTTTCAAAGAATATTCTTTGGACTTACTAAATCACCTTAATTTTATACGTTTTCTGTTGTATTAAGTTCGGCTCATATCTTTATTTATCTTTTATCTATGTTTTCATGGTATATTGGTTTGATCTTCTGATGTCAATAAAAAAATTGGTTATTCATTTTAATAAAACATTTTACTTATAAAGTTTTGAACTTTTGAAGATTCCAACTTACTTGTAAGTTTCTAAGGGTCAGGTCCTCTACATTGTTGCTGTCCTACGGCTTAGTTCAACATATTTCAATGTATATATTGACATATTTTCCCCTCGACTTTCTGTGATTCCCTACATCTCACCTTTCTTTGCAGACAAGCCATTTGAAATACCCTTAACTTATTTCACAGCCAATAAGTCTTTGAAATAATGTGTATTTTTTAGAGAAATCTTCTTATATAATTAGGCAGAAAATCTGACCTGCCATAGTTTTCTAAACAGCATAATTTCACTCTTCTCAATGATTAATCTGTTGTATTACACAACCATTGAGTATTTAACTTTATCAATGACATGTACTTTAAAAATGTTTTAGAGATCCTACCAGTCTTTGAAAACATCCTTGTTCCTTGTTTCTGTTCCAGTTTTATGTGTATTTCCTGCCTTCAACCAGATTATTCCAACATCTGATGGATGGCCTTGGGAATCTAATTCTTGTATTGATTGTTTTGGCTGATTGCCTCCCCTTGTAGCTGATTTCTTCATTATTGTGTAAATTTAGATCTTGAGCTCATGTTTAGCTAAACAGGTGACCTTGTAAGAGGCTTAGGTGTGAACGCTCCTAAGTTTCAGCAGAAAGTCGGCAAAGATTTATTTGTGTCCCTCCAATGAGTTGCCCGCGAGAACCCCGTTTTCTAGAAGTGTTGGTCCAATACTCCCTCTAGAGGCAGGGGACTCAGACAGGGCTGCTTTGCCGACCCAGATCTGGGGCAGCGACAGTGAGTGGCCTGTAGCCCGGGCAGGAGCCTCTCCGCATGTGTCCCAGGGACCCATCTTCCTGCGAACTTCGGCCACCTGGCAGAAAGCTACGATGCCCAGACCTATGGATAGCTGTGCAGCGAGGTGTACTGCGTGGACAGGTTCCACACACACTTCAAGTAAGAGGGCGGCCTGAGTGGAAAGGTGAGATTTTGGGCAGCTGTGCAGACAAAGAAGGCGCCCTTTGGCCTGGGCCTAAATGCTTGTGACACCCCACTGGGCATGCCGGGCTCTGAGGGCCTGGCACTGGGCACCCTGCTCCCCGGCCCCTTGTTCAGTAACAGCAGAGATGGCCACACCCACTCCCTCAGTGAGGGCAGTGTTCCAACCTCCCTCAACCCCGCCCCCTCTCCGCAGGTTACCATGGACTACAGATGCTGCATTCTGAGGCCAGGGCGTTCCAAGAATGCCAAGGGCAGACATGATGACCTTAAATGATTTCCTCTTGTGTCAGTTTTGGTAAACTTTAGGAGCTAGGAAATGGTCCCCTTTACAGAAATGTTCAAATTTACTGGCATTTCATATATTCTCTGCTAGAACATTGTCCTGACTCTCTTGTATATTCTTTACTTATGTTTTTGTTTTCCTTAATCAAAGTGTGTCTTTCCAATCTTTTCAAAGAATATTCTTTGGACTTACTAAATCACCTCAATTTTATACGTTTTCTGTTGTATTACGTTCTGCTCATATCTTTATTTATCTTTTATCTATGTTCTCAGGGTTTATTGGTTTGATCTTCTGATGTCAATTAAAACACTTGGTTATTCATTTTAATAAATCTTTTTACTTATAAAGATTTGAACTTTGGAAGATTCCAACTTACTTGTAAGTTTCTAAGGGTCAGGTCCTCTACATAGTTGCTTGCCTAAGGTTTAGCTCAACATATAGCAATGTATATATTGACATATTTTCCCCTCGACTTTCTGTGATTCCCTACACCTCATCTTTCTGTGCAGACAAGCCATTTGAAATACGCTTAACTTATTTCACAGCCAATACGTCTTTGAAATAATGTGTGTTTTTTCGATAAATCTTATATAATTAGGCAGAAAATCTGACTTGCAATAGGTTTCAAAACAGCATAATTTCACTCTTCTCAATGATTAATCTGTTGTAATACACAACCTTTGAGTATTTATGTTTATCAATGACATGAACTTTAAAAATATTTTAGAGATCCTACCAGCCTTTGAAAACATCCTTGTTTCTTGTTTCAGTTCCAGTTTTCTGTATATTTCCTGCCTTGCACCTGATTATTCCAACATCTGATGGATGGCCTTGGTAATCTAATTGTGGTATTGATTGTTTTGGCTGATTTTTTCCCCTTGTAGCTGACTTCTTCATTATTGTGTAAATTTAGATCATGAGCTCATGTTTAGCAAAACAGCTGACCTTGTAAGAGGCTTAGGTGTGAACGCTCCTACGTTTCAGCAGAAAGTTGGCAAAGATTTATTTGTGTCCCTCCAATAAGTTGCCTGCGAGGACCCCGTTTCCTAGAAGTGTTGGTCCAATACTCCCTCTAGGGGAAGGGGACACAGACAGGGCTGCTTTGCGGCCCCCAATCTGGGGCAGGGTCTGTGGGCGGCCTGTGGCCCGGGCAGGAACCTCTCCGCGTGTGTCCCATGGACCCATCTGCCTGCAAACTTCGGTCACCTGGCAGGAAGCTACGATGCCCACACCTAAGGTTAGCTGTGCAGCGAGGTGTACTGCGCGGACAGGTTCCACACACATTCAAGTAACAGGGCGGCCTGAGTGGAAAGGTGAGAGTTTGGGCAGCTGTGCAGACAAAGAAGGCGCCCTTTGTCCTGGGCCTAAATACTTGTGACACCCCACTGGGCATGCCGGGCTCTGAGGGCCTGGCACTGGGCACCCTGCTCCCCGGCCCCTTGTTCAGTAACAGCAGAGATGGCCAAACCCACTCCCTCAGTGAGGGCAGTGTTCCAACCTCCCTCATCCCCGCCCTCTCTCCGCAGGTTACCATGGACTACAGATGCTGCCTTCTGAGGCCAGGGTGTTCCGAGAATGCCAAGGGCAGACATGATGACATTAAATGATTTCCTCTTGTGTCAGTTTTGGTAAACTTTAGGAGCTAGGAAATGGTCCCCTTTACAGAAATGTTCAAATTTACTGGCATTTCATATATTCTCTGCCAAAACATTGTCCTGAATCTTTCTGTATATTCTTTCCTTATGTTTTTGTTTTCCTTAATCAAAGTGTGTCTTTTCAATCTTTTCAAAGAATATTCTTTGGACTTACTAAATCACCTCAATTTTATACGTTTTCTGTTGTATTCAGTTCTGCTCATATCTTTATTTATCTTTTTTCGATATTCTCAGGGTTTATTGGTTGGATCTTCTCATGTCAATTAAAACACTTGGTTATTCATTTTAATAAATCTTTCTACTTATAAAGATTTGAACTTTGGAAGATTCCAGCTTACTCGTAAGTTTCTAAGGGTCAGGTCCTCTCCATTGTTGCTGGCCTAAGGCTTAGTTCACCATATAGCAATGTATATATTGACATATTTTCCCCTCGACTTTCTGTGATTCCCTACATCTCACCTTTCTTTGCAGAAAAGCCATTTGAAATACCCTTAACTTATTTCACAGCCAATACGTCTTTGAAATAATGTGTGTTTTTTAGATAAAACTTCTTATATAATTAGGCATAAAATCTGTCTTGCCATAGGTTTCAAAACAGCATAATTTCACTCTTCTCAATGATAAATCTGTTGTAATACACAACCTTTGAGTATTTATCTTTATCAATGACATGAACTTTAAAAATGTTTTAGAGATCCTACCAGCCTTTGAAAACATCCTTGTTCCTTGTTTCAGTTCCAGTTTTATGTATATTTCCTGCCTTGCACCTGATTATTCCAACATCTGATGGATGGCCTTGGGAATCTAATTCTGGTATTGATTGTTTTTGCTGATTTTCTCCCCTTGTAGCTGACTTCTACTTTATTGTGTAAATTTAGATCATGAGCTCATGTTTAGCTAAACAGCTGACCTTGTAAGAAGCTTAGGTGTGAACGCTCCCAAGTTTCAGCAGAAAGTCGGCAAAGCTTTATTTGTGTATCTACAATGTGTTGCCCGTGAGGACTCCGTTTTATAGAAGTGTTGGTCCAATACTCCCTCTAGAGGCTAGGGATTCAGACAGGGCTGATTTGCGGCCCCCGATCTCTGGCAGGGGCAGTGGGCAGCCTGTGGCCTGGGAAGGAGCCTCTCCGCGTGTGTCCCAGGGAAACATCTGCCTGCGAACTTCAGTCACCTGGCAGAAGCTACGATGCCCAAACCTATGGTTAGCTGTGCAGCGAGTTGTACTGCGCGGACAGGTTCCACACACACTTCAAGTAAGTGGGCGGCCTGAGTGGAAAGGTGAGAGTTTGGGCAGCTGTGCAGACAAAGAAGTCGCCCTTTGGCCTGGGCCTAAATGCTTGTGACACCCCACTGGGCCTGCCGGGCTCTGAGAGCACTGCCCTGGGCCCCTTGCTCCCCTGCACTTTGTACAGTCACAGCAGAGATAGCCACACCCACTCCCTCTGTGAGGGCAGTGTTCCAAACTCCCTCAGCCCTGCCCCCTCTCCGCAGGTTACCATGGACTACAGTGCTGCCTTCTGAGGCCAGGGTGTTCCGAGAATGCCAAGGGCAGACATGATGACCTTAAATGGTTTCCTCTTGTGTCACTTTTGGTAAACTTTAGGAGCTAGGAAATGGTCCCCTTTACAGAAATGTTCAAATTTACTGGCATTTCATATATTCTCTGCTACAACATTGTCCTGACTCTTTCTGTATATTCTTTCCTTATGTTTTTGTTTTCCTTAATCAAAGTATATCTTTTAAATCTTTTCAAAGAATATTATTTGCACTTAATAAATCACATCAATTTTATACGTTTGCTGTTGTATTAAGTTCTGCTCATATCTTTATTTATCTTTTATCTATGTTCTCAGGGTTTATTAGTTTGATCTTCTGATGTCTATTAAAACACTTGGTTATTCATTTTAATAAATCTTTTTACTTATAAAGATTTGAACTTTTGAAGATTCCAACTTACTTGTAAGTTTATAAGGGTCAGGTCCTCTACATTGTTGCTGGCCTAAGGCTTAGTTCAACATATAGCAATGTACATATTGACATATTTTCCCCTCGACTTTCTTTGATTCCCTACATGTCACCTTTCTTTGCAGACAAGCCATTTGAAATACCCTTAACTTATTTCACAGCCAATAAGTCTTTGAAAAAATGTGTAGTTTTAAGATAAATTTTCTTATATAATTAGGCAGAAAATCTGACCTGCCATAGTTTTAAAAACAGCATAATTTCACTCTTCTCAATGATTAATCTGTTGTATTTCACAACCATTGAGTATTTAGCTTTATCAATGACATGTACTTTAAAAATGTTTTAGAGATCCTACCAGTCTGAAAACACCCTTGTTCTTTGTTTCAGTTCCAGTTTTATGTATATTTCCTGCCTTGCACCTGATTCTTCCAACATCTGATGGATGGCCTTGGGAATCTAATTCTGGTATTGATTGTTTTTGCAGATCGTCTCCCCTTGTAGCTGATTTCTTCATTATTTTGTAAATTTAGAACATGAGCTCATGTTAGCTAAACAGTTAACCTTGTAAGAGTCTTTGGTGTGAACGCTCGTAAGCTTCTGCAGAAAGTCAGCAAAGTTTTATTTGTGTCCCTCCAATGAGTGTCCCGTGAGGACCCCGTTTTCTAGAAGTGTTGGTCCAATACTCACTCTAGAGGCAGTGGACTCAGACAGGGCTGCTTTGCGGCCCTCGATCAGGGGCAGGGGCTGAGGACGGCCTGTGGCCCGGTCAGGAGCCTCTCCGCATGTGTCCCAGGGACCTATCTGCCTGTGAACTTTGGTCACCTGGAAGGAAGCTACGATGGCCAGACATATGGTTAGCTGTGCAGCGAGGTGTACTGCGCTGACAGATTCCAAACACACTTCAAGTAAGAGGGCGGCCTGTGTGGAAAGGTGAGAGTTTGGGCAGCTGTGTAGAAAAAGAAGGCGCCTTTTGGCCTGGGTCTAAATGCTTGTGACACAACACTGGGCCTGCAGGGCTCTGAGGGACCTGCCCTGGGCCCCCTGCTCCCCTGTCCTTTGTTCAGTCACAGCAGAGATGGCCACACCCACTCCCTCTCTGATGGCAGTGTTCCAACCTCCCTCATCCCCCCCCCCTTTTCCGAAGGTTACCATTCACTACAGATGCTCCCTTCTGAGGCCAGGGCGTTCCGAGAATGCCAAGGGCAGACATGATGACCTTAAATGATTTCCTCTTGTGTCAGTTTTGGTAAACTTTAGGAGCTAGGAAATGGTCCCCTTTACAGAAATGTTCAAATTTACTGGCATTTCATATATTCTCTGCTAGAACATTGTCCTGACTCTTTTGTATATTCTTTACTTATGTTTTTGTTTTCCTTAATCAAAGTGTGTCTTTTCAATCTTTTCAAAGAATATTCTTTGGACTTACTAAATCACCTCAATTTTATACGTTTTCTGTTGTATTCAGTTCTGCTCATATCTTTATTTATCTTTTTTCGATATTCTCAGGGTTTATTGGTTGGATCTTCTCATGTCAATTAAAACACTTGGTTATTCATTTTAATAAATCTTTCTACTTATAAAGATTTGAACTTTGGAAGATTCCAGCTTACTCGTAAGTTTCTAAGGGTCTGGTCCTCTCCATTGTTGCTGGCCTAAGGCTTAGTTCACCATATAGCAATGTATATATTGACATATTTTCCCCTCGACTTTCTGTGATTCCCTACATCTCACCTTTCTTTGCAGAAAAGCCATTTGAAATACCCTTAACTTATTTCACAGCCAATAAGTCTTTGAAATAATGTGTATTTCTTAGAGAAATCTTCTTATATAATTAGGCACAAAATCTGACCTGCCATAGTTTTCAAAACAGCATAATTTCAATCTTCTCAATGATTAATCTGTTGTATTATACATCCATTGTGTATTTAGCTTTATCAATGACATGTTCTTTAAAAATATTTTAGAGAACCTACCAGTCTTTGAAAACATCCTGGTTCCTTGTTGCAGTTCCAGTTTTATGTATACTTTCTGCCTTGCACCTGATTATTCCAACATCTGATGGATGGCCTTGGGAATCTAATTCTGTTATTGATTGTTTTTGCTGATTGTCTCCCCTCATAGATGATTTCTTCATTATTGTGTAAATTTAGATCATGAGCTCATGTTTAGCTAAACAGCTGACCTTGTAAGAGGCTTAGGTGTGAACGCTCGTAAGTTTCAGCAGAAAGTCGGCAAAGCTTTATTTGTGTATCTCCATTGAGTTGCCCGTGAGGACTCCGTTTTCTACAAGTGCTGGTCCAATACTCCCTCGAGAGGCTGGGGATTCAGACAGGGCTGATTTGCGGCCCCCGATCTGGGGCAGGGGCAGTGGGCAGCCTGTGGCCTGGGCAGGAGCCTCTCCGCCTGTGTCCCAGGCACACATCTGCCTGCGAACTTCGGTCACCTGGCAGGAAGTTACGATGCCCAGACCTATGGTTAGCTGTGCAGCGAGGTGTACTGCGCGGACAGATTCCAAACACACTTCAAGTAAGAGGGCGGCCTGAGTGGAAAGGTGAGATTTTAGGCAGCTGTGCAGACAAAGAAGGCGCCTTTTGGCCTGGATCTAAATGCTTGTGACACAACACTGGGCCTGCAGGGCTCTGAGGGACCTGCCCTGGGCCCCCTGCTCCCCTGTCCTTTGTTCAGTCACAGCAGAGATGGCCACACCCACTCCCTCTCTGATGGCAGTGTTCCAACCTCCCTCATCCCCCCCCCCTTTTCCGCAGGTTACCATTCACTACAGATGCTCCCTTCTGAGGCCAGGGCGTTCCGAGAATGCCAAGGGCAGACATGATGACCTTAAATGATTTCCTCTTGTGTCAGTTTTGGTAAACTTTAGGAGCTAGGAAATGGTCCCCTTTACAGAAATGTTCAAATTTACTGGCATTTCATATATTCTCTGCTAGAACATTGTCCTGACTCTTTTGTATATTCTTTACTTATGTTTTTGTTTTCCTTAATCAAAGTGTGTCTTTCCAATCTTTTCAAAGAATATTCTTTGGACTTACTAAATCACCTCAATTTTATACGTTTTCTGTTGTATTACGTTCTGCTCATATCTTTATTTATCTTTTATCTATGTTCTCAGGGTTTATTGGTTTGATCTTCTGATGTCAATTAAAACACTTGGTTATTCATTTTAATAAATCTTTTTACTTATAAAGATTTGAACTTTGGAAGATTCCAACTTACTTGTAAGTTTCTAAGGGTCAGGTCCTCTACATAGTTGCTTGCCTAAGGTTTAGCTCAACATATAGCAATGTATATATTGACATATTTTCCCCTCGACTTTCTGTGATTCCCTACACCTCATCTTTCTGTGCAGACAAGCCATTTGAAATACGCTTAACTTATTTCACAGCCAATACGTCTTTGAAATAATGTGTGTTTTTTCGATAAATCTTATATAATTAGGCAGAAAATCTGACTTGCAATAGGTTTCAAAACAGCATAATTTCACTCTTCTCAATGATTAATCTGTTGTAATACACAACCTTTGAGTATTTATGTTTATCAATGACATGAACTTTAAAAATATTTTAGAGATCCTACCAGCCTTTGAAAACATCCTTGTTTCTTGTTTCAGTTCCAGTTTTCTGTATATTTCCTGCCTTGCACCTGATTATTCCAACATCTGATGGATGGCCTTGGTAATCTAATTGTGGTATTGATTGTTTTGGCTGATTTTCTCCCCTTGTAGCTGACTTCTTCATTATTGTGTAAATTTAGATCATGAGCTCATGTTTAGCAAAACAGCTGACCTTGTAAGAGGCTTAGGTGTGAACGCTCCTACGTTTCAGCAGAAAGTTGGCAAAGATTTATTTGTGTCCCGCCAATAAGTTGCCTGCGAGGACCCCGTTTCCTAGAAGTGTTGGTCCAATACTCCCTCTAGGGGAAGGGGACACAGACAGGGCTGCTTTGCGGCCCCCAATCTGGGGCAGGGTCTGTGGGCGGCCTGTGGCCCGGGCAGGAACCTCTCCGCGTGTGTCCCATGGACCCATCTGCCTGCAAACTTCGGTCACCTGGCAGGAAGCTACGATGCCCACACCTAAGGTTAGCTGTGCAGCGAGGTGTACTGCGCGGACAGGTTCCACACACATTCAAGTAACAGGGCGGCCTGAGTGGAAAGGTGAGAGTTTGGGCAGCTGTGCAGACAAAGAAGGCGCCCTTTGTCCTGGGCCTAAATGCTTGTGACACCCCACTGGGCATGCCGGGCTCTGAGGGCCCGGCACTGGGCACCCTGCTCCCCGGCCCCTTGTTCAGTAACAGCAGAGATGGCCAAACCCACTCCCTCAGTGAGGGCAGTGTTCCAACCTCCCTCATCCCCGCCCTCTCTCCGCAGGTTACCATGGACTACAGATGCTGCCTTCTGAGGCCAGGGTGTTCCGAGAATGCCAAGGGCAGACATGATGACATTAAATGATTTCCTCTTGTGTCAGTTTTGGTAAACTTTAGGAGCTAGGAAATGGTCCCCTTTACAGAAATGTTCAAATTTACTGGCATTTCATATATTCTCTGCCAAAACATTGTCCTGAATCTTTCTGTATATTCTTTCCTTATGTTTTTGTTTTCCTTAATCAAAGTGTGTCTTTTCAATCTTTTCAAAGAATATTCTTTGGACTTACTAAATCACCTCAATTTTATACGTTTTCTGTTGTATTCAGTTCTGCTCATATCTTTATTTATCTTTTTTCGATATTCTCAGGGTTTATTGGTTGGATCTTCTCATGTCAATTAAAACACTTGGTTATTCATTTTAATAAATCTTTCTACTTATAAAGATTTGAACTTTGGAAGATTCCAGCTTACTCGTAAGTTTCTAAGGGTCAGGTCCTCTCCATTGTTGCTGGCCTAAGGCTTAGTTCACCATATAGCAATGTATATATTGACATATTTTCCCCTCGACTTTCTGTGATTCCCTACATCTCACCTTTCTTTGCAGAAAAGCCATTTGAAATACCCTTAACTTATTTCACAGCCAATAAGTCTTTGAAATAATGTGTATTTCTTAGAGAAATCTTCTTATATAATTAGGCACAAAATCTGACCTGCCATAGTTTTCAAAACAGCATAATTTCAATCTTCTCAATGATTAATCTGTTGTATTACACAACCATTGTGTATTTAGCTTTATCAATGACATGTTCTTTAAAAATATTTTAGAGAACCTACCAGTCTTTGAAAACATCCTGGTTCCTTGTTGCAGTTCCAGTTTTATGTATACTTTCTGCCTTGCACCTGATTATTCCAACATCTGATGGATGGCCTTGGGAATCTAATTCTGTTATTGATTGTTTTTGCTGATTGTCTCCCCTCATAGATGATTTCTTCATTATTGTGTAAATTTAGATCATGAGCTCATGTTTAGCTAAACAGGTGACCTTGTAAGAGGCTTAGGTGTGAACGCTCCTAAGTTTCAGCAGAAAGTCAGCAAACCTTTATTTGTGTATCTCCATTGAGTTGCCCGTGAGGACTCCGTTTTCTACAAGTGCTGGTCCAATACTCCCTCGAGAGGCTGGGGATTCAGACAGGGCTGATTTGCGGCCCCCGATCTGGGGCAGGGGCAGTGGGCAGCCTGTGGCCTGGGCAGGAGCCTCTCCGCCTGTGTCCCAGGCACCCATCTGCCTGCGAACTTCGGTCACCTGGCAGGAAGTTACGATGCCCAGACCTATGGTTAGCTGTGCAGCGAGGTGTACTGCGCGGACAGATTCCAAACACACTTCAAGTAAGAGGGCGGCCTGAGTGGAAAGGTGAGAGTTTAGGCAGCTGTGCAGACAAAGAAGGCGCCTTTTGGCCTGGGTCTAAATGCTTGTGACACAACACTGGGCCTGCAGGGCTCTGAGGGACCTGCCCTGGGCCCCGTGATCCCCTGTCCTTTGTTCAGTCACAGCAGAGATGGCCACACCCACTCCCTCTGTGAGGGCAGTGTTCCAACCTCCCTCAGCCCCCCCCCTTTTCCGCAGGTTACCATTCACTACAGATGCTCCCTTCTGAGGCCAGGGCGTTCCGAGAATGCCAAGGGCAGACATGATGACCTTAAATGATTTCCTCTTGTGTCAGTTTTGGTAAACTTTAGGAGCTAGGAAATGGTCCCCTTTACAGAAATGTTCAAATTTACTGTCATTTCATATATTCTCTGCTAGAACATTGTCCTGACTCTTTCTGTATATTCTTTCCTTATGTTTTTGTTTTCCTTAATCAAAGTGTGTCTTTTCAATCTTTTCAAAGAATATTCTATGGACTTACTAAATCACCTCAATTTTATACGTTTTCTGTTGTATTCAGTTCTGCTCATATCTTGATTTATCTTTTTCTATATTCTCAGGGTTTATTGGTTTGATCTTCTGATGTCAATTAAAACACTTGGTTATTCATTTTAATAAATCTTTTTACTTATAAAGATTTGAACTTTTGAAGATTCCAGCTTACTCGTAAGTTTCTAAGGCTCAGGTCCTCTCCATTGGTGCTGGCCTAAGGCTTAGTTCACCGTATAGCAATGCATATATTGACATATTTTCCCCTCGACTTTCTGTGATTCCCTACATCTCACCTTTCTTTACAGACAAGCCATTTGAAATACCCTTAACTTATTTCACAGCCAATAAGTCTTTGAAATAATGTGTATTTTTTAGAGAAATCTTCTTATATAATGAGGCACAAAATCTGACCTGCCATAGTTTTCAAAACAGCATAATTTCACTCTTCTCAATGATTAATCTGTTGTATTACACAGCCATTGTGTATTTAGCTTTATCAAAGACATGTACTTTAAAAATGTTTTAGAGATCCTACCAGTCTTTGAAAACATCCTTGTTCCTTGTTTCAGTTCCAGTTTTATGTATATTTTCTGCCTTGCACCTGATTATTCCAACATCTGATGGATGGCCTTGGGAATCTAATTCTGGTATTGATTGTTTTTGCTGATTGTCTCCCCTTGTAGCTGATCTCTTCATTATTGTGTAAATTTAGATCATGAGCTCATATTTAGCTAAAAAGCTGACCTTGTAAGAGGCTTAGGTGTGAAGTCTTCTAAGTTTCAGCAGAAAGTCGGCAAAGATTTATTTGTGTTCCTCCAATGAGTTGCCCGCGAGGACCCAGTTTTCTAGAAGTGTTGGTCCAATACTCCCTCTAGAGACAGGGGACTCAGACATGGCTGCTTTGCAGTCCAAGATCAGGGGCTGGGGCAGTTGGTGGCCTGTGGCCTGGGCAGGAGCCTCTCCGCCTTTGTCCCAGGGACCCATCTGCCTGCGAACTTTGGTCCCCTGGCAGGAAGCTACGATGCCAAGACCTATGGTTAGCTGTGCAGCAAGGTGTACTGCGTGGAAAGGTTCCACACACACTTCAAGTAAGAGGGCGGCCTGAGTGGAAAGGTGAGTGTTTGGGCAGATGTGCAGACAAAGAAGGCGCCCTTTGGCCTGGGTCTAAATGCTTGTGACACACCACTGGGCCTGCCCGGCTCTGAGGGACCTGCCCTGGGCCCCGTGATCCCCTGTCCTTTGTTCAGTCACAGCAGAGATGGCCACACCCACTCGCTCTGTGAGGGCAGTGTTCCAACCTCCCTCATCCCCCCCCCTTTTCCGCAGGTTACCATTCACTACAGATGCTCCCTTCTGAGGCCAGGGCGTTCCGAGAATGCCAAGGGCAGACATGATGACCTTAAATGATTTCCTCTTGTGTCAGTTTTGGTAAACTTTAGGATCTAGGAAATGGTCCCCTTTACAGAAATGTTCAAATTTACTGGCATTTCATATATTCTCTGCTAGAACATTGTCCTGACTCTTTTGTATATTCTTTACTTATGTTTTTGTTTTCCTTAATCAAAGTGTGTCTTTCCAATCTTTTCAAGGAATATTCTTTGTTCTTACTAAATCACCTCAATTTTATACGTTTTCTGTTGTATTACGTTCTGCTCATATCTTTATTTATCTTTTATCTATGTTCTCAGGGTTTATTGGTTTGATCTTCTGATGTCAATTAAAACACTTGGTTATTCACTTTAATAAATCTTTTTACTTATAGAGATTTGATCTTTTGAAGATTCCAACTTACTTGTAAGTTTCTAAGGGTCAGGTCGTCTACATTGTTGCTTGCCTAAGGCTTAGCTCAACATATAGCAATGTATATATTGACATATTTTCCCCTCGACTTTCTGTGATTCCCTACATCTCACGTTTCTGTGCAGAGAAGCCATTTGAAATACCCTTAACTTATTTCACAGCCAATACGTCTTTGAAATAATGTGTGTTTTTTAGATAAAACTTCTTATATAATTAGGCATAAAATCTGTCTTGCCATAGGTTTCAAAACAGCATAATTTCACTCTTCTCAATGATAAATCTGTTGTAATACACAACCTTTGAGTATTTATCTTTATCAATGACATGAACTTTAAAAATGTTTTAGAGATCCTACCAGCCTTTGAAAACATCCTTGTTCCTTGTTTCAGTTCCAGTTTTATGTATATTTCCTGCCTTGCACCTGATTATTCCAACATCTGATGGATGGCCTTGGGAATCTAATTCTGGTATTGATTGTTTTGGCTGATTTTCTCCCCTTGTAGCTGACTTCTACTTTATTGTGTAAATTTAGATCATGAGCTCATGTTTAGCTAAACAGCTGACCTTGTAAGAAGCTTAGGTGTGAACGCTCCCAAGTTTCAGGAGAAAGTCGGCAAAGATTAATTTGTGTCCCTCCAATAAGTTGCCCGCGAGGACCCCGTTTCCTAGAAGTGTTGGTCCAATACTCCCTCTAGGGGCAGGGGACACAGACAGGGCTGCTTTGCGGCCCCCGATCTGGGGCAGGGGCAGTGGGCGGCCTGTGGCCCGGGCAGGAACCTCTCCGCGTGCGTCTCAGGGACCCATCTGCCTCCAAACTTCAGTCACCTGGCAGGAAGCTACGATGCCCACACCTAAGGTTAGCTGTGCAGCGAGGTGTACTGCGTGGACTGGTTCCACACACATTCAAGTAACAGGGCGGCCTGAGTGGAAAGGTGAGAGTTTGGGCAGCTGTGCAGACAAAGAAGGTGCCCTTTGTCCTGGGCCTAAATGCTTGTGACACCCCACTGGGCATGCCGGGCTCTGAGGGCCCGGCACTGGGAACCCTGCTCCCCGGCCCATTGGTCAGTCACAGCAGAGATGACCACACCCACGCCCTCAGTGAGGGCAGTGTTCCAACCTCCCTCAGCCCCGCCCCCTCTCCGCAGTTTACCATGGACTACAGATGCTGCATTCTGAGGCCAGGGCCTTCCGCGTATGACAAGGGCAGACATGATGACCTTAAATGATTTCCTCTTGTGTCAGTTTTGGTAAACTTTAGGAGCTAGGAAATAGTCCTCTTTACAGAAATGTTCAAATTTACTGGCATTTCATATATTCTATGCTATAACATTGTCCTCACTCTCTCTCTATTTTCTTTACTTATGTTTTTGTTTTCCTTAATAAAAGTGTGTCTTTTAAATCTTTTCAAAGAATATTCTTTGGACTTACTAAATCACCTTAATTTTATACGTTTTCTGTTGTATTAAGTTCGGCTCATATCTTTATTTATCTTTTATCTATGTTTTCATGGTATATTGGTTTGATCTTCTGATGTCAATAAAAAAATTGGTTATTCATTTTAATAAAACATTTTACTTATAAAGTTTTGAACTTTTGAAGATTCCAACTTACTTGTAATTTTCTAAGGGTCAGGTCCTCTACATTGTTGCTGTCCTACGGCTTAGTTCAACATATTTCAATGTATATATTGACATATTTTCCCCTCGACTTTCTGTGATTCCCTACATCTCACCTTTCTTTGCAGACAAGCCATTTGAAATACCCTTAACTTATTTCACAGCCAATAAGTCTTTGAAATAATGTGTCTTTTTTAGAGAAATCTTCTTATATAATTAGGCAGAAAATCTGACCTGCCATAGTTTTCTAAACAGCATAATTTCACTCTTCTCAATGATTAATCTGTTGTATTACACAACCATTGAGTATTTAACTTTATCAATGACATGTACTTTAAAAATGTTTTAGAGATCCTACCAGTCTTTGAAAACATCCTTGTTCCTTGTTTCTGTTCCAGTTTTATGTGTATTTCCTGCCTTCAACCAGATTATTCCAACATCTGATGGATGGCCTTGGGAATCTAATTCTTGTATTGATTGTTTTGGCTGATTGCCTCCCCTTGTAGCTGATTTCTTCATTATTGTGTAAATTTAGATCTTGAGCTCATGTTTAGCTAAACAGGTGACCTTGTAAGAGGCTTAGGTGTGAACGCTCCTAAGTTTCAGCAGAAAGTCGGCAAAGATTTATTTGTGTCCCTCCAATGAGTTGCCCGCGAGAACCCCGTTTTCTAGAAGTGTTGGTCCAATACTCCCTCTAGAGGCAGGGGACTCAGACAGGGCTGCTTTGCCGACCCAGATCTGGGGCAGCGACAGTGAGTGGCCTGTAGCCCGGGCAGGAGCCTCTCCGCATGTGTCCCAGGGACCCATCTTCCTGCGAACTTCGGCCACCTGGCAGAAAGCTACGATGCCCAGACCTATGGATAGCTGTGCAGCGAGGTGTACTGCGTGGACAGGTTCCACACACACTTCAAGTAAGAGGGCGGCCTGAGTGGAAAGGTGAGATTTTGGGCAGCTGTGCAGACAAAGAAGGTGCCCTTTGGCCTGGGCCTAAATGCTTGTGACACCCCACTGGGCATGCCGGGCTCTGAGGGCCTGGCACTGGGCACCCTGCTCCCCGGCCCCTTGTTCAGTAACAGCAGAGATGGCCACACCCACTCCCTCAGTGAGGGCAGTGTTCCAACCTCCCTCAACCCCGCCCCCTCTCCGCAGGTTACCATGGACTACAGATGCTGCATTCTGAGGCCAGGGCGTTCCAAGAATGCCAAGGGCAGACATGATGACCTTAAATGATTTCCTCTTGTGTCAGTTTTGGTAAACTTTAGGAGCTAGGAAATGGTCCCCTTTACAGAAATGTTCAAATTTACTGGCATTTCATATATTCTCTGCTAGAACATTGTCCTGACTCTCTTGTATATTCTTTACTTATGTTTTTGTTTTCCTTAATCAAAGTGTGTCTTTCCAATCTTTTCAAAGAATATTCTTTGGACTTACTAAATCACCTCAATTTTATACGTTTTCTGTTGTATTACGTTCTGCTCATATCTTTATTTATCTTTTATCTATGTTCTCAGGGTTTATTGGTTTGATCTTCTGATGTCAATTAAAACACTTGGTTATTCATTTTAATAAATCTTTTTACTTATAAAGATTTGAACTTTGGAAGATTCCAACTTACTTGTAAGTTTCTAAGGGTCAGGTCCTCTACATAGTTGCTTGCCTAAGGTTTAGCTCAACATATAGCAATGTATATATTGACATATTTTCCCCTCGACTTTCTGTGATTCCCTACACCTCATCTTTCTGTGCAGACAAGCCATTTGAAATACGCTTAACTTATTTCACAGCCAATACGTCTTTGAAATAATGTGTGTTTTTTCGATAAATCTTATATAATTAGGCAGAAAATCTGACTTGCAATAGGTTTCAAAACAGCATAATTTCACTCTTCTCAATGATTAATCTGTTGTAATACACAACCTTTGAGTATTTATGTTTATCAATGACATGAACTTTAAAAATATTTTAGAGATCCTACCAGCCTTTGAAAACATCCTTGTTTCTTGTTTCAGTTCCAGTTTTCTGTATATTTCCTGCCTTGCACCTGATTATTCCAACATCTGATGGATGGCCTTGGTAATCTAATTGTGGTATTGATTGTTTTGGCTGATTTTCTCCCCTTGTAGCTGACTTCTTCATTATTGTGTAAATTTAGATCATGAGCTCATGTTTAGCAAAACAGCTGACCTTGTAAGAGGCTTAGGTGTGAACGCTCCTACGTTTCAGCAGAAAGTTGGCAAAGATTTATTTGTGTCCCGCCAATAAGTTGCCTGCGAGGACCCCGTTTCCTAGAAGTGTTGGTCCAATACTCCCTCTAGGGGAAGGGGACACAGACAGGGCTGCTTTGCGGCCCCCAATCTGGGGCAGGGTCTGTGGGCGGCCTGTGGCCCGGGCAGGAACCTCTCCGCGTGTGTCCCATGGACCCATCTGCCTGCAAACTTCGGTCACCTGGCAGGAAGCTACGATGCCCACACCTAAGGTTAGCTGTGCAGCGAGGTGTACTGCGCGGACAGGTTCCACACACATTCAAGTAACAGGGCGGCCTGAGTGGAAAGGTGAGAGTTTGGGCAGCTGTGCAGACAAAGAAGGCGCCCTTTGTCCTGGGCCTAAATGCTTGTGACACCCCACTGGGCATGCCGGGCTCTGAGGGCCCGGCACTGGGCACCCTGCTCCCCGGCCCCTTGTTCAGTAACAGCAGAGATGGCCAAACCCACTCCCTCAGTGAGGGCAGTGTTCCAACCTCCCTCATCCCCGCCCTCTCTCCGCAGGTTACCATGGACTACAGATGCTGCCTTCTGAGGCCAGGGTGTTCCGAGAATGCCAAGGGCAGACATGATGACATTAAATGATTTCCTCTTGTGTCAGTTTTGGTAAACTTTAGGAGCTAGGAAATGGTCCCCTTTACAGAAATGTTCAAATTTACTGGCATTTCATATATTCTCTGCCAAAACATTGTCCTGAATCTTTCTGTATATTCTTTCCTTATGTTTTTGTTTTCCTTAATCAAAGTGTGTCTTTTCAATCTTTTCAAAGAATATTCTTTGGACTTACTAAATCACCTCAATTTTATACGTTTTCTGTTGTATTCAGTTCTGCTCATATCTTTATTTATCTTTTTTCGATATTCTCAGGGTTTATTGGTTGGATCTTCTCATGTCAATTAAAACACTTGGTTATTCATTTTAATAAATCTTTCTACTTATAAAGATTTGAACTTTGGAAGATTCCAGCTTACTCGTAAGTTTCTAAGGGTCAGGTCCTCTCCATTGTTGCTGGCCTAAGGCTTAGTTCACCATATAGCAATGTATATATTGACATATTTTCCCCTCGACTTTCTGTGATTCCCTACATCTCACCTTTCTTTGCAGAAAAGCCATTTGAAATACCCTTAACTTATTTCACAGCCAATAAGTCTTTGAAATAATGTGTATTTCTTAGAGAAATCTTCTTATATAATTAGGCACAAAATCTGACCTGCCATAGTTTTCAAAACAGCATAATTTCAATCTTCTCAATGATTAATCTGTTGTATTACACAACCATTGTGTATTTAGCTTTATCAATGACATGTTCTTTAAAAATATTTTAGAGAACCTACCAGTCTTTGAAAACATCCTGGTTCCTTGTTGCAGTTCCAGTTTTATGTATACTTTCTGCCTTGCACCTGATTATTCCAACATCTGATGGATGGCCTTGGGAATCTAATTCTGTTATTGATTGTTTTTGCTGATTGTCTCCCCTCATAGATGATTTCTTCATTATTGTGTAAATTTAGATCATGAGCTCATGTTTAGCTAAACAGGTGACCTTGTAAGAGGCTTAGGTGTGAACGCTCGTAAGTTTCAGCAGAAAGTCAGCAAACCTTTATTTGTGTATCTCCATTGAGTTGCCCGTGAGGACTCCGTTTTCTACAAGTGCTGGTCCAATACTCCCTCGAGAGGCTGGGGATTCAGACAGGGCTGATTTGCGGCCCCCGATCTGGGGCAGGGGCAGTGGGCAGCCTGTGGCCTGGGCAGGAGCCTCTCCGCCTGTGTCCCAGGCACCCATCTGCCTGCGAACTTCGGTCACCTGGCAGGAAGTTACGATGCCCAGACCTATGGTTAGCTGTGCAGCGAGGTGTACTGCGCGGACAGATTCCAAACACACTTCAAGTAAGAGGGCGGCCTGAGTGGAAAGGTGAGAGTTTAGGCAGCTGTGCAGAAAAAGAAGGCGCCTTTTGGCCTGGGTCTAAATGCTTGTGACACAACACTGGGCCTGCAGGGCTCTGAGGGACCTGCCCTGGGCCCCCTGCTCCCCTGTCCTTTGTTCAGTCACAGCAGAGATGGCCACACCCACTCCCTCTGTGAGGGCAGTGTTCCAACCTCCCTCAGCCCCCCCCCCTTTTCCGCAGGTTACCATTCACTACAGATGCTCCCTTCTGAGGCCAGGGCGTTCCGAGAATGCCAAGGGCAGACATGATGACCTTAAATGATTTCCTCTTGTGTCAGTTTTGGTAAACTTTAGGAGCTAGGAAATGGTCCCCTTTACAGAAATGTTCAAATTTACTGTCATTTCATATATTCTCTGCTAGAACATTGTCCTGACTCTTTCTGTATATTCTTTCCTTATGTTTTTGTTTTCCTTAATCAAAGTGTGTCTTTTCAATCTTTTCAAAGAATATTCTATGGACTTACTAAATCACCTCAATTTTATACGTTTTCTGTTGTATTCAGTTCTGCTCATATCTTTATTTATCTTTTTCTATATTCTCAGGGTTTATTGGTTTGATCTTCTGATGTCAATTAAAACACTTGGTTATTCATTTTAATAAATCTTTTTACTTATAAAGATTTGAACTTTTGAAGATTCCAGCTTACTCGTAAGTTTCTAAGGCTCAGGTCCTCTCCATTGGTGCTGGCCTAAGGCTTAGTTCACCGTATAGCAATGCATATATTGACATATTTTCCCCTCGACTTTCTGTGATTCCCTACATCTCACCTTTCTTTACAGACAAGCCATTTGAAATACCCTTAACTTATTTCACAGCCAATAAGTCTTTGAAATAATGTGTATTTTTTAGAGAAATCTTCTTATATAATGAGGCACAAAATCTGACCTGCCATAGTTTTCAAAACAGCATAATTTCACTCTTCTCAATGATTAATCTGTTGTATTACACAGCCATTGTGTATTTAGCTTTATCAATGACATGTACTTTAAAAATGTTTTAGAGATCCTACCAGTCTTCGAAAACATCCTTGTTCCTTGTTTCAGTTCCAGTTTTATGTATATTTTCTGCCTTGCACCTGATTATTCCAACATCTGATGGATGGCCTTGGGAATCTAATTCTGGTATTGATTGTTTTTGCTGATTGTCTCCCCTTGTAGCTGATCTCTTCATTATTGTGTAAATTTAGATCATGAGCTCATATTTAGCTAAAAAGCTGACCTTGTAAGAGGCTTAGGTGTGAAGTCTTCTAAGTTTCAGCAGAAAGTCGGCAAAGATTTATTTGTGTTCCTCCAATGAGTTGCCCGCGAGGACCCAGTTTTCTAGAAGTGTTGGTCCAATACTCCCTCTAGAGACAGGGGACTCAGACATGGCTGCTTTGCAGTCCAAGATCAGGGGCTGGGGCAGTTGGTGGCCTGTGGCCTGGGCAGGAGCCTCTCCGCCTTTGTCCCAGGGACCCATCTGCCTGCGAACTTTGGTCCCCTGGCAGGAAGCTACGATGCCAAGACCTATGGTTAGCTGTGCAGCAAGGTGTACTGCGTGGAAAGGTTCCACACACACTTCAAGTAAGAGGGCGGCCTGAGTGGAAAGGTGAGTGTTTGGGCAGATGTGCAGACAAAGAAGGCGCCCTTTGGCCTGGGTCTAAATGCTTGTGACACACCACTGGGCCTGCCCGGCTCTGAGGGACCTGCCCTGGGCCCCGTGATCCCCTGTCCTTTGTTCAGTCACAGCAGAGATGGCCACACCCACTCGCTCTGTGAGGGCAGTGTTCCAACCTCCCTCATCCCCCCCCCTTTTCCGCAGGTTACCATTCACTACAGATGCTCCCTTCTGAGGCCAGGGCGTTCCGAGAATGCCAAGGGCAGACATGATGACCTTAAATGATTTCCTCTTGTGTCAGTTTTGGTAAACTTTAGGATCTAGGAAATGGTCCCCTTTACAGAAATGTTCAAATTTACTGGCATTTCATATATTCTCTGCTAGAACATTGTCCTGACTCTTTTGTATATTCTTTACTTATGTTTTTGTTTTCCTTAATCAAAGTGTGTCTTTCCAATCTTTTCAAGGAATATTCTTTGGACTTACTAAATCACCTCAATTTTATACGTTTTTTGTTGTATTACGTTCTGCTCATATCTTTATTTATCTTTTATCTATGTTCTCAGGGTTTATTGGTTTGATCTTCTGATGTCAATTAAAACACTTGGTTATTCATTTTAATAAATCTTTTTACTTATAGAGATTTGATCTTTTGAAGATTCCAACTTACTTGTAAGTTTCTAAGGGTCAGGTCGTCTACATTGTTGCTTGCCTAAGGCTTAGCTCAACATATAGCAATGTATATATTGACATATTTTCCCCTCGACTTTCTGTGATTCCCTACATCTCACGTTTCTGTGCAGAGAAGCCATTTGAAATACCCTTAACTTATTTCACAGCCAATACGTCTTTGAAATAATGTGTGTTTTTTAGATAAAACTTCTTATATAATTAGGCATAAAATCTGTCTTGCCATAGGTTTCAAAACAGCATAATTTCACTCTTCTCAATGATAAATCTGTTGTAATACACAACCTTTGAGTATTTATCTTTATCAATGACATGAACTTTAAAAATGTTTTAGAGATCCTACCAGCCTTTGAAAACATCCTTGTTCCTTGTTTCAGTTCCAGTTTTATGTATATTTCCTGCCTTGCACCTGATTATTCCAACATCTGATGGATGGCCTTGGGAATCTAATTCTGGTATTGATTGTTTTGGCTGATTTTCTCCCCTTGTAGCTGACTTCTACTTTATTGTGTAAATTTAGATCATGAGCTCATGTTTAGCTAAACAGCTGACCTTGTAAGAAGCTTAGGTGTGAACGCTCCCAAGTTTCAGGAGAAAGTCGGCAAAGATTAATTTGTGTCCCTCCAATAAGTTGCCCGCGAGGACCCCGTTTCCTAGAAGTGTTGGTCCAATACTCCCTCTAGGGGCAGGGGACACAGACAGGGCTGCTTTGCGGCCCCCGATCTGGGGCAGGGGCAGTGGGCGGCCTGTGGCCCGGGCAGGAACCTCTCCGCGTGCGTCTCAGGGACCCATCTGCCTCCAAACTTCAGTCACCTGGCAGGAAGCTACGATGCCCACACCTAAGGTTAGCTGTGCAGCGAGGTGTACTGCGTGGACTGGTTCCACACACATTCAAGTAACAGGGCGGCCTGAGTGGAAAGGTGAGAGTTTGGGCAGCTGTGCAGACAAAGAAGGTGCCCTTTGTCCTGGGCCTAAATGCTTGTGACACCCCACTGGGCATGCCGGGCTCTGAGGGCCCGGCACTGGGAACCCTGCTCCCCGGCCCATTGGTCAGTCACAGCAGAGATGACCACACCCACGCCCTCAGTGAGGGCAGTGTTCCAACCTCCCTCAGCCCCGCCCCCTCTCCGCAGTTTACCATGGACTACAGATGCTGCATTCTGAGGCCAGGGCCTTCCGAGTATGACAAGGGCAGACATGATGACCTTAAATGATTTCCTCTTGTGTCAGTTTTGGTAAACTTTAGGAGCTAGGAAATAGTCCTCTTTACAGAAATGTTCAAATTTACTGGCATTTCATATATTCTATGCTATAACATTGTCCTCACTCTCTCTCTATTTTCTTTACTTATGTTTTTGTTTTCCTTAATAAAAGTGTGTCTTTTAAATCTTTTCAAAGAATATTCTTTGGACTTACTAAATCACCTTAATTTTATACGTTTTCTGTTGTATTAAGTTCGGCTCATATCTTTATTTATCTTTTATCTATGTTTTCATGGTATATTGGTTTGATCTTCTGATGTCAATAAAAAAATTGGTTATTCATTTTAATAAAACATTTTACTTATAAAGTTTTGAACTTTTGAAGATTCCAACTTACTTGTAATTTTCTAAGGGTCAGGTCCTCTACATTGTTGCTGTCCTACGGCTTAGTTCAACATATTTCAATGTATATATTGACATATTTTCCCCTCGACTTTCTGTGATTCCCTACATCTCACCTTTCTTTGCAGACAAGCCATTTGAAATACCCTTAACTTATTTCACAGCCAATAAGTCTTTGAAATAATGTGTATTTTTTAGAGAAATCTTCTTATATAATTAGGCAGAAAATCTGACCTGCCATAGTTTTCTAAACAGCATAATTTCACTCTTCTCAATGATTAATCTGTTGTATTACACAACCATTGAGTATTTAACTTTATCAATGACATGTACTTTAAAAATGTTTTAGAGATCCTACCAGTCTTTGAAAACATCCTTGTTCCTTGTTTCTGTTCCAGTTTTATGTGTATTTCCTGCCTTCAACCAGATTATTCCAACATCTGATGGATGGCCTTGGGAATCTAATTCTTGTATTGATTGTTTTGGCTGATTGCCTCCCCTTGTAGCTGATTTCTTCATTATTGTGTAAATTTAGATCTTGAGCTCATGTTTAGCTAAACAGGTGACCTTGTAAGAGGCTTAGGTGTGAACGCTCCTAAGTTTCAGCAGAAAGTCGGCAAAGATTTATTTGTGTCCCTCCAATGAGTTGCCCGCGAGAACCCCGTTTTCTAGAAGTGTTGGTCCAATACTCCCTCTAGAGGCAGGGGACTCAGACAGGGCTGCTTTGCCGACCCAGATCTGGGGCAGCGACAGTGAGTGGCCTGTAGCCCGGGCAGGAGCCTCTCCGCATGTGTCCCAGGGACCCATCTTCCTGCGAACTTCGGCCACCTGGCAGAAAGCTACGATGCCCAGACCTATGGATAGCTGTGCAGCGAGGTGTACTGCGTGGACAGGTTCCACACACACTTCAAGTAAGAGGGCGGCCTGAGTGGAAAGGTGAGATTTTGGGCAGCTGTGCAGACAAAGAAGGCGCCCTTTGGCCTGGGCCTAAATGCTTGTGACACCCCACTGGGCATGCCGGGCTCTGAGGGCCTGGCACTGGGCACCCTGCTCCCCGGCCCCTTGTTCAGTAACAGCAGAGATGGCCACACCCACTCCCTCAGTGAGGGCAGTGTTCCAACCTCCCTCAACCCCGCCCCCTCTCCGCAGGTTACCATGGACTACAGATGCTGCATTCTGAGGCCAGGGCGTTCCAAGAATGCCAAGGGCAGACATGATGACCTTAAATGATTTCCTCTTGTGTCAGTTTTGGTAAACTTTAGGATCTAGGAAATGGTCCCCTTTACAGAAATGTTCAAATTTACTGGCATTTCATATATTCTCTGCTAGAACATTGTCCTGACTCTTTTGTATATTCTTTACTTATGTTTTTGTTTTCCTTAATCAAAGTGTGTCTTTCCAATCTTTTCAAGGAATATTCTTTGGACTTACTAAATCACCTCAATTTTATACGTTTTCTGTTGTATTACGTTCTGCTCATATCTTTATTTATCTTTTTCTATATTCTCAGGGTTTATTGGTTTGATCTTCTGATGTCAATTAAAACACTTGGTTATTCATTTTAATAAATCTTTTTACTTATAAAGATTTGAACTTTTGAAGATTCCAGCTTACTCGTAAGTTTCTAAGGCTCAGGTCCTCTCCATTGGTGCTGGCCTAAGGCTTAGTTCACCGTATAGCAATGCATATATTGACATATTTTCCCCTCGACTTTCTGTGATTCCCTACATCTCACCTTTCTTTACAGACAAGCCATTTGAAATACCCTTAACTTATTTCACAGCCAATAAGTCTTTGAAATAATGTGTATTTTTTAGAGAAATCTTCTTATATAATGAGGCACAAAATCTGACCTGCCATAGTTTTCAAAACAGCATAATTTCACTCTTCTCAATGATTAATCTGTTGTATTACACAGCCATTGTGTATTTAGCTTTATCAATGACATGTACTTTAAAAATGTTTTAGAGATCCTACCAGTCTTTGAAAACATCCTTGTTCCTTGTTTCAGTTCCAGTTTTATGTATATTTTCTGCCTTGCACCTGATTATTCCAACATCTGATGGATGGCCTTGGGAATCTAATTCTGGTATTGATTGTTTTTGCTGATTGTCTCCCCTTGTAGCTGATCTCTTCATTATTGTGTAAATTTAGATCATGAGCTCATATTTAGCTAAAAAGCTGACCTTGTAAGAGGCTTAGGTGTGAAGTCTTCTAAGTTTCAGCAGAAAGTCGGCAAAGATTTATTTGTGTTCCTCCAATGAGTTGCCCGCGAGGACCCAGTTTTCTAGAAGTGTTGGTCCAATACTCCCTCTAGAGACAGGGGACTCAGACATGGCTGCTTTGCAGTCCAAGATCAGGGGCTGGGGCAGTTGGTGGCCTGTGGCCTGGGCAGGAGCCTCTCCGCCTTTGTCCCAGGGACCCATCTGCCTGCGAACTTTGGTCCCCTGGCAGGAAGCTACGATGCCAAGACCTATGGTTAGCTGTGCAGCAAGGTGTACTGCGTGGAAAGGTTCCACACACACTTCAAGTAAGAGGGCGGCCTGAGTGGAAAGGTGAGTGTTTGGGCAGATGTGCAGACAAAGAAGGCGCCCTTTGGCCTGGGTCTAAATGCTTGTGACACACCACTGGGCCTGCCCGGCTCTGAGGGACCTGCCCTGGGCCCCGTGATCCCCTGTCCTTTGTTCAGTCACAGCAGAGATGGCCACACCCACTCGCTCTGTGAGGGCAGTGTTCCAACCTCCCTCATCCCCCCCCCTTTTCCGCAGGTTACCATTCACTACAGATGCTCCCTTCTGAGGCCAGGGCGTTCCGAGAATGCCAAGGGCAGACATGATGACCTTAAATGATTTCCTCTTGTGTCAGTTTTGGTAAACTTTAGGATCTAGGAAATGGTCCCCTTTACAGAAATGTTCAAATTTACTGGCATTTCATATATTCTCTGCTAGAACATTGTCCTGACTCTTTTGTATATTCTTTACTTATGTTTTTGTTTTCCTTAATCAAAGTGTGTCTTTCCAATCTTTTCAAGGAATATTCTTTGGACTTACTAAATCACCTCAATTTTATACGTTTTCTGTTGTATTACGTTCTGCTCATATCTTTATTTATCTTTTATCTATGTTCTCAGGGTTTATTGGTTTGATCTTCTGATGTCAATTAAAACACTTGGTTATTCATTTTAATAAATCTTTTTACTTATAGAGATTTGATCTTTTGAAGATTCCAACTTACTTGTAAGTTTCTAAGGGTCAGGTCGTCTACATTGTTGCTTGCCTAAGGCTTAGCTCAACATATAGCAATGTATATATTGACATATTTTCCCCTCGACTTTCTGTGATTCCCTACATCTCACGTTTCTGTGCAGAGAAGCCATTTGAAATACCCTTAACTTATTTCACAGCCAATACGTCTTTGAAATAATGTGTGTTTTTTAGATAAAACTTCTTATATAATTAGGCATAAAATCTGTCTTGCCATAGGTTTCAAAACAGCATAATTTCACTCTTCTCAATGATAAATCTGTTGTAATACACAACCTTTGAGTATTTATCTTTATCAATGACATGAACTTTAAAAATGTTTTAGAGATCCTACCAGCCTTTGAAAACATCCTTGTTCCTTGTTTCAGTTCCAGTTTTATGTATATTTCCTGCCTTGCACCTGATTATTCCAACATCTGATGGATGGCCTTGGGAATCTAATTCTGGTATTGATTGTTTTGGCTGATTTTCTCCCCTTGTAGCTGACTTCTACTTTATTGTGTAAATTTAGATCATGAGCTCATGTTTAGCTAAACAGCTGACCTTGTAAGAAGCTTAGGTGTGAACGCTCCCAAGTTTCAGGAGAAAGTCGGCAAAGATTAATTTGTGTCCCTCCAATAAGTTGCCCGCGAGGACCCCGTTTCCTAGAAGTGTTGGTCCAATACTCCCTCTAGGGGCAGGGGACACAGACAGGGCTGCTTTGCGGCCCCCGATCTGGGGCAGGGGCAGTGGGCGGCCTGTGGCCCGGGCAGGAACCTCTCCGCGTGCGTCTCAGGGACCCATCTGCCTCCAAACTTCAGTCACCTGGCAGGAAGCTACGATGCCCACACCTAAGGTTAGCTGTGCAGCGAGGTGTACTGCGTGGACTGGTTCCACACACATTCAAGTAACAGGGCGGCCTGAGTGGAAAGGTGAGAGTTTGGGCAGCTGTGCAGACAAAGAAGGTGCCCTTTGTCCTGGGCCTAAATGCTTGTGACACCCCACTGGGCATGCCGGGCTCTGAGGGCCCGGCACTGGGAACCCTGCTCCCCGGCCCATTGGTCAGTCACAGCAGAGATGACCACACCCACGCCCTCAGTGAGGGCAGTGTTCCAACCTCCCTCAGCCCCGCCCCCTCTCCGCAGTTTACCATGGACTACAGATGCTGCATTCTGAGGCCAGGGCCTTCCGCGTATGACAAGGGCAGACATGATGACCTTAAATGATTTCCTCTTGTGTCAGTTTTGGTAAACTTTAGGAGCTAGGAAATAGTCCTCTTTACAGAAATGTTCAAATTTACTGGCATTTCATATATTCTATGCTATAACATTGTCCTCACTCTCTCTCTATTTTCTTTACTTATGTTTTTGTTTTCCTTAATAAAAGTGTGTCTTTTAAATCTTTTCAAAGAATATTCTTTGGACTTACTAAATCACCTTAATTTTATACGTTTTCTGTTGTATTAAGTTCGGCTCATATCTTTATTTATCTTTTATCTATGTTTTCATGGTATATTGGTTTGATCTTCTGATGTCAATAAAAAAATTGGTTATTCATTTTAATAAAACATTTTACTTATAAAGTTTTGAACTTTTGAAGATTCCAACTTACTTGTAATTTTCTAAGGGTCAGGTCCTCTACATTGTTGCTGTCCTACGGCTTAGTTCAACATATTTCAATGTATATATTGACATATTTTCCCCTCGACTTTCTGTGATTCCCTACATCTCACCTTTCTTTGCAGACAAGCCATTTGAAATACCCTTAACTTATTTCACAGCCAATAAGTCTTTGAAATAATGTGTATTTTTTAGAGAAATCTTCTTATATAATTAGGCAGAAAATCTGACCTGCCATAGTTTTCTAAACAGCATAATTTCACTCTTCTCAATGATTAATCTGTTGTATTACACAACCATTGAGTATTTAACTTTATCAATGACATGTACTTTAAAAATGTTTTAGAGATCCTACCAGTCTTTGAAAACATCCTTGTTCCTTGTTTCTGTTCCAGTTTTATGTGTATTTCCTGCCTTCAACCAGATTATTCCAACATCTGATGGATGGCCTTGGGAATCTAATTCTTGTATTGATTGTTTTGGCTGATTGCCTCCCCTTGTAGCTGATTTCTTCATTATTGTGTAAATTTAGATCTTGAGCTCATGTTTAGCTAAACAGGTGACCTTGTAAGAGGCTTAGGTGTGAACGCTCCTAAGTTTCAGCAGAAAGTCGGCAAAGATTTATTTGTGTCCCTCCAATGAGTTGCCCGCGAGAACCCCGTTTTCTAGAAGTGTTGGTCCAATACTCCCTCTAGAGGCAGGGGACTCAGACAGGGCTGCTTTGCCGACCCAGATCTGGGGCAGCGACAGTGAGTGGCCTGTAGCCCGGGCAGGAGCCTCTCCGCATGTGTCCCAGGGACCCATCTTCCTGCGAACTTCGGCCACCTGGCAGAAAGCTACGATGCCCAGACCTATGGATAGCTGTGCAGCGAGGTGTACTGCGTGGACAGGTTCCACACACACTTCAAGTAAGAGGGCGGCCTGAGTGGAAAGGTGAGATTTTGGGCAGCTGTGCAGACAAAGAAGGCGCCCTTTGGCCTGGGCCTAAATGCTTGTGACACCCCACTGGGCATGCCGGGCTCTGAGGGCCTGGCACTGGGCACCCTGCTCCCCGGCCCCTTGTTCAGTAACAGCAGAGATGGCCACACCCACTCCCTCAGTGAGGGCAGTGTTCCAACCTCCCTCAACCCCGCCCCCTCTCCGCAGGTTACCATGGACTACAGATGCTGCATTCTGAGGCCAGGGCGTTCCAAGAATGCCAAGGGCAGACATGATGACCTTAAATGATTTCCTCTTGTGTCAGTTTTGGTAAACTTTAGGAGCTAGGAAATGGTCCCCTTTACAGAAATGTTCAAATTTACTGGCATTTCATATATTCTCTGCTAGAACATTGTCCTGACTCTCTTGTATATTCTTTACTTATGTTTTTGTTTTCCTTAATCAAAGTGTGTCTTTCCAATCTTTTCAAAGAATATTCTTTGGACTTACTAAATCACCTCAATTTTATACGTTTTCTGTTGTATTACGTTCTGCTCATATCTTTATTTATCTTTTATCTATGTTCTCAGGGTTTATTGGTTTGATCTTCTGATGTCAATTAAAACACTTGGTTATTCATTTTAATAAATCTTTTTACTTATAAAGATTTGAACTTTGGAAGATTCCAACTTACTTTTAAGTTTCTAAGGGTCATGTCCTCTACATCGTTGCTGGCCTAAGCCTTAGTTCACCATATAGCAATGCATATATTGACATATTTTCATTTCGACTTTCTGTGATTCCCTACATCTCACTTTTCTTTGCAGACAATCCATTTGAAATACCCTTAACTTATTTCACAGCCAATAATTCTTTGAAATAATGTGTATTTTTTAGAGAAATCTTCTTATATAATTAGGCAGAAAATCTGACCTGCCATAGTTTTCAAAACAGCATAATTTCACTCTTCTCAATGATTAATCTGTTGTATTACACAACCATTGTGTATTTAGCTTTATCAATGACATGTACTTTACAAATGTTTTAGAGATCCTACCAGTCTTTGAAAACATCCTTGTTCCTTGTTTCAGTTCCAGTTTTATGTATATTTTCTGCATTGTACCTGATTATTCCAACATCTGATGGATGGCCTTGGGAATCTAATTCTGGTATTGATTGTTTTGGCTGATTGTCTCCCCTTGTAGCTGATTTCTTCATTATTGTGTAAATTTAGATCTTGTGCTCATGTTTAGCTTAACAGCTGACATTGTAAGAGGCTTAAGTGTGAACGCACCTAAGTTTCAGCAGATAGTCAGAAAAGATTTATTTGTGTCCCTCCAATGAGTTGCCCGCGAGGACCCCGTTTTCTAGAAGTGTTGGTCTAATACTCCCTCTAGAGGCAGGGGACTCAGACGAGGCTGCTTGTGGCCCCCAATATGGGGCAGAGGCAGTGGGCTGCCTGTGGCCTGGGCAGGAGCCTCTCTGCATGTGTCCCAGGGACCCATCTGCCTGAAAACTTCGGTCACGTGGCAGGAAGATTAGATGCCAGCACCTATTGTTAGCTGTGCAGGGAGGTGTACTGCGCGGACAGGTTCCACACACACTTCAAGTAAGAGGGCGGCCTGAGTGGAAAGGTGAGAGTTTGAGCAGCTGTGAAGACAAAAAATGCGCCCATTGCCCTGGGCCTAAATGCTTGTGACACACCACTGGGCCTGCAGGGCTCTGAGGGCCCTGAGTGTGCCCCCTGCTCCCCAGCCCTTTTTCAGTCACAGCAGAGATGGCCACACACACTTCCTCAGTGAGGGCAGTGTTCCAACCTCCCTCAGCCCCGCCCCCTCTCCGCAGGTTACCATGGACAACAGATGCTGCATTCTGAGGCCAGGGTGTTCCGAGAATGCCAAGGGCAGACATGATGACCTTAAATGATTTCCTCTTGTGTCAGTTTTGGTAAACTTTAGGAGCTAGGAAATGGTCCCCTTTACAGAAATGATCAAATTTACTGGCATTTCATATATTCTCTGCTAGAACATTGTCCTCACTCTTTCTGTATATTCTTTACTTATGTTTTTGTTTTCCTTAATCAAAGTGCGTCTTTTCAATCTTTTCAAAGAATATTCTTTGGACTTACTAAATCACCTCAATTTTATACGTTTTCTGTTGTATTAAGTTCTGCTCATATCTTTATTTATCTTTATTCTATGTTCTCAGGGTTTATTGGTTTGATCTTCTTTTGTCAATTAAAACACTTGGTTATTCATTTTAATAAATCTTTTTACTTATAAAGATTTGAACTTTTGAAGATTCCAACTTACTTGTAAGGTTCTAACGGTCAGGTCCGCTACATTGTTGCTGGCCTAAGGCTTATTTCAACATATAGCAATGTATATATTGACATATTTTCCCCTCGACTTTCTGTGATTCCCTACATCTCACCTTTCTTTGCAGACAAGCCATTTGAAATACCCTTAACTTATGTCACAGCCAATAAGTCTTTAAAATAATGTGTGTTTTTTAGATAAATCTTCTTATATAATTAGGCAGAAAATCTGACCTGCCATAGGTTTCAAAACAACATAATTTCACTCTTCTCAATGATTAATCTGTTGTAATACACAATCATTGAGTATCTAGTTTTATCAATGACAGGTACCTTAAAAATGTTTTAGAGATCCAACCAGTCTTTGAAAACATCCTTGTTCCTTGTTTCAGTTCCAGTTTTATGTATATTTCCTGCATTGCACCTGATTATTCCAACATCTGATGGATGGCCTTGGGAATCTAATTCTGGTATTGATTGTTTTGGCTGATTGTCTCCCCTTGTAGCTGATTTCTTCATTATTGTGTAAATTTAGATCTTGAGCTCATGTTTAGCTAAACAGGTGACCTTGTAAGAGGCTTAGGTGTGAACGCTCCTAAGTTTCAGCAGAAACTCGGCAAAGATTTATTTGTGTCCCTCCAATGAGTTGCCCGCGAGAACCCCGTTTTCTAGAAGTGTTGGTCCAATACTCCCTCTAGAGGCAGGGGACTCAGACAGGGCTGCTTTCCGTCCCCCGATCTGGGGCAGGGTCAGTGCGCGCCCTGTGGCCCGGGCAGGAGCCTCTCCGCGTGTGTCACAAGGACCCATCTGCCTGCAAACTTCGGTCACCTGGCAGGAAGCTACTCTGCCCGCACCTAAGCTTAGCTTTGCAGCGAGGTGTACTGCGTGGACAGATTCCACACACACTTCAAGTAAGAGGGCGGCCTGAGTGGAACGGTGAGAGTTTGGGCAGCTGTGCAGACAAAGAAGGTGCCCTTTGTCCTGGGCCTAAATGCTTGTGACACCCCACAGGGCCTGCCGGGCTCTGAGGGCCATGTCCTGGGCCCCTGCTCCCCGGCCCTTTGTTCAGTCACACCAGAGATGGCCACACCCACTACCTCAGTGAGGGCAGTGTTCCAACCTCCCTCAGCCCCGCCCCTTTTCCGCAGGTTACCATTCACTACAGATGCTCCCTTCTGAGGCCAGGGCGTTCCGAGAATGCCAAGGGCAGACATGATGACCTTAAATGATTTCCTCTTGTGTCAGTTTTGGTAAACTTTAGGAGCTAGGAAATGGTCCCCTTTACAGAAATGTTCAAATTTACTGGCATTTCATACATTCTCTGCTATAACATTGTCCTGACTCTTTCTGTATATTCTTTCCTTATGTTTTTGTTTTCCTTAATCAAAGTGTGTCTTTTCAATCTTTTCAAAGAATATTCTATGGACTTACTAAATCACCTCAATTTTATACGTTTTCTGTTGTATTCAGTTCTGCTCATATCTTTATTTATCTTTTTCTATATTCTCAGGGTTTATTGGTTTGATCTTCTGATGTCAATTAAAACACTTGGTTATTCATTTTAATAAATCTTTTTACTTATAAAGATTTTAACTTTTGAAGATTCCAGCTTACTCGTAAGTTTCTCAGGGTCAGGTCCTCTCCATTGGTGCTGGCCTAAGGCTTAGTTCACCATATAGCAATGCATATATTGACATATTTTCCCCTCGACTTTCTGTGATTCCCTACATCTCACCTTTCTTTGCAGACAAGCTATTTGAAATACCCTTAACTTATTTCACAGCGAATAAGTCTTTGAAATAATGTGTATTTTTTAGAGAAATCTTCTTATATAATGAGGCACAAAATCTGACCTGCCATAGTTTTCAAAACAGCATAATTTCACTCTTCTCAATGATTACTCTGTTGTATTACACAGCCATTGTGTATTTAGCTTTATCAATGACATGTACTTTAAAAAGGTTTTAGACATCCTACCAGTCTTTGAAAACATCCTTGTTCCTTGTTTCAGTTCCAGTTTTATTATATTTTCTCCCTTGCACCTGATTATTCCAACATTTGATGGATGGCCTTGGGAATCAAATTCTGGTATTGATTGTTTTTGCTGATTGTCTCCCCTTGTAGCTGATCTCTTCATTATTGTGTAAATTTAGATCATGAGCTCATGTTTAGCTAAACAGCTGACCTTGTAAGAGGCTTAGGTGTGAACTCTCCTAAGTTTCAGCAGAAAGTCAGCAAAGATTTATTTGTGTCCCTCCAATGAGTTTCCCGCGAGGACCCAGTTTTCTAGAAGTGTTGGTCCAATACTCCCTCTAGAGACAGGGGCCACAGACATGGCTGCTTTGCGGTCCACGATCAGGGGCTGGGGCAGTGGGTGGCCTGTGGCCTGGGCAGGAGCCTCTCCGCCTTTGTCCCAGGGACCCATCTGCTGCGAACTTTGGTCACCTGGCAGGAAGCTACGATGCCAAGACCTATGGTTAGCTGTGCAGCAAGGTGTACTGCGTGGAAACGTTCCACACACACTTCAATTAAGAGGGCGGCCTGAGTGGAAAGATGAGTGTTTGCGCAGATGTGCAGACAAAGAAGGCGCCCTTTGGCCTCGGCCTAAATGCTTGTGACACACCACTTTGCCTGCCGGGCTCTGAGGGACCTGCCCTGGGCCCCGTGATCCCCTGTCCTTTGTTCAGTCACAGCAGAGATGGCCACACCCACTCGCTCTGTGAGGGCTGTGTTCCAACCTCCCTCAGCGCCGCCCCTTCTCCGCAGATTACCGTGGACTACAGATGCTGCATTCTGATGCCACGGCTTTCCGAGAATGCCAAGGGCAGAATGATGACTGTAAATGATTTCCTCTTGTGTCAGTCTTTTTAAACTTTAGCAGCTAGGAAATGATCCCCTTTACAGAAATGTTCAAATTTACTGGCATTTCATATATTCTCTGCTATAACATTGTCCTGACTCTTTCTGTATATTCTTTACTTATGTTTTTGTTTTCCTTAATCAAAGTGTGTCTTTTAAATCTTTTCAAAGAATATTCTTTGGACTTACTAAATCACCTCAATTTTATACGTTTTCTGTTGTATTAAGTTCTGCTCATATCTTTATTTATCTTTTATCTATGTTCTCAGTGTTTAGTGGTTTGATCTTCTGATGTCAATTAAAACACTTGGTTATTCATTTTAATAAATCTTTTTACTTATAAAGATTTGAACTTTGGAAGATTCCAACTTACTTGTAAGTTTCTAAGGGTCAGGTCCTCTCCATTGTTGCTTGCCTAAGGCTTAGTTCAACATATAGCAATGTATATATAGACATATTTTCCCCTCGACTTTCTGTGATTCCCTACATCTCACCTTTCTTTGCAGACAAGCCATTTGAAATACCCTTAACTTATTTCAGAGACAATAAGTCGTTGAAATAATGTGTATTTCTTAGAGAAATCTTCTTATACAATGAGGCACAAAATCTGACCTGCCATAGTTTTCAAAACAGCATAATTTCACTCTTCTCAATGATTAATCTGTTGTATTACACAACCATTGTGTATTTAGCTTTATCAATGACATGTACTTTAAAAATGTTTTAGAGATCCTACCAGTCTTTGAAAACATCCTTGTTCCTTGTTTCAGTTCCAGTTTTATGTATATTTTCTGCCTTGCACCTGATTATTCCAACATCTGATGGATGGCCTTGGGAATCTAATTCTGGTATTGATTGTTTTTGCTGATTGCCTCCCCTCGTAGATGATTTCTTCATTATTGTGTAAATTTAGATCATGAGCTCATGTTTAGCTCAACAGCTGACCTTGTAAGAGGCTTAGGTGTGAACGCTCGTAAGTTTCAGCAGAAAGTCGGCAAAGCTTTATTTGTCTATCTCCAATGTGTTGCCCGTGAGGACTCCGTTTTCTAGAAGTTTTGGTCCAATATTCCCTCTAGAGCCTGGGGATTCAGACAGGGCTGATGTGCGGCCCCCGATCTGGGGCAGGGGCAGTGGGCAGCCTGTGGTCTGGGCAGGAGCCTCTCCGCCTGTGTCCCAGGGACACATCTGCCTGCGAACTTTGGTCACATGGCAGGAAGTTACGATGCCCAGACCTATGGTTACCTGTGCAGCGAGGTGTACTGTTTGGACAGGTTCCACACACACTTCAAGTAAGAGGGTGGCCTGAGTGGAAAGGTCAGAGATTAGGCAGCTGTGCAGACAAAGAAGGCGCCCTTTGGCCTGGGCCTAAATGCTTGTGACACACCACTGGGCCTCCAGGGCTCTGAGGGACCTGCACTGGGCCCCCTGCTCCCCTCTCCTTTGTTCAGTCACAGCAGAGATGGCCACACCCACTCCCTCAGTGAGGGCAGTGTTCCAAACTCCCTCAGCACCGCCCCTTCTCCGCAGTTTACCATGGACTACAGATGCTGCCTTCTGAGTCCAGGGCGTTCTGAGAATGCCAAGGGCAGACATGATGACCTTAAATGATTTCCTCTTTTGTCAGTTTTGGTAAACTTTAGGAGCTAGGAAATGGTCCCCTTTACAGAAATGTTCAAATTTACTGGCATTTCATATATTCTCTGCTCTAACATTGTCCTGACTCTTTCTGTATATTCTTTACTAATGTTTTTGTTTTCCTTAATCAAAGTGTGTCTTTTCAATCTTTTCAAAGAATATTCTTTGGACTTACTAAATCACCTCAATTTTATACGTTTTCTGTTGTATTCAATTCTGCTCATATCTTTATTTATCTTTTATCAATGTTCTCAGGGTTTATTGGTTTGATCTTCTGATGTCAATTAAAACACTTGGTTATTCATTTTAATAAATCTTTTTACTTATAAAGATTTGAACTTTGGAAGATTCCAACTTACTTGTAAGTTTCTAAGGGTCAGGTCCTCTCCATTGTTGCTGGCCTAAAGCTTAGTTCAACATATATCAATGTATATATTGACATATTTTCCCCTCGACTTTCTGTGATTCCCTACATCTCACCTTTCTTTGCAGACATGCCATTTGAAATACCCTTAATTATTTCACAGCCAATAAGTCTTTGAAATAATGTGTATTTTTTAGAGAAATCTTCTTATATAATTAGGCACAAAACCTGACCTGCCGTAGATTTCAAAACAGCATAATTTCAGTCTTCTCAATGATTAATCTGTTGTATTACACAACCATTGTGTATTTAGCTTTATCAATGACATGTACTTTAAAAATGTTTTAGAGATCCTACCAGTCTTTGAAAACATCCTTGTACATTGTTTCAGTTCCAGTTTATGTATATTTTCTGCCTTGCACCTGATTATGCCAACATCTGATGGATGGCCTTGGGAATCTAATTCTGGTATTGATTGTTTTTGCTGATTGTCTCCCCTTGTAGATGATTTCTTCATTATTGTGTAAATTTAGATCATGAGCTCATGTTTAGCTAAACAGCTGACCTTGTAAGAGGCTTAGGTGTGAACGCTCCTAAGTTTCAGCAGAAAGTCGGCAAAGCTTTATTTGTGTATCTACAATGTGTTGCCCGTGAGGACTCCGTTTTATAGAAGTGTTGGTCCAATACTCCCTCTAGAGGCTGGGGATTCAGACAGGGCTGATTTGCGGCCCCCGATCTCTGGCAGGGGCAGTGGGCAGCCTGTGGCCTGGGAAGGAGCCTCTCCGCGTGTGTCCCAGGGAAACATCTGCCTGCGAACTTCGGTCACCTGGCAGAAGCTACGATGCCCAAACCTATGGTTAGCTGTGCAGCGAGTTGTACTGCGCGGACAGGTTCCACACTCACTTCAAGTAAGAGGGCGGCCTGAGTGGAAAGGTGAGAGTTTGGGCAGCTGTGCAGACAAAGAATTCGCCCTTTGGCCTGGGCCTAAATGCTTGTGACACCCCACTGGGCCTGCCGGGCTCTGAGAGCACTGCCCTGGGCCCCTTGCTCCCCTGCACTTTGTACAGTCACAGCAGAGATAGCCACACCCACTCCCTCTGTGAGGGCAGTGTTCCAAACTCCCTCAGCCCTGCCCCCTCTCCGCAGGTTACCATGGACTACAGTGCTGCCTTCTGAGGCCAGGGTGTTCCGAGAATGCCAAGGGCAGACATGATGACCTTAAATGGTTTCCTCTTGTGTCACTTTTGGTAAACTTTAGGAGCTAGGAAATGGTCCCCTTTACAGAAATGTTCAAATTTACTGGCATTTTATATATTCTCTGCTACAACATTGTCCTGACTCTTTCTGTATATTCTTTCCTTATGTTTTTGTTTTCCTTAATCAAAGTATATCTTTTAAATCTTTTCAAAGAATATTATTTGCACTTAATAAATCACATCAATTTTATACGTTTGCTGTTGTATTAAGTTCTGCTCATATCTTTATTTATCTTTTATCTATGTTCTCAGGGTTTATTAGTTTGATCTTCTGATGTCTATTAAAACACTTGGTTATTCATTTTAATAAATCTTTTTACTTATAAAGATTTGAACTTTTGAAGATTCCAACTTACTTGTAAGTTTATAAGGGTCAGGTCCTCTACATTGTTGCTGGCCTAAGGCTTAGTTCAACATATAGCAATGTACATATTGACATATTTTCCCCTCGACTTTCTGTGATTCCCTACATGTCACCTTTCTTTGCAGACAAGCCATTTGAAATACCCTTAACTTATTTCACAGCCAATAAGTCTTTGAAAAAATGTGTAGTTTTAAGATAAATTTTCTTATATAATTAGGCAGAAAATCTGACCTGCCATAGTTTTAAAAACAGCATAATTTCACTCTTCTCAATGATTAATCTGTTGTATTTCACAACCATTGAGTATTTAGCTTTATCAATGACATGTACTTTAAAAATGTTTTAGAGATCCTACCAGTCTGAAAACACCCTTGTTCTTTGTTTCAGTTCCAGTTTTATGTATATTTCCTGCCTTGCACCTGATTCTTCCAACATCTGATGGATGGCCTTGGGAATCTAATTCTGGTATTGATTGTTTTTGCAGATCGTCTCCCCTTGTAGCTGATTTCTTCATTATTTTGTAAATTTAGAACATGAGCTCATGTTAGCTAAACAGTTAACCTTGTAAGAGGCTTTGGTGTGAACGCTCGTAAGCTTCTGCAGAAAGTCAGCAAAGTTTTATTTGTGTCCCTCCAATGAGTGTCCCGTGAGGACCCCGTTTTCTAGAAGTGTTGGTCCAATACTCACTCTAGAGGCAGTGGACTAAGACAGGGCTGCTTTGCGGCCCTCGATCAGGGGCAGGGGCTGAGGACGGCCTGTGGCCCGGTCAGGAGCCTCTCCGCATGTGTCCCAGGGACCTATCTGCCTGTGAACTTTGGTCACCTGGAAGGAAGCTACGATGGCCAGACATATGGTTAGCTGTGCAGCGAGGTGTACTGCGCTGACAGATTCCAAACACACTTCAAGTAAGAGGGCGGCCTGTGTGGAAAGGTGAGAGTTTGGGCAGCTGTGTAGAAAAAGAAGGCGCCCTTTGGCCTGGGCCTAAATGCTTGTGACACACCACTGGGCCTGCCGGGTTCCGAGAGGCCTGCCCTGGGTCCCCTGCTCCCCGGCCCTTTGTTCCGTCACAGCAGAGATGGCCACACCCACTCCCTCAGTGAGTGCAGTATTCCAACCTCCCTCAGCCCCGCCCCCTCTCCACAGGTTACCATGGAATACAGATGCTGCATTCTGAGGCCAGGTCGTTCCGAGAATGCCAAGGGCAGACTTGATGACCTTAAATGATTTCCTCTTGTGTCAGTTTTGGTAAACTTTAGGAGCTAGGAAATGGTCCCCTTTACAGAAATGTTCAAATTTACTGGCATTTCATATATTCTCTGCTGTAACATTGTCCTGACTCTCTCTGTATATTCTTTACTTATGTTTTTGTTTTCCTTAATCAAAGTGTGTCTTTTCAATCTTTTCAAAGTATATTCTTTGGACTTACTAAATCACGTCAATTTTATACGTTTTCTGTTGTATTAAGTTCTGCTCATATCTTTATTTATCTTTTTTCAACGTTCTCAGGGTTTATTGGTTTGATCTTCTGATGTCAATTAAAACACTTGGTTATTCATTTTAATAAATCTTTTTACTTATAAAGATTTGAACTTTGAAAGATTCCAACTTACTTTTAAGTTTCTAAGGGTCATGTCCTCTACATCGTTGCTGGCCTAAGGCTTAGTTCACCATATAGCAATGCATATATTGACATATTTTCCCCTCGACTTTCTGTGATTCCCTACATCTCAGTTTTCTTTGCAGACAATCCATTTGAAATACCCTTAACTTATTTCACAGCCAATAATTCTTTGAAATAATGTGTATTTTTTAGAGAAATCTTCTTATATAATTAGGCAGAAAATCTGACCTGCCACAGTTTTCAAAACAGCATAATTTCACTCTTCTCAATGATTAATCTGTTGTATTACACAACCATTGTGTATTTAGCTTTATCAATGACATGTACTTTACAAATGTTTTAGAGATCCTACCAGTCTTTGAAAACATCCTTGTTCCTTGTTTCAGTTCCAGTTTTATGTATATTTTCTGCCTTGCACCTGATTATTCCAACATCTGATGGATGGCCTTGGGAATCTAATTCTTGTATTGATTGTCTTGGCTGATTGTCTCCCCGTGTAGTTGATTTCTTCATTATTGTGTAAATTTAGATCTTGAGCTCATGTTTAGCTTAACAGCTGACATTGTAAGAGGCTTAAGTGTGAACGCACCTAAGATTCAACAGATAGTCGGAAAAGATTTATTTGTGTCCCTCCAATGAGATGCCCGCGAGGATCCCGTTTTCTAGAAGTGTTGGTCTAATACTCCCTCTAGAGGCAGGGGACTCAGACGGTGCTGCTTGTGGCCCCCAATCTGGGGCAGAGGCAGTGGGTGCCCTGTGGCCCTGGCAGGAGCCTCTCCACATGTGTCCCAGGGACCCATCTGCCTGAAAACTTCGGTCACGTGGCAGGAAGCTAAGATGCCCGCACGTATTGTTAGCTGTGCAGGGAGGTGTACTGCGCGAGCAGGTTCCACACACACTTCAAGTAAGAGGGTGGCCTGAGTGGAAAGGTGAGCGTTTGGGCAGCTGTGCAGACAAAGAAGGTGCCCTTTGGCCTGGGCCTAAATGCTTGTGACACACCACTGGGTCTGCTGGTCTCTGAGGGCCCTGCGTGGGCCCCCTGCTCCCCGGCCCTTTCTTCAGTCACAGCAGAGATGGCCACACCCACTTCCTCAGTGAGGGCAGTGTTCCAACCTCCCTCAGCCCCGCCCCCTCTCCGCAGGTTACCATGGACTACAGATGCTGCATTCTGAGGCCAGGGCGTTCCGAGAATGCCAAGGGCAGACATGATGACCTTAAATGATTTCCTCTTGTGTCAGTTTTGGTAAACTTTAGGAGCTAGGAAATGGTCCCATTTACAGAAATGTTCAAATTTACTGGCATTTCATATATTCTCTGCTATAACATTGTTCTGATTCTTTCTCTATATTCTTTCCTTATGTTTTTGTTTTCCTTAATCAAAGTGTGTCTCTTAAATCTTTTCAAAGAATATTCTTTGGACTTACTAAATCACCTCAATTTTATACGTTTTCTATTGTACTAAGTTCTGCTCATATCTTTATTTATCTTTTATCTATGTTCTCAGGGTTTATTGGTTTGATCTTCTGATGTCAATTAAAACACTTGGTTATTCATTTTAATAAATCTTTTTACTTATAAAGATTTGAACTTTTGAAGATTCCAACTTACTTGTAAGATTCTAAGGGTCAGGTCCTCTACATTGTTGCTTGCCTAAGGCTTAGTTCAACATATAGCAATGTATATATTGACATATTTTCCCCTCGACTTTCTGTGATTCCCTACATATCTCCTTTCTGTGCAGAAAAGCCATTTGAAATACCCTTAACTTATTTCACAGCCAATACGTCTTTGAAATAAGGTGTGTTTTTTAGATAAATCTTCTTATATAATTAGGCAGAAAATCTGACTTGCCATAGGTTTCAAAACAGCATAATTTCACTCTTCTCAATGATTAATCTGTTGTAATACACAACCTTTGAGTATTTATCTTTATCAATGACATGAACTTTAAAAATGTTTTAGAGATCCTACGAGCCTTTGAAAACATCCTTGTTCCTTGTTTCAGTTCCAGTTTTATGTGTATTTCCTGCCTTGCACATTATTATTGCAATATCTGTTGGATGGCCTTGGGAATCTAATTCTGGTATTGATTGTTTTTGCTGATTGTCTCCCCTTGTAGCTGATCTCTTCATCATTGTGTAAATTTAGATCATGAGCTCATGTTTACGTAAACAGCTGACCTTGTAAGAGGCTTAGGTGTGAACGCTTGTAAGTTTCAGCAGAAAGTCGGCAAAGATTTATTGGTGTCCCTCCAATGAGTTGCCCGCGAGGACCCCGTTTTCTACAAGTTTTGGTCCAATACTCCCTCTAGAGGCAGGATAATCAGACAGGGCTGCTTTGCGGCCCCCAATCTGGGGCAGGGGCAGTGGGCGGCCTGTGGCCTGGGCAGGAACCTCTCCGCGTGTGTCCCATGGACCCATCTGCCTGCAAACTTCGGTCACCTGGCAGGAAGCTACAATGCCCACACCTAAGTTTAGCTGTGCAGCGAGGTGTACTGCGCGGAGAGGTTCCACACACATTCAAGTAACATGGCGGCCTGAGTGGAAAGGTGAGAGTTTGGGCAGCTGTGCAGACAAAGAAGGCGCCCTTTGTCCTGGGCCTAAATGCTTGTGACACCCCACTGGGCATGCCGGGTTCTGAGGGCCTGTCACTGGGCACCCTGCTCCCCGGCCCATTGTTCAGTCACAGCAGAGATGGCCACAACCACTCCCTCAGTGAGGGCAGTGTTCCAACCTCCCTCAGCCCCGCCCCCTCTCCGCAGGTTACCATGGACTACAGATGCTGCATTCTGAGGCCAGGGCCTTCCGAGAATGCCAAGGGCAGACATGATGACCTTAAATGATTTCCTCTTGTGTCAGTTTTGGTAAACTTTAGGAGCTAGGAAATGGTCCCCTTTACAGAAATGTTCAAATTTACTGGCATTTCATATATTCTCTGCTATAACATTGTCATCACTCTTTCTGTATATTCTTTACTTATGTTTTTGTTTTCCTTAATCAAAGTGTATCTTTTCAATCTTTTCAAAGAATATTATTTGGACTTACTAAATCACCTCAATTTTATACGTTTTCTGTTTTATTAAGTTCTGCTCATATCTTTATTTATCTTTTCTCTATGTTCTCAGGGTTTATGGGTTTGATCTTCTAATGTTAAATAAAACAGTTTGTTATTCATTTTAATAAATCATTTTACTTATAAAGATTTGAACTTTGGAAGATTCCAACTTACTTGTAAGTTTCTAACGGTCAGGTCCTCTACTTTGTTGCTGGCCTAAGTCTTAGTTCAACATAGATCAATGTATATATTGACATATTTGCCCCTCGACTTTCTGTGATTCCCTACATCTCACCTTTCTTTGCAGACAAGCCATTTGAAATACCCTTAAATTATTTCACAGCCAATAAGTCTTTGAAATAATGTGTAATTTTAAGATAAATCTTCTTATATAATTAGGCACAAAATCTGACCTGCCATAGTTTTCAAAACAGCATAATTTCACTCTTCTCAATGATTAATCTGTTGTATTACACAACCATTGTGTATTTAGCTTTATCAATGACATGTACTTTAAAAATGTTTTAGAGATCCTACCAGTCTTTGAAAACATCCTTGTTCCTTGTTTCAGTTCCAGTTTTATGTATATTTTCTGCCTTGCACCTGATTATTCCAACATCTGATGGATGGCCTTGGGAATCTAATTCTGGTATTGATTGTTTTTGCTGATTGCCTCCCCTCGTAGATGATTTCTTCATTATTGTGTAAATTTAGATCATGAGCTCATGTTTAGCTAAACAGCTGACCTTGTAAGAGGCTTAGGTGTGAACGCTCGTAAGTTTCGGCAGAAAGTCGGCAAAGCTTTATTTGTCTATCTCCAATGTGTTGCCCGTGAGGACTCCGTTTTCTAGAAGTTTTGGTCCAATATTCCCTCTAGAGCCTGGGGATTCAGACAGGGCTGATTTGCGGCCCCCGATCTGGGGCAGGGGCAGTGGGCAGCCTGTGGTCTGGGCAGGAGCCTCTCCGCCTGTGTCCCAGGGACACATCTGCCTGCGAACTTTGGTCACATGGCAGGAAGTTACGATGCCCAGACCTATGGTTACCTGTGCAGCGAGGTGTACTGTGTGGACAGGTTCCACACACACTTCAAGTAAGAGGGTGGCCTGAGTGGAAAGGTCAGAGTTTAGGCAGCTGTGCAGACAAAGAAGCCGCCCTTTGGCCTGGGCCTAAATGCTTGTGACACACCACTGGGCCTGCCCGGCTCTGAGGGACCTGCACTGGGCCCCCTGCTCCCCTCTCCTTTGTTCAGTCACAGCAGAGATGGCCACACCCACTCCCTCTGTGAGGGCAGTGTTCCAAACTCCCTCAGCACCGCCCCTTCTCCGCAGTTTACCATGGACTACAGATGCTGCCTTCTGAGTCCAGGGCGTTCTGAGAATGCCAAGGGCAGACATGATGACCTTAAATGATTTCCTCTTTTGTCAGTTTTGGTAAACTTTAGGAGCTAGGAAATGGTCCCCTTTACAGAAATGTTCAAATTTACTGGCATTTCATATATTCTCTGCTCTAACATTGTCCTGACTCTTTCTGTATATTCTTTACTTATGTTTTTGTTTTCCTTAATCAAAGTGTGTCTTTTCAATCTTTTCAAAGAATATTCTTTGGACTTACTAAATCACCTCAATTTTATACGTTTTCTGTTGTATTCAATTCTGCTCATATCTTTATTTATCTTTTATCAATGTTCTCAGGGTTTATTGGTTTGATCTTCTGATGTCAATTAAAACACTTGGTTATTCATTTTAATAAATCTTTTTACTTATAAAGATTTGAACTTTGGAAGATTCCAAATTACTTGTAAGTTTCTAAGGGTCAGGTCCTCTCCATTGTTGCTGGCCTAAGGCTTAGTTCAACATATATCAATGTATATATTGACATATTTTCCCCTCGACTTTCTGTGATTCCCTACATCTCACCTTTCTTTGCAGACAAGCCATTTGAAATACCCTTAATTATTTCACAGCCAATAAGTCTTTGAAATAATGTGTATTTTTTAGAGAAATCTTCTTATATAATTAGGCACAAAACCTGACCTGCCGTAGATTTCAAAACAGCATAAATTCAGTCTTCTCAATGATTAATCTGTTGTATTACACAACCATTGTGTATTTAGCTTTATCAATGACATGTACTTTAAAAATGTTTTAGAGATCCTACCAGTCTTTGAAAACATCCTTGTACATTGTTTCAGTTCCAGTTTATGTATATTTTCTGCCTTGCACCTGATTATTCCAACATCTGATGGATGGCCTTGGGAATCTAATTCTGGTATTGATTGTTTTTGCTGATTGTCTCCCCTTGTAGATGATTTCTTCATTATTGTGTAAATTTAGATCATGAGCTCCTGTTTAGCTAAACAGCTGACCTTGTAAGAGGCTTAGGTGTGAACGCTCCTAAGTTTCAGCAGAAAGTCGGCAAAGCTTTATTTGTGTATCTACAATGTGTTGCCCGTGAGGACTCCGTTTTATAGAAGTGTTGGTCCAATACTCCCTCTAGAGGCTAGGGATTCAGACAGGGCTGATTTGCGGCCCCCGATCTCTGGCAGGGGCAGTGGGCAGCCTGTGGCCTGGGAAGGAGCCTCTCCGCGTGTGTCCCAGGGAAACATCTGCCTGCGAACTTCAGTCACCTGGCAGAAGCTACGATGCCCAAACCTATGGTTAGCTGTGCAGCGAGTTGTACTGCGCGGACAGGTTCCACACACACTTCAAGTAAGTGGGCGGCCTGAGTGGAAAGGTGAGAGTTTGGGCAGCTGTGCAGACAAAGAAGTCGCCCTTTGGCCTGGGCCTAAATGCTTGTGACACCCCACTGGGCCTGCCGGGCTCTGAGAGCACTGCCCTGGGCCCCTTGCTCCCCTGCACTTTGTACAGTCACAGCAGAGATAGCCACACCCACTCCCTCTGTGAGGGCAGTGTTCCAAACTCCCTCAGCCCTGCCCCCTCTCCGCAGGTTACCATGGACTACAGTGCTGCCTTCTGAGGCCAGGGTGTTCCGAGAATGCCAAGGGCAGACATGATGACCTTAAATGGTTTCCTCTTGTGTCACTTTTGGTAAACTTTAGGAGCTAGGAAATGGTCCCCTTTACAGAAATGTTCAAATTTACTGGCATTTCATATATTCTCTGCTACAACATTGTCCTGACTCTTTCTGTATATTCTTTCCTTATGTTTTTGTTTTCCTTAATCAAAGTATATCTTTTAAATCTTTTCAAAGAATATTATTTGCACTTAATAAATCACATCAATTTTATACGTTTGCTGTTGTATTAAGTTCTGCTCATATCTTTATTTATCTTTTATCTATGTTCTCAGGGTTTATTAGTTTGATCTTCTGATGTCTATTAAAACACTTGGTTATTCATTTTAATAAATCTTTTTACTTATAAAGATTTGAACTTTTGAAGATTCCAACTTACTTGTAAGTTTATAAGGGTCAGGTCCTCTACATTGTTGCTGGCCTAAGGCTTAGTTCAACATATAGCAATGTACATATTGACATATTTTCCCCTCGACTTTCTTTGATTCCCTACATGTCACCTTTCTTTGCAGACAAGCCATTTGAAATACCCTTAACTTATTTCACAGCCAATAAGTCTTTGAAAAAATGTGTAGTTTTAAGATAAATTTTCTTATATAATTAGGCAGAAAATCTGACCTGCCATAGTTTTAAAAACAGCATAATTTCACTCTTCTCAATGATTAATCTGTTGTATTTCACAACCATTGAGTATTTAGCTTTATCAATGACATGTACTTTAAAAATGTTTTAGAGATCCTACCAGTCTGAAAACACCCTTGTTCTTTGTTTCAGTTCCAGTTTTATGTATATTTCCTGCCTTGCACCTGATTCTTCCAACATCTGATGGATGGCCTTGGGAATCTAATTCTGGTATTGATTGTTTTTGCAGATCGTCTCCCCTTGTAGCTGATTTCTTCATTATTTTGTAAATTTAGAACATGAGCTCATGTTAGCTAAACAGTTAACCTTGTAAGAGTCTTTGGTGTGAACGCTCGTAAGCTTCTGCAGAAAGTCAGCAAAGTTTTATTTGTGTCCCTCCAATGAGTGTCCCGTGAGGACCCCGTTTTCTAGAAGTGTTGGTCCAATACTCACTCTAGAGGCAGTGGACTCAGACAGGGCTGCTTTGCGGCCCTCGATCAGGGGCAGGGGCTGAGGACGGCCTGTGGCCCGGTCAGGAGCCTCTCCGCATGTGTCCCAGGGACCTATCTGCCTGTGAACTTTGGTCACCTGGAAGGAAGCTACGATGGCCAGACATATGGTTAGCTGTGCAGCGAGGTGTACTGCGCTGACAGATTCCAAACACACTTCAAGTAAGAGGGCGGCCTGTGTGGAAAGGTGAGAGTTTGGGCAGCTGTGTAGAAAAAGAAGGCGCACTTTGGACTGGGCCTAAATGCTTGTGACACACCACTGGGCCTGCCGGGTTCCGAGAGGCCTGCCCTGGGTCCCCTGCTCCCCGGCCCTTTGTTCCGTCACAGCAGAGATGGCCAAACCCACTCCCTCAGTGAGTGCAGTATTCCAACCTCCCTCAGCCCCGCCCCCTCTCCACAGGTTACCATGGAATACAGATGCTGCATTCTGAGGCCAGGTCGTTCCGAGAATGCCAAGGGCAGACTTGATGACCTTAAATGATTTCCTCTTGTGTCAGTTTTGGTAAACTTTAGGAGCTAGGAAATGGTCCCCTTTACAGAAATGTTCAAATTTACTGGCATTTCATATATTCTCTGCTGTAACATTGTCCTGACTCTCTCTGTATATTCTTTACTTATGTTTTTGTTTTCCTTAATCAAAGTGTGTCTTTTCAATCTTTTCAAAGTATATTCTTTGGACTTACTAAATCACGTCAATTTTATACGTTTTCTGTTGTATTAAGTTCTGCTCATATCTTTATTTATCTTTTTTCAACGTTCTCAGGGTTTATTGGTTTGATCTTCTGATGTCAATTAAAACACTTGGTTATTCATTTTAATAAATCTTTTTACTTATAAAGATTTGAACTTTGAAAGATTCCAACTTACTTTTAAGTTTCTAAGGGTCATGTCCTCTACATCGTTGCTGGCCTAAGGCTTAGTTCACCATATAGCAATGCATATATTGACATATTTTCCCCTCGACTTTCTGTGATTCCCTACATCTCAGTTTTCTTTGCAGACAATCCATTTGAAATACCCTTTACTTATTTCACAGCCAATAATTCTTTGAAATAATGTGTATTTTTTAGAGAAATCTTCTTATATAATTAGGCAGAAAATCTGACCTGCCACAGTTTTCAAAACAGCATAATTTCACTCTTCTCAATGATTAATCTGTTGTATTACACAACCATTGTGTATTTAGCTTTATCAATGACATGTACTTTACAAATGTTTTAGAGATCCTACCAGTCTTTGAAAACATCCTTGTTCCTTGTTTCAGTTCCAGTTTTATGTATATTTTCTGCCTTGCACCTGATTATTCCAACATCTGATGGATGGCCTTGGGAATCTAATTCTTGTATTGATTGTCTTGGCTGATTGTCTCCCCGTGTAGTTGATTTCTTCATTATTGTGTAAATTTAGATCTTGAGCTCATGTTTAGCTTAACAGCTGACATTGTAAGAGGCTTAAGTGTGAACGCACCTAAGATTCAACAGATAGTCGGAAAAGATTTATTTGTGTCCCTCCAATGAGATGCCCGCGAGGATCCCGTTTTCTAGAAGTGTTGGTCTAATACTCCCTCTAGAGGCAGGGGACTCAGACGGGGCTGCTTGTGGCCCCCAATCTGGGGCAGAGGCAGTGGGTACCCTGTGGCCCTGGCAGGAGCCTCTCCGCATGTGTCCCAGGGACCCATCTGCCTGAAAACTTCGGTCACGTGGCAGGAAGCTAAGATGCCCGCACGTATTGTTAGCTGTGCAGGGAGGTGTACTGCGCGAGCAGGTTCCACACACACTTCAAGTAAGAGGGTGGCCTGAGTGGAAAGGTGAGCGTTTGGGCAGCTGTGCAGACAAAGAAGGTGCCCTTTGGCCTGGGCCTAAATGCTTGTGACACACCACTGGGTCTACTGGTCTCTGAGGGCCCTGCGTGGGCCCCCTGCTCCCCGGCCCTTTCTTCAGTCACAGCAGAGATGGCCACACCCACTTCCTCAGTGAGGGCAGTGTTCCAACCTCCCACAGCCCCGCCCCCTCTCCGCAGGTTACCATGGACTACAGATGCTGCATTCTGAGGCCAGGGCGTTCCGAGAATGCCAAGGGCAGACATGATGACCTTAAATGATTTCCTCTTGTGTCAGTTTTGGTAAACTTTAGGAGCTAGGAAATGGTCCCATTTACAGAAATGTTCAAATTTACTGGCATTTCATATATTCTCTGCTATAACATTGTTCTGATTCTTTCTCTATATTCTTTCCTTATGTTTTTGTTTTCCTTAATCAAAGTGTGTCTCTTAAATCTTTTCAAAGAATATTCTTTGGACTTACTAAATCACCTCAATTTTATACGTTTTCTATTGTACTAAGTTCTGCTCATATCTTTATTTATCTTTTATCTATGTTCTCAGGGTTTATTGGTTTGATCTTCTGATGTCAATTAAAACACTTGGTTATTCATTTTAATAAATCTTTTTACTTATAAAGATTTGAACTTTTGAAGATTCCAACTTACTTGTAAGATTCTAAGGGTCAGGTCCTCTACATTGTTGCTTGCCTAAGGCTTAGTTCAACATATAGCAATGTATATATTGACATATTTTCCCCTCGACTTTCTGTGATTCCCTACATATCTCCTTTCTGTGCAGACAAGCCATTTGAAATACCCTTAACTTATTTCACAGCCAATACGTCTTTGAAATAAGGTGTGTTTTTTAGATAAATCTTCTTATATAATTAGGCAGAAAATCTGACTTGCCATAGGTTTCAAAACAGCATAATTTCACTCTTCTCAATGATTAATCTGTTGTAATACACAACCTTTGAGTATTTATCTTTATCAATGACATGAACTTTAAAAATGTTTTAGAGATCCTACGAGCCTTTGAAAACATCCTTGTTCCTTGTTTCAGTTCCAGTTTTATGTGTATTTCCTGCCTTGCACATTATTATTGCAATATCTGTTGGATGGCCTTGGGAATCTAATTCTGGTATTGATTGTTTTTGCTGATTGTCTCCCCTTGTAGCTGATCTCTTCATCATTGTGTAAATTTAGATCATGAGCTCATGTTTACGTAAACAGCTGACCTTGTAAGAGGCTTAGGTGTGAACGCTTGTAAGTTTCAGCAGAAAGTCGGCAAAGATTTATTGGTGTCCCTCCAATGAGTTGCCCGCGAGGACCCCGTTTTCTACAAGTTTTGGTCCAATACTCCCTCTAGAGGCAGGGTACTCAGACAGGGCTGCTTTGCGGCCCCCAATCTGGGGCAGGGGCATTGGGCGGCCTGTGGCCTGGGCAGGAACCTCTCCGCGTGTGTCCCATGGACCCATCTGCCTGCAAACTTCGGTCACCTGGCAGGAAGCTACAATGCCCACACCTAAGTTTAGCTGTGCAGCGAGGTGTACTGCGCGGAGAGGTTCCACACACATTCAAGTAACATGGCGGCCTGAGTGGAAAGGTGAGAGTTTGGGCAGCTGTGCAGACAAAGAAGGCGCCCTTTGTCCTGGGCCTAAATGCTTGTGACACCCCACTTGGCATGCCGGGTTCTGAGGGCCTGTCACTGGGCACCCTGCTCCCCGGCCCATTGTTCAGTCACAGCAGAGATGGCCACAACCACTCCCTCAGTGAGGGCAGTGTTCCAACCTCCCTCAGCCCCGCCCCCTCTCCGCAGGTTACCATGGACTACAGATGCTGCATTCTGAGGCCAGGGCCTTCCGAGAATGCCAAGGGCAGACATGATGACCTTAAATGATTTCCTCTTGTGTCAGTTTTGGTAAACTTTAGGAGCTAGGAAATGGTCCCCTTTACAGAAATGTTCAAATTTACTGGCATTTCATATATTCTCTGCTATAACATTGTCATCACTCTTTCTGTATATTCTTTACTTATGTTTTTGTTTTCCTTAATCAAAGTGTATCTTTTCAATCTTTTCAAAGAATATTATTTGGACTTACTAAATCACCTCAATTTTATACGTTTTCTGTTTTATTAAGTTCTGCTCATATCTTTATTTATCTTTTCTCTATGTTCTCAGGGTTTATGGGTTTGATCTTCTAATGTTAAATAAAACAGTTTGTTATTCATTTTAATAAATCATTTTACTTATAAAGATTTGAACTTTGGAAGATTCCAACTTACTTGTAAGTTTCTAACGGTCAGGTCCTCTACTTTGTTGCTGGCCTAAGTCTTAGTTCAACATAGATCAATGTATATATTGACATATTTGCCCCTCGACTTTCTGTGATTCCCTACATCTCACCTTTCTTTGCAGACAAGCCATTTGAAATACCCTTAAATTATTTCACAGCCAATAAGTCTTTGAAATAATGTGTAATTTTAAGATAAATCTTCTTATATAATTAGGCACAAAATCTGACCTGCCATAGTTTTCAAAACAGCATAATTTCACTCTTCTCAATGATTAATCTGTTGTATTACACAACCATTGTGTATTTAGCTTTATCAATGACATGTTCTTTAAAAATGTTTTAGAGATCCTACCAGTGTTTGAAAACATCCTTGCTCCTTGTTGCAGTTCCAGTTTTATGTATACTTTCTGCCTTGCACCTGATTATTCCAACATCTGATGGATGGCCTTGGGAATCTAATTCTGGTATTGATTGTTTTTCTGATTGTCTCCCCTCGTAGATGATTTCTTCATTATTGTGTAAAGTTAGATCATGAGCTCATGTTTAGCTAAACAGCTGACCATGTAAGAGGCTTAGGTGTGAACGCTCATAAGTTTCAACAGAAAGTCGGCAAAGCTTTATTTGTGTATCTCCATTGAGTTGCCCGTGAGGACTCCGTTTTCTGGAAGTGCTGGTCCAATACTCCCTCGAGAGGCTGGGGATTCAGACAGGGCTGATTTGCTGCCCCCGATCTGGGGCAGGGGCAGTGGGCAGCCTGTGGCCTGGGCAGTAGCCTCTCCGCCTGTGTCCCAGGCACCCATCTGCCTGAAGAACTTCGGTCACCTGGCAGGAAGTTCCGATACCCAGACCTATGGTTAGCTGTGCAGCGAGGTGTACTGCGTGGACAGGTTCCACACACACTTCAAGTAAGAGGGCGGCCTGAGTGGAAAGGTGAGAGTTTAGGCAGCTGTGCAGACAAAGTATGCGCCTTTTGGCCTGGATATAAATGCTTGTGACCCACCACTGGGCCTGCAGGGCTCTGAGGGACCTGCCCTGGGCCCCCTGCTCCCCTGTACTTTGTTCAGTCACAGCAGAGATGGCCACACCCACTCCCTCTGTGAGGGCAGTGTTCCAACCTCCCTCAGCCCCGCCTCTTCTCCGCAGGTTACCATGGACTACAGATGCTGCCTTCTGAGGCCAGGGCGTTCCGAGAATGCCAAGGGCAGACATGATGACCTTAAATGATTTCCTCTTGTGTCAGTTTTGGTAAACTTTAGGAGCTAGGAAATGGTCCCCTTTACAGAAATGTTCAAATTTACTGGCATTTCATATATTCTCAGCTATAACATTGTCCTGACTCTTTCTGTATATTCTTTCCTTATGTTTTTGTTTTCCTTAATCAAAGTGTGTCTTTTCAATCTTTTCAAAGAATATTCTTTGGACTTACTAAATCACCTCAATTTTATACGTTTTCTGTTGTATTCAGTTCTGCTCATATCTTTATTTATCTTTTTTCTATATTCTCAGGGTTTATTGGTTTGATCTTCTGATGTCAATTAAAACACTTGGTTATTCATTTTAATAAATCTTTTTACTTATAAAGATTTGAACTTTTGAAGATTCCAACTTACTTGTAAGTTTATAAGGGTCAGGTCTGCTACATTGTTGCTGGCCTAAGGCTTAGTTCAACATATAGCAATGTATATATTGACATATTTTCCCCTCGACTTTCTGTGATTCCCTACATCTCACCTTTCTTTGCAGACAAGCCATTTGAAATACCCTTAAATTATTTCAGAGCCAATAAGTCTTTAAAATAATGTGTGTTTTTTAGATAAATCTTCTTATATAATTAGGCAGAAAATCTGACTTGCAATAGGTTTCAAAACAGCATAATTTCACTCTTCTCAATGATTAATCTGTTGTAATACAGAACCTTTGAGTATTTATCTTTATCAATGACATGAACTTTAAAAATATTTTAGAGATCCTACGAGCCTTTGAAAACATCCTTGTTCCTTGTTTCAGTTCCATTTTTATGTATATTTTCTGCCTTGCACCTGATTCTTCCAACATCTGATGGATGGGCTTGTGAATCTAATTCTGGTATTGATTGTTTTGGCTGATTTTCTCCCCTTGTAGCTGACTTCTTCATTATTTTGTAAATTTAGATCCTGAGCTCATGTTTAGCAAAACAGCTGACCTTGAAAGAGGCTTAGTTGTGAACGCTCCTAAATTTCAGCATAAAGTCGGCAAAGATTTATTTGTGTCCCTCCAATAAGTTGCCCGTGAGAACCCCGTTTCCTAGAAGTTTTGGTCCAATACTCCCTCTAGAGGCAGGTGATTCAGACAGGGCTGCTTTGCGGCCCTCGATCAGGGGCAGGGGCTGAGGACGGCCTGTGACCCAGTCAGGAGCCTCTCCGCATGTGTCCCAGACACCCATCAGCCTGTGAACTTTGGTCACCTGGCAGGAAGCTACGATGCCCAGAAATATGGTTAGCTGTGCAGCGAGGTGTACTGCGCGGACAGATTCCAAACACACTTCAAGTAAGAGGGCGGCCTGAGTGGAAAGGTGAGAGTTTGGGCAGCTGTGCAGACAAAGAAGGCGCCCTTTGGCCTGGGCCTAAATGCTTGTGACACCCCACTGGGCATGCCGGGCTCTGAGTGCCCGGCACTGGGCACCCTGCTCCCCGGCCCATTGTTCAGTCACAGCAGAGATGACCACACCCACTCCCTCTGTGAGGGCAGTGTTCCAACTTTCCTCAGCACCGCCCCCTCTCCGCAGTTTACTATGGACTACAGATGCTGCATTCTGAGGCCAGGGCCTTCCGAGTATGACAAGGGCAGACATGATGACCTTAAATGATTTCCTCTTGTGTCAGTTTTGGTAAACTTTAGGAGCTAGGAAATGGTCCCCTTTACAGAAATGTTCAAATTTACTGGCATTTCATATATTCTCTGCTGTAACATTGTCCTGACTCTCTCTGTATATTCTTTACTTATGTTTTTGTTTTCCTTAATCAAAGTGTGTCTTTTCAATCTTTTCAAAGTATATTCTTTGGACTTACTAAATCACGTCAATTTTATACGTTTTCTGTTGTATTAAGTTCTGCTCATATCTTTATTTATCTTTTTTCAACGTTCTCAGGGTTTATTGGTTTGATCTTCTGATGTCAATTAAAACACTTGGTTATTCATTTTAATAAATCTTTTTACTTATAAAGATTTGAACTTTGAAAGATTCCAACTTACTTTTAAGTTTCTAAGGGTCATGTCCTCTACATCGTTGCTGGCCTAAGGCTTAGTTCACCATATAGCAATGCATATATTGACATATTTTCCCCTCGACTTTCTGTGATTCCCTACATCTCAGTTTTCTTTGCAGACAATCCATTTGAAATACCCTTAACTTATTTCACAGCCAATAATTCTTTGAAATAATGTGTATTTTTTAGAGAAATCTTCTTATATAATTAGGCAGAAAATCTGACCTGCCACAGTTTTCAAAACAGCATAATTTCACTCTTCTCAATGATTAATCTGTTGTATTACACAACCATTGTGTATTTAGCTTTATCAATGACATGTACTTTACAAATGTTTTAGAGATCCTACCAGTCTTTGAAAACATCCTTGTTCCTTGTTTCAGTTCCAGTTTTATGTATATTTTCTGCCTTGCACCTGATTATTCCAACATCTGATGGATGGCCTTGGGAATCTAATTCTTGTATTGATTGTCTTGGCTGATTGTCTCCCCGTGTAGTTGATTTCTTCATTATTGTGTAAATTTAGATCTTGAGCTCATGTTTAGCTTAACAGCTGACATTGTAAGAGGCTTAAGTGTGAACGCACCTAAGATTCAACAGATAGTCGGAAAAGATTTATTTGTGTCCCTCCAATGAGATGCCCGCGAGGATCCCGTTTTCTAGAAGTGTTGGTCTAATACTCCCTCTAGAGGCAGGGGACTCAGACGGGGCTGCTTGTGGCCCCCAATCTGGGGCAGAGGCAGTGGGTACCCTGTGGCCCTGGCAGGAGCCTCTCCGCATGTGTCCCAGGGACCCATCTGCCTGAAAACTTCGGTCACGTGGCAGGAAGCTAAGATGCCCGCACGTATTGTTAGCTGTGCAGGGAGGTGTACTGCGCGAGCAGGTTCCACACACACTTCAAGTAAGAGGGTGGCCTGAGTGGAAAGGTGAGCGTTTGGGCAGCTGTGCAGACAAAGAAGGTGCCCTTTGGCCTGGGCCTAAATGCTTGTGACACACCACTGGGTCTGCTGGTCTCTGAGGGCCCTGCGTGGGCCCCCTGCTCCCCGGCCCTTTCTTCAGTCACAGCAGAGATGGCCACACCCACTTCCTCAGTGAGGGCAGTGTTCCAACCTCCCACAGCCCCGCCCCCTCTCCGCAGGTTACCATGGACTACAGATGCTGCATTCTGAGGCCAGGGCGTTCCGAGAATGCCAAGGGCAGACATGATGACCTTAAATGATTTCCTCTTGTGTCAGTTTTGGTAAACTTTAGGAGCTAGGAAATGGTCCCATTTACAGAAATGTTCAAATTTACTGGCATTTCATATATTCTCTGCTATAATATTGTTCTGATTCTTTCTCTATATTCTTTCCTTATGTTTTTGTTTTCCTTAATCAAAGTGTGTCTCTTAAATCTTTTCAAAGAATATTCTTTGGACTTACTAAATCACCTCAATTTTATACGTTTTCTATTGTACTAAGTTCTGCTCATATCTTTATTTATCTTTTATCTATGTTCTCAGGGTTTATTGGTTTGATCTTCTTATGTCAATTAAAACACTTGGTTATTCATTTTAATAAATCTTTTTACTTATAAAGATTTGAACTTTTGAAGATTCCAACTTACTTGTAAGATTCTAAGGGTCAGGTCCTCTACATTGTTGCTTGCCTAAGGCTTAGTTCAACATATAGCAATGTATATATTGACATATTTTCCCCTCGACTTTCTGTGATTCCCTACATATCTCCTTTCTGTGCAGACAAGCCATTTGAAATACCCTTAACTTATTTCACAGCCAATACGTCTTTGAAATAAGGTGTGTTTTTTAGATAAATCTTCTTATATAATTAGGCAGAAAATCTGACTTGCCATAGGTTTCAAAACAGCATAATTTCACTCTTCTCAATGATTAATCTGTTGTAATACACAACCTTTGAGTATTTATCTTTATCAATGACATGAACTTTAAAAATGTTTTAGAGATCCTACGAGCCTTTGAAAACATCCTTGTTCCTTGTTTCAGTTCCAGTTTTATGTGTATTTCCTGCCTTGCACATTATTATTGCAATATCTGTTGGATGGCCTTGGGAATCTAATTCTGGTATTGATTGTTTTTGCTGATTGTCTCCCCTTGTAGCTGATCTCTTCATCATTGTGTAAATTTAGATCATGAGCTCATGTTTACGTAAACAGCTGACCTTGTAAGAGGCTTAGGTGTGAACGCTTGTAAGTTTCAGCAGAAAGTCGGCAAAGATTTATTGGTGTCCCTCCAATGAGTTGCCCGCGAGGACCCCGTTTTCTACAAGTTTTGGTCCAATACTCCCTCTAGAGGCAGGATAATCAGACAGGGCTGCTTTGCGGCCCCCAATCTGGGGCAGGGGCAGTGGGCGGCCTGTGGCCTGGGCAGGAACCTCTCCGCGTGTGTCCCATGGACCCATCTGCCTGCAAACTTCGGTCACCTGGCAGGAAGCTACAATGCCCACACCTAAGTTTAGCTGTGCAGCGAGGTGTACTGCGCGGAGAGGTTCCACACACATTCAAGTAACATGGCGGCCTGAGTGGAAAGGTGAGAGTTTGGGCAGCTGTGCAGACAAAGAAGGCGCCCTTTGTCCTGGGCCTAAATGCTTGTGACACCCCACTGGGCATGCCGGGTTCTGAGGGCCTGTCACTGGGCACCCTGCTCCCCGGCCCATTGTTCAGTCACAGCAGAGATGGCCACAACCACTCCCTCAGTGAGGGCAGTGTTCCAACCTCCCTCAGCCCCGCCCCCTCTCCGCAGGTTACCATGGACTACAGATGCTGCATTCTGAGGCCAGGGCCTTCCGAGAATGCCAAGGGCAGACATGATGACCTTAAATGATTTCCTCTTGTGTCAGTTTTGGTAAACTTTAGGAGCTAGGAAATGGTCCCCTTTACAGAAATGTTCAAATTTACTGGCATTTCATATATTCTCTGCTATAACATTGTCATCACTCTTTCTGTATATTCTTTAATTATGTTTTTGTTTTCCTTAATCAAAGTGTGTCTTTTCAATCTTTTCAAAGAATATTATTTGGACTTACTAAATCACCTCAATTTTATACGTTTTCTGTTTTATTAAGTTCTGCTCATATCTTTATTTATCTTTTCTCTATGTTCTCAGGGTTTATGGGTTTGATCTTCTAATGTTAAATAAAACAGTTTGTTATTCATTTTAATAAATCATTTTACTTATAAAGATTTGAACTTTGGAAGATTCCAACTTACTTGTAAGTTTCTAACGGTCAGGTCCTCTACTTTGTTGCTGGCCTAAGTCTTAGTTCAACATAGATCAATGTATATATTGACATATTTGCCCCTCGACTTTCTGTGATTCCCTACATCTCACCTTTCTTTGCAGACAAGCCATTTGAAATACCCTTAACTTATTTCAGAGACAATAAGTCGTTGAAATAATGTGTATTTCTTAGAGGAATCTTCTTATATAATGAGGCACAAAATCTGACCTGCCATAGTTTTCAAAACAGCATAATTTCACTCTTCTCAATGATTAATCTGTTGTATTACACAACCATTGTGTATTTAGCTTTATCAATGACATGTACTTTAAAAATGTTTTAGAGATCCTACCAGTCTTTGAAAACATCCTTGTTCCTTGTTTCAGTTCCAGTTTTATGTATATTTTCTGCCTTGCACCTGATTATTCCAACATCTGATGGATGGCCTTGGGAATCTAATTCTGGTATTGATTGTTTTTGCTGATTGCCTCCCCTCGTAGATGATTTCTTCATTATTGTGTAAATTTAGATCATGAGCTCATGTTTAGCTAAACAGCTGACCTTGTAAGAGGCTTAGGTGTGAACGCTCGTAAGTTTCGGCAGAAAGTCGGCAAAGCTTTATTTGTCTATCTCCAATGTGTTGCCCGTGAGGACTCCGTTTTCTAGAAGTTTTGGTCCAATATTCCCTCTAGAGCCTGGGGATTCAGACAGGGCTGATTTGCGGCCCCCGATCTGGGGCAGGGGCAGTGGGCAGCCTGTGGTCTGGGCAGGAGCCTCTCCGCCTGTGTCCCAGGGACACATCTGCCTGCGAACTTTGGTCACATGGCAGGAAGTTACGATGCCCAGACCTATGGTTACCTGTGCAGCGAGGTGTACTGTGTGGACAGGTTCCACACACACTTCAAGTAAGAGGGTGGCCTGAGTGGAAAGGTCAGAGTTTAGGCAGCTGTGCAGACAAAGAAGCCGCCCTTTGGCCTGGGCCTAAATGCTTGTGACACACCACTGGGCCTGCCCGGCTCTGAGGGACCTGCACTGGGCCCCCTGCTCCCCTCTCCTTTGTTCAGTCACAGCAGAGATGGCCACACCCACTCCCTCTGTGAGGGCAGTGTTCCAAACTCCCTCAGCACCGCCCCTTCTCCGCAGTTTACCATGGACTACAGATGCTGCCTTCTGAGTCCAGGGCGTTCTGAGAATGCCAAGGGCAGACATGATGACCTTAAATGATTTCCTCTTTTGTCAGTTTTGGTAAACTTTAGGAGCTAGGAAATGGTCCCCTTTACAGAAATGTTCAAATTTACTGGCATTTCATATATTCTCTGCTCTAACATTGTCCTGACTCTTTCTGTATATTCTTTACTTATGTTTTTGTTTTCCTTAATCAAAGTGTGTCTTTTCAATCTTTTCAAAGAATATTCTTTGGACTTACTAAATCACCTCAATTTTATACGTTTTCTGTTGTATTCAATTCTGCTCATATCTTTATTTATCTTTTATCAATGTTCTCAGGGTTTATTGGTTTGATCTTCTGATGTCAATTAAAACACTTGGTTATTCATTTTAATAAATCTTTTTACTTATAAAGATTTGAACTTTGGAAGATTCCAAATTACTTGTAAGTTTCTAAGGGTCAGGTCCTCTCCATTGTTGCCTGCCTAAGGCTTAGTTCAACATATATCAATGTATATATTGACATATTTTCCCCTCGACTTTCTGTGATTCCCTACATCTCACCTTTCTTTGCAGACAAGCCATTTGAAATACCCTTAATTATTTCACAGCCAATAAGTCTTTGAAATAATGTGTATTTTTTAGAGAAATCTTCTTATATAATTAGGCACAAAACCTGACCTGCCGTAGATTTCAAAACAGCATAATTTCAGTCTTCTCAATGATTAATCTGTTGTATTACACAACCATTGTGTATTTAGCTTTATCAATGACATGTACTTTAAAAATGTTTTAGAGATCCTACCAGTCTTTGAAAACATCCTTGTACATTGTTTCAGTTCCAGTTTATGTATATTTTCTGCCTTGCACCTGATTATTCCAACATCTGATGGATGGCCTTGGGAATCTAATTCTGGTATTGATTGTTTTTGCTGATTGTCTCCCCTTGTAGATGATTTCTTCATTATTGTGTAAATTTAGATCATGAGCTCATGTTTAGCTAAACAGCTGACCTTGTAAGAGGCTTAGGTGTGAACGCTCCTAAGTTTCAGCAGAAAGTCGGCAAAGCTTTATTTGTGTATCTACAATGTGTTGCCCGTGAGGACTCCGTTTTATAGAAGTGTTGGTCCAATACTCCCTCTAGAGGCTAGGGATTCAGACAGGGCTGATTTGCGGCCCCCGATCTCTGGCAGGGGCAGTGGGCAGCCTGTGGCCTGGGAAGGAGCCTCTCCGCGTGTGTCCCAGGGAAACATCTGCCTGCGAACTTCAGTCACCTGGCAGAAGCTACGATGCCCAAACCTATGGTTAGCTGTGCAGCGAGTTGTACTGCGCGGACAGGTTCCACACACACTTCAAGTAAGTGGGCGGCCTGAGTGGAAAGGTGAGAGTTTGGGCAGCTGTGCAGACAAAGAAGTCGCCCTTTGGCCTGGGCCTAAATGCTTGTGACACCCCACTGGGCCTGCCGGGCTCTGAGAGCACTGCCCTGGGCCCCTTGCTCCCCTGCACTTTGTACAGTCACAGCAGAGATAGCCACACCCACTCCCTCTGTGAGGGCAGTGTTCCAAACTCCCTCAGCCCTGCCCCCTCTCCGCAGGTTACCATGGACTACAGTGCTGCCTTCTGAGGCCAGGGTGTTCCGAGAATGCCAAGGGCAGACATGATGACCTTAAATGGTTTCCTCTTGTGTCACTTTTGGTAAACTTTAGGAGCTAGGAAATGGTCCCCTTTACAGAAATGTTCAAATTTACTGGCATTTCATATATTCTCTGCTACAACATTGTCCTGACTCTTTCTGTATATTCTTTCCTTATGTTTTTGTTTTCCTTAATCAAAGTATATCTTTTAAATCTTTTCAAAGAATATTATTTGCACTTAATAAATCACATCAATTTTATACGTTTGCTGTTGTATTAAGTTCTGCTCATATCTTTATTTATCTTTTATCTATGTTCTCAGGGTTTATTAGTTTGATCTTCTGATGTCTATTAAAACACTTGGTTATTCATTTTAATAAATCTTTTTACTTATAAAGATTTGAACTTTTGAAGATTCCAACTTACTTGTAAGTTTATAAGGGTCAGGTCCTCTACATTGTTGCTGGCCTAAGGCTTAGTTCAACATATAGCAATGTACATATTGACATATTTTCCCCTCGACTTTCTTTGATTCCCTACATGTCACCTTTCTTTGCAGACAAGCCATTTGAAATACCCTTAACTTATTTCACAGCCAATAAGTCTTTGAAAAAATGTGTAGTTTTAAGATAAATTTTCTTATATAATTAGGCAGAAAATCTGACCTGCCATAGTTTTAAAAACAGCATAATTTCACTCTTCTCAATGATTAATCTGTTGTATTTCACAACCATTGAGTATTTAGCTTTATCAATGACATGTACTTTAAAAATGTTTTAGAGATCCTACCAGTCTGAAAACACCCTTGTTCTTTGTTTCAGTTCCAGTTTTATGTATATTTCCTGCCTTGCACCTGATTCTTCCAACATCTGATGGATGGCCTTGGGAATCTAATTCTGGTATTGATTGTTTTTGCAGATCGTCTCCCCTTGTAGCTGATTTCTTCATTATTTTGTAAATTTAGAACATGAGCTCATGTTAGCTAAACAGTTAACCTTGTAAGAGTCTTTGGTGTGAACGCTCGTAAGCTTCTGCAGAAAGTCAGCAAAGTTTTATTTGTGTCCCTCCAATGAGTGTCCCGTGAGGACCCCGTTTTCTAGAAGTGTTGGTCCAATACTCACTCTAGAGGCAGTGGACTCAGACAGGGCTGCTTTGCGGCCCTCGATCAGGGGCAGGGGCTGAGGACGGCCTGTGGCCCGGTCAGGAGCCTCTCCGCATGTGTCCCAGGGACCTATCTGCCTGTGAACTTTGGTCACCTGGAAGGAAGCTACGATGGCCAGACATATGGTTAGCTGTGCAGCGAGGTGTACTGCGCTGACAGATTCCAAACACACTTCAAGTAAGAGGGCGGCCTGTGTGGAAAGGTGAGAGTTTGGGCAGCTGTGTAGAAAAAGAAGGCGCACTTTGGACTGGGCCTAAATGCTTGTGACACACCACTGGGCCTGCCGGGTTCCGAGAGGCCTGCCCTGGGTCCCCTGCTCCCCGGCCCTTTGTTCCGTCACAGCAGAGATGGCCAAACCCACTCCCTCAGTGAGTGCAGTATTCCAACCTCCCTCAGCCCCGCCCCCTCTCCACAGGTTACCATGGAATACAGATGCTGCATTCTGAGGCCAGGTCGTTCCGAGAATGCCAAGGGCAGACTTGATGACCTTAAATGATTTCCTCTTGTGTCAGTTTTGGTAAACTTTAGGAGCTAGGAAATGGTCCCCTTTACAGAAATGTTCAAATTTACTGGCATTTCATATATTCTCTGCTGTAACATTGTCCTGACTCTCTCTGTATATTCTTTACTTATGTTTTTGTTTTCCTTAATCAAAGTGTGTCTTTTCAATCTTTTCAAAGTATATTCTTTGGACTTACTAAATCACGTCAATTTTATACGTTTTCTGTTGTATTAAGTTCTGCTCATATCTTTATTTATCTTTTTTCAACGTTCTCAGGGTTTATTGGTTTGATCTTCTGATGTCAATTAAAACACTTGGTTATTCATTTTAATAAATCTTTTTACTTATAAAGATTTGAACTTTGAAAGATCCCAACTTACTTTTAAGTTTCTAAGGGTCATGTCCTCTACATCGTTGCTGGCCTAAGGCTTAGTTCACCATATAGCAATGCATATATTGACATATTTTCCCCTCGACTTTCTGTGATTCCCTACATCTCAGTTTTCTTTGCAGACAATCCATTTGAAATACCCTTAACTTATTTCACAGCCAATAATTCTTTGAAATAATGTGTATTTTTTAGAGAAATCTTCTTATATAATTAGGCAGAAAATCTGACCTGCCACAGTTTTCAAAACAGCATAATTTCACTCTTCTCAATGATTAATCTGTTGTATTACACAACCATTGTGTATTTAGCTTTATCAATGACATGTACTTTACAAATGTTTTAGAGATCCTACCAGTCTTTGAAAACATCCTTGTTCCTTGTTTCAGTTCCAGTTTTATGTATATTTTCTGCCTTGCACCTGATTATTCCAACATCTGATGGATGGCCTTGGGAATCTAATTCTTGTATTGATTGTCTTGGCTGATTGTCTCCCCGTGTAGTTGATTTCTTCATTATTGTGTAAATTTAGATCTTGAGCTCATGTTTAGCTTAACAGCTGACATTGTAAGAGGCTTAAGTGTGAACGCACCTAAGATTCAACAGATAGTCGGAAAAGATTTATTTGTGTCCCTCCAATGAGATGCCCGCGAGGATCCCGTTTTCTAGAAGTGTTGGTCTAATACTCCCTCTAGAGGCAGGGGACTCAGACGGGGCTGCTTGTGGCCCCCAATCTGGGGCAGAGGCAGTGGGTACCCTGTGGCCCTGGCAGGAGCCTCTCCGCATGTGTCCCAGGGACCCATCTGCCTGAAAACTTCGGTCACGTGGCAGGAAGCTAAGATGCCCGCACGTATTGTTAGCTGTGCAGGGAGGTGTACTGCGCGAGCAGGTTCCACACACACTTCAAGTAAGAGGGTGGCCTGAGTGGAAAGGTGAGCGTTTGGGCAGCTGTGCAGACAAAGAAGGTGCCCTTTGGCCTGGGCCTAAATGCTTGTGACACACCACTGGGTCTGCTGGTCTCTGAGGGCCCTGCGTGGGCCCCCTGCTCCCCGGCCCTTTCTTCAGTCACAGCAGAGATGGCCACACCCACTTCCTCAGTGAGGGCAGTGTTCCAACCTCCCACAGCCCCGCCCCCTCTCCGCAGGTTACCATGGACTACAGATGCTGCATTCTGAGGCCAGGGCGTTCCGAGAATGCCAAGGGCAGACATGATGACCTTAAATGATTTCCTCTTGTGTCAGTTTTGGTAAACTTTAGGAGCTAGGAAATGGTCCCATTTACAGAAATGTTCAAATTTACTGGCATTTCATATATTCTCTGCTATAATATTGTTCTGATTCTTTCTCTATATTCTTTCCTTATGTTTTTGTTTTCCTTAATCAAAGTGTGTCTCTTAAATCTTTTCAAAGAATATTCTTTGGACTTACTAAATCACCTCAATTTTATACGTTTTCTATTGTACTAAGTTCTGCTCATATCTTTATTTATCTTTTATCTATGTTCTCAGGGTTTATTGGTTTGATCTTCTGATGTCAATTAAAACACTTGGTTATTCATTTTAATAAATCTTTTTACTTATAAAGATTTGAACTTTTGAAGATTCCAACTTACTTGTAAGATTCTAAGGGTCAGGTCCTCTACATTGTTGCTTGCCTAAGGCTTAGTTCAACATATAGCAATGTATATATTGACATATTTTCCCCTCGACTTTCTGTGATTCCCTACATATCTCCTTTCTGTGCAGACAAGCCATTTGAAATACCCTTAACTTATTTCACAGCCAATACGTCTTTGAAATAAGGTGTGTTTTTTAGATAAATCTTCTTATATAATTAGGCAGAAAATCTGACTTGCCATAGGTTTCAAAACAGCATAATTTCACTCTTCTCAATGATTAATCTGTTGTAATACACAACCTTTGAGTATTTATCTTTATCAATGACATGAACTTTAAAAATGTTTTAGAGATCCTACGAGCCTTTGAAAACATCCTTGTTCCTTGTTTCAGTTCCAGTTTTATGTGTATTTCCTGCCTTGCACATTATTATTGCAATATCTGTTGGATGGCCTTGGGAATCTAATTCTGGTATTGATTGTTTTTGCTGATTGTCTCCCCTTGTAGCTGATCTCTTCATCATTGTGTAAATTTAGATCATGAGCTCATGTTTACGTAAACAGCTGACCTTGTAAGAGGCTTAGGTGTGAACGCTTGTAAGTTTCAGCAGAAAGTCGGCAAAGATTTATTGGTGTCCCTCCAATGAGTTGCCCGCGAGGACCCCGTTTTCTACAAGTTTTGGTCCAATACTCCCTCTAGAGGCAGGATAATCAGACAGGGCTGCTTTGCGGCCCCCAATCTGGGGCAGGGGCAGTGGGCGGCCTGTGGCCTGGGCAGGAACCTCTCCGCGTGTGTCCCATGGACCCATCTGCCTGCAAACTTCGGTCACCTGGCAGGAAGCTACAATGCCCACACCTAAGTTTAGCTGTGCAGCGAGGTGTACTGCGCGGAGAGGTTCCACACACATTCAAGTAACATGGCGGCCTGAGTGGAAAGGTGAGAGTTTGGGCAGCTGTGCAGACAAAGAAGGCGCCCTTTGTCCTGGGCCTAAATGCTTGTGACACCCCACTGGGCATGCCGGGTTCTGAGGGCCTGTCACTGGGCACCCTGCTCCCCGGCCCATTGTTCAGTCACAGCAGAGATGGCCACAACCACTCCCTCAGTGAGGGCAGTGTTCCAACCTCCCTCAGCCCCGCCCCCTCTCCGCAGGTTACCATGGACTACAGATGCTGCATTCTGAGGCCAGGGCCTTCCGAGAATGCCAAGGGCAGACATGATGACCTTAAATGATTTCCTCTTGTGTCAGTTTTGGTAAACTTTAGGAGCTAGGAAATGGTCCCCTTTACAGAAATGTTCAAATTTACTGGCATTTCATATATTCTCTGCTATAACATTGTCATCACTCTTTCTGTATATTCTTTAATTATGTTTTTGTTTTCCTTAATCAAAGTGTGTCTTTTCAATCTTTTCAAAGAATATTATTTGGACTTACTAAATCACCTCAATTTTATACGTTTTCTGTTTTATTAAGTTCTGCTCATATCTTTATTTATCTTTTCTCTATGTTCTCAGGGTTTATGGGTTTGATCTTCTAATGTTAAATAAAACAGTTTGTTATTCATTTTAATAAATCATTTTACTTATAAAGATTTGAACTTTGGAAGATTCCAACTTACTTGTAAGTTTCTAATGGTCAGGTCCTCTACTTTGTTGCTGGCCTAAGTCTTAGTTCAACATAGATCAATGTATATATTGACATATTTGCCCCTCGACTTTCTGTGATTCCCTACATCTCACCTTTCTTTGCAGACAAGCCATTTGAAATACCCTTAACTTATTTCAGAGACAATAAGTCGTTGAAATAATGTGTATTTCTTAGAGGAATCTTCTTATATAATGAGGCACAAAATCTGACCTGCCATAGTTTTCAAAACAGCATAATTTCACTCTTCTCAATGATTAATCTGTTGTATTACACAACCATTGTGTATTTAGCTTTATCAATGACATGTACTTTAAAAATGTTTTAGAGATCCTACCAGTCTTTGAAAACATCCTTGTTCCTTGTTTCAGTTCCAGTTTTATGTATATTTTCTGCCTTGCACCTGATTATTCCAACATCTGATGGATGGCCTTGGGAATCTAATTCTGGTATTGATTGTTTTTGCTGATTGCCTCCCCTCGTAGATGATTTCTTCATTATTGTGTAAATTTAGATCATGAGCTCATGTTTAGCTAAACAGCTGACCTTGTAAGAGGCTTAGGTGTGAACGCTCGTAAGTTTCGGCAGAAAGTCGGCAAAGCTTTATTTGTCTATCTCCAATGTGTTGCCCGTGAGGACTCCGTTTTCTAGAAGTTTTGGTCCAATATTCCCTCTAGAGCCTGGGGATTCAGACAGGGCTGATTTGCGGCCCCCGATCTGGGGCAGGGGCAGTGGGCAGCCTGTGGTCTGGGCAGGAGCCTCTCCGCCTGTGTCCCAGGGACACATCTGCCTGCGAACTTTGGTCACATGGCAGGAAGTTACGATGCCCAGACCTATGGTTACCTGTGCAGCGAGGTGTACTGTGTGGACAGGTTCCACACACACTTCAAGTAAGAGGGTGGCCTGAGTGGAAAGGTCAGAGTTTAGGCAGCTGTGCAGACAAAGAAGCCGCCCTTTGGCCTGGGCCTAAATGCTTGTGACACACCACTGGGCCTGCCCGGCTCTGAGGGACCTGCACTGGGCCCCCTGCTCCCCTCTCCTTTGTTCAGTCACAGCAGAGATGGCCACACCCACTCCCTCTGTGAGGGCAGTGTTCCAAACTCCCTCAGCACCGCCCCTTCTCCGCAGTTTACCATGGACTACAGATGCTGCCTTCTGAGTCCAGGGCGTTCTGAGAATGCCAAGGGCAGACATGATGACCTTAAATGATTTGCTCTTTTGTCAGTTTTGGTAAACTTTAGGAGCTAGGAAATGGTCCCCTTTACAGAAATGTTCAAATTTACTGGCATTTCATATATTCTCTGCTCTAACATTGTCCTGACTCTTTCTGTATATTCTTTACTTATGTTTTTGTTTTCCTTAATCAAAGTGTGTCTTTTCAATCTTTTCAAAGAATATTCTTTGGACTTACTAAATCACCTCAATTTTATACGTTTTCTGTTGTATTCAATTCTGCTCATATCTTTATTTATCTTTTATCAATGTTCTCAGGGTTTATTGGTTTGATCTTCTGATGTCAATTAAAACACTTGGTTATTCATTTTAATAAATCTTTTTACTTATAAAGATTTGAACTTTGGAAGATTCCAAATTACTTGTAAGTTTCTAAGGGTCAGGTCCTCTCCATTGTTGCTGGCCTAAGGCTTAGTTCAACATATATCAATGTATATATTGACATATTTTCCCCTCGACTTTCTGTGATTCCCTACATCTCACCTTTCTTTGCAGACAAGCCATTTGAAATACCCTTAATTATTTCACAGCCAATAAGTCTTTGAAATAATGTGTATTTTTTAGAGAAATCTTCTTATATAATTAGGCACAAAACCTGACCTGCCGTAGATTTCAAAACAGCATAAATTCAGTCTTCTCAATGATTAATCTGTTGTATTACACAACCATTGTGTATTTAGCTTTATCAATGACATGTACTTTAAAAATGTTTTAGAGATCCTACCAGTCTTTGAAAACATCCTTGGACATTGTTTCAGTTCCAGTTTATGTATATTTTCTGCCTTGCACCTGATTATTCCAACATCTGATGGATGGCCTTGGGAATCTAATTCTGGTATTGATTGTTTTTGCTGATTGTCTCCCCTTGTAGATGATTTCTTCATTATTGTGTAAATTTAGATCATGAGCTCATGTTTAGCTAAACAGCTGACCTTGTAAGAGGCTTAGGTGTGAACGCTCCTAAGTTTCAGCAGAAAGTCGGCAAAGCTTTATTTGTGTATCTACAATGTGTTGCCCGTGAGGACTCCGTTTTATAGAAGTGTTGGTCCAATACTCCCTCTAGAGGCTAGGGATTCAGACAGGGCTGATTTGCGGCCCCCGATCTCTGGCAGGGGCAGTGGGCAGCCTGTGGCCTGGGAAGGAGCCTCTCCGCGTGTGTCCCAGGGAAACATCTGCCTGCGAACTTCAGTCACCTGGCAGAAGCTACGATGCCCAAACCTATGGTTAGCTGTGCAGCGAGTTGTACTGCGCGGACAGGTTCCACACACACTTCAAGTAAGTGGGCGGCCTGAGTGGAAAGGTGAGAGTTTGGGCAGCTGTGCAGACAAAGAAGTCGCCCTTTGGCCTGGGCCTAAATGCTTGTGACACCCCACTGGGCCTGCCGGGCTCTGAGAGCACTGCCCTGGGCCCCTTGCTCCCCTGCACTTTGTACAGTCACAGCAGAGATAGCCACACCCACTCCCTCTGTGAGGGCAGTGTTCCAAACTCCCTCAGCCCTGCCCCCTCTCCGCAGGTTACCATGGACTACAGTGCTGCCTTCTGAGGCCAGGGTGTTCCGAGAATGCCAAGGGCAGACATGATGACCTTAAATGGTTTCCTCTTGTGTCACTTTTGGTAAACTTTAGGAGCTAGGAAATGGTCCCCTTTACAGAAATGTTCAAATTTACTGGCATTTCATATATTCTCTGCTACAACATTGTCCTGACTCTTTCTGTATATTCTTTCCTTATGTTTTTGTTTTCCTTAATCAAAGTATATCTTTTAAATCTTTTCAAAGAATATTATTTGCACTTAATAAATCACATCAATTTTATACGTTTGCTGTTGTATTAAGTTCTGCTCATATCTTTATTTATCTTTTATCTATGTTCTCAGGGTTTATTAGTTTGATCTTCTGATGTCTATTAAAACACTTGGTTATTCATTTTAATAAATCTTTTTACTTATAAAGATTTGAACTTTTGAAGATTCCAACTTACTTGTAAGTTTATAAGGGTCAGGTCCTCTACATTGTTGCTGGCCTAAGGCTTAGTTCAACATATAGCAATGTACATATTGACATATTTTCCCCTCGACTTTCTTTGATTCCCTACATGTCACCTTTCTTTGCAGACAAGCCATTTGAAATACCCTTAACTTATTTCACAGCCAATAAGTCTTTGAAAAAATGTGTAGTTTTAAGATAAATTTTCTTATATAATTAGGCAGAAAATCTGACCTGCCATAGTTTTAAAAACAGCATAATTTCACTCTTCTCAATGATTAATCTGTTGTATTTCACAACCATTGAGTATTTAGCTTTATCAATGACATGTACTTTAAAAATGTTTTAGAGATCCTACCAGTCTGAAAACACCCTTGTTCTTTGTTTCAGTTCCAGTTTTATGTATATTTCCTGCCTTGCACCTGATTCTTCCAACATCTGATGGATGGCCTTGGGAATCTAATTCTGGTATTGATTGTTTTTGCAGATCGTCTCCCCTTGTAGCTGATTTCTTCATTATTTTGTAAATTTAGAACATGAGCTCATGTTAGCTAAACAGTTAACCTTGTAAGAGTCTTTGGTGTGAACGCTCGTAAGCTTCTGCAGAAAGTCAGCAAAGTTTTATTTGTGTCCCTCCAATGAGTGTCCCGTGAGGACCCCGTTTTCTAGAAGTGTTGGTCCAATACTCACTCTAGAGGCAGTGGACTCAGACAGGGCTGCTTTGCGGCCCTCGATCAGGGGCAGGGGCTGAGGACGGCCTGTGGCCCGGTCAGGAGCCTCTCCGCATGTGTCCCAGGGACCTATCTGCCTGTGAACTTTGGTCAACTGGAAGGAAGCTACGATGGCCAGACATATGGTTAGCTGTGCAGCGAGGTGTACTGCGCTGACAGATTCCAAACACACTTCAAGTAAGAGGGCGGCCTGTGTGGAAAAGTGAGAGTTTGGGCAGCTGTGTAGAAAAAGAAGGCGCACTTTGGACTGGGCCTAAATGCTTGTGACACACCACTGGGCCTGCCGGGTTCCGAGAGGCCTGCCCTGGGTCCCCTGCTCCCCGGCCCTTTGTTCCGTCACAGCAGAGATGGCCAAACCCACTCCCTCAGTGAGTGCAGTATTCCAACCTCCCTCAGCCCCGCCCCCTCTCCACAGGTTACCATGGAATACAGATGCTGCATTCTGAGGCCAGGTCGTTCCGAGAATGCCAAGGGCAGACTTGATGACCTTAAATGATTTCCTCTTGTGTCAGTTTTGGTAAACTTTAGGAGCTAGGAAATGGTCCCCTTTACAGAAATGTTCAAATTTACTGGCATTTCATATATTCTCTGCTGTAACATTGTCCTGACTCTCTCTGTATATTCTTTACTTATGTTTTTGTTTTCCTTAATCAAAGTGTGTCTTTTCAATCTTTTCAAAGTATATTCTTTTGACTTACTAAATCACGTCAATTTTATACGTTTTCTGTTGTATTAAGTTCTGCTCATATCTTTATTTATCTTTTTTCAACGTTCTCAGGGTTTATTGGTTTGATCTTCTGATGTCAATTAAAACACTTGGTTATTCATTTTAATAAATCTTTTTACTTATAAAGATTTGAACTTTGAAAGATTCCAACTTACTTTTAAGTTTCTAAGGGTCATGTCCTCTACATCGTTGCTGGCCTAAGGCTTAGTTCACCATATAGCAATGCATATATTGACATATTTTCCCCTCGACTTTCTGTGATTCCCTACATCTCAGTTTTCTTTGCAGACAATCCATTTGAAATACCCTTAACTTATTTCACAGCCAATAATTCTTTGAAATAATGTGTATTTTTTAGAGAAATCTTCTTATATAATTAGGCAGAAAATCTGACCTGCCACAGTTTTCAAAACAGCATAATTTCACTCTTCTCAATGATTAATCTGTTGTATTACACAACCATTGTGTATTTAGCTTTATCAATGACATGTACTTTACAAATGTTTTAGAGATCCTACCAGTCTTTGAAAACATCCTTGTTCCTTGTTTCAGTTCCAGTTTTATGTATATTTTCTGCCTTGCACCTGATTATTCCAACATCTGATGGATGGCCTTGGGAATCTAATTCTTGTATTGATTGTCTTGGCTGATTGTCTCCCCGTGTAGTTGATTTCTTCATTATTGTGTAAATTTAGATCTTGAGCTCATGTTTAGCTTAACAGCTGACATTGTAAGAGGCTTAAATGTGAACGCACCTAAGATTCAACAGATAGTCGGAAAAGATTTATTTGTGTCCCTCCAATGAGATGCCCGCGAGGATCCCGTTTTCTAGAAGTGTTGGTCTAATACTCCCTCTAGAGGCAGGGGACTCAGACGGGGCTGCTTGTGGCCCCCAATCTGGGGCAGAGGCAGTGGGTACCCTGTGGCCCTGGCAGGAGCCTCTCCGCATGTGTCCCAGGGACCCATCTGCCTGAAAACTTCGGTCACGTGGCAGGAAGCTAAGATGCCCGCACGTATTGTTAGCTGTGCAGGGAGGTGTACTGCGCGAGCAGGTTCCACACACACTTCAAGTAAGAGGGTGGCCTGAGTGGAAAGGTGAGCGTTTGGGCAGCTGTGCAGACAAAGAAGGTGCCCTTTGGCCTGGGCCTAAATGCTTGTGACACACCACTGGGTCTGCTGGTCTCTGAGGGCCCTGCGTGGGCCCCCTGCTCCCCGGCCCTTTCTTCAGTCACAGCAGAGATGGCCACACCCACTTCCTCAGTGAGGGCAGTGTTCCAACCTCCCACAGCCCCGCCCCCTCTCCGCAGGTTACCATGGACTACAGATGCTGCATTCTGAGGCCAGGGCGTTCCGAGAATGCCAAGGGCAGACATGATGACCTTAAATGATTTCCTCTTGTGTCAGTTTTGGTAAACTTTAGGAGCTAGGAAATGGTCCCATTTACAGAAATGTTCAAATTTACTGGCATTTCATATATTCTCTGCTATAACATTGTTCTGATTCTTTCTCTATATTCTTTCCTTATGTTTTTGTTTTCCTTAATCAAAGTGTGTCTCTTAAATCTTTTCAAAGAATATTCTTTGGACTTACTAAATCACCTCAATTTTATACGTTTTCTATTGTACTAAGTTCTGCTCATATCTTTATTTATCTTTTATCTATGTTCTCAGGGTTTATTGGTTTGATCTTCTGATGTCAATTAAAACACTTGGTTATTCATTTTAATAAATTTTTTACTTATAAAGATTTGAACTTTTGAAGATTCCAACTTACTTGTAAGATTCTAAGGGTCAGGTCCTCTACATTGTTGCTTGCCTAAGGCTTAGTTCAACATATAGCAATGTATATATTGACATATTTTCCCCTCGACTTTCTGTGATTCCCTACATATCTCCTTTCTGTGCAGACAAGCCATTTGAAATACCCTTAACTTATTTCACAGCCAATACGTCTTTGAAATAAGGTGTGTTTTTTAGATAAATCTTCTTATATAATTAGGCAGAAAATCTGACTTGCCATAGGTTTCAAAACAGCATAATTTCACTCTTCTCAATGATTAATCTGTTGTAATACACAACCTTTGAGTATTTATCTTTATCAATGACATGAACTTTAAAAATGTTTTAGAGATCCTACGAGCCTTTGAAAACATCCTTGTTCCTTGTTTCAGTTCCAGTTTTATGTGTATTTCCTGCCTTGCACATTATTATTGCAATATCTGTTGGATGGCCTTGGGAATCTAATTCTGGTATTGATTGTTTTTGCTGATTGTCTCCCCTTGTAGCTGATCTCTTCATCATTGTGTAAATTTAGATCATGAGCTCATGTTTACGTAAACAGCTGACCTTGTAAGAGGCTTAGGTGTGAACGCTTGTAAGTTTCAGCAGAAAGTCGGCAAAGATTTATTGGTGTCCCTCCAATGAGTTGCCCGCGAGGACCCCGTTTTCTACAAGTTTTGGTCCAATACTCCCTCTAGAGGCAGGGTACTCAGACAGGGCTGCTTTGCGGCCCCCAATCTGGGGCAGGGGCATTGGGCGGCCTGTGGCCTGGGCAGGAACCTCTCCGCGTGTGTCCCATGGACCCATCTGCCTGCAAACTTCGGTCACCTGGCAGGAAGCTACAATGCCCACACCTAAGTTTAGCTGTGCAGCGAGGTGTACTGCGCGGAGAGGTTCCACACACATTCAAGTAACATGGCGGCCTGAGTGGAAAGGTGAGAGTTTGGGCAGCTGTGCAGACAAAGAAGGCGCCCTTTGTCCTGGGCCTAAATGCTTGTGACACCCCACTGGGCATGCCGGGTTCTGAGGGCCTGTCACTGGGCACCCTGCTCCCCGGCCCATTGTTCAGTCACAGCAGAGATGGCCACAACCACTCCCTCAGTGAGGGCAGTGTTCCAACCTCCCTCAGCCCCGCCCCCTCTCCACAGGTTACCATGGACTACAGATGCTGCATTCTGAGGCCAGGGCCTTCCGAGAATGCCAAGGGCAGACATGATGACCTTAAATGATTTCCTCTTGTGTCAGTTTTGGTAAACTTTAGGAGCTAGGAAATGGTCCCCTTTACAGAAATGTTCAAATTTACTGGCATTTCATATATTCTCTGCTATAACATTGTCATCACTCTTTCTGTATATTCTTTACTTATGTTTTTGTTTTCCTTAATCAAAGTGTATCTTTTCAATCTTTTCAAAGAATATTATTTGGACTTACTAAATCACCTCAATTTTATACGTTTTCTGTTTTATTAAGTTCTGCTCATATCTTTATTTATCTTTTCTCTATGTTCTCAGGGTTTATGGGTTTGATCTTCTAATGTTAAATAAAACAGTTTGTTATTCATTTTAATAAATCATTTTACTTATAAAGATTTGAACTTTGGAAGATTCCAACTTACTTGTAAGTTTCTAACGGTCAGGTCCTCTACTTTGTTGCTGGCCTAAGTCTTAGTTCAACATAGATCAATGTATATATTGACATATTTGCCCCTCGACTTTCTGTGATTCCCTACATCTCACCTTTCTTTGCAGACAAGCCATTTGAAATACCCTTAAATTATTTCACAGCCAATAAGTCTTTGAAATAATTTGTAATTTTAAGATAAATCTTCTTATATAATTAGGCACAAAATCTGACCTGCCATAGTTTTCAAAACAGCATAATTTCACTCTTCTCAATGATTAATCTGTTGTATTACACAACCATTGTGTATTTAGCTTTATCAATGACATGTTCTTTAAAAATGTTTTAGAGATCCTACCAGTGTTTGAAAACATCCTTGCTCCTTGTTGCAGTTCCAGTTTTATGTATACTTTCTGCCTTGCACCTGATTATTCCAACATCTGATGGATGGCCTTGGGAATCTAATTCTGGTATTGATTGTTTTTCTGATTGTCTCCCCTCGTAGATGATTTCTTCATTATTGTGTAAAGTTAGATCATGAGCTCATGTTTAGCTAAACAGCTGACCATGTAAGAGGCTTAGGTGTGAACGCTCATAAGTTTCAACAGAAAGTCGGCAAAGCTTTATTTGTGTATCTCCATTGAGTTGCCCGTGAGGACTCCGTTTTCTGGAAGTGCTGGTCCAATACTCCCTCGAGAGGCTGGGGATTCAGACAGGGCTGATTTGCTGCCCCCGATCTGGGGCAGGGGCAGTGGGCAGCCTGTGGCCTGGGCAGTAGCCTCTCCGCCTGTGTCCCAGGCACCCATCTGCCTGAAGAACTTCGGTCACCTGGCAGGAAGTTCCGATACCCAGACCTATGGTTAGCTGTGCAGCGAGGTGTACTGCGTGGACAGGTTCCACACACACTTCAAGTAAGAGGGCGGCCTGAGTGGAAAGGTGAGAGTTTAGGCAGCTGTGCAGACAAAGTATGCGCCTTTTGGCCTGGATATAAATGCTTGTGACCCACCACTGGGCCTGCAGGGCTCTGAGGGACCTGCCCTGGGCCCCCTGCTCCCCTGTACTTTGTTCAGTCACAGCAGAGATGGCCACACCCACTCCCTCTGTGAGGGCAGTGTTCCAACCTCCCTCAGCCCCGCCTCTTCTCCGCAGGTTACCATGGACTACAGATGCTGCCTTCTGAGGCCAGGGCGTTCCGAGAATGCCAAGGGCAGACATGATGACCTTAAATGATTTCCTCTTGTGTCAGTTTTGGTAAACTTTAGGAGCTAGGAAATGGTCCCCTTTACAGAAATGTTCAAATTTACTGGCATTTCATATATTCTCAGCTATAACATTGTCCTGACTCTTTCTGTATATTCTTTCCTTATGTTTTTGTTTTCCTTAATCAAAGTGTGTCTTTTCAATATTTTCAAAGAATATTCTTTGGACTTACTAAATCACCTCAATTTTATACGTTTTCTGTTGTATTCAGTTCTGCTCATATCTTTATTTATCTTTTTTCTATATTCTCAGGGTTTATTGGTTTGATCTTCTGATGTCAATTAAAACACTTGGTTATTCATTTTAATAAATCTTTTTACTTATAAAGATTTGAACTTTTGAAGATTCCAACTTACTTGTAAGTTTATAAGGGTCAGGTCTGCTACATTGTTGCTGGCCTAAGGCTTAGTTCAACATATAGCAATGTATATATTGACATATTTTCCCCTCGACTTTCTGTGATTCCCTACATCTCACCTTTCTTTGCAGACAAGCCATTTGAAATACCCTTAAATTATTTCACAGCCAATAAGTCTTTGAAATAATGTGTAATTTTAAGATAAATCTTCTTATATAATTAGGCACAAAATCTGACCTGCCATAGTTTTCAAAACAGCATAATTTCACTCTTCTCAATGATTAATCTGTTGTATTACACAACCATTGTGTATTTAGCTTTATAAATGACATGTTCTTTAAAAATGTTTTAGAGATCCTACCAGTCTTTGAAAACATCCTTGCTCCTTGTTGCAGTTCCAGTTTTATGTATACTTTCTGCCTTGCACCTGATTATTCCAACATCTGATGGATGGCCTTGGGAATCTAATTCTGGTATTGATTGTTTTTTCTGATTGTCTCCCCTCGTAGATGATTTCTTCATTATTGTGTAAATTTAGATCATGAGCTCATGTTTAGCTAAACAGCTGACCTTGTAAGAGGCTTAGGTGTGAACACTCGTAAGTTTCAGCAGAAAGTCGGCAAAGCTTTATTTGTGTATCTCCATTGAGTTGCCCGTGAGGACTCCGTTTTCTGGAAGTGCTGGTCCAATACTCCCTCGAGAGGCTGGGGATTCAGACAGGGCTGATTTGCGGCCCCCGATCTGGGGCAGGGGCAGTGGGCAGCCTGTGGCCTGGGCAGGAGCCTCTCCGCCTGTGTCCCAGGCACCCATCTGCCTGCGAACTTCGGTCACCTGGCAGGAAGTTCCGATACCCAGACCTATGGTTAGCTGTGCAGCGAGGTGTACTGCGTGGACAGGTTCCACACACACTTCAAGTAAGAGGGCGGCCTGAGTGGAAAGGTGAGAGTTTAGGCAGCTGTGCAGACAAAGAAGGCGCCTTTTGGCCTGGGTCTAAATGCTTGTGACCCACCACTGGGCCTGCAGGGCTCTGAGGGGCCTGCCCTGGGCCCCCTGCTCCCCTGTCCTTTGTTCAGTCACAGCAGAGATGGCCACACCCACTCCCTCTGTGAGGGCAGTGTTCCAACCTCCCTCAGCCCCGCCTCTTCTCCGCAGGTTACCATGGACTACAGATGCTGCCTTCTGAGGCCAGGGCGTTCCGAGAATGCCAAGGGCAGACATGATGACCTTAAATGATTTCCTCTTGTGTCAGTTTTGGTAAACTTTAGGAGCTAGGAAATGGTCCCCTTTACAGAAATGTTCAAATTTACTGGCATTTCATATATTCTCTGCTACAACATTGTCCTGACTCTTTCTGTATATTCTTTTTTGTTTGTTTGTTTGTTTGTTTTTTTTTTTGCTTTGAAAATTTTTTTTTATTTATTTTTTAATTTTATTTTACAAATTAAATCAGTTATACATATACATATGTTCCCATATCCCCTCCCTTTTGCGTCTCCCTCCCACCCTCCCTATCCCACCCCTCCAGGCGGTCACAAAGAACCGAGCTGATCTCCCTGTGCTATGCGGCTGCTTCCCACTAGCTATCTACCTTACGTTTGGTAGTGTATATATGTCCATGCCGCTCTTTCACTTTGTCACAGCTTACCCTTCCCCCTACCCATATCCTCAAGTCCATGCTCTAGTAGGTCTGTGTCTTTATTCCTGTCTTACCCCTATGTTCTTGATGACATTTTTTTCTTAAATTCCATATATATGTGTCAGCATACAGTATTTGTCTTTCTCTTTCTGACTTACTTCACTCTGTATGACAGACTCTAGGTCCATCCACCTCATTACAAATAGCTCAATTTCATTTCTTTTTATGGCTGAGTAATATTCCATTGTATATATGTGCCACATCTTCTTTATCCATTCATCTGTTGATGGACACTTAGGTTGCTTCCATGTCCTGGCTATTGTAAATAGAGCTGCAATGAACATTTTGGTACATGACTCTTTTTGAATTATGGTTTTCTCAGGGTATATGCCCAGTAGTGGGATTGCTGGGTCATATGGTAGTTCTATTTGTAGTTTTTTAAGGAACCTCCATACCGTTCTCCATAGTGGCTGTACCAATTCACATTCCCACCAGCAGTGCAAGAGTGTTCCCTGTTTTCCACACCCTCTCCAGCATTTATTGTTTCTAGATTTTTTGATGATGGCCATTCTGACTGGTGTGAGATGATATCTCATTGTAGTTTTGATTTGCATTTCTCTAATGAGTAAAGATGTTGAGCATCCTTTCATGTGTTTGTTGGCAGTCTGTATATCTTCTGTGGAGAAATGTCTATTTAGGTCTTCTGCCCATTTTTGGATTGGGTTGTTTGTTTTTTTGCTATTGAGCTGCATGAGCTGCTTATAAATTTTGGAGATTAATCCTTTGTCAGTTGCTTCATTTGCAAATATTTTCTCCCATTCTGAGGGTTGTCTTTTGGTCTTGTTTATGGTTTCCTTTGCTGTGCAAAAGCTTTTAAGTTTCATTAGGTCCCATGTGTTTATTTTTGTCTTTATTTCCATTTCTCTAGGAGGTGGGTCAAAAAGGATCTTGCTGTGATTTATGTCATAGAGTGTTCTGCCTATGTTTTCCTCTAGGAGTTTGATAGTGTCTGGCCTTACATTTAGGTCTTTAATCCATTTTGAGCTAATTTTTGTGTATGGTGTTAGGGAGTGATCTAATCTCATACTTTTACATGTCCCTGTCCAGTTTTCCCAGCACCACTTATTGAAGAGACTGTCCTTTCTCCACTGTACATTCCTGCCTCCTTTATCAAAGATAAGGTGACCATATGTCCGTGGGTTTATCTCTGGGCTTTCTATCCTGTTCCATTGATCTATCTTTCTGTTTTTGTGCCAGTACCATACTGTCTTGATTACTGTAGCTTTGTAGTATAGTCTGAAGTCAGGGAGCCTGATTCCTCCAGCTCCGTTTTTCGTTCTCAAGATTGCTTTGGCTATTCGGGGTCTTTTGTGTTTCCATACAAATTGTGAAATTTTTTGTTCTAGTTCTGTGAAAAATGCCATTGGTAGTTTGATAGGGATTGCATTGAATTTGTAGATTGCTTTGGGTAGTAGAGTCATTTTCACAATGTTGATTCTTCCAATCCAAGAACATGGTACATCTCTCCATCTATTTGTATCATCTTTAATTTCTTTCATCAGTGTCTTATAATTTTCTGCATACAGGTCTTTTGTCTCCTTAGGTAGGTTTATTCCTAGATATTTTATTCTTTTTGTTGCAATGGTAAATGGGAGTGTTTCCTTGATTTCACTTTCAGATTTTTCATCATTAGTATATAGGAATGCCAGAGATTTCTGTGCATTAATTTTGTATCCTGCAACTTTACCAAATTCATTGATTAGCTCTAGTAGTTTTCTGGTAGCATCTTTAGGATTCTCTATGTATAGTATCATGTCATCTGCAAACAGTGACAGCTTTACTTCTTCTTTTCCCATTTGGATTCCTTTTATTTCCTTTTCTTCTCTGATTGCTGTGGCTAAAACTTCCAAAACTATGTTGAATAAGAGTGGTGAGAGTGGGCAACCTTGTCTTGTTCCTGATCTTAGTGGAAATGGTTTCAGTTTTTCACCATTGAGGACGATGCTGGCTGTGGGTTTGTCATATATGGCCTTTATTATGTTGAGGAAAGTTCCCTCTATGCCTACTTTCTGCAGGGTTTTTATCATAAATGGGTGTTGAATTTTGTCAAAAGCTTTCTCTGCATCTATTGAGATGATCATATGGTTTTTCTCCTTCAGTTTGTTAATATGGTGTATCACGTTGATTGATTTGCATATATTGAAGAATCCTTGCATTCCTGGAATAAACCCCACTTGATCATGGTGTATGATCCTTTTAATGTTCTGTTGGATTCTGTTTGCTAGTATTTTGTTGAGGATTTTTGCATCTATGTTCATCAGTGATATTGGCCTGTAGTTTTCTTTCTTTGTGACATCCTTGTCTGGTTTTGGTATCAAGGTGATGGTGGCCTCGTAGAATGAGTTTGGGAGTGTTCCTCCCTCTGCTATATTTTGGAAGAGTTTCAGAAGGATAGGTGTTAGCTCTTCTCTAAATGCTTGATAGAATTCCCCTGTGAAGCCATCTGGTCCTGGGCTTTTGTTTGTTGGAAGATTTTTAATCACAGTTTCAATTTCAGTGCTTGTGATTGGTCTGTTCATATTTTCTATTTCTTCCTGATTCAGTCTTGGCAGGTTGTGCATTTCTAAGAATTTGTCCATTTCTTCCAGGTTGTCCATTTTATTGGCATAGAGTTGCTTGTAGTAATCTCTCATGATCTTTTGTATTTCTGCAGTGTCAGTTGTTACTTCTCCTTTTTCATTTCTAATTCTATTGATTTGAGTCTTCTCCCTTTTTTTCTTGATGAGTCTGGCTAATGGTTTATCAATTTTGTTTATCTTCTCAAAGAACCAGCTTTTAGTTTTATTGATCTTTGCTATCGTTTCCTTCATTTCTCTTTCATTTATTTCTGATCTGATTTTTATGATTTCTTTCCTTCTGCTAACTTTGGGATGTTTTTGTTCTTCTTTCTCTAATTGCTTTAGGTGCAAGGTTAGCTTGTTTATTCGAGATATTTCCTGTTTCTTAAGGTGGGATTGTATTGCCATAAACTTCCCTCTTAGAACTGCTTTTGCTGCATCCCATAGGTTTTGGGTCGTCCTGTCTCCATTGTCATTTGTTTCTAGGTATTTTTTAATTTCCTCTTTGATTTCTTCAGTGATCACTTCGTTATTAAGTAGTGTATTGTTTAGCCTCCATGTGTTTGTATGTTTTACAGCTCTTTTCCTGTAATTGATATCTAGTCTCATAGCATTGTGGTCGGAAAAGATACTTGATACAATTTCAATTTTCTTAAATTTACCAAGGCTTGATTTGTGACCCAAGATATGATCTATCCTGGAGAATGTTCCATGAGCACTTGAGAAAAATGTGTATTCTGTTGTTTTTGGATGGAATGTCCTATAAATATCAATTAAGTCTATCTTGTTTAATGTATCATTTAAAGCTTGTGTTTCCTTATTTATTTTCATTTTGGATGACCTGTCCATTGGTGAAAGTGGGGTGTTAAAGTCCCCTACTATGATTGTGTTACTGTCGATTTCTCCTTTTATGGCTGTTAATATTTCCCTTATGTATTGAGGTGCTCCTATGTTGGGTGCATAAATATTTACAATTGTTATATCTTCTTCTTGGATTGATCCCTTGATCATTATGTAGTGTCCTTCTTTGTCTCTTCTAGTAGTCTTTATTTTAAAGTCTATTTTGTCTGATATGAGAATTGCTACTCCAGCTTTCTTTTGGTTTCCATTTGCATGGAATATCTTTTTCCATCCCCTTACTTTCAGTCTGTATGTGTCTCTAGGTCTGAAGTGGGTCTCTTGTAGACAGCATATATATGGGTCTTGTTTTTGTATCCATTCAGCCAGTCTGTGTCTTTTGGTGGGAGCATTTAGTCCATTTACATTTAAGGTAATTATTGATATGTATGTTCCTATTCCCATTTCCTTAATTGCTTTGGGTTCGTTATTGTAGGTATTTTCCTTCTGTTGTGTTTCTTGCCTAGAGAAGTTCCTTTAGCATTTGTTGTAAAGCTGGTTTGGTGGTGCTGAACTCTCTCAGCTTTTGCTTGTCTGTAAAGGTTTTAATTTCTCCATCAAATCTGAATGAGATCCTTGCTGGGTAGAGTAATCTTGGTTGCAGGTTTTTCTCCTTCATCACTTTAAGTATGTCCTGCCACTCCCTTCTGGCTTGTAGAGTTTCTGCTGAGAGATCAGCTGTTATCCTGATGGGGATTCCCTTGTGTGTTATTTGTTGTTTTTGCCTTGCTGCTTTTAATATGTTTTCTTTGTGTTTAATTTTTGACAGTTTGATTAATATGTGTCTTGGTGTATTTCTCCTTGGATTTATTCTGTATGGGACTCTCTGTGCCTCCTGGACTTGATTAACTATTTCCTTTCCCATATTAGGGAAGTTTTCAACTATAATCTCTTCAAATATTTTCTCAGTCCCTTTCTTTTTCTCTTCTTCTTCTGGAACCCCTATAATTCGAATGTTGGTGCGTTTAATGTTGTCCCAGAGGTCTCTGAGACTGTCCTCTGTTCTTTTCATTCTTTTTTCTTTATTTTGCTGTGCAGCAGTTATTTCCACTATTTTATCTTCCACCTCACTTATCCGTTCTTCTGCCTCAGTTATTCTGCTATTGATCCCATCTAGAGTAATTTTTATTTCATTTATTGTGCTTTTAATCGATGCTTGATTCGTCTTTAGTTCTTCTAGGTCCTTGTTAACTGTTTCTTGCATTTTGTCTATTCTATTTCCAAGATTTTGGATCATCTTTACCATCATTATTCTGAATTCTTTTTCAGATAGACTGCCTATTACCTCTTCATTTGTTAGGTCTGGTGGGTTTTTATCTTGCTCCTTCTCCTGCTGTGTGTTTTTCTGTCTTCTCATTTTCCTTATGTTACTGTGTTTGGGGTCTCCTTTTTGCAGGCTGCAGGTTCGTAGTTCCCGTTGTTTTTGGTGTCTGTCCCCAGTGGCTAAGGTTGGTTTAGTGGGTTGTGTAGGCTTCTTGGTGGAGGGGACTACTGCCTGTGTTCTGGTGGATGAGGCTGGATCTTGTCTTTCTGGTGGGCAGGTCCACGTCTGGTAGTGTGTTTTGGGGTGTCTGCGGACTTTTTATGATTTGAGGCAGCCTCTCTGCTAATGGGTGGCGTTGTGTTCCTGTCTTGCTAGTTGTTTGGCATAGGGTGTCCAGCACTGTAGCTTGCTGGTCGTTGAGTGAAGCTGGGTGCTGGTGTTGAGATGGAGATCTCTGGAAGATTTTCGCCGTTTGATATTATGTGGAGCTGGGAGGTCTCTTGTGGACCAGTGTCCTGAAGTTCGCTCTCCCACCTCAGAAGCACAGCACTGACTCCTGGCTCCTCAATTTGGGATGATTTGTTGTCTATTCATGTATTCCACAGATGCAGGGTACATGAAGTTGATTGTGGAGCTTTAATCCGCTGCTTCTGAGGCTGCTGGGAGAGGTTTCCCTTTCTCTTTGTTCTCACAGCTCCTGGGTCTCAGCTTTGGATTTGGCCCCGCCTCTGCGTGTAGGTCGCCGGAGGGCGTCTGTTCTTCGCTCAGACAGGACAGGGTTAAAGGAGCAGCCTCTTCGGGGACTCTGGCTCACTCAGGCCGGGCGGGAGGGAGGGGCACGGAGTGCGGGGCGAGCCTGCAGCGGCAGAGGTAGGCGTGACGTTGCACCAGCCTGAGGCGCACCGTGCGTTCTCCCAGGGAAGCCGCCCCTGGATCTCGGGACCCCGGCAGTGGCAGGCTGCACAGGCTCCTGGAAGGGCGGTGTGGACAGTGACCTGCGCTCGCACGCAGGCTTCTTGGCGGCGGCAGCAGCAGCCCCAGCGTCCCACGCCCGTCTCTGGGCTCCGCGCTTTCAGCCGCGACTCGCGCCCGTCTCTGGAGCTCCTTTACGCGGAGCTCTTAATCCCCTCTCCTCGCGCACCAGGAAACCAAGAGGGAAGAAAAAGTCTCCTGCCTCTTCGGCAGCTCCAGAGTTTTCCCGGACTCCCTCCCGGCTAGCTGTGGCACATTAGCCCCCTTCAGGCTGTGTTCTCGCCGCCAGCCCCAGTCCTCTCCCTGCGCTCTGACCGAAGCCCGAGCCTCAGCTCCAGCGCCGCCCGCACTGGCGGGGGAGCAGACAAGCCTCTCGGGCTGGTGAGTGCCGCTCGGCACCGCTCTTCTGTGCGGGAATCTCTCTGCTTTGCCCTACCCAGGTATGTGGGGAGTTTCTTGCCTTTTGGGAGGTCTGGGGTCTTCTGCCAGCGTTCAGTAGGTGTTCTGTAGGAGTTGTTCCACGTGTAGCTGTATTTCTGGTGTATCTGTGGGGAGGAAGGTGATCTCCGCGTCTTACTCTTCCGCCATCTTACCCGGAAGTCCCCTGTATATTCTTTCCTTATGTTTTTTTTTTCCTTAATCAAACTGTGTCTTTTCAATCTTTTCAAAGTATATTCTTTGGACTACAGATGCTGCATTCTGAGGCTAGGACGTTCCGAGAATCCCAAGGGCAGACATGATGACCTTAAATGATTTCCTCTTGTGTCAGTTTTGGTAAACTTTAGGAGCTAGGAAATGGTCCCCTTTACAGAAATGTTCAAATTTACTGGCATTTCATATATTCTCTGCTGTAACATTGTCCTGACTCTCTCTGTATATTCTTTACTTATGTTTTTGTTTTCCTTAATCAAAGTGTGTCTTTTCAATCTTTTCAAAGTATATTCTTTGGACTTACTAAATCGCCTCAATTTTATACGTTTTCTGTTGTATTAAGTTCTGCTCATATCTTTTTTTATCTTTTTTCAACGTTCTCAGGGTTTATTGGTTTGATCTTCTGATGTCAATTAAAACACTTGGAAATTCATTTTAATAAATCTTTTTACTTATAAAGATTTGAACTTTGAAAGATTCCAACTTATTTTTAAGTTTCTAAGGGTCATGTTCTCTACATCGTTGCTGGCCTAAGCCTTAGTTCACCATATAGCAATGCATATATTGACATATTTTCCCCTCGACTTTCTGTGATTCCCTACATCTCACTTTTCTTTGCAGACAATCCATTTGAAATACCCTTAACTTATTTCACAGCCAATAATTCTTTGAAATAATGTGTATTTTTTAGAGAAATCTTCTTATATAATTAGGCAGAAAATCTGACCTGCCATAGTTTTCAAAACAGCATAATTTCACTCTTCTCAATGATTAATCTGTTGTATTACACAACCATTGTGTATTTAGCTTTATCAATGACATGTACTTTACAAATGTTTTAGAGATCCTACCAGTCTTTGAAAACATCCTTGTTCCTTGTTTCAGTTCCAGTTTTATGTATATTTTCTGCCTTGCACCTGATTATTCCAACATCTGATGGATGGCCTTGGGAATCTAATTCTGGTATTGATTGTTTTGGCTGATTGTCTCCCCTTGTAGCTGATTTCTTCATTATTGTGTAAATTTAGATCTTGTGCTCATGTTTAGCTTAACAGCTGACATTGTAAGAGGCTTAAGTGTGAACGCACCTAAGTTTCAGCAGATAGTCAGAAAAGATTTATTTGTGTCCCTCCAATGAGTTGCCCGCGAGGACCCCGCTTTCTAGAAGTGTTGGTCTAATACTCCCTCTAGAGGCAGGGGACTCAGACGAGGCTGCTTGTGGCCCCCAATCTGGGGCAGAGGCAGTGGGCGGCCTGTGGCCCGCGCAGGAGCCTCTCCGCATGTGTCCCAGGGACCGATCTGCCTGAAAACTTCGGTCACGTGGCAGGAAGCTAAGATGCCCGCACCTATTGTTAGCTGTGCAGGGAGGTGTACTGCACGGAGAGGTTCCACACACACTTCAAGTAAGAGGGCGGCCTGAGTGGAAAGGTGAGAGTTTGGGCAGCTGTGAAGACAAAAAAACCGCCCTTTGGCCTGGCCCTAAATTCTTGTGACATACCACTGGGCCTGCAGGGCTCTGAGGGCCATGCGTGGGCCACCTGCTCCCCAGCCATTTTTCAGTCACAGCAGAGATGGCCACACACACTTCCTCAGTGAGGGCAGTGTTCCAACCTCCCTCAGCACCCCCCCCTCTCCGCAGGTTACCATGGACAGCAGATGCTGCATTCTGAGGCCAGGGCGTTCCGAGAATGCCAAGGGCAGACATGATGACCTTAAATGATTTCCTCTTGTGTCAGTTTTGGTAAACTTTAGGAGCTAGCAAATGGTCCCCTTTACAGAAATGTTCAAATTTACTGGCATTTCATATATTCTCTGCTAGAACATTGTCCTCACTCTTTCTGTATATTCTTTACTTATGTTTTTGTTTTCCTTAATCAAAGTGCGTCTTTTCAATCTTTTCAAAGAATATTCTTTGGACTTACTAAATCACCTCAATTTTATACGTTTCCTGTTGTATTAAGTTCTGCTCATATCTTTATTTATCTTTATTCTATGTTCTCAGGGTATATTGGTTTGATCTTCTGATGTCAATTAAAACACTTGGTTATTCATTTTAATAAATCTTTTTACTTATAAAGATTTGAACTTTTGAAGATTCCAACTTACTTGTAAGTTTCTAAGGGTCAGGTCCACTACATTGTTGCTGGCCTAAGGCTTATTTCAACATATAGCAATGTATATATTGACATATTTTCCCCTCGACTTTCTGTGATTCCCTACATCTCACCTTTCTTTGCAGACAAGCCATTTGAAATACCCTTAACTTATTTCACAGCCAATAAGTCTTTAAAATAATGTGTGTTTTTAAGATAAATCTTCTTACATAATTAGCCAGAAAATCTGACCTGCCATAGTCATAAAAACAGCATAATTTCACTCTTCTCAATGATTAATCTGTTGTATTTCACAACCATTGAGTATTTAGCTTTATCAATGACATGTACTTTAAAAATGTTTTAGAGATCCTACCAGTCTGAGAACATCCTTGTTCTTTGTTTCAGTTCCAGTTTTATGTATATTTCCTGCCTTGCACCTGATTCTTCCAACATCTGATGGATGGCCTTGGGAATCTAATTCTGGTATTGATTGTTTTGGCTGATTGTCTCCCCTTGTAGCTGATTGCTTCATTATTGTGTAAATTGAGATCTTGAGCTCATGTTTAGCTAAACAGGTGACCTTGTAAGAGGCTTAGGTGTGAACGCTCCTAAGTTTCAGCAGAAAGTCGGCAAAGATTTATTTGTGTCCCTCCAATGAGTTGCCCGCGAGAACCCCGTTTTCTTGAAGTGTTGGTCCAATACTCCCTCTAGAGGCAGGGGCCTCAGACAGGGCTGCTTTCCGTCCCCTGATCTGGGGCAGGGTCAGTGGGCGCCCTGTGGCCCGGGCAGGAGCCTCTCCGCGTGTGTCCCAAGGACCCATCTGCCTGCAAACTTCGGTCACCTGGCAGGAAGCTACGATGCCCGCACCTAAGGTTAGCTGTGCAGCGAGGTGTACTGTGCGGACAGGTTCCACACACACTTCAAGTAAGAGGGCGGCCTGAGTGGAAAGGTGAGAGTTTGGGCAGCTGTGCAGACAAAGAAGGTGCCCTTTGTCCTGGGCCTAAATGCTTGTGACACCCCACAGGGCCTGCCGGGCTCTGAGGGCCCGGCACTGGGCACCCTGCTCCCCGGCCCCTTGTTCAGTCACAGCAGAGATGGCCACACCCAGTCCCTCATAGCGGGCAGTGTTCCAACCTCCCTCAACCCCGCCCCCTCTCCAAAGGTTACCATGGACTACAGATGCTGCATTCTGAGGCCAGGAGATTCCGAGAATGCCAAGGGCAGACATGATGACCTTAAATGATTTCCTCTTGTGTCAGTTTTGGTAAACTTTAGGAGCTAGGAAATAGTCCTCTTTACAGAAATGTTCAAATTTACTGGCATTTCATATATTCTCTGCTATAACATTGTCATCACTCTTTCTGTATATTCTTTAGTTATGTTTTTGTTTTCCTTAATCAAAGTGTGTCTTTTCAATCTTTTCAAAGAATATTCTTTGGACTTACTAAATCACCTCAATTTTATACGTTTTCTGTTGTATTAAGTTCTGCTCATATCTTTATCTTTTCTCTATGTTCTCAGGGTTTATGGGTTTGATCTTCTAATGTTTAATAAAACAGTTGGTTATTCATTTTAATAAAACTTTTTACTTATAAAGATTTGAACTTTTGAAGATTCCAACTTACTTGTAAGTTTCTAAGGGTCAGGTCCGCTACATTGTTGCTGGCCTAAGGCTTATTTCAACATATAGCAATGTATATATTGACATATTTTCCCCTCGACTTTCTGTGATTCCCTACATCTCACCTTTCTTTGCAGACAAGCCATTTGAAATACCCTTAACTTATTTCACAGCCAATAAGTCTTTGAAATAATGTGTGTTTTTTAGGCAAAACTTCTTATATAATTAGGCAGAAAATCTGACCTGCCATAGGTTTCAAAACAACATAATTTCACTCTTCTCAATGATTAATCTGTTGTAATATACAATCATTGAGTATTTAGTTTTATCAATGACAGGTACCTTAAAAAAGTTTTAGAGATCCAACCAGTCTTTGAAAACATCCTTGTTCCTTGTTTCAGTTCCAGTTTTATGTATATTTTCTGCCTTCAACCAGATTATTACAACATCTGATGGATGGCCTTGGGAATCTAATTCTGGTATTGATTGTTTTGGCTGATTGTCTCCCCTTGTAGCTGATTTCTTCATTATTGTGTAAATTTAGATCTTGAGCTCATGTTTAGCTAAACAGGTGACCTTGTAAGAGGCTTAGGTGTGAACGCTCCTAAGTTTCAGCAGAAAGTCGGCAAAGATTTATTTGTGTCCCTCCAATGAGTTGCCCGCGAGAACCCCGTTTTCTAGATGTGTTGGTCTAATACTCCGTCTAGAGGCAGTGGACTCAGAGAGGGCTTCTTTCCGTCCCCCGATCTGGGGCAGGGTCAGTGGGCGCCCTGTGGCCCGGGCAGGAGCCTCTCCGCGTGTGTCCCAAGGACCCATCTGCCTGCAAACTTCGGTCACCTGGCAGGAAACTACGATGCCCGCACCTAAGGTTAGCTGTGCAGAGAGGTGTACTGCGTGGACATGTTCCACACACACTTCAAGTAAGAGGGCGGCCTGAGTGGAAAGGTGAGAGTTTGGGCAGCTGTGCAGACAAAGAATGTGCCCCTTGTCCTGGGCCTAAATGCTTGTGACACCCCACAGGGCCTGCCGGGATCTGAGGGCCATGTCCTGGGCCCCTGCTCTCCTGCCCTTTGTTCAGTCACAGCAGAGATGGCCACACCCACTCCCTCAGTGAGGGCAGTGTTCAAACCTCCCTCAGCCCCGCCCCCTCTCCACAGGTTACCATGGACTACAGATGCTGCATTCTGAGGCTAGGACGTTCCGAGAATCCCAAGGGCAGACATGATGACCTTAAATGATTTCCTCTTGTGTCAGTTTTGGTAAACTTTAGGAGCTAGGAAATGGTCCCCTTTACAGAAATGTTCAAATTTATTGGCATTTCATATATTCTCTGCTAGAACATTGTCCTGACTCTTTCTGAATATTCTTTACCTATGTTTTTGTTTTTCTTAATCAAAGTGTGTCTTTTCAATCTTTTCAAAGAATATTCTTTGGACTTACTAAATCACCTCAATTTTATACGTTTTCTGTTGTATTCAGTTCTGCTCATATCTTTATTTATGTTTTTTCTATGTTCTCAGGGATTATTGGTTTGATCTTCTGATGTCAATTAAAACACTTGGTTATTCATTTTAATAAATCTTTTTACTTATAAAGATTTGAACTTTTGAAGATTCCAACTTACTTGTAAGTTTCTAAGGGTCAGGTCCACTACATTGTTGCTGGCCTAAGGCTTAGTTCACCATATAGCAATGTATATATTGACATATTTTCCCCTCGACTTTCTGTTTTTCCCTACATCTCACCTTTCTCTGCAGACAAGCCATTTGAAATACACATAACTTATTTCACAGCCAATACGTCTTTGAAATAAGGTGTGTTTTTTAGATAAATCTTCTTATATAATTAGGCAGAAAATCTGACTTGCCATAGGTTTCAAAACAGCATAATTTCACTCTTCGCAATGATTAATCTGTTGTAATACACAACCTTTGAGTACTTAGCTTTATCAATGACATGTACTTTAAAAATGTTTTAAAGATCCTACCAGTCTCTGAAAACATCCTTGTTCCTTGTTTCAGTTCCAGTTTTATGTATATTTTCTTCCTTGCACCTGATTATTCCAACATCTGATGGATGGCCTTGGGAATCTAATTCTGGTATTGATGGTTTTTGCTGATTGTCTCCCCTTGTAGCTGATTTCTTCATTATTGTGTAAATTTAGATCATGAGCTCATGTTTAGCTAAACAGCTGACCTTGTAAGTGGCTTATCTGTGAATGCTCGTAAGTTTCAGCAGAAAGTAGGCAAAGATTTATTTGTGTCCCTCCAATGAGTTGCCTGCGAGGACCCCGTTTTCTAGAACAGTTGGTCCAATACACCCTCTAGAGGCAGGGGACTCAGACAGGGCTGCTTTGTGGGCCCGAATATGGAGCAGGGGCAGTGGGCGGCCTGTGGCCCTGGTAGGAGCCCCTCTGTGTGTGTCCCAGGGACCCATCTGCCTGCAAACTTCAGTCACATGGCAAGAAGCTACGATGCCCAGACCTATGGTTAGCTGTGCAGTGAGGTGTACTGCGCGGACACGTTCCACACACACTTCAAGTAAGAGGGGGGCCTGAGTGGAAAGGTGAGACTTTAGGCAGCTGTGCAGACAAAGAAGGCGCCCTTTGGCCTGGGCCTAAAAGCTTGTGACACCCCAATGTGCCTGCCGGGCTCTGAGGGCCCTGCCCTTGCTCCGTGGCTCCACTGCCCTTTGTTCAGTCACAACAGAGATGGCCACACAAACTCCCTAAGTGAGGGCAGTGTTCCAACCTCCCTCAGCCCCGCCCCTTCTCCGCAGGTTACAATGGACTACAGATGCTGCATTCTGAGGCCAGGGCGTTCCGAGAATACCAAGGGCAGACATGATGACCTTAAATGATTTCCTCTTGTGTCAGTTTTGGTAAACTTTAGGGGCTAGGAAATGGTCCTCTTTACAGAAATGTTCAAATTTACTGGCATTTCATATATTCTCTGCTATAACATTGTTCTGATTCTTTCTCTATATTCTGTACTTATGTTTTTGTTTTCCTTAATCAAAGTGTGTCTTTTAAATCTTTTCAAAGCATATTCTTTGCACTTACTAAATCACCTCAATTTTAAACGTTTTCTGTTGTAAAAAGTTCTGCGCATATCTTTATTTTTCTTTTTTCTATGTTCTCAGGGTTTATTGTTTTGATCTTCTGATGTCAATTAAAACACTTGGTTATTCATTTTAATAAATCTTTTTACTTATAAAGATTTGAACTTTTGAAGATTCCAGCTTACCTGTAAGTTTCTAAGGGTCAGGTCCTCTACATTGTTGCTTGCCTAAGGCTTAGCTCAACATATAGCAATGTATATTTTGACATATTTTCCCCTCGACTTTCTGTGATTCCCTACATCTCACCTTTCTTTGCAGACAAGCCATTTGAAATACCCTTAACTTATTTCACAGCCAATAAGTCTTTGAAATAATGTGTAATTTTTAGAGAAATCTTCTTATATAATTAGGCAGAAAATATCACCTGCCATAATTTTTAAAACAGTATAATTTCACTCTTCTCAATGATTAATCTGTTGTAATGCACAACCTTTGAGTACTTAGCTTTTTCAATGACATGTACTTTAAAAATGTTTTAAAGATCCTACCAGTCTTTGAAAACATCCTTTTTCCTTGTTTCAGTTCCAGTTTTATGTATGTTTCCAGCCTTGCACCGGATGATTCCAACATCTGATGGATGGCATAGGGAATCTAATTCCGCTATTGATGGTTTTTGCTGATTGTCTCCCCTTGTAGCTGATTTCTTCATTATTGTGTAAATTTAGATCATGAGCTCATGTTTAGCTAAACAGCTGACCTTGTAAGTGGCTTATGTGTGAACGCTCGTAAGTTTCAGCAGAAAGTCGGGAGAGATTTATTTGTGTCCCTCCAAAGAGTTTCCCGTGAGGACACCGTTTTCTAGGTGAGTTGGTCCAATACTCCCTCTAGAGGCAGCGGACTCAGAGAGGGTTTGTTTGCAGCCCCCAATCTGGGGCAGGGGCAGTGGGCGGCATGTTGCCCAGGTAGGAGCCTCTCCGCATGTGTCCCAGAGACCCATGTGCCTGCGAACTTCAGTCAACTGGCAGGAAGCTACGATGTCGAGACCTATGGTTAGCTGTGCAGCGAGGAGTACTGCGCAGACACGTTCCACACACACTTCAAGTAAGAGGGCGGCCTGAGTGGAAAGGTGAGAGTTTGGGCAGATGTGCAGACAAAGAAGGAGCCCTTTGGATTCGGCCTAAATGCGTGTGACACCCCACTGGGCCTGCCGGGCTCTGAGGGCCCTGCCCTCGATCCATGGATCAACTGCCCTTTGATCAGTCACAGCAGAGATGGCCACACCCACTCCCTCAGTGAGGGCAGTGTTCCAATCTCCCTCAGCCCCGCCCCTTCTCCGCAGGTTACCATGGATTACAGATGCTGCATTCTTAGGCCAGGGCGTTTTGAGAAGGACAAGGGCAGACATGATGACCTTAAATGATTTCCTCTTGTGTCAGTTTTGGTAAAATTTAGGGGCTAGGTAATGGTCCTCTTTACAGAAATGTTCAAATTTACTGACATTTCATATATTCTCTGCTATAACTTTGTTCTGAATCTTTCTCTATATTCTTTACTTATGTTTTTGTTTTCCTTAATCAAAGTGTGTCTTTTAAATCTTTTCAAAGAATATTCTTTGCACTTACTAAATCACCTCAATTTTATACGTTTTCTGTTGTATTAAGTTCTGCTCATATCTTTATTTATCTTTTTTCTATGTTCTCAGGTTTTATTGCTTTGATCTTCTGATGTCAATTAAAACACTTGATTATTCATTTTAATAAATCTTTTTACTTATAAAGATTTGAACTTTTGAAGATTCCAGCTTACTTGTAAGTTTCTAAGGGTCAGGTCCTCTACATTGTTGCTGGCCTAAGGCTTAGTTCAACATATAGCAATGTATATATTGACATATTTTCCCCTCGACTTTCTGGGATTCCCTGCATCTCACCTTTCTTTGCAGACAAGCCATGTGAAATACCCTTAACTTATTTCACAGCCAATAAGTCTTTGAAATAATGTGTAATTTTTAGATAAATCTCCTTATATAATTAGGCAGAAAATCTGACCTGCCATAGTTTTCAAAACAGCATAATTTCACTCTTCTCAATGATTAATCTGTTGTATTACACAACCTTGGAGTACTTAGCTTTATCAATAACATGTACTTTAAAAATGTTTTAAAGATCCTACCAGTCTTTGAAAACATCCTTGTTCCTTGTTTCGGTTCCAGTTTTATGTATATTTCCAGCCTTGCACTGGATGATTCAAACATCTGATTTATGGCCTTGTGAATCTAATTGTGGTATTGATGGTTTTTGCTGATTGTCTCCCCTTGTAGCTGATTTCTTCATTATTGTGTAAATTTAGATCATGAGCTCATGTTTAGCTAAACAGCTGACCTTGTAAGTGGCTTATGTGTGAACGCTCATAAGTTACAGCAGAAATTCGGCAAAGATTTATTTGTGTCCCTCCAATGAGTTTCCCGTGAGTACACCGTTTTCTAGGAGAGTTGGTCCAATACTCCCTCTAGAGGCAGCGGGCTCAGACAGGGTTTGTTTGCAGCCCCCAATCTGGGGCAGGGGCAGTGGGCGGCCTGTTGCCCAGGTAGGAGCCTCTCCGCATGTGTCCCAGAGACCCATGTGCCTGCGAACTTCAGTCAACTGGCAGGAAGCTACGATGTCGAGACCTATGGTTAGCTGTGCAGCGAGGAGTACTGCGCAGACACGTTCCACACACACTTCAAGTAAGAGGGCGTCCTGAGTGGAAAGGTGAGAGTTTGGCCAGGTGTGCAGACAAAGAAGGCGACCTTTGGCCTTGGCCTAAATGCTTGTGACACCCCACATGGCCTGCCGGGCTCTGAGGGCCCGGCACTGGGCACCCTGCTCCCCGGCCCCTTGTTCAGTCACAGCAGAGATGGCCACACCCAGTCCCTCATAGCGGGCAGTGTTCCAACCTCCCTCAACCCCGTCCCCTCTCCACAGGTTACCATGGACTACAGATGCTGCATTCTGAGGCCAGGAGATTCCGAGAATGCCAAGGGCAGACATGATGACCTTAAATGATTTCCTCTTGTGTCAGTTTTGGTAAACTTTAGGAGCTAGGAAATAGTCCTCTTTACAGAAATGTTCAAATTTACTGGCATTTCATATATTCTCTGCTATAACATTGTCATCACTCTTTCTGTATATTCTTTAGTTATGTTTTTGTTTTCCTTAATCAAAGTGTGTCTTTTCAATCTTTTCAAAGAATATTCTTTGGACTTACTAAATCACCTCAATTTTATACGTTTTCTGTTGTATTAAGTTCTGCTCATATCTTTATCTTTTCTCTATGTTCTCAGGGTTTATGGGTTTGATCTTCTAATGTTTAATAAAACAGTTGGTTATTCATTTTAATAAAACTTTTTACTTATAAAGATTTGAACTTTTGAAGATTCCAACTTACTTGTAAGTTTTTAAGGGTCAGGTCCGCTACATTGTTGCTGGCCTAAGGCTTATTTCAACATATAGCAATGTATATATTGACATATTTTCCCCTCGACTTTCTGTGATTCCCTACATCTCACCTTTCTGTGCAGACAAGCCATTTGAAATACCCTTAACTTATTTCACAGCCAATAAGTCTTTAAAATAATGTGTGTTTTTTAGGCAAAACTTCTTATATAATTAGGCAGAAAATCTGACCTGCCATAGGTTTCAAAACAACATAATTTCACTCTTCTCAATGATTAATCTGTTGTAATACACAACCTTTGAGTATATAGTTTTATCAATGACAGGTACCTTAAAAATGTTTTATAGATCCTACCCGTCTTTGAAAACATCCTTGTTCCTTGTTTCAGTTCCAGTTTTATGTATATTTTGTGCCTTCAACCAGATTATTACAACATCTGATGGATGGCCTTGGGAATCTAATTCTGGTATTGATTGTTTTGGCTGATTGTCTCCCCTTGTAGCTGGTTTCTTCATTATTGTGTAAATTTAGATCTTGAGCTCATGTTTAGCTAAACAGGTGACCTTGTAAGAGGCTTATGTGTGAACGCTCCTAAGTTTCAGCAGAAAGTCGGCAAAGATTTATTTGTGTCCCTCCAATGAGTTGCCCGCGAGAACCCCGTTTTCTAGAAGTGTTGGTCTAATACTCCCTCTAGAGGCAGTGGACTCAGAGAGGGCTGCTTTCCGTCCCCCGATCTGGGGCAGGGTCAGTGGGCGCCCTGTGGGCCGGGCAGGAGCCCCTCCGCGTGTGTCCCAAGGACCCATCTGCCTGCAAACTTCGGTCACCTGGCAGGAAGCTACGATGCCCGCACCTAAGGTTAGCTGTGCAGCGAGGTGTACTGCGTGGACAGGTTCCACACACACTTCAAGTAAGAGGGCGGCCTGAGTGGAAAGGTGAGAGTTTGGGCAGCTGTGCAGACAAAGAAGGTGCCCTTTGTCCTGGGCCTAAATGCTTGTGACACCCCACAGGGCCTGCCGGGCTCTGAGGGCCATGTCCTGGGCCCCTGCTCCCCTGACCTTTGTTCAGTCACACCAGAGATGGCCACAACCACTCCCTCAGTGAGGGCAGTGTTCCAACCTCCCTCAGCCCCGCCCCCTCTCCTCAGGTTACCATGGACTACAGATGCTGCATTCTGAGGCTAGGACGTTCCGAGAATCCCAAGAGCAGACATGATGACCTGAAATGATTTCCTCTTGTGTCAGTTTTGGTAAACTTTAGGAGCTAGGAAATGGTCCCCTTTACAGAAATGTTCAAATTTACTGGCATTTCATATATTCTCTGCTAGAACATTGTCCTGACTCTTTCTGAATATTCTTTACCTATGTTTTTGTTTTCCTTAATCAAAGTGTGTCTTTTCAATCTTTTCAAAGAATATTCTTTGGACTTACTAAATCACCTCAATTTTATACGTTTTCTGTTGTATTAAGTTCTGGTCATATCTTTATTTATCTTTTTTCTATGTTCTCAGTGATTATTGGTTTGATCTTCTGATGTCAATTAAAACACTTGGTTATTCATTTTAATAAATCTTTTTACTTATAAAGATTAGAACTTTTGAAGATTCCAACTTACTTGTAAGTTTCTAAGGGTCAGGTCCACTACATTGTTGCTGGCCTAAGGCTTAGTTCACCATATAGCAATGTATATATTGACATATTTTCCCCTCGACTTTCTGTTTTTCCCTACATCTCACCTTTCTTTGCAGACAAGCCATTTGAAATACACTTAACTTATTTCACAGCCAATACGTCTTTGAAATAAGGTTTGTTTTTTAAATAAATCTTCTTATATAATTAGGCAGAAAATCTGACTTGCCATAGGTTTCAAAACAGCATAATTTCACTCTTCTCAATGATTAATCTGTTGTAATACAGAACCTTTGAATATTTATCTTTATCAATGACATGAACTTTAAAAATGTTTTAGAGATCCTACCAGCCTTTGAAAACATCCTTGTTCCTTGTTTCAGTTCCAGTTTTATGTATATTTCCTGCCTTGCACCTGATTATTCCAACATCTGATGGATGGCCTTGGGAATCTAATTCTGGTATTGATTGTTTTGGCTGATTGTCTCCCCTTGTAGCTCATTTCTTCATTATTGTGTAAATTTACATCATGAGCTCATGTTTAACTAAACGGCTGACCTTGTAAGAGGCTTAGGTGTGAACGCTCCTACGTTTCAGCAGAAAGTCGGCAAAGATTTATTTGTGTCCCTCCAATGAGTTGCCCGCGAGAACCCTGTTTTCTAGAAGTGTTGGTCCAATACTCCCTTTATAGGCAGGGGACTCTGACAGGGCTGCTTTGCAGCTCCCGATCTGGGGCAGATACAGTGGGCAGCCTGTGGCCCGGGCAGGAACCTCTCCGCGTGTGTTCCAGGGACCCATCTGCCTGCAAACTTCGGTCACCTGGCAGGAAGCTACGATGCCCGCACCTAAGGTTAGCTGTGCAGCGAGGTTTACTGCGTGGACAGGTTTCACACACACTTCAAGTAAGAGGGCGTCCTGAGTGGAAAGGTGAGTGTTTGGCCAGCTGTGCAGAAAAAGAAGGCGCCCTTTGGCCTGGGCCTAAATGCTTGTGACACCCCACAGGGCCTGCCGGGCTCTGAGGGCCCTGCCCTGGGCACACTGCTCCCCGGCCCTTTGTTCAGTCACAGCAGAGATGGCCACACCCACTCCCTCAGTGAGGGCAGTGTTCCAACCTCACTCAGCCCCGCCCCCTCTCTGCAGGTTACCATGGACTACAGATGCTGCATTCTGAGGCCAGGGCGTTCCGAGAATGCCAAGGGCAGACATGATGACCTTAAATGATTTCCTCTTGTGTCAGTTTTGGTAAACTTTCGGAGCTAGGAAATGTTCCCCTTTACAGAAATGTTCAAATTTACTGACATTTCATATATTCTCTGCTAGAACATTGTCCTGACTCTTTCTGTATATTCTTTCCTTATGTTTTTGTTTTCCTTAATCAAAGTGTGTCTTTTCAATATTTTCAAAGAATATTCTTTGGACTTACTAAATCACCTCAATTTAATACGTTTTCTATTGTATTAAGTTCTGCTCATATCTTTATTTATCTTTTATCTATGTTCTCAGGGTTTATTGGTTTGATCTTCTGATGTCAATTAAAACACTTTGTTATTCATTTTAATAAATCTTTTTACTTATAAAGATTTGAACTTTTGAAGATTCCAACTTAGTTGTAAGTTTCTAATGGTCAGGTCCGCTACATTGTTGCTGGCCTAAGGCTTAGTTCAACATATAACAATGTATATATTGACATATTTTCCCCTTGACTTTCTGTGATTCCCTACATCTCACCTTTTTTGCAGACAAGGCTTTTGAAATACCCTTAACTTATTTCACAGCCAATAAGTCTTTAAAATAATGTGTGTTTTTTAGGCAAAACTTCTTATATAATTAGGCAGAAAATCTGACCTGCCATAGGTTTCAAAACAACATAATTTCACTCTTCTCAATGATTAATCTGTTGTAATACACAATCATTGAGTATTTAGTTTTATCAATGACAGGTACCTTAAAAATGTTATAGAGATCCAACCAGTCTTTGAAAACATCCTTGTTCCTTGTTTCAGTTCCAGTTTTATGTATATTTCCTGCATTGCACCTGATTATTCCAACATCTGATGGATGGCCTTGGGAATCTAATTCTGGTATTGATTGTTTTGGCTGATTGCCTCCCCTTGTAGCTGATTTCTTCATTATTGTGCAAATTTAGATCTTGAGCTCATGTTTAGCTAAACAGGTGACCTTGTAAGAGGCTTAGGTGTGAACGCTTCTAAGTTTCAGCAGAAAGTCGGCAAAGATTTATTTGTGTCCCTCCAATGAGTTGCCCGCGAGAACCCCGTTTTCTAGAAGTGTTGGTCCAATACTCCCTCTAGAGGCAGGGGACTCAGACAGGGCTGCTTTCCATCCCCCGATCAGGGGCAGGGTCATTGGGCGCCCTGTGGCCCGGGCAGGAGCCTCTCCGCGTGTGTCCCAAGGACCCATCTGCATGCAAACTTCGGTCACCTTGAAGGAAGCTACGATGCCCGCACCTAAGGTTAGCTGTGCAGCGAGGTGTACTGCGCGGACAGGTTCCACACACACTTCAAGTAAGAGGGCGGCCTGAGTGGAAAGGTGAGAGTTTGGGCAGCTGTGCAGACAAAGAAGGTGCCTTTGGCCTGGGCCTAAATGCTTCTGACACCCCACTGGGCCTGCCGGGCTCTGAGGGCCCTGTCTTGGGCCCCTGCTCCCCTGCACTTTGTTCAGTCACACCAGAGATGGCCACACCCACTCCCTCAGTGAGGGCAGTGTTCCAACCTCCCTCAGCCCCGCCCCCTCTCCGCAGGTTACAATGGAATTCAGATGCTGCATTTTGGGGCTAGGACGTTCCGAGAATCCCTAGGGCAGACATGATGACCTTAAATGATTACCTCTTGTGTCACTTTTGGTAAACTTTAGGAGCTAGGAAATGGTCCCCTTTACAGAAATGTTCAAATTTACTGGCATTTCATATATTTTCTGCTAGAACATTGTCCTGACTCTTTCTGTATATTCTTTACTTATGTTTCTGTGATTCCCTACATCTCACTTTTCTTTGCAGACAAGCCATTTGAAATACCCTTAACTTATTTCACAGCCAATAAGTCTTTGAAATAATGTGTATTTTTTAGAGAAATCTTCTTATATAATTAGGCAGAAAATCTGACCTGCCATAGTTTTCAAAACAGCATAATTTCACTCTTCTCAATGATTAATATGTTGTATTACACAACCTTTGGGTACTTAGGTTTATCAATGACATGTACTTTAAAAATGTCTTAAAGATCCTACCAGTCTTTGAAAACATTGTTGTTCCTTGTTTCAGTTCCAGTTTTATGTATATTTCCTGCCTTGCACCTGATTATTCCAACATCTGATGGATGGCCTTGGGAATCTAATTCTGGTATTGATGGTTTTTGCTGATTGTCTCCCCTTGTACCTGATTTCTTCATTATTGTGTAAATTTAGATCATGAGCTCATGTTTAGCTAAACAGCTGACCTTGTAAGAGGCTTAGGTGTGAACGCTCGTAAGTTTCAGCAGAAAGTAGGCAAAGATTTATTTGTGTCCCTCCAATGAGTTGCCCTCGAGGACGCCGTTTTCTAGAAGACTTGGTGTAATATTCCCTCTAGAAGCAGGGAATTCAGACAGGGCCGCTTTGCGGCCCTCAATCTGGGGCAGGGGCAGTGGGCGGCCTGTGGACCAGATAGGACCCTCTCCGCGTGTGTCTCCGGGAACAATCTGCCTGCGAACTTCAGTCACCTGGCAGGAAGGTACGATGCCCAGACGTATGGTTAGCTGTGCAGCGAGGTGTACTGCGCGGACACGTTCCACACACACTTCAAGTAAGAGGGCGGCCTGAGTGGAAAGTGAGAGTTTGGGCAGCTGTGCAGACAAAGAAGGCACACTTTGGCCTGCGCCTAAATGATTGTGACACCCCACTGGGCCTGCCAGGCTCTGAGGACCCTGCCCTGCGTCCCTGGCTCCACTGTCCTTTGATCAGTCACTGCAGAGATGGCCAGACCCACTCCCTCAGTGAGGGCAGTGTTCAAACCTGCCTCAGCCCCGCCCCTTCTCCGCAGGATACCATGGACTACAGATGCTGCATTCTTAGGCAAGGGCGTTCTGAGAAACCCAAGGGCAGACATGATGACCTTAAATGATTTCCTCTTGTGTCAGTTTTGGTAAACTTTAGGGGCTAGGAAATGGTCCTCTTTACAGAAATGTTCAAATTTACAGGCATTTCATATATTCTCTGCTATAACATTGTTCTGAATCTTTCTCTATATTCTTTACTTATGTTTTTGTTTTCCTTAATCAAAGTGTGTCTTTTAAATCTTTGCAAAGAATATTCTTTGGACTTACTAAATCTCCTCAATTTTATACGTTTTCTGATGTATTAAGTTCTGCTCATGTCTTTATTTATCTTTTTTCTATGGTCTTAGGGTTTATTGGTTTGTTCTTCTGATGTCAATTAAAACACTTGGTTATTCATTTTAATAAATCTTTTTCCTTATAAAGATTTGAACTTTGGAAGATTCCAGCTTACTTGTAAGTTTCTAAGGGTAAGGTACTTTACATTGTTGCTGGCCTAAGGCTTAGTTCACCATATAGCAATGTATATATTGAAATATTTTCCCCTCGACTTTCTGTGGTTCCCTACATCTCACCTTTCTTTGCAGACAAGCCATTTGAAATACCCTTAACTTATTTCACAGCCAATAAGTCTTTGAAATAATGTGTAATTTTTAGATAAATCTTCTTATATAATTAGGCAGAAAATCTGAACTGCCATAGTTTTCAAAACAGCATAATTTCACTCTTCTCAATGATTAATATGTTGTATTACACAACCTTTGGGTACTTAGATTTATCAATGACATGTACTTTAAAAATGTCTTAAAGATCCTACCAGTCTTTGAAAACATTGTTGTTCCTTGTTTCAGTTCCAGTTTTATGTATATTTCCTGCCTTGCACCTGATTATTCCAACATCTGATGGATGGCCTTGGGAATCTAATTCTGGTATTGATGGTTTTTGCTGATTGTCTCCCCTTGTACCTGATTTCTTCATTATTGTGTAAATTTAGATCATGAGCTCATGTTTAGCTAAACAGCTGACCTTGTAAGAGGCTTAGGTGTGAACGCTCGTAACTTTCAGCAGAAAGTTGGCAAACATTTATTTCTGTCCCTCCAATGAGTTCCCCACGAGGACCCCGTTTTCTAGAAGACTTGGTCCAATACTCCCTCTAGAGGCAGTGGATTAAGACAGGGCTGGTTTGCGGCCCCCAATCAGGGGAAGGGGCAGTGGGCGGCCTGTGGCCCTGGTAGGAGCCCCTCCGTGTGTGTCCCAGGGACACATCTGCCTGCAAACTTCAGTCACATGGCAGGAAGCTACGATGCCCAGACCTATGGTTAGCTGTGCAGTGAGGTGTACTGCGCGGACACGTTCCACACACACTTCAAGTAAGAGGGGGGCCTGAGTGGAAAGGTGAGACTTTAGGCAGCTGTGCAGACAAAGAAGGCGCCCTTTGGCCTGGGCCTAAAAGCTTGTGACACCCCACTGTGCCTGCCGGGCTCTGAGGGCCCTGCCCTTGCTCCGTGGCTCCACTGCCCTTTGTTCAGTCACAACAGAGATGGCCACACAAACTCCCTAAGTGAGGGCAGTGTTCCAACCTCCCTCAGCCCCGCCCCTTCTCCGCAGGTTACAATGGACTACAGATGCTGCATTCTGAGGCCAGGGCGTTCCGAGAATACCAAGGGCAGACATGATGACCTTAAATGATTTCCTCTTGTGTCAGTTTTGGTAAACTTTAGGAGCTAGGAAATGGTCCCCTTTACAGAAATGTTCAAATTTACTGGCATTTCATATATTCTCTGCTAGAACATTGTCCTCACTCTTTCTGTATATTCTTTCCTTATGTTTTTGTTTTCCTTATTCAAAGTGTGTCTTTTCAATCTTTTCAAAGAATATTCTTTGGACTTACTAAATCACATCAATTTTATACGTTTTCTGTTGTATTAAGTTCTGCTCATATCTTTATTTATCTTTTTTCTATGTTCTCACGGTTTATTGGTTTGATCTTCTGATGTCAATTAAAACACTTGGTTATTCATTTTAATAAAACTTTTTAATTATAAAGATTTGAACTTTTGAAGATTCCAGCTTACTTGTAAGTTTCTAAGGGTCAGGTCCTCTACATTGTTGCTGGCATAAGGCTTAGTTCACCATATACTAATGTATATATTGACATATTTTCCCCTAGACTTTCTGTGATTCCCTACATCTCACCTTTCTTTGCAGACAAGCCATTTGAAATACCCTTAACTTATTTCACTGTCAATAAGTCTTTGAAATAATGTGTAATTTGTAGGTAAATATTCTTATATAATTAGCCAGAAAATCTGACCTGCCGTAGTTTTCAAAACAGCATAATTTCACTCTTCTCATTGATTAATCTGTTGTAATACACAACCTTTGAGTACTTAGCTTTATCAATGACATGTACTTTAAAAATGTTTTAAAGATCCTACCAGTCTCTGAAAACATCCTTGTTCCTTGTTTCAGTTCCAGTTTTATGTATATTTCCTGCCTTGCACCTGATTATTCCAACATCTGATGGATGGCCTTGGGAATTTAATTCTGGTATTGATGGTTTATGCTGACTGTCTCCCCTTGTAGCTGATTTCTTCATTATTGTGTAAATTTAGATCATTAGCTCATGTTTACCTAAACAGCTGACTTTGTAAGAGGCTTAGGTGTGTACGCTCGTAAGTTTCAGCAGAAAGTGGGCAAAGATTTATTTGTGTCCCTCCAATGAGTTGCCCGCGAGGACCCCGTTTTCTAGAAGAGTTGGTCCAATACTCCCTGTAGAGGCAGGGGACTCAGACAGGGCTGGTTTGCGTCACCGAATCAGGAGCAGGCGCAGTGGGCGGCCTGTGGTCCAGGTAGGAGCCTCTCCGCGTGTGTCCCAGGGACCAAACTGCCTGCGAACTTCAGTCAACTGGCAGGAAGCTACGATGCTCAGACCTATGGTTAGCTGTGCAGCGAGGTGTACTGCGCGGACACGTTCCACACACCCTTCAAGTAGGAGGGCGGCCTGAGTGGAAAGGTGAGAGTTTGGGCAGCTGTGCAGACAAAGAAGGCACACTTTAGCCTGCGCCTAAATTCTTGTGACACCCCACTGGGCCTACCGGGCTCTGAGGGCCCTGCGATGGGTCCCTGGCTCCACTGTCCTTTGTTCAATCACAGCAGAGATGGCCACACCCACTCCCTCTGTGAGGGCAGTGTTCCAACCTCCCTCAGCCCCGCCCCTTCTCCGCAGGTTACCATGGACTACAGATGCTGAATTCTTAGTCCAGTGCGTTCTGAGAAGGCCAAGGGGAGACATGATGACCTTAAATGATTTCCTCTAGTGTCAGTTTTGGTAAACTTTAGGGGATAGGAAAAGGTCCTCTTTACAGAAATGTTCAAATTTACTGGCTTTCATATATTCTCTGCTATAACATTGTTCTGATTCTTTCTCTATATTCTGTACTTATGTTTTTGTTTTCCTTAATCAAAGTGTGTCTTTTAAATCTTTTCAAAGAATATTCTTTGCACTTACTAAATCACCTCAATTTTTTTTTTTTTTTTTTTTTTTTTTTTTTGCTGTACGCGGGCCTCTCACTGTTGCGGCCTCTCCCGTTGCGGAGCACAGGCTCCGGACACGCAGGCTCAGCGGCCATGGCTCACGGGCCCAGCCACTCCGCGGCATGTGGGATCTTCCCGGACCGGGGCACAAACCCGTGTCCCCTGCATCGGCAAGCGGACTCCCAACCACTGCGCCACCAGGGAAGCCCACTAAATCACCTCAATTTTAAACGTTTTCTGTTGTATTAAGTTCTGCACATATCTTTATTTTTCTTTTTTCTATGTTCTCAGGGTTTATTGTTTTGATCTTCTGATGTCAATTAAAACACTTGGTTATTCATTTTAATACATCTTTTTCCTAATAAAGATTTGAACTTTTGAAGATTCCAGCTTCCTTGTAAGTTTCTAAGGGTCAAGTCCTCTACATTGTTCCTGGCCTATGGCTTAGTTCACCATATAGCAATGTATATATTGACATATTTTCCCTTCGACTTTCTGTGATTCCCTACATCTCCCCTTTCTTAGCAGACAAGCCATTTGAAAAACCCTTAACTTATTTCACAGCCAATAAGTCTTTGAAATAATGTGTAATTTTTAGATAAATCTTCTTATATAATTAGGCAGAAAATCTGACCTGCCATAGTTTTCAAAACAGCATAATTTCACTCTCCTCAATAATTAATCTGTTGTAATACACAACTTTTGAGTACTTAGCTTTATCAAAGACATGTACATTAAAAAATTTTAAAGATCCTACCAGTCTTTGAAAACATCCTTGTTCCTTGTTTCAGTTCCAGTTTTGTGTATATTTCCTGCCTTGCACCGGATTATTCCAATATCTGATGGATGGCCTTGGGAATCTAATTCTGGTATTGATGGTTTTTGCTGATTGTCTCCCCTTGTAGCTGATTTCTTCATTATTGTGTAAATTTAGATCATGAGCTCATGTTTAGCTAAACAGCTGACCTTGTAAGTAGCTTATGTGTGAATGCTCGTAAGTTTCAGCAGAAAGTAGGCAAAGATTTATTTGTGTCCCTCCAATGAGTTGCCTGCGAGGACCCCGTTTTCTAGAACAGTTGGTCCAATACACCCTCTAGAGGCAGGGGACTCAGACAGGGCTGGTTTGTGGGCCCGAATATGGAGCAGGCGCAGTGGGCGGCCTGTGGCCCTGGTAGGAGCCCCTCCGTGTGTGTCCCAGGGACACATCTGCCTGCAAACTTCAGTCACATGGCAGGAAGCTACGATGCCCAGACCTATGGTTAGCTGTGCAGTGAGGTGTACTGCGCGGACACGTTCCACACACACTTCAAGTAAGAGGGGGGCCTGAGTGGAAAGGTGAGACTTTAGGCAGCTGTGCAGACAAAGAAGGCGCCCTTTGGCCTGGGCCTAAAAGCTTGTGACACACCACTGTGCCTGCCGGGCTCTGAGGGCCCTGCCCTTGCTCCGTGGCTCCACTGCCCTTTGTTCAGTCACAACAGAGATGGCCACACCCACTCCCTAAGTGAGGGCAGTGTTCCAACCTCCCTCAGCCCCGCCCCTTCTCCGCAGGTTACAATGGACTACAGATGCTGCATTCTGAGGCCAGGGCGTTCCGAGAATACCAAGGGCAGACATGATGACCTTAAATGATTTCCTCTTGTGTCAGTTTTGGTAAACTTTAGGGGCTAGGAAATGGTCCTCTTTACAGAAATGTTCAAATTTACTGGCATTTCATATATTCTCTGCTATAACGTTGTTCTGAATCTTTCTCTATATTCTGTACTTTTGTTTTTGTTTTCCTTAATCAAAGTGTGTCTTTTCAATCTTTTCAAAGAATATTCTTTGGACTTACTAAATCACATCAATTTTATACGTTTTCTGTTGTATTAAGTTCTGCTCATATCTTTATTTATCTTTTTTCTATGTTCTCAGGGTTTATTGGTTTGATCTTCTGATGTCAATTAAAACACTTGGTTATTCATTTTAATAAAACTTTTTAATTATAAAGATTTGAACTTTGTAAGATTCCAGCTTACTTGTAAGTTTCTAAGGGTCAGGTCCTCTACATTGTTGCTGGCATAAGGCTTAGTTCACCATATACTAATGTATATATTGACATATTTTCCCCTAGACTTTCTGTGATTCCCTACATCTCACCTTTCTTTGCAGACAAGCCATTTGAAATACCCTTAACTTATTTCACTGTCAATAAGTCTTTGAAATAATGTGTAATTTGTAGGTAAATCTTCTTATATAATTAGCCAGAAAATCTGACCTGCCGTAGTTTTCAAAACAGCATAATTTCACTCTTCTCAATGATTAATCTGTTGTAATACACAACCTTTGAGTACTTAGCTTTATCAATGACATGTACTTTAAAAATGTTTTAAAGATCCTACCAGTCTCTGAAAACATCCTTGTTCCTTGTTTCAGTTCCAGTTTTATGTATATTTCCTGCCTTGCACCTGATTATTCCAACATCTGATGGATGGCCTTGGGAATTTAATTCTGGTATTGATGGTTTATGCTGACTGTCTCCCCTAGTAGCTGATTTCTTCATTATTGTGTAAATTTAGATCATGAGCTCATGTTTACCTAAACAGCTGTCTTTGTAAGAGGCTTAGGTGTGTACGCTCGTAAGTTTCAGCAGAAAGTGGGCAAAGATTTATTTGTGTCCCTCCAATGAGTTGCCCGCGAGGACCCCGTTTTCTAGAAGAGTTGGTCCAATACTCCCTGTAGAGGCAGGGGACTCAGACAGGGCTGGTTTGCGTCACCGAATCAGGAGCAGGGGCAGTGGGCGGCCTGTGGTCCAGGTAGGAGCCTCTCCGCGTGTGTCCCAGGGACCAAACTGCCTGCGAACTTCAGTCAACTGGCAGGAAGCTACGATGCTCAGACCTATGGTTAGCTGTGCAGCGAGGTGTACTGCGCGGACACGTTCCACACACCCTTCAAGTAGGAGGGCGGCCTGAGTGGAAAGGTGAGAGTTTGGGCAGCTGTGCAGACAAAGAAGGCACACTTTAGCCTGCGCCTAAATTCTTGTGACACCCCACTGGGCCTACCGGGCTCTGAGGGCCCAGCGATGGGTCCCTGGCTCCACTGTCCTTTGTTCAATCACAGCAGAGATGGCCACACCCACTCCCTCTGTGAGGGCAGTGTTCCAACCTCCCTCAGCCCCGCCCCTTCTCCGCAGGTTACCATGGACTACAGATGCTGAATTCTTAGTCCAGTGCGTTCTGAGAAGGCCAAGGGGAGACATGATGACCTTAAATGATTTCCTCTAGTGTCAGTTTTGGTAAACTTTAGGGGATAGGAAAAGGTCCTCTTTACAGAAATGTTCAAATTTACTGGCTTTCATATATTCTCTGCTATAACATTGTTCTGATTCTTTCTCTATATTCTGTACTTATGTTTTTGTTTTCCTTAATCAAAGTGTGTCTTTTAAATCTTTTCAAAGAATATTCTTTGCACTTACTAAATCACCTCAATTTTAAACGTTTTCTGTTGTATTAAGTTCTGCACATATCTTTATTTTTCTTTTTTCTATGTTCTCAGGGTTTATTGTTTTGATCTTCTGATGTCAATTAAAACACTTGGTTATTCATTTTAATAAATCTTTTTCCTAATAAAGATTTGAACTTTTGAAGATTCCAGCTTCCTTGTAAGTTTCTAAGGGTCAAGTCCTCTACATTGTTCCTGGCCTATGGCTTAGTTCACCATATAGCAATGTATATATTGACATATTTTCCCTTCGACTTTCTGTGATTCCCTACATCTCCCCTTTCTTAGCAGACAAGCCATTTGAAAAACCCTTAACTTATTTCACAGCCAATAAGTCTTTGAAATAATGTGTAATTTTTAGATAAATCTTCTTATATAATTAGGCAGAAAATCTGACCTGCCATAGTTTTCAAAACAGCATAATTTCACTCTTCTCAATAATTAATCTGTTGTAATACACAACTTTTGAGTACTTAGCTTTATCAAAGACATGTACATTAAAAAATTTTAAAGATCCTACCAGTCTTTGAAAACATCCTTGTTCCTTGTTTCAGTTCCAGTTTTGTGTATATTTCCTGCCTTGCACCGGATTATTCCAATATCTGATGGATGGCCTTGGGAATCTAATTCTGGTATTGATGGTTTTTGCTGATTGTCTCCCCTTGTAGCTGATTTCTTCATTATTGTGTAAATTTAGATCATGAGCTCATGTTTAGCTAAACAGCTGACCTTGTAAGTAGCTTATGTGTGAATGCTCGTAAGTTTCAGCAGAAAGTAGGCAAAGATTTATTTGTGTCCCTCCAATGAGTTGCCTGCGAGGACCCCGTTTTCTAGAACAGTTGGTCCAATACACCCTCTAGAGGCAGGGGACTCAGACAGGGCTGGTTTGTGGGCCCGAATATGGAGCAGGCGCAGTGGGCGGCCTGTGGCCCTGGTAGGAGCCCCTCCGTGTGTGTCCCAGGGACACATCTGCCTGCAAACTTCAGTCACATGGCAGGAAGCTACGATGCCCAGACCTATGGTTAGCTGTGCAGTGAGGTGTACTGCGCGGACACGTTCCACACACACTTCAAGTAAGAGGGGGGCCTGAGTGGAAAGGTGAGACTTTAGGCAGCTGTGCAGACAAAGAAGGCGCCCTTTGGCCTGGGCCTAAAAGCTTGTGACACCCCACTGTGCCTGCCGGGCTCTGAGGGCCCTGCCCTTGCTCCGTGGCTCCACTGCCCTTTGTTCAGTCACAACAGAGATGGCCACACCCACTCCCTAAGTGAGGGCAGTGTTCCAACCTCCCTCAGCCCCGCCCCTTCTCCGCAGGTTACAATGGACTACAGATGCTGCATTCTGAGGCCAGGGCGTTCCGAGAATACCAAGGGCAGACATGATGACCTTAAATGATTTCCTCTTGTGTCAGTTTTGGTAAACTTTAGGGGCTAGGAAATGGTCCTCTTTACAGAAATGTTCAAATTTACTGGCATTTCATATATTCTCTGCTATAACGTTGTTCTGAATCTTTCTCTATATTCTGTACTTTTGTTTTTGTTTTCCTTAATCAAAGTGTGTCTTTTCAATCTTTTCAAAGAATATTCTTTGGACTTACTAAATCACATCAATTTTATACGTTTTCTGTTGTATTAAGTTCTGCTCATATCTTTATTTATCTTTTTTCTATGTTCTCAGGGTTTATTGGTTTGATCTTCTGATGTCAATTAAAACACTTGGTTATTCATTTTAATAAAACTTTTTAATTATAAAGATTTGAACTTTGTAAGATTCCAGCTTACTTGTAAGTTTCTAAGGGTCAGGTCCTCTACATTGTTGCTGGCATAAGGCTTAGTTCACCATATACTAATGTATATATTGACATATTTTCCCCTAGACTTTCTGTGATTCCCTACATCTCACCTTTCTTTGCAGACAAGCCATTTGAAATACCCTTAACTTATTTCACTGTCAATAAGTCTTTGAAATAATGTGTAATTTGTAGGTAAATCTTCTTATATAATTAGCCAGAAAATCTGACCTGCCGTAGTTTTCAAAACAGCATAATTTCACTCTTCTCAATGATTAATCTGTTGTAATACACAACCTTTGAGTACTTAGCTTTATCAATGACATGTACTTTAAAAATGTTTTAAAGATCCTACCAGTCTCTGAAAACATCCTTGTTCCTTGTTTCAGTTCCAGTTTTATGTATATTTCCTGCCTTGCACCTGATTATTCCAACATCTGATGGATGGCCTTGGGAATTTAATTCTGGTATTGATGGTTTATGCTGACTGTCTCCCCTAGTAGCTGATTTCTTCATTATTGTGTAAATTTAGATCATGAGCTCATGTTTACCTAAACAGCTGTCTTTGTAAGAGGCTTAGGTGTGTACGCTCGTAAGTTTCAGCAGAAAGTGGGCAAAGATTTATTTGTGTCCCTCCAATGAGTTGCCCGCGAGGACCCCGTTTTCTAGAAGAGTTGGTCCAATACTCCCTGTAGAGGCAGGGGACTCAGACAGGGCTGGTTTGCGTCACCGAATCAGGAGCAGGGGCAGTGGGCGGCCTGTGGTCCAGGTAGGAGCCTCTCCGCGTGTGTCCCAGGGACCAAACTGCCTGCGAACTTCAGTCAACTGGCAGGAAGCTACGATGCTCAGACCTATGGTTAGCTGTGCAGCGAGGTGTACTGCACGGACACGTTCCACACACCCTTCAAGTAGGAGGGCGGCCTGAGTGGAAAGGTGAGAGTTTGGGCAGCTGTGCAGACAAAGAAGGCACACTTTAGCCTGCGCCTAAATTCTTGTGACACCCCACTGGGCCTACCGGGCTCTGAGGGCCCAGCGATGGGTCCCTGGCTCCACTGTCCTTTGTTCAATCACAGCAGAGATGGCCACACCCACTCCCTCTGTGAGGGCAGTGTTCCAACCTCCCTCAGCCCCGCCCCTTCTCCGCAGGTTACCATGGACTACAGATGCTGAATTCTTAGTCCAGTGCGTTCTGAGAAGGCCAAGGGGAGACATGATGACCTTAAATGATTTCCTCTAGTGTCAGTTTTGGTAAACTTTAGGGGATAGGAAAAGGTCCTCTTTACAGAAATGTTCAAATTTACTGGCTTTCATATATTCTCTGCTATAACATTGTTCTGATTCTTTCTCTATATTCTGTACTTATGTTTTTGTTTTCCTTAATCAAAGTGTGTCTTTTAAATCTTTTCAAAGAATATTCTTTGCACTTACTAAATCACCTCAATTTTAAACGTTTTCTGTTGTATTAAGTTCTGCACATATCTTTATTTTTCTTTTTTCTATGTTCTCAGGGTTTATTGTTTTGATCTTCTGATGTCAATTAAAACACTTGGTTATTCATTTTAATAAATCTTTTTCCTAATAAAGATTTGAACTTTTGAAGATTCCAGCTTCCTTGTAAGTTTCTAAGGGTCAAGTCCTCTACATTGTTCCTGGCCTATGGCTTAGTTCACCATATAGCAATGTATATATTGACATATTTTCCCTTCGACTTTCTGTGATTCCCTACATCTCCCCTTTCTTAGCAGACAAGCCATTTGAAAAACCCTTAACTTATTTCACAGCCAATAAGTCTTTGAAATAATGTGTAATTTTTAGATAAATCTTCTTATATAATTAGGCAGAAAATCTGACCTGCCATAGTTTTCAAAACAGCATAATTTCACTCTTCTCAATAATTAATCTGTTGTAATACACAACTTTTGAGTACTTAGCTTTATCAAAGACATGTACATTAAAAAATTTTAAAGATCCTACCAGTCTTTGAAAACATCCTTGTTCCTTGTTTCAGTTCCAGTTTTGTGTATATTTCCTGCCTTGCACCGGATTATTCCAATATCTGATGGATGGCCTTGGGAATCTAATTCTGGTATTGATGGTTTTTGCTGATTGTCTCCCCTTGTAGCTGATTTCTTCATTATTGTGTAAATTTAGATCATGAGCTCATGTTTAGCTAAACAGCTGACCTTGTAAGTAGCTTATGTGTGAATGCTCCTAAGTTTCAGCAGAAAGTAGGCAAAGATTTATTTGTGTCCCTCCAATGAGTTGCCTGCGAGGACCCCGTTTTCTAGAACAGTTGGTCCAATACACCCTCTAGAGGCAGGGGACTCAGACAGGGCTGGTTTGTGGGCCCGAATATGGAGCAGGCGCAGTGGGCGGCCTGTGGCCCTGGTAGGAGCCCCTCCGTGTGTGTCCCAGGGACACATCTGCCTGCAAACTTCAGTCACATGGCAGGAAGCTACGATGCCCAGACCTATGGTTAGCTGTGCAGTGAGGTGTACTGCGCGGACACGTTCCACACACACTTCAAGTAAGAGGGGGGCCTGAGTGGAAAGGTGAGACTTTAGGCAGCTGTGCAGACAAAGAAGGCGCCCTTTGGCCTGGGCCTAAAAGCTTGTGACACACCACTGTGCCTGCCGGGCTCTGAGGGCCCTGCCCTTGCTCCGTGGCTCCACTGCCCTTTGTTCAGTCACAACAGAGATGGCCACACCCACTCCCTAAGTGAGGGCAGTGTTCCAACCTCCCTCAGCCCCGCCCCTTCTCCGCAGGTTACAATGGACTACAGATGCTGCATTCTGAGGCCAGGGCGTTCCGAGAATACCAAGGGCAGACATGATGACCTTAAATGATTTCCTCTTGTGTCAGTTTTGGTAAACTTTAGGGGCTAGGAAATGGTCCTCTTTACAGAAATGTTCAAATTTACTGGCATTTCATATATTCTCTGCTATAACGTTGTTCTGAATCTTTCTCTATATTCTGTACTTTTGTTTTTGTTTTCCTTAATCAAAGTGTGTCTTTTCAATCTTTTCAAAGAATATTCTTTGGACTTACTAAATCACATCAATTTTATACGTTTTCTGTTGTATTAAGTTCTGCTCATATCTTTATTTATCTTTTTTCTATGTTCTCAGGGTTTATTGGTTTGATCTTCTGATGTCAATTAAAACACTTGGTTATTCATTTTAATAAAACTTTTTAATTATAAAGATTTGAACTTTGTAAGATTCCAGCTTACTTGTAAGTTTCTAAGGGTCAGGTCCTCTACATTGTTGCTGGCATAAGGCTTAGTTCACCATATACTAATGTATATATTGACATATTTTCCCCTAGACTTTCTGTGATTCCCTACATCTCACCTTTCTTTGCAGACAAGCCATTTGAAATACCCTTAACTTATTTCACTGTCAATAAGTCTTTGAAATAATGTGTAATTTGTAGGTAAATCTTCTTATATAATTAGCCAGAAAATCTGACCTGCCGTAGTTTTCAAAACAGCATAATTTCACTCTTCTCAATGATTAATCTGTTGTAATACACAACCTTTGAGTACTTAGCTTTATCAATGACATGTACTTTAAAAATGTTTTAAAGATCCTACCAGTCTCTGAAAACATCCTTGTTCCTTGTTTCAGTTCCAGTTTTATGTATATTTCCTGCCTTGCACCTGATTATTCCAACATCTGATGGATGGCCTTGGGAATTTAATTCTGGTATTGATGGTTTATGCTGACTGTCTCCCCTAGTAGCTGATTTCTTCATTATTGTGTAAATTTAGATCATGAGCTCATGTTTACCTAAACAGCTGTCTTTGTAAGAGGCTTAGGTGTGTACGCTCGTAAGTTTCAGCAGAAAGTGGGCAAAGATTTATTTGTGTCCCTCCAATGAGTTGCCCGCGAGGACCCCGTTTTCTAGAAGAGTTGGTCCAATACTCCCTGTAGAGGCAGGGGACTCAGACAGGGCTGGTTTGCGTCACCGAATCAGGAGCAGGGGCAGTGGGCGGCCTGTGGTCCAGGTAGGAGCCTCTCCGCGTGTGTCCCAGGGACCAAACTGCCTGCGAACTTCAGTCAACTGGCAGGAAGCTACGATGCTCAGACCTATGGTTAGCTGTGCAGCGAGGTGTACTGCGCGGACACGTTCCACACACCCTTCAAGTAGGAGGGCGGCCTGAGTGGAAAGGTGAGAGTTTGGGCAGCTGTGCAGACAAAGAAGGCACACTTTAGCCTGCGCCTAAATTCTTGTGACACCCCACTGGGCCTACCGGGCTCTGAGGGCCCAGCGATGGGTCCCTGGCTCCACTGTCCTTTGTTCAATCACAGCAGAGATGGCCACACCCACTCCCTCTGTGAGGGCAGTGTTCCAACCTCCCTCAGCCCCGCCCCTTCTCCGCAGGTTACCATGGACTACAGATGCTGAATTCTTAGTCCAGTGCGTTCTGAGAAGGCCAAGGGGAGACATGATGACCTTAAATGATTTCCTCTAGTGTCAGTTTTGGTAAACTTTAGGGGATAGGAAAAGGTCCTCTTTACAGAAATGTTCAAATTTACTGGCTTTCATATATTCTCTGCTATAACATTGTTCTGATTCTTTCTCTATATTCTGTACTTATGTTTTTGTTTTCCTTAATCAAAGTGTGTCTTTTAAATCTTTTCAAAGAATATTCTTTGCACTTACTAAATCACCTCAATTTTAAACGTTTTCTGTTGTATTAAGTTCTGCACATATCTTTATTTTTCTTTTTTCTATGTTCTCAGGGTTTATTGTTTTGATCTTCTGATGTCAATTAAAACACTTGGTTATTCATTTTAATAAATCTTTTTCCTAATAAAGATTTGAACTTTTGAAGATTCCAGCTTCCTTGTAAGTTTCTAAGGGTCAAGTCCTCTACATTGTTCCTGGCCTATGGCTTAGTTCACCATATAGCAATGTATATATTGACATATTTTCCCTTCGACTTTCTGTGATTCCCTACATCTCCCCTTTCTTAGCAGACAAGCCATTTGAAAAACCCTTAACTTATTTCACAGCCAATAAGTCTTTGAAATAATGTGTAATTTTTAGATAAATCTTCTTATATAATTAGGCAGAAAATCTGACCTGCCATAGTTTTCAAAACAGCATAATTTCACTCTTCTCAATAATTAATCTGTTGTAATACACAACTTTTGAGTACTTAGCTTTATCAAAGACATGTACATTAAAAAATTTTAAAGATCCTACCAGTCTTTGAAAACATCCTTGTTCCTTGTTTCAGTTCCAGTTTTGTGTATATTTCCTGCCTTGCACCGGATTATTCCAATATCTGATGGATGGCCTTGGGAATCTAATTCTGGTATTGATGGTTTTTGCTGATTGTCTCCCCTTGTAGCTGATTTCTTCATTATTGTGTAAATTTAGATCATGAGCTCATGTTTAGCTAAACAGCTGACCTTGTAAGTAGCTTATGTGTGAATGCTCGTAAGTTTCAGCAGAAAGTAGGCAAAGATTTATTTGTGTCCCTCCAATGAGTTGCCTGCGAGGACCCCGTTTTCTAGAACAGTTGGTCCAATACACCCTCTAGAGGCAGGGGACTCAGACAGGGCTGGTTTGTGGGCCCGAATATGGAGCAGGCGCAGTGGGCGGCCTGTGGCCCTGGTAGGAGCCCCTCCGTGTGTGTCCCAGGGACACATCTGCCTGCAAACTTCAGTCACATGGCAGGAAGCTACGATGCCCAGACCTATGGTTAGCTGTGCAGTGAGGTGTACTGCGCGGACACGTTCCACACACACTTCAAGTAAGAGGGGGGCCTGAGTGGAAAGGTGAGACTTTAGGCAGCTGTGCAGACAAAGAAGGCGCCCTTTGGCCTGGGCCTAAAAGCTTGTGACACCCCACTGTGCCTGCCGGGCTCTGAGGGCCCTGCCCTTGCTCCGTGGCTCCACTGCCCTTTGTTCAGTCACAACAGAGATGGCCACACCCACTCCCTAAGTGAGGGCAGTGTTCCAACCTCCCTCAGCCCCGCCCCTTCTCCGCAGGTTACAATGGACTACAGATGCTGCATTCTGAGGCCAGGGCGTTCCGAGAATACCAAGGGCAGACATGATGACCTTAAATGATTTCCTCTTGTGTCAGTTTTGGTAAACTTTAGGGGCTAGGAAATGGTCCTCTTTACAGAAATGTTCAAATTTACTGGCATTTCATATATTCTCTGCTATAACGTTGTTCTGAATCTTTCTCTATATTCTGTACTTTTGTTTTTGTTTTCCTTAATCAAAGTGTGTCTTTTCAATCTTTTCAAAGAATATTCTTTGGACTTACTAAATCACATCAATTTTATACGTTTTCTGTTGTATTAAGTTCTGCTCATATCTTTATTTATCTTTTTTCTATGTTCTCAGGGTTTATTGTTTTGATCTTCTGATGTCAATTAAAACACTTGGTTATTCATTTTAATACATCTTTTTCCTAATAAAGATTTGAACTTTTGAAGATTCCAGCTTCCTTGTAAGTTTCTAAGGGTCAAGTCCTCTACATTGTTCCTGGCCTATGGCTTAGTTCACCATATAGCAATGTATATATTGACATATTTTCCCTTCGACTTTCTGTGATTCCCTACATCTCCCCTTTCTTAGCAGACAAGCCATTTGAAAAACCCTTAACTTATTTCACAGCCAATAAGTCTTTGAAATAATGTGTAATTTTTAGAGAAATCTTCTTATATAATTAGGCAGAAAATATCACCTGCCATAATTTTTAAAACAGAATAATTTCACTCTTCTCAATGATTAATCTGTTGTAATACACAACCTTTGAGTACTTAGCTTTTTCAATGACATGTACTTTAAAAATGTTTTAAAGATCCTACCAGTCTTTGAAAACATCCTTTTTCCTTGTTTCAGTTCCAGTTTTATGTATGTTTCCAGCCTTGCACCGGATGATTCCAACATCTGATGGATGGCATAGGGAATCTAATTCCGGTATTGATGGTTTTTGCTGATTGTCTCCCCTTGTAGCTGATTTCTTCATTATTGTGTAAATTTAGATCATGAGCTCATGTTTAGCTAAACAGCTGACCTTGTAAGTGGCTTATGTGTGAACGCTCGAAAGTTTCAGCAGAAAGTCGGGAGAGATTTATTTGTGTCCCTCCCAAGAGTTTCCCGTGAGGACACCGTTTTCTAGGTGAGTTGGTCCAATACTCCCTCTAGAGGCAGCGGACTCAGACAGGGTTTGTTTGCAGCCCCCAATCTGGGGCAGGGGCAGTGGGCGGCATGTTGCCCAGGTAGGAGCCTCTCCGCATGTGTCCCAGAGACCCATGTGCCTGCGAACTTCAGTCAACTGGCAGGAAGCTACGATGTCGAGACCTATGGTTAGCTGTGCAGCGAGGAGTACTGCGCAGACACGTTCCACACACACTTCAAGTAAGAGGGCGGCCTGAGTGGAAAGGTGAGAGTTTGGGCAGATGTGCAGACAAAGAAGGAGCCCTTTGGATTCGGCCTAAATGCGTGTGACACCCCACTGGGCCTGCCGGGCTCTGAGGGCCCTGCCCTCGATCCATGGCTCAACTGCCCTTTGATCAGTCACAGCAGAGATGGCCACACCCACTCCCTCAGTGAGGGCAGTGTTCCAATCTCCCTCAGCCCCGCCCCTTCTCCGCAGGTTACCATGGATTACAGATGCTGCATTCTTAGCTCAGGGCGTTCTGAGAAGGCTAAGGGCAGACATGATGACCTTAAATGATTTCCTCTTGTGTCAGCTTTGGTAAAATTTAGGGGCTAGGTAATGGTCCTCTTTACAGAAATGTTCCAATTTACTGACATTTCATATATTCTCTGCTATAACTTTGTTCTGAATCTTTCTCTATATTCTTTACTTATGTTTTTGTTTTCCTTAATCAAAGTGTGTCTTTTAAATCTTTTCAAAGAATATTCTTTGCACTTACTAAATCACCTCAATTTTATACGTTTTCTGTTGTATTAAGTTCTGCTCATATCTTTATTTATCTTTTTTCTATGTTCTCAGGTTTTATTGCTTTGATCTTCTGATGTCAATTAAAACACTTGATTATTCATTTTAATAAATCTTTTTACTTATAAAGATTTGAACTTTGGAAGATTCCAGCTTACTTGTAAGTTTCTAAGGGTCAGGTCCTCTACCTTGTTCCTGGCCTATGGCTTCGTTCATCATATAGCAAAGTATATATTGACATATTTTTCCTCGACTTTCTGTGATTCCCTACATCTCCCCTTTCTTAGCAGACAAGCCATTTGAAAGACCCTTAACTTATTTCACAGCCAATAAGTCTTTGAAATAATGTGTAATTTTTAGATAAATCTTCTTATATAATTAGGCAGAAAATCTGACCTGCCATAGTTTTCAAAACAGCATAATTTCACTCTTCTGAATGATTAATATGTTGTATTACACAACCTTTGAGTACTTAGCTTTATCAATGACATGTACCTTAAAAGTGTTTTAAAGATCCTACCAGTCTTTGAAAACATCCTTGTTCCTTGTTTCAGTTCCAGTTTTATGTATATTTCCAGCCTTGCACCTGATTATTCCAACATCTGATGGACGGCCTTGGGAATCTAATTCCGGTATTGATGGTTTTTGCTGATTGTCTCCCCTTGTAGCTGATTTCTTCATTATTGTGTAAATTTAGATCATGAGCTCATGTTTAGCTAAACAGCTGACCTTGTAAGTGGCTTATGTGTGAACGCTCGTAAGTTTCAGCAGAAAGTCGGCAAAGATTTATTTGTGTCCCTCCGATGAGTTTCCCGCGAGGACACCGTTTTCTAGGAGAGTAGGTCCAATACTACCTCTAGAGGCAGGGGACTCAGACATGGCTGGTTTGCAGCCCCCAATCTGGGGCAGGGGCAGTGGGCGGCCTGTGGCCGAGGTAGGACCCTCTCCGCGTGTGTCTCTGGGACCAATCTGCCTGCGAACTTCAGTCAACTGGCAGGAAGGTATGATGCCCAGACCTATGGTTAGCTGTGCAGCGAGGTGTACTGCGCGGACACGTTCCACACACGCTTCACGTAAGAGGGCGGCCTGAGTGGAAAGTGAGAGTTTGGGCAGCTGTGCAGACAAAGAAGGCACACTTTGGCCTGCGCCTAAATGCTTGTGACACCCCACTGGGCCTGCCAGGCTCTAAGGGCCCTGCCCTGGATCCCTGGCTCCACTGCCCTTTGATCAGTAACAGCAGAGATGGCCACACCCACTCCCTCAGTGAGGGCAGTGTTCCAACCTCCCTCAGCCCCGCCCCTTCTCCGCAGGTTACCATGGACTACATATGCTACATTCTTAGGCCAGGGCGTTCTGAGAAGGACAAGGGCAGACATGATGACCTTAAATGATTTCCTCTTGTGTCAGTTTTGGTAAACTTTAGGGGCTAGGAAATGGTCCCCTTTACAGAAATGTTCAAATTTACTGGCATTTCATATATTCTCTGCTATAACATTGTTCTGATTCTTTCTCTATATTCTTTACTTATGTTTTTGTTTTCCTTAATCAAAGTGTGTCTTTTAAATCTTTTCAAAGAATATTCTTTGGACTTACTAAATCACCTCAATTTTATACGTTTTCTGTTGTATTAAGTTCTGCGCATATCTTTATTTATCTTTTTTCTATGTTCTCAGGGTTTATTGTTTTGATCTTCTGATGTCAATTAAAACACTTGGTTATTCATTTTAATAAATCTTTTTCCTTATAAAGATTTGAACTTTTGAAGATTCCAGCTTACTTGTAAGTTTCTAAGGGTCAGGTCCTCTACATTGTTGCTGGCCTAAGGCTTAGTTCAACATATAGCAATGTATATATTGACATATTTTCCCCTCGACTTTCTGGGATTCCCTGCATCTCACCTTTCTTTGCAGACAAGCCATGTGAAATACCCTTAACTTATTTCACAGCCAATAAGTCTTTGAAATAATGTGTAATTTTTAGATAAATCTCCTTATATAATTAGGCAGAAAATCTGACCTGCCATAGTTTTCAAAACAGCATAATTTCACTCTTCTCAATGATTAATCTGTTGTATTACACAACCTTGGAGTACTTAGCTTTATCAATGACATGTACTTTAAAAATGTTTTAAAGATCCTACCAGTCTTTGAAAACATCCTTGTTCCTTGTTTCAGTTCCAGTTTTATGTATATTTCCAGCCTTGCACTGGATGATTCAAACATCTGATTTATGGCCTTGGGAATCTAATTGTGGTATTGATGGTTTTTGCTGATTGTCTCCCCTTGTAGCTGATTTCTTCATTATTGTGTAAATTTAGATCATGAGCTCATGTTTAGCTAAACAGCTGACCTTGTAAGTGGCTTATGTGTGAACGCTCATAAGTTACAGCAGAAATTCGGCAAAGATTTATTTGTGTCCCTCCAATGAGTTTCCCGTGAGTACACCGTTTTCTAGGAGAGTTGGTCCAATACTCCCTCTAGAGGCAGCGGGCTCAGACAGGGTTTGTTTGCAGCCCCCAATCTGGGGCAGGGGCAGTGGGCGGCCTGTTGCCCAGGTAGGAGCCTCTCCGCATGTGTCCCAGAGACCCATGTGCCTGCGAACTTCAGTCAACTGGCAGGAAGCTACGATGTCGAGACCTATGGTTAGCTGTGCAGCGAGGAGTACTGCGCAGACACGTTCCACACACACTTCAAGTAAGAGGGCGGCCTGAGTGGAAAGGTGAGAGTTTGGGCAGATGTGCAGACAAAGAAGGAGCCCTTTGGATTCGGCCTAAATGCGTGTGACACCCCACTGGGCCTGCCGGGCTCTGAAGGCCCTGCCCTGGATCCATGGCTCAACTGCCCTTTGATCAGTCACAGCAGAGATGGCCACACCCACTCCCTCAGTGAGGGCAGTGTTCCAACCTCCCTCAGCCCCGCCCCTTCTCCGCAGGTTACCATGGACTACAGATGCTGCATTCTTAGGCCAGGGCGTTCTGAGTAGGCTAAGGGCAGACATGATGACCTTAAATGATTTCCTCTTGTGTCAGTTTTGGTAAAATTTAGGGGCTAGGAAATGGTCCGCTTTACAGAAATGTTCAAATTTACTGGCATTTCATATATTCTCTGCTATAACTTTGTTTTGAATCTTTCTCTATATTCTTTACTTATGTTTTTGTTTTCCTTAATCAAAGTGTGTCTTTTAAATCTTTTCAAAGAATATTCTTTGCACTTACTAAATCACCTCAATTTTATACGTTTTCTGTTGTATTAAGTTCTGCTCATATCTTTATTTATCTTTTTTCTATGTTCTCAGGTTTTATTGCTTTGATCTTCTGATGTCAATTAAAACACTTGATTATTCATTTTAATAAATCTTTTTACTTATAAAGATTTGAACTTTGGAAGATTCCAGCTTACTTGTAAGTTTCTAAGGGTCAGGTCCTCTACCTTGTTCCTGGCCTATGGCTTAGTTCATCATATAGCAAAGTATATATTGACATATTTTCCCCTCGACTTTCTGTGATTCCCTACATCTCCCCTTTCTTAGCAGACAAGCCTTTTGAAAGACCCTTAACTTATTTCACAGCCAATAAGTCTTTGAAATAATGTGTAATTTTTAGATAAATCTTCTTATATAATTAGGCAGAAAATCTGACCTGCCATAGTTTTCAAAACAGCATAATTTCACTCTTCTGAATGATTAATATGTTGTATTACACAACCTTTGAGTACTTAGCTTTATCAATGACATGTACCTTAAAAGTGTTTTAAAGATCCTACCAGTCTTTGAAAACATCCTTGTTCCTTGTTTCAGTTCCAGTTTTATGTATATTTCCAGCCTTGCACCTGATTATTCCAACATCTGATGGATGGCCTTGGGAATCTAATTCCGGTATTGATGGTTTTTGCTGATTGTCTCCCCTTGTAGCTGATTTCTTCATTATTGTGTAAATTTAGATCATGAGCTCATGTTTAGCTAAACAGCTGACCTTGTAAGTGGCTTATGTGTGAACGCTCGTAAGTTTCAGCAGAAAGTCGGCAAAGATTTATTTGTGTCCCTCCGATGAGTTTCCCGCGAGGACACCGTTTTCTAGGAGAGTAGGTCCAATACTACCTCTAGAGGCAGGGGACTCAGACATGGCTGGTTTGCAGCCCCCAATCTGGGGCAGGGGCAGTGGGCGGCCTGTGGCCGAGGTAGGACCCTCTCCGCGTGTGTCTCTGGGACCAATCTGCCTGCGAACTTCAGTCAACTGGCAGGAAGGTACGATGCCCAGACCTATGGTTAGCTGTGCAGCGAGGTGTACTGCGCGGACACGTTCCACACACACTTCACGTAAGAGGGTGGCCTGAGTGGAAAGTGAGAGTTTGGGCAGCTGTGCAGACAAAGAAGGCACACTTTGGCCTGCGCCTAAATGCTTGTGACACCCCACTGGGCCTGCCAGGCTCTAAGGGCCCTGCCCTGGATCCCTGGCTCCACTGCCCTTTGATCAGTAACAGCAGAGATGGCCACACCCACTCCCTCAGTGAGGGCAGTGTTCCAAACTCCCTCAGCCCCGCACCTTCTCCGCAGGTTACCATGGACTACAGATGCTACATTCTTAGGCCAGGGCGTTCTGAGAAGGCCAAGGGCAGACATGATGACCTTAAATGATTTCCTCTTGTGTCAGTTTTGGTAAACTTTAGGGGCTAGGAAATGGTCCTCTTTACAGAAATGTTCAAATTTACTGGCATTTCATATATTCTCTGCTATAACTTTGTTCTGAATATTTCTCTATATTCTGTACTTTTGTTTTTGTTTTCCTTAATCAAAGTGTGTCTTTTAAATCTTTTCAAAGAATATTCTTTGGACTTACTAAATCACCTCAATTTTATACGTTTTCTGTTGTATTAAGTTCTGCTCATATCTTTATTTATCTTTTTTCTATGTTATCAGGGTTTATTGGTTTGTTCTTCTGATGTCAATTAAAACTCTTGGTTATTCATTTTAATAAATCTTTTTCCTTATAAAGATTTGAACTTTGGAAGATTCCAGCTTACTTGTAAGTTTCTAAGGGCCAGGTCCTTTACATTGTTGCTGGCCTAAGGCTTAGTTCACCATATAGCAATGTATATATTGAAATATTTTCCCCTCGACTTTCTGTGATTCCCTACATCTCACCTTTCTTTGCAGACAAGCCATTTGAAATACCCTTAACTTATTTCACAGCCAATAAGTCTTTGAATTAATGTCTAATATTTAGATAAATCTTCTTATATAATTAGGCAGAAAATCTGACCTGCCATAGTTTTCAAAACAGCATAATTTCACTCTTCTCAATGATTAATATGTTGTATTACACAACCTTTGAGTACTTAGGTTTATCAATAACATGTACTTTAAAAATGTTTTAAAGACCCTACCAGTCTTTGAAAACATCCTTGTTCCTTGTTTCAGTTCCAGTTTTATGTATATTTCCTGCCTTGCACCTGATTATTCCAACATCTGCTGGATGGCCTTGGGAATCTAATTCTTGTATTGATGGTTTTTGCTGATTGTCTCCCCTTGTACCTGATTTATTCATTATTGTGTAAATTTAGATTACGAGCTCATGTTTAGCTAAACAGCTGACCATGTAAGAGGCTTAGTTGTTAAGGCTCCTCAGTTTCAGCAGAAAGTCGCCAAAGATTTATTTGTGTTCCTCCAATGAGTTTCCCGCGAGGACACCGTTTTCTAGGAGAGTTGGTCCAATACTCCCTCTAGAGGCAGGGGACTCAGACATGGCTGGTTTGCAGCCCCCAATCTGGGGCAGGGGCAGTGGGCGGCCTGTGGCCGAGGTAGGACCCTCTCCGCGTGTGTCTCTGGGACCAATCTGCCTGCGAACTTCAGTCAACTGGCAGGAAGGTACGATGCCCAGACCTATGGTTAGCTGTGCAGCGAGGTGTACTGCGCGGACACGTTCCACACACACTTCACGTAAGAGGGCGGCCTGAGTGGAAAGTGAGAGTTTGGGCAGCTGTGCAGACAAAGAAGGCACACTTTGGCCTGCGCCTAAATGCTTGTGACACCCCACTGGGCCTGCCAGGCTCTAAGGGCCCTGCCCTGGATCCCTGGCTCCACTGCCCTTTGATCAGTAACAGCAGAGATGGCCACACCCACTCCCTCAGTGAGGGCAGTGTTCCAACCTCCCTCAGCCCCGCCCCTTCTCCGCAGGTTACCATGGACTACAGATGCTACATTCTTAGGCCAGGGCGTTCTGAGAAGGCCAAGGGCAGACATGATGACCTTAAATGATTTCCTCTTGTGTCAGTTTTGGTAAACTTTAGGGGCTAGGAAATGGTCCCCTTTACAGAAATGTTCAAATTTACTGGCATTTCATATATTCTCTGCTATAACATTGTTCTGATTCTTTCTCTATATTCTTTACTTATGTTTTTGTTTTCCTTAATCAAAGTGTGTCTTTTAAATCTTTTCAAAGAATATTCTTTGGACTTACTAAATCACCTCAATTTTATACGTTTTCTGTTGTATTAAGTTCTGCGCATATCTTTATTTATCTTTTTTCTATGTTCTCAGGGTTTATTGTTTTGATCTTCTGATGTCAATTAAAACACTTGGTTATTCATTTTAATAAATCTTTTTCCTTATAAAGATTTGAACTTTTGAAGATTCCAGCTTACTTGTAAGTTTCTAAGGGTCAGGTCCTCTACATTGTTGCTGGCCTAAGGCTTAGTTCAACATATAGCAATGTATATATTGACATATTTTCCCCTCGACTTTCTGGGATTCCCTGCATCTCACCTTTCTTTGCAGACAAGCCATGTGAAATACCCTTAACTTATTTCACAGCCAATAAGTCTTTGAAATAATGTGTAATTTTTAGATAAATCTCCTTATATAATTAGGCAGAAAATCTGACCTGCCATAGTTTTCAAAACAGCATAATTTCACTCTTCTCAATGATTAATCTGTTGTATTACACAACCTTGGAGTACTTAGCTTTATCAATGACATGTACTTTAAAAATGTTTTAAAGATCCTACCAGTCTTTGAAAACATCCTTGTTCCTTGTTTCAGTTCCAGTTTTATGTATATTTCCAGCCTTGCACTGGATGATTCAAACATCTGATTTATGGCCTTGGGAATCTAATTGTGGTATTGATGGTTTTTGCTGATTGTCTCCCCTTGTAGCTGATTTCTTCATTATTGTGTAAATTTAGATCATGAGCTCATGTTTAGCTAAACAGCTGACCTTGTAAGTGGCTTATGTGTGAACGCTCATAAGTTACAGCAGAAATTCGGCAAAGATTTATTTGTGTCCCTCCAATGAGTTTCCCGTGAGTACACCGTTTTCTAGGAGAGTTGGTCCAATACTCCCTCTAGAGGCAGCGGGCTCAGACAGGGTTTGTTTGCAGCCCCCAATCTGGGGCAGGGGCAGTGGGCGGCCTGTTGCCCAGGTAGGAGCCTCTCCGCATGTGTCCCAGAGACCCATGTGCCTGCGAACTTCAGTCAACTGGCAGGAAGCTACGATGTCGAGACCTATGGTTAGCTGTGCAGCGAGGAGTACTGCGCAGACACGTTCCACACACACTTCAAGTAAGAGGGCGGCCTGAGTGGAAAGGTGAGAGTTTGGGCAGATGTGCAGACAAAGAAGGAGCCCTTTGGATTCGGCCTAAATGCGTGTGACACCCCACTGGGCCTGCCGGGCTCTGAAGGCCCTGCCCTGGATCCATGGCTCAACTGCCCTTTGATCAGTCACAGCAGAGATGGCCACACCCACTCCCTCAGTGAGGGCAGTGTTCCAACCTCCCTCAGCCCCGCCCCTTCTCCGCAGGTTACCATGGACTACAGATGCTGCATTCTTAGGCCAGGGCGTTCTGAGTAGGCTAAGGGCAGACATGATGACCTTAAATGATTTCCTCTTGTGTCAGTTTTGGTAAAATTTAGGGGCTAGGAAATGGTCCGCTTTACAGAAATGTTCAAATTTACTGGCATTTCATATATTCTCTGCTATAACTTTGTTTTGAATCTTTCTCTATATTCTTTACTTATGTTTTTGTTTTCCTTAATCAAAGTGTGTCTTTTAAATCTTTTCAAAGAATATTCTTTGCACTTACTAAATCACCTCAATTTTATACGTTTTCTGTTGTATTAAGTTCTGCTCATATCTTTATTTATCTTTTTTCTATGTTCTCAGGTTTTATTGCTTTGATCTTCTGATGTCAATTAAAACACTTGATTATTCATTTTAATAAATCTTTTTACTTATAAAGATTTGAACTTTGGAAGATTCCAGCTTACTTGTAAGTTTCTAAGGGTCAGGTCCTCTACCTTGTTCCTGGCCTATGGCTTAGTTTATCATATAGCAAAGTATATATTGACATATTTTCCCCTCGACTTTCTGTGATTCCCTACATCTCACCTTTCTTAGCAGACAAGCCATTTGAAAGACCCTTAACTTATTTCACAGCCAATAAGTCTTTGAAATAATGTGTAATTTTTAGATAAATCTTCTTATATAATTAGGCAGAAAATCTGACCTGCCATAGTTTTCAAAACAGCATAATTTCACTCTTCTGAATGATTAATATGTTGTATTACACAACCTTTGAGTACTTAGCTTTATCAATGACATGTACCTTAAAAGTGTTTTAAAGATCCTACCAGTCTTTGAAAACATCCTTGTTCCTTGTTTCAGTTCCAGTTTTATGTATATTTCCAGCCTTTCACCTGATTATTCCAACATCTGATGGATGGCCTTGGGAATCTAATTCCGGTATTGATGGTTTTTGCTGATTGTCTCCCCTTGTAGCTGATTTCTTCATTATTGTGTAAATTTAGATCATGAGCTCATGTTTAGCTAAACAGCTGACCTTGTAAGTGGCTTATGTGTGAACGCTCGTAAGTTTCAGCAGAAAGTCGGCAAAGATTTATTTGTGTCCCTCCGATGAGTTTCCCGCGAGGACACCGTTTTCTAGGAGAGTAGGTCCAATACTACCTCTAGAGGCAGGGGACTCAGACAGGGCTGGTTTGCAGCCCCCAATCTGGGGCAGGGGCAGTGGGCGGCCTGTGGCCGAGGTAGGACCCTCTCCGCGTGAGTCTCTGGGACCAATCTGCCTGCGAACTTCAGTCAACTGGCAGGAAGGTACGATGCCCAGACCTATGGTTAGCTGTGCAGCGAGGTGTACTGCGCGGACACGTTCCACACACACTTCACGTAAGAGGGCGGCCTGAGTGGAAAGTGAGAGTTTGGGCAGCTGTGCAGACAAAGAAGGCACACTTTGGCCTGCGCCTAAATGCTTGTGACACCCCACTGGGCCTGCCAGGCTCTAAGGGCCCTGCCCTGGATCCCTGGCTCCACTGCCCTTTGATCAGTAACAGCAGAGATGGCCACACCCACTCCCTCAGTGAGGGCAGTGTTCCAAACTCCCTCAACCCCGCACCTTCTCCGCAGGTTACCATGGACTACAGATGCTACATTCTTAGGCCAGGGCGTTCTGAGAAGGCCAAGGGCAGACATGATGACCTTAAATGATTTCCTCTTGTGTCAGTTTTGGTAAACTTTAGGGGCTAGGAAATGGTCCTCTTTACAGAAATGTTCAAATTTACTGGCATTTCATATATTCTCTGCTATAACTTTGTTCTGAATATTTCTCTATATTCTGTACTTTTGTTTTTGTTTTCCTTAATCAAAGTGTGTCTTTTCAATCTTTTCAAAGAATATTCTTTGGACTTACTAAATCACCTCAATTTTATACGTTTTCTGTTGTATTAAGTTCTGCTCATATCTTTATTTATCTTTTTTCTATGTTATCAGGGTTTATTGGTTTGTTCTTCTGATGTCAATTAAAACACTTGATTATTCATTTTAATAAATCTTTTTCCTTATAAAGATTTGAACTTTGGAAGATTCCAGCTTACTTGTAAGTTTCTAAGGGCCAGGTCCTTTACATTGTTGCTGGCCTAAGGCTTAGTTCACCATATAGCAATGTATATATTGAAATATTTTCCCCTCGACTTTCTGTGATTCCCTACATCTCACCTTTCTTTGCAGACAAGCCATTTGAAATACCCTTAACTTATTTCACAGCCAATAAGTCTTTGAATTAATGTCTAATATTTAGATAAATCTTCTTATATAATTAGGCAGAAAATCTGACCTGCCATAGTTTTCAAAACAGCATAATTTCACTCTTCTCAATGATTAATATGTTGTATTACACAACCTTTGAGTACTTAGGTTTATCAATAACATGTACTTTAAAAATGTTTTAAAGACCCTACCAGTCTTTGAAAACATCCTTGTTCCTTGTTTCAGTTCCAGTTTTATGTATATTTCCTGCCTTGCACCTGATTATTCCAACATCTGCTGGATGGCCTTGGGAATCTAATTCTTGTATTGATGGTTTTTGCTGATTGTCTCCCCTTGTACCTGATTTATTCATTATTGTGTAAATTTAGATCACGAGCTCATGTTTAGCTAAACAGCTGACCATGTAAGAGGCTTAGTTGTTAAGGCTCCTCAGTTTCAGCAGAAAGTCGGCAAAGATTTATTTGTGTTCCTCCAATGAGTTTCCCGCGAGGACACCGTTTTCTAGGAGAGTTGGTCCAATACTCCCTCTAGAGGCAGGGGACTCAGACATGGCTGGTTTGCAGCCCCCAATCTGGGGCAGGGGCAGTGGGCGGCCTGTGGCCGAGGTAGGACCCTCTCCGCGTGTGTCTCTGGGACCAATCTGCCTGCGAACTTCAGTCAACTGGCAGGAAGGTACGATGCCCAGACCTATGGTTAGCTGTGCAGCGAGGTGTACTGCGCGGACACGTTCCACACACACTTCACGTAAGAGGGCGGCCTGAGTGGAAAGTGAGAGTTTGGGCAGCTGTGCAGACAAAGAAGGCACACTTTGGCCTGCGCCTAAATGCTTGTGACACCCCACTGGGCCTGCCAGGCTCTAAGGGCCCTGCCCTGGATCCCTGGCTCCACTGCCCTTTGATCAGTAACAGCAGAGATGGCCACACCCACTCCCTCAGTGAGGGCAGTGTTCCAACCTCCCTCAGCCCCGCCCCTTCTCCGCAGGTTACCATGGACTACAGATGCTACATTCTTAGGCCAGGGCGTTCTGAGAAGGCCAAGGGCAGACATGATGACCTTAAATGATTTCCTCTTGTGTCAGTTTTGGTAAACTTTAGGGGCTAGGAAATGGTCCCCTTTACAGAAATGTTCAAATTTACTGGCATTTCATATATTCTCTGCTATAACATTGTTCTGATTCTTTCTCTATATTCTTTACTTATGTTTTTGTTTTCCTTAATCAAAGTGTGTCTTTTAAATCTTTTCAAAGAATATTCTTTGCACTTACTAAATCACCTCAATTTTATACGTTTTCTGTTGTATTAAGTTCTGCGCATATCTTTATTTATCTTTTTTCTATGTTCTCAGGGTTTATTGTTTTGATCTTCTGATGTCAATTAAAACACTTGGTTATTCATTTTAATAAATCTTTTTCCTTATAAAGATTTGAACTTTTGAAGATTCCAGCTTACTTGTAAGTTTCTAAGGGTCAGGTCCTCTACATTGTTGCTGGCCTAAGGCTTAGTTCAACATATAGCAATGTATATATTGACATATTTTCCCCTCGACTTTCTGGGATTCCCTGCATCTCACCTTTCTTTGCAGACAAGCCATGTGAAATACCCTTAACTTATTTCACAGCCAATAAGTCTTTGAAATAATGTGTAATTTTTAGATAAATCTCCTTATATAATTAGGCAGAAAATCTGACCTGCCATAGTTTTCAAAACAGCATAATTTCACTCTTCTCAATGATTAATCTGTTGTATTACACAACCTTGGAGTACTTAGCTTTATCAATGACATGTACTTTAAAAATGTTTTAAAGATCCTACCAGTCTTTGAAAACATCCTTGTTCCTTGTTTCAGTTCCAGTTTTATGTATATTTCCAGCCTTGCACTGGATGATTCAAACATCTGATTTATGGCCTAGGGAATCTAATTGTGGTATTGATGGTTTTTGCTGATTGTCTCCCCTTGTAGCTGATTTCTTCATTATTGTGTAAATTTAGATCATGAGCTCATGTTTAGCTAAACAGCTGACCTTGTAAGTGGCTTATGTGTGAACGCTCATAAGTTACAGCAGAAATTCGGCAAAGATTTATTTGTGTCCCTCCAATGAGTTTCCCGCGAGGACACCGTTTTCTAGGAGAGTTGGTCCAATACTCCCTCTAGAGGCAGCGGACTCAGACAGGGTTTGTTTGCAGCCCCCAATCTGGGGCAGGGGCAGTGGGCCGCCTGTTGCCCAGGTAGGAGCCTCTCCGCATGTGTCCCAGAGACCCATGTGCCTGCGAACTTCAGTCAAGTGGCAGGAAGCTACGATGTCCAGACCTATGTTTAGCTGTGCAGCGAGGAGTACTGCGCGGACACGTTCCACACACACTTCAAGTAAGAGGGCGGCCTGAGTGGAAAGGTGAGAGTTTGGGCAGATGTGCAGACAAAGAAGGAGCCCTTTGGATTCGGCCTAAATGCGTGTGACACCCCACTGGGCCTGCCGGGCTCTGAAGGCCCTGCCCTGGATCCATGGCTGAACTGCCCTTTGATCAGTCACAGCAGAGATGGCCACACCCACTCCCTCAGTGAGGGCAGTGTTCCAACCTCCCTCAGCCCCGCCCCCTCTCCGCAGGTTACCATGGACTACAGATGCTGCATTCTGAGGCCAGGGCGTTCCGAGAATGCCAAGGGCAGACATGATGACCTTAAATGGTTTCCTCTTGTGTCAGTTTTGGTAAACTTTAGGAACTAGGAAATGGTCTCCTTTACAGAAATGTTCAAATTTACTGGCATTTCATATATTCACTGCTAGAACATTGTCCTCACTCTTTCTGTATATTCTTTCCTTATGTTTTTGTTTGCCTTAATCAAAGTGTGTCTTTTCAATCTTTTCAAAGAATATTCTTTGGAGTTACTAAATCACCTCAATTTTATACGTTTTCTGTTGTATTCAGTTCTGCTCATATCTTTATTTATCTATTTTCTATATTCTCAGGGTTTATTGGTTTGATCTTCTGATGTCAATTAAAACACTTGGTTATTCATTTTAATAAATCTTTTTACTTATAAAGATTTGAACTTTGAAAGATTCCAACTTACTTTTAAGTTTCTAAGGGTCATGTCCTCTACATCGTTGCTGGCCGAAGGCTTAGTTCACCATATAGCAATGCATATATTGACATATTTTCCCCTCGACTTTCTGTGATTCCCTACATCTCACTTTTCTTTGCAGACAATCCATTTGAAATACCCTTAACTTATTTCACAGCCAATAATTCTTTGAAATAATGTTTATTTTTTAGAGAAATCTTCTTATATAATTAGGCAGAAAATCTGACCTGCCACAGTTTTCAAAATAGCATAATTTCACTCTTCTAAATGATTAATCTGTTGTATTACACAAACATTGTGTATTTAGCTTTATCAATAACATGTATTTTAAAAATGTTTTAGAGATCCTACCAGTCTTTGAAAACATCCTTGTTCCTTGATTCAGTTCCAGTTTTATGCATATTTCCTGCCTTGCACCGGATTATTCCAACATCTGATGGATGGCCTTGGGAATCTAATTCTGGTATTGATTTTTTTTGCTGATTGTCTCCCCTTGTAGCTGATTTCTTCATTATTGTGTAAATTTAGATCATGAGCTCATGTTTAGCTAAACAGCTGACCTTGTAAGTGGCTTATGTGTGAATGCTCGTAAGTTTCAGCAGAAAGTAGGCAAAGATTTATTTGTGTCCCTCCAATGAGTTGCCTGCGAGGACCCCGTTTTCTAGAACAGTTGGTCCAATACACCCTCTAGAGGCAGGGGACTCAGACAGGGCTGGTTTGTGGGCCGAATATGGAGCAGGGGCAGTGGGCGGCCTGTGGCCCTGCTAGGAGCCCCTCCGTGTGTGTCCCAGGGACCCATCTGCCTGCAATCTTCAGTCACATGGCAGGAAGCTACGATGCCCAGACCTATGGTTAGCTGTGCAGTGAGGTGTACTGCGCGGACACGTTCCACACACACTTCAAGTAAGAGGGGTCCCTGAGTGGAAAGGTGAGACTTCAGGCAGCTGTGCAGACAAAGAAGGCGCCCTTTGGCCTGGGCCTAAAAGCTTGTGACCCACCACTGTGCCTGCCGGGCTCTGAGGGCCCTGCCCTTGCTCTGTGGCTCCACTGCCCTTTGTTCAGTCACAACAGAGATGGCCACACAAACTCCCTAAGTGAGGGCAATGTTCCAACCTCCCTCAGCCCCGCTCCTTCTCCGCAGGTTACAATGGACTACAGATGCTGCATTCTGAGGCCAGGGCGTTCCGAGAATACCAAGGGCAGACATGATGACCTTAAATGATTTCCTCTTGTGTCAGTTTTGGTAAACTTTAGGAGCTAGGAAATGGTCCCCTTTACAGAAATGTTCAAATTTACTGGCATTTCATATATTCTCTGCTAGAACATTGTCCTCACTCTTTCTGTATATTCTTTCCTTATGTTTTTGTTTTCCTTAATCAAAGTGTGTCTTTTCAATCTTTTCAAAGAATATTCTTTGGACTTACTAAATCACATCAATTTTATACGTTTTCTGTTGTATTAAGTTCTGCTCATATCTTTATTTATCTTTTTTCTATGTTCTCAGGGTTTATTGGTTTGATCTTCTGATGTCAATTAAAACACTTGGTTATTCATTTTAATAAAACTTTTTAATTATAAAGATTTGAACTTTTGAAGATTCCAGCTTACTTGTAAGTTTCTAAGGGTCAGGTCCTCTACATTGTTGCTGGCCTAAGGCTTAGTTCACCATATACTAATGTATATATTGACATATTTTCCCCTAGACTTTCTGTGATTCCCTACATCTCACCTTTCTTTGCAGACAAGCCATTTGAAATACCCTTAACTTATTTCACTGTTAAAAAGTCTTTGATATAATGTGTAATTTGTAGGTAAATCTTCTTATATAATTAGCCAGAAAATCTGACCTGCCGTAGTTTTCAAAACAGCAAAATTTCACTCTTCTCAATGATTAATCTGTTGTAATACACAACCTTTGAGTACTTAGCTTTATCAATGACATGTACTTTAAAAATGTTTTAAAGATCCTACCAGTCTCTGAAAACATCCTTGTTCCTTGTTTCAGTTCCAGTTTTATGTATATTTCCTGCCTTGCACCTGATTATTCCAACATCTGATGGATGGCCTTGGGAATTTAATTCTGGTATTGATGGTTTATGCTGACTGTCTCCCCTTGTAGCTGATTTCTTCATTATTGTGTAAATTTAGATCATGAGCTCATGTTTACCTAAACAGCTGACTTTGTAAGAGGCTTAGGTGTGTACGCTCGTAAGTTTCAGCAGAAAGTGGGCAAAGATTTATTTGTGTCCCTCCAATGAGTTGCCCGCGAGGACCCCGTTTTCTAGAAGAGTTGGTCCAATACTCCCTCTAGAGGCAGGGGACTCAGACAGGGCTGGTTTGCGTCACCGAATCAGGAGCAGGGGCAGTGGGCGGCCTGTGGTCCAGGTAGGAGCCTCTCCGCGTGTGTCCCAGGGACCAAACTGACTGCGAACTTCAGTCAACTGGCAGGAAGCTACGATGCTCAGACCTATGGTTAGCTGTGCAGCGAGGTGTACTGCGCGGACACGTTCCACACACCCTTCAAGTAGGAGGGCGGCCTGAGTGGAAAGGTGAGAGTTTGGGCAGCTGTGCAGACAAAGAAGGCACACTTTAGCCTGCGCCTAAATTCTTGTGACACCCCACTGGGCCTACCGGGCTCTGAGGGCCCTGCGATGGGTCCCTGGCTCCACTGTCCTTTGTTCAATCACAGCAGAGATGGCCACACCCACTCCCTCTGTGAGGGCAGTGTTCCAACCTCCCTCAGCCCCGCCCCTTCTCCGCAGGTTACCATGGACTACAGATGCTGAATTCTTAGTCCAGTGCGTTCTGAGAAGGCCAAGGGGAGACATGATGACCTTAAATGATTTCCTCTAGTGTCAGTTTTGGTAAACTTTAGGGGATAGGAAAAGGTCCTCTTTACAGAAATGTTCAAATTTACTGGCTTTCATATATTCTCTGCTATAACATTGTTCTGATTCTTTCTCTATATTCTGTACTTATGTTTTTGTTTTCCTTAATCAAAGTGTGTCTTTTAAATCTTTTCAAAGAATATTCTTTGCACTTACTAAATCACCTCAATTTTATACGTTTTCTGTTGTATTAAGTTCTGCTCATATCTTTATTTATCTTTTTTCTATGTTCTCAGGTTTTATTGCTTTGATCTTCTGATGTCAATTAAAACACTTGATTATTCATTTTAATAAATCTTTTTACTTATAAAGATTTGAACTTTGGAAGATTCCAGCTTACTTGTAAGTTTCTAAGGGTCAGGTCCTCTACCTTGTTCCTGGCCTATGGCTTAGTTCATCATATAGCAAAGTATATATTGACATATTTTCCCCTCGACTTTCTGTGATTCCCTACATCTCCCCTTTCTTAGCAGACAAGCCATTTGAAAGACCCTTAACTTATTTCACAGCCAATAAGTCTTTGAAATAATGTGTAATTTTTAGATAAATCTTCTTATATAATTAGGCAGAAAATCTGACCTGCCATAGTTTTCAAAACAGCATAATTTCACTCTTCTGAATGATTAATATGTTGTATTACACAACCTTTGAGTACTTAGCTTTATCAATGACATGTACCTTAAAAGTGTTTTAAAGATCCTACCAGTCTTTGAAAACATCCTTGTTCCTTGTTTCAGTTCCAGTTTTATGTATATTTCCAGCCTTGCACCTGATTATTCCAACATCTGATGGACGGCCTTGGGAATCTAATTCCGGTATTGATGGTTTTTGCTGATTGTCTCCCCTTGTAGCTGATTTCTTCATTATTGTGTAAATTTAGATCATGAGCTCATGTTTAGCTAAACAGCTGACCTTGTAAGTGGCTTATGTGTGAACGCTCGTAAGTTTCAGCAGAAAGTCGGCAAAGATTTATTTGTGTCCCTCTGATGAGTTTCCCGCGAGGACACCGTTTTCTAGGAGAGTAGGTCCAATACTACCTCTAGAGGCAGGGGACTCAGACATGGCTGGTTTGCAGCCCCCAATCTGGGGCAGGGGCAGTGGGCGGCCTGTGGCCGAGGTAGGACCCTCTCCGCGTGTGTCTCTGGGACCAATCTGCCTGCGAACTTCAGTCAACTGGCAGGAAGGTACGATGCCCAGACCTATGGTTAGCTGTGCAGCGAGGTGTACTGCGCGGACACGTTCCACACACACTTCACGTAAGAGGGCGGCCTGAGTGGAAAGTGAGAGTTTGGGCAGCTGTGCAGAAAAAGAAGGCACACTTTGGCCTGCGCCTAAATGCTTGTGACACCCCACTGGGCCTGCCAGGCTCTAAGGGCCCTGCCCTGGATCCCTGGCTCCACTGCCCTTTGATCAGTAACAGCAGAGATGGCCACACCCACTCCCTCAGTGAGGGCAGTGTTCCAAACTCCCTCAGCCCCGCACCTTCTCCGCAGGTTACCATGGACTACAGATGCTACATTCTTAGGCCAGGGCGTTCTGAGAAGGCCAAGGGCAGACATGATGACCTTAAATGATTTCCTCTTGTGTCAGTTTTGGTAAACTTTAGGGGCTAGGAAATGGTCCTCTTTACAGAAATGTTCAAATTTACTGGCATTTCATATATTCTCTGCTATAACTTTGTTCTGAATATTTCTCTATATTCTGTACTTTTGTTTTTGTTTTCCTTAATCAAAGTGTGTCTTTTAAATCTTTTCAAAGAATATTCTTTGGACTTACTAAATCACCTCAATTTTATACGTTTTCTGTTGTATTCAGTTCTGCTCATATCTTTATTTATCTTTTTTCTATGTTATCAGGGTTTATTGGTTTGTTCTTCTGATGTCAATTAAAACACTTGATTATTCATTTTAATAAATCTTTTTACTTATAAAGATTTGAACTTTTGAAGATTCCAGCTTACTTGTAAGTTTCTAAGGGTCAGGTCCTCTACATTGTTGCTTGCCTAAGGCTTAGCTCAACATATAGCAATGTATATTTTGACATATTTTCCCCTCGACTTTCTGTGATTCCCTACATCTCACCTTTCTTTGCAGACAAGCCATTTGAAATACCCTTAACTTATTTCACAGCCAATAAGTCTTTGAAATAATGTGTAATTTTTAGAGAAATCTTCTTATATAATTAGGCAGAAAATATCACCTGCCATAATTTTTAAAACAGAATAATTTCACTCTTCTCAATGATTAATCTGTTGTAATACACAACCTTTGAGTACTTAGCTTTTTCAATGACATGTACTTTAAAAATGTTTTAAAGATCCTACCAGGCTTTGAAAACATCCTTTTTCCTTGTTTCAGTTCCAGTTTTATGTATGTTTCCAGCCTTGCACCGGATGATTCCAACATCTGATGGATGGCATAGGGAATCTAATTCTGGTATTGATGGTTTTTGCTGATTGTGTCCCCTTGTACCTGATTTCTTCATTATTGTGTAAATTTAGATCATGAGCTCATGTTTAGCTAAACAGCTGACCTTGTAAGTGGCTTATGTGTGAACGCTCGTAAGTTTCAGCAGAAAGTCGGGAGATTTATTTGTGTCCCTCCAAAGAGTTTCCCGTGAGGACACCGTTTTCTAGGTGAGTTGGTCCAATACTCCCTCTAGAGGCAGCGGACTCAGACAGGGTTTGTTTGCAGCCCCCAATCTGGGGCAGGGGCAGTGGGCGGCATGTTGCCCAGGTAGGAGCCTCTCCGCATGTGTCCCAGAGACCCATGTGCCTGCGAACTTCAGTCAACTGGCAGGAAGCTACGATGTCGAGACCTATGGTTAGCTGTGCAGCGAGGAGTACTGCGCAGACACGTTCCAAACACACTTCAAGTAAGAGGGCAGCCTGAGTGGAAAGGTGAGAGTTTGGGCAGATGTTCAGACAAAGAAGGAGCCCTTTGGATTCGGCCTAAATGCGTGTGACACCCCACTGGGCCTGCCGGGCTCTGAGGGCCCTGCCCTGGATCCATGGCTCAACTGCCCTTTGATCAGTCACAGCAGAGATGGCCACACCCACTCCCTCAGTGAGGGCAGTGTTCCAACCTCCCTCAGCCCCGCCCCTTCTCCGCAGGTTACCATGGACTACAGATGCTGCATTCTTAGGCCAGGGCGTTCTGAGTAGGCTAAGGGCAGACATGATGACCTTAAATGATTTCCTCTTGTGTCAGTTTTGGTAAAATTTAGGGGCTAGGAAATGGTCCGCTTTACAGAAATGTTCAAATTTACTGGCATTTCATATATTCTCTGCTATAACTTTGTTTTGAATCTTTCTCTATATGCTTTACTTATGTTTTTGTTTTCCTTAATCAAAGTGTGTCTTTTAAATCTTTTCAAAGAATATTCTTTGCACTTACTAAATCACCTCAATTTTATACGTTTTCTGTTGTATTAAGTTCTGCTCATATCTTTATTTATCTTTTTTCTATGTTCTCAGGTTTTATTGCTTTGATCTTCTGATGTCAATTAAAACACTTGATTATTCATTTTAATAAATCTTTTTACTTATAAAGATTTGAACTTTGGAAGATTCCAGCTTACTTGTAAGTTTCTAAGCGTCAGGTCCTCTACCTTGTTCCTGGCCTATGGCTTAGTTCATCATATAGCAAAGTATATATTGACATATTTTCCCCTCGACTTTCTGTGATTCCCTACATCTCCCCTTTCTTAGCAGACAAGCCATTTGAAAGACCCTTAACTTATTTCACAGCCAATAAGTCTTTGAAATAATGTGTAATTTTTAGATAAATCTTCTTATATAATTAGGCAGAAAATCTGACCTGCCATAGTTTTCAAAACAGCATAATTTCACTCTTCTGAATGATTAATATGTTGTATTACACAACCTTTGAGTACTTAGCTTTATCAATGACATGTACCTTAAAAGTGTTTTAAAGATCCTACCAGTCTTTGAAAACATCCTTGTTCCTTGTTTCAGTTCCAGTTTTATGTATATTTCCAGCCTTGCACCTGATTATTCCAACATCTGATGGACGGCCTTGGGAATCTAATTCCGGTATTGATGGTTTTTGCTGATTGTCTCCCCTTGTAGCTGATTTCTTCATTATTGTGTAAATTTAGATCATGAGCTCATGTTTAGCTAAACAGCTGACCTTGTAAGTGGCTTATGTGTGAACGCTCGTAAGTTTCAGCAGAAAGTCGGCAAAGATCTATTTGTGTCCCTCCGATGAGTTTCCCGCGAGGACACCGTTTTCTAGGAGAGTAGGTCCAATACTACCTCTAGAGGCAGGGGACTCAGACATGGCTGGTTTGCAGCCCCCAATCTGGGGCAGGGGCAGTGGGCGGCCTGTGGCCGAGGTAGGACCCTCTCCGCGTGTGTCTCTGGGACCAATCTGCCTGCGAACTTCAGTCAACTGGCAGGAAGGTACGATGCCCAGACCTATGGTTAGCTGTGCAGCGAGGTGTACTGCGCGGACACGTTCCACACACACTTCACGTAAGAGGGCGGCCTGAGTGGAAAGTGAGAGTTTGGGCAGCTGTGCAGAAAAAGAAGGCACACTTTGGCCTGCGCCTAAATGCTTGTGACACCCCACTGGGCCTGCCAGGCTCTAAGGGCCCTGCCCTGGATCCCTGGCTCCACTGCCCTTTGATCAGTAACAGCAGAGATGGCCACACCCACTCCCTCAGTGAGGGCAGTGTTCCAAACTCCCTCAGCCCCGCACCTTCTCCGCAGGTTACCATGGACTACAGATGCTACATTCTTAGGCCAGGGCGTTCTGAGAAGGCCAAGGGCAGACATGATGACCTTAAATGATTTCCTCTTGTGTCAGTTTTGGTAAACTTTAGGGGCTAGGAAATGGTCCTCTTTACAGAAATGTTCAAATTTACTGGCATTTCATATATTCTCTGCTATAACTTTGTTCTGAATATTTCTCTATATTCTGTACTTTTGTTTTTGTTTTCCTTAATCAAAGTGTGTCTTTTAAATCTTTTCAAAGAATATTCTTTGGACTTACTAAATCACCTCAATTTTATACGTTTTCTGTTGTATTCAGTTCTGCTCATATCTTTATTTATCTTTTTTCTATGTTATCAGGGTTTATTGGTTTGTTCTTCTGATGTCAATTAAAACACTTGATTATTCATTTTAATAAATCTTTTTACTTATAAAGATTTGAACTTTTGAAGATTCCAGCTTACTTGTAAGTTTCTAAGGGTCAGGTCCTCTACATTGTTGCTTGCCTAAGGCTTAGCTCAACATATAGCAATGTATATTTTGACATATTTTCCCCTCGACTTTCTGTGATTCCCTACATCTCACCTTTCTTTGCAGACAAGCCATTTGAAATACCCTTAACTTATTTCACAGCCAATAAGTCTTTGAAATAATGTGTAATTTTTAGAGAAATCTTCTTATATAATTAGGCAGAAAATATCACCTGCCATAATTTTTAAAACAGAATAATTTCACTCTTCTCAATGATTAATCTGTTGTAATACACAACCTTTGAGTACTTAGCTTTTTCAATGACATGTACTTTAAAAATGTTTTAAAGATCCTACCAGGCTTTGAAAACATCCTTTTTCCTTGTTTCAGTTCCAGTTTTATGTATGTTTCCAGCCTTGCACCGGATGATTCCAACATCTGATGGATGGCATAGGGAATCTAATTCTGGTATTGATGGTTTTTGCTGATTGTGTCCCCTTGTACCTGATTTCTTCATTATTGTGTAAATTTAGATCATGAGCTCATGTTTAGCTAAACAGCTGACCTTGTAAGTGGCTTATGTGTGAACGCTCGTAAGTTTCAGCAGAAAGTCGGGAGATTTATTTGTGTCCCTCCAAAGAGTTTCCCGTGAGGACACCGTTTTCTAGGTGAGTTGGTCCAATACTCCCTCTAGAGGCAGCGGACTCAGACAGGGTTTGTTTGCAGCCCCCAATCTGGGGCAGGGGCAGTGGGCGGCATGTTGCCCAGGTAGGAGCCTCTCCGCATGTGTCCCAGAGACCCATGTGCCTGCGAACTTCAGTCAACTGGCAGGAAGCTACGATGTCGAGACCTATGGTTAGCTGTGCAGCGAGGAGTACTGCGCAGATACGTTCCAAACACACTTCAAGTAAGAGGGCGGCCTGAGTGGAAAGGTGAGAGTTTGGGCAGATGTTCAGACAAAGAAGGAGCCCTTTGGATTCAGCCTAAATGCGTGTGACACCCCACTGGGCCTGCCGGGCTCTGAGGGCCCTGCCCTGGATCCATGGCTCAACTGCCCTTTGATCAGTCACAGCAGAGATGGCCACACCCACTCCCTCAGTGAGGGCAGTGTTCCAACCTCCCTCAGCCCCGCCCCTTCTCCGCAGGTTACCATGGATTACAGATGCTGCATTCTTAGGCCAGGGCGTTCTGAGAAGGCTAAGGGCAGACATGATGACCTTAAATGATTTCCTCTTGTGTCAGTTTTGGTAAAATTTAGGGGCTAGGAAATGGTCCTCTTTACAGAAATGTTCAAATTTACTGACATTTCATATATTCTCTGCTATAACTTTGTTCTGAATCTTTCTCTATATTCTTTACTTATGTTTTTGTTTTCCTTAATCAAAGTGTGTCTTTTAAATCTTTTCAAAGAATATTCTTTGCACTTACTAAATCACCTCAATTTTATACGTTTTCTGTTGTATTAAGTTCTGCTCATATCTTTATTTATCTTTTTTCTATGTTCTCAGGTTTTATTGCTTTGATCTTCTGATGTCAATTAAAACACTTGATTATTCATTTTAATAAATCTTTTTACTTATAAAGATTTGAACTTTGGAAGATTCCAGCTTACTTGTAAGTTTCTAAGGGTCAGGTCCTCTACCTTGTTCCTGGCCTATGGCTTAGTTCATCATATAGCAAAGTATATATTGACATATTTTCCCCTCGACTTTCTGTGATTCCCTACATCTCCCCTTTCTTAGCAGACAAGCCATTTGAAAGACCCGTAACTTATTTCACAGCCAATAAGTCTTTGAAATAATGTCTAATATTTAGATAAATCTTCTTATATAATTAGGCAGAAAATCTGACCTGCCATAGTTTTCAAAACAGCATAATTTCACTCTTCTCAATGATTAATATGTTGTATTACACAACCTTTTAGTACTTAGGTTTATCAATAACATGTACTTTAAAAATGTTTTAAAGACCCTACCAGTCTTTGAAAACATCCTTTTTCCTTGTTTCAGTTCCAGTTTTATGTATATTTCCTGCCTTGCACCTGATTATTCCAACATCTGCAGGATGGCCTTGGGAATCTAATTCTTGTATTGATGGTTTTTGCTGATTGTCTCCCCTTGTACCTGATTTATTCATTATTGTGTAAATTTAGATCACGAGCTCATGTTTAGCTAAACAGCTGACCTTGTAAGAGGCTTAGGTGTTAAGGCTCCTCAGTTTCAGCAGAAATTCGGCAAAGATTTATTTGTGTTCCTCCAATGAGTTTCCCGCGAGGACACCGTTTTCTAGGAGAGTTGGTCCAATACTCCCTCTAGAGGCAGGGGACTGAGACATGGCTGGTTTGCAGCCCCCAATCTGGGGCAGGGGCAGTGGGCGGCCTGTGGCCGCGGTAGGACCCTCTCCGCGTGTGTCTCTGGGACCAATCTGCCTGCGAACTTCAGTCAACTGACAGGAAGGTACGATGCCCAGACCTATGGTTAGCTGTGCAGCGAGGTGTACTGCGTGGACACGTTCCACACACACTTCACGTAAGAGGGCGGCCTGAGTGGAAAGTGAGAGTTTGGGCAGCTGTGCAGAAAAAGAAGGCACACTTTGGCCTGCGCCTAAATGCTTGTGACACCCCACTGGGCCTGCCAGGCTCTAAGGGCCCTGCCCTGGATCCCTGGCTCCACTGCCCTTTGATCAGTAACAGCAGAGATGGCCACACCCACTCCCTCAGTGAGGGCAGTGTTCCAACCTCCCTCAGCCCCGCCCCTTCTCCGCAGTTTACCATGGACTACAAGTGCTACATTCTTAGGCCAGGGCGTTCTGAGAAGGCCAAGGGCAGACATGATGACCTTAAATGATTTCCTCTTGTGTCAGTTTTGGTAAACTTTAGGGGCTAGGAAATGGTCCCCTTTACAGAAATATTCAAATTTACTGGCATTTCATATATTCTCTGCTATAACATTGTTCTGATTCTTTCTCTATATTCTTTACTTATGTTTTTGTTTTCCTTAATCAAAGTGTGTCTTTTAAATCTTTTCAAAGAATATTCTTTGGACTTACTAAATCACCTCAATTTTATACGTTTTCTGTTGTATTAAGTTCTGCGCATATCTTTATTTATCTTTTTTCTATGTTCTCAGGGTTTATTGTTTTGATCTTCTGATGTCAATTAAAACACTTGGTTATTCATTTTAATAAATCTTTTTCCTTATAAAGATTTGAACTTTTGAAGATTCCAGCTTACTTGTAAGTTTCTAAGGGTCAGGTCCTCTACATTGTTGCTGGCCTAAGGCTTAGTTCAACATATAGCAATGTATATATTGACATATTTTCCCCTCGACTTTCTGGGATTCCCTGCATCTCACCTTTCTTTGCAGACAAGCCATGTGAAATACCCTTAACTTATTTCACAGCCAATAAGTCTTTGAAATAATGTGTAATTTTTAGATAAATCTCCTTATATAATTAGGCAGAAAATCTGACCTGCCATAGTTTTCAAAACAGCATAATTTCACTCTTCTCAATGATTAATCTGTTGTATTACACAACCTTGGAGTACTTAGATTTATCAATGACATGTACTTTAAAAATGTTTTAAAGATCCTACCAGTCTTTGAAAACATCCTTGTTCCTTGTTTCAGTTCCAGTTTTATGTATATTTCCAGCCTTGCACTGGATGATTCAAACATCTGATTTATGGCCTTGGGAATCTAATTGTGGTATTGATGGTTTTTGCTGATTGTCTCCCCTTGTAGCTGATTTCTTCATTATTGTGTAAATTTAGATCATGAGCTCATGTTTAGCTAAACAGCTGACCTTGTAAGTGGCTTATGTGTGAACGCTCATAAGTTACAGCAGAAATTCGGCAAAGATTTATTTGTGTCCCTCCAATGAGTTTCCCGCGAGGACACCGTTTTCTAGGAGAGTTGGTCCAATACTCCCTCTAGAGGCAGCGGACTCAGACAGGGTTTGTTTGCAGCCCCCAATCTGGGGCAGGGGCAGTGGGCGGACTGTTGCCCAGGTAGGAGCCTCTCCGCGTGTGTCCCAGAGACCCATGTGCCTGCAAACTTCAGTCAAGTGGCAGGAAGCTACGATGTCCAGACCTATGTTTAGCTGTGCAGCGAGGAGTACTGCGCGGACACGTTCCACACACACTTCAAGTAAGAGGGCGGCCTGAGTGGAAAGGTGAGAGTTTGGGCAGATGTGCAGACAAAGAAGGAGCCCTTTGGATTCGGCCTAAATGCGTGTGACACCCCACTGGCCCTGCCGGGCTCTGAGGGCCCTGCCCTGGATCCATGGCTCAACTGCCCTTTGATCAGTCACAGCAGAGATGGCCACACCCACTCCCTCAGTGAGGGCAGTGTTCCAACCTCCCTCAGCCCCGCCCCCTCTCCGCAGGTTACCATGGACTACAGATGCTGCATTCTGAGGCCAGGGCCTTCCGAGAATGCCAAGGGCAGACATGATGACCTTAAATGATTTCCTCTTGTGTCAGTTTTGGTAAACTTTAGGAGCTAGGAAATGGTCCCCTTTACAGAAATGTTCAAATTTACTGGCATTTCATATATTCTCTGCTATAACATTGTCATCACTCTTTCTGTATATTCTTTACTTATGTTTTTGTTTTCCTTAATCAAAGTGTGTCTTTTCAATCTTTTCAAAGAATATTATTTGGACTTACTAAATCACCTCAATTTTATACGTTTTCTGTTTTATTAAGTTCTGCTCATATCTTTATTTATCTTTTCTCTATGTTCTCAGGGTTTATGGGTTTGATTTTCTAATGTTAAATAAAACAGTTTGTTATTCATTTTAATAAATCATTTTACTTATAAAGATTTGAACTTTGGAAGATTCCATCTTACTTGTAAGTTTCTAACGGTCAGGTCCTCTACTTTGTTGCTGGCCTAAATCTTAGTTCAACATAGATCAATGTATATATTGACATATTTGCCCCTCGACTTTCTGTGATTCCCTACATCTCACCTTTCTTTGCAGACAAGCCATTTGAAATACTCTTAAATTATTTCACAGCCAATAAGTCTTTGAAATAATGTGTAATTTTAAGATAAATCTTCTTATATTATTAGGCACAAAATCTGACCTGCCATAGTTTTCAAAACAGCATAATTTCACTCTTCTCAATGATTAATCTGTTATATTACACAACCATTGTGTATTTAGCTTTATCAATGACATGTTCTTTAAAAATGTTTTAGAGATCCTACCAGTCTTTGAAAACATCCTTGTTCCTTGTTGCAGTTCCAGGTTTATGTATACTTTCTGCCTTGCACCTGATTATTCAAACATCTGATGGATGGCCTTGGGAATCTAATTCTGGTATTGATTGTTTTGGCTGATTGTCTCCCCTTGTAGCTGATTTCTTCATTATTGTGTAAATTTACATCATGAGCTCATGTTTAACTAAACGGCTATCCTTGTAAGAGGCTTAGGTTTGAACGCTCCTAAGTTTCAGCAGAAAGTCGGCAAAGATTTATTTGTGTCCCTACAATAAGTTGCCCTCGAGGACCCCGTTTCCTAGAAGTGTTGGTCCAATACTCCCTCTAGGGGCAGGGGACACAGACAGGGCTGCTTTTTGGCCCCCGATCTGTTCAGGGGCAGTGGGCGGCCTGTGGTCCGGGCAGGAACTTCTCAGCGTGTGTCCCAGGGACCCATCGGCATGCAAACTTCAGTCACCTGGCAGGAAGCTACGATGCCCACACCTAAGGTTAGCTGTGCAGCGAGGTGTACTGCGAGGACAGGTTCCACACACATTCAAGTAACAGGGCGGCCTGAGTGGAAAGGTGAGTGTTTGGGCAGCTGTGCAGACAAAGAAGGTGCCCTTTGGCCTGGGCCTAAATGCTTGTGACACCCCACTGGGCATGCCGGGCTCTGAGGGCCCGGCACTGGGCACCCTGCTCCCCGGCCCCATGTTCAGTCACAGTAGAGATGGCCACACCCACTCCCTCATAGAGGGCAGTGTTCCAACCTCCCTCAGCCCCGCCCCCTCTCCGCAGGTTACCATGGACTACAGATGCTGCATTCTGAGGCCATGGCCTTCTGAGAATGCCAAGGGCAGACATGATGACCTTAAATGATTTCCTCTTGTGTCAGTTTTGGTAAACTTTAGGAGCTAGGAAATGGTCCCCTTTACAGAAATGTTCAATTTTACTGGCATTTCATATATTCTCTGCTAGAACATTGTCCTGACTCTTTCTGTATATTCTTTACTTATGTTTTTGTTTTCCTTAATCAAAGTGTGTCTTTTCAATCTTTACAAAGAACATTATTTGGACTTACTAAATCACCTCAATTTTATACATTTGCTGTTGTATTAAGTTCTGCTCATATCTTTATTTATCTTTTATCTATGTTCTCAGGGTTTCTTGGTTTGATCTTCTGATGTCAATTAAAACACTTGGTTATTCATTTTAATAAATTTTTTACTTATAAAGATTTGAACTGTGGAAGATTCCAACTTACTTGTAAGTTTCTAAGGGTCAGGTCCTCTACATTGTTGCTGGCCTACGGCTTATTTCAACATATATCAATGTATATACTGACATATTTTCCCCTCGACTTTCTGTGATTCCCTACATCTCACCTTTCTTTGCAGACAAGCCATTTGAAATACCCTTAACTTATTTCACAGCCAATAAGTCTTTGAAATAATGTGTATTTTTTAGATAAATCTTCTTATATAATTAGGCAGAAAATCTGACCTGCCATAGTTTTCAAAACAGCATAATTTCACTCTTCTCAATGATTAATCTGTTGTATTACACAACCTTTGAGTATTTAGTTTTATCAAGGACATGTACTTGAAAAATGTTTTAGAGATCCTACCAGTCTTTGAAAACATCCTTGTTCCTTGTTTCAGTTCCAGTTTTATGTGTATTTCCTTCCTTGCACATTATTATTGCAATATCTGTTTGATGGCCTTGGGAATCTAATTCTGGTATTGATTGTTTTTGCTGATTGTCTCCCCTTGTAGCTGATCTCTTCATCATTGTGTAAATTTAGATCATGAGCTCATGTTTAGGTAAACAGCTGACCTTGTAAGAGGCTTAGGTGTGAACGCTTGTAAGTTTCAGCAGAAAGTCGGCAAAGATTTATTGGTGTCCCTCCAATGAGTTGCCCGCGAGGACCCCGTTTTCTACAAGTTTTGGTCCAATATTCCCTCTAGAGGCAGGGGACTCAGACAGGGCTGCTTTGCGGCACCTGATCTGGGGCACGGGGTGTGGGCGGCCTGTGGCCGGGGCAGGAGACTCTCCGCGTGTGTCACAGGTACCCATCTGCCTGCGAACTTCAGTCACGTGGCAGAAGCTATGATGCCCAGACCTATGGTTAGCTGTGCAGCGAGGTGTAATGCGCGGACAGGTTCCACACACACTTCAAGTAAGAGGGCGACCTGAGTGGAAAGGTGAGAGTTTGGGCAGCTGTGCAGACAAAGAAGGCGCCTTTTGGCCTGGGCCTAAACGCTTGTGACACCCCACTGGGCCTGCCGGGCTCTGAGGGCCCCGCCCTGGGCCCCCTGCACCCCTGCTTTTTGTTCAGTCACAGCAGAGATAGCCACCCCCACTCCCTCAGTGAGAGCAGTGTTCCAACCTCCCTCAGCCCTGACCCCTCTCCGCAGGTTACCATGGAATACAGATGCTGCATTCTGAGGCCAGGGCGTTCCGAGAATGCCAAGGGGAGACATGATGACCTTAAATGATTTCCTCTTGTGTCAGTTTTGGTAAACTTTAGGAGCTAGGAAATGGTCCCCTTTACAGAAATGTTCAAATTTACTGGCATTTCATATATTCTCTGCTGTAACATTGTCCTGACTCTCTCTGTATATTCTTTACTTATGTTTTTGTTTTCCTTAATCAAAGTGTGTCTTTTCAATCTTTTCAAAGAATATTCTTTGGACTTACTAAATCACCTCAATTATATACGTTTTCTGTTGTATTAAGTTCTGCTCATATCTTTATTTATCTTTTTTCAACGTTCTCAGGGTTTATTGGTTTGATCTTCTGATGTCAATTAAAACACTTGGTTATTCATTTTAATAAATCTTTTTACTTATAAAGATTTGAACTTTGAAAGATTCCAACTTACTTTTAAGTTTCTAAGGGTCATGTCCTCTACATCGTTGCTGGCCTAAGGCTTAGTTCACCATATAGCAATGCATATATTGACATATTTTCCCCTCGACTTTCTGTGATTCCCTACATCTCACTTTTCTTTGCAGACAAGCCATTTGAAATACCCTTAACTTATTTCACAGCCAATAATTCTTTGAAATAATGTGTATTTTTTAGAGAAATCTTCTTATATAATTAGGCAGAAAATCTGACCTGCCATAGTTTTCAAAACAGCATAATTTCACTCTTCTCAATGATTAATCTGTTGTATTACACAACCATTGTGTATTTAGCTTTATCAATGACATGTACTTTACAAATGTTTTAGAGATCCTACCAGTCTTTGAAAACATCCTTGTTCCTTGTTTCAGTTCCAGTTTTATGTATATTTTCTGCCTTGCACCTGATTATTCCAACATCTGATGGATGGCCTTGGGAATCTAATTCTGGTATTGATTGTTTTGGCTGATTGTCTCCCCTTGTAGCTGATTTCTTCATTATTGTGTAAATATAGATCTTGAGCTCATGTTTAGCTTAACAGCTGACATTGTAAGAGGCTTAGGTGTGAACGCACCTAAGTTTCAGCAGATAGTCGGAAAAGATTTATTTGTGTCCCTCCAATGAGTTGCCCGCGAGGACCCCGTTTTCTAGAAGTGTTGGTCTAATACTCCCTCTAGAGGCAGGGGACTCAGACGGGGCTGCTTGTGGCCCCCAATCTGGGGCAGAGGCAGTGGGCGGCCTGTGGCCCGGGCAGGAGCCTCACCGCATGTGTCCCAGGGACTCATCTGCCTGAAAACTTCGGTCACGTGGCAGGAAGCTAAGATGCCCGCACCTATTGTTAGCTGTGCAGGGAGGTGTACTGCGTGGACAGGTTCCACACACATTTCAAGTAAGAGGGTGGCCTGAGTGGAAAGGTGAGAGTTTGGGCAGCTGTGCAGACAAAAAATGCGCCCTTTGGCCTGGGCCTAAATGCTTGTGACACACCACTGAGCCTGCCGGGCTCTGAGGGACCTGCGTGGGCCCCCTGCTCCCCGGCCCTTTCTTCAGTCACAGCAGAGATGGCCACAACCACTCCCTCAGTGAGGGCAGTGTTCCAACCTCCCTCAGCCCCGCCCCCTCTCCGCAGGTTACCATGGACTACAGATGCTGCATTCTGAGGCCAGGGCGTTCCGAGAAAGCCAAGGGCAGACATGATGACCTTAAATGATTTCCTCTTGTGTCAGTTTTGGTAAACTTTAGGAGCTAGGAAATGGTCCCCTTTACAGAAATGTTCAAATTTACTGGCATTTCATATATTCTCTGCTAGAACACTGTCCTCACTCTTTCTGTATATTCTTTACTTATGTTTTTGTTTTCCTGAATCAAAGTGTGTCTTTTCAATCTTTTCAAAGAATATTCTTTGGACTTACTAAATCACCTCAATTTTATACGTTTTCTATTGTATTAAGTTCTGCTCATATCTTTATTTATCTTTTATCTATGTTCTCAGGGTTTCTTGGTATGATCTTCTGATGTCAATTAAAACACTTGGTTATTCATTTTAATAAATCTTTTTACTTATAAAGATTTGAACTTTTGAAGATTCCAACTTACTTGTAAGTTTCTAAGGGTCAGGTCCTCTACATTGTTGCTTGCCTAAGGCTTAGCTCAACATATAGCAATGTATATATTGGCATATTTTCCCCTCGACTTTTTGTGATTCCCTACATATCTCCTTTCTGTGCAGACAAGCCATTTGAAATACCCTTAACTTATTTCACAGCCAATACGTCTTTGAAATAAGGTGTGTTTTTTAGATAAATCTTCTTATATAATTCGGCAGAAAATCTGACTTGCCATAGGTTTCAAAACAGCATAATTTCACTCTTCTCAATGATTAATCTGTTGTAATACACAACCTTTGAATATTTATCTTTATCAATGACATGAACTTTAAAAATGTTTTAGAGATCCTACCAGCCTTTGAAAATATCCTTGTTCCTTGTTTCCGTTCCAGTTTTATGTATATTTCCTGCCTTGCACCTGATTATTCCAACATCTGATGGATGGCCTTGGGAATCTAATTCTGGTATTGATTGTTTTGGCTGATTGTCTCCCCTTGTAGCTGATTTCTTCATTATTGTGTAAATTTACATCATGAGCTCATGTTTAACTAAACGGCTATCCTTGTAAGAGGCTTAGGTTTGAACGCTCCTAAGTTTCAGCAGAAAGTCGGCAAAGATTTATTTGTGTCCCTACAATAAGTTGCCCTCGAGGACCCCGTTTCCTAGAAGTGTTGGTCCAATACTCCCTCTAGGGGCAGGGGACACAGACAGGGCTGCTTTTCGGCCCCCGATCTGGGGCAGGGGCAGTGGGCGGACTGTGGCCCGGGCAGGAACCTCTCCGCATGTGTCCCAGGGACCCATCGGCCTGCAAACTTCAGTCACCTGGCAGGAAGCTACGATGCCCACACCTAAGGTTAGCTGTGCAGCGAGGTGTACTGCACGGAGAGGTTCCACACACATTCAAGTAACATGGCGGCCTGAGTGGAAAGGTGAGAGTTTGGGCAGCTGTGCAGACAAAGAAGGCGCCCTTTGGCCTGGGCCTAAATGCTTGTGACACCCCACTGGGCATGCCGGGCTCTGAGGGCCTGGCACTGGGCACCCTGCTCCCCAGCCCATTGTTCAGTCACAGCAGAGATGGCCACAACCACTCCCTCAGTGAGGGCAGTGTTCCAACCTCCCTCAGCCCCGCCCCCTCTCCGCAGGTTACCATGGACTACAGATGCTGCATTCTGAGGCCAGGGCCTTCCGAGAATGACAAGGGCAGACATGATGACCTTAAATGATTTCCTCTTGTGTCAGTTTTGGTAAACTTTAGGAGCTAGGAAATGGTCCCCTTTACAGAAATGTTCAAATTTACTGGCATTTCATATATTCTCTGCTATAACATTGTCATCACTCTTTCTGTATATTCTTTACTTATGTTTTTGTTTTCCTTAATCAAAGTGTGTCTTTTCAATCTTTTCAAAGAATATTATTTGGACTTACTAAATCACCTCAATTTTATACGTTTTCTGTTTTATTAAGTTCTGCTCATATCTTTATTTATCTTTTCTCTATGTTCTCAGGGTTTATGGGTTTGATTTTCTAATGTTAAATAAAACAGTTTGTTATTCATTTTAATAAATCATTTTACTTATAAAGATTTGAACTTTGGAAGATTCCAACTTACTTGTAAGTTTCTAACGGTCAGGTCCTCTACTTTGTTGCTGGCCTAAGTCTTAGTTCAACATAGATCAATGTATATATTGACATATTTGCCCCTCGACTTTCTGTGATTCCCTACATCTCACCTTTCTTTGCAGACAAGCCGTTTGAAATACCCTTAAATTATTTCACAGCCAAGAAGTCTTTGAAATAATGTGTAATTTTAAGATAAATCTTCTTATATTATTAGGCACAAAATCTGACCTGCCATAGTTTTCAAAACAGCATAATTTCACTCTTCTCAATGATTAATCTGTTGTATTACACAACCATTGTGTATTTAGCTTTATAAATGACATGTTCTTTAAAAATGTTTTAGAGATCCTACCAGTCTTTGAAAACATCCTTGTTCCTTGTTGCAGTTCCAGTTTTATGTATACTTTCTGCCTTGCACCTGATTATTCCAACATCTGATGGATGGCCTTGGGAATCTAATTCTGGTATTGATTGTTTTGGCTGATTGTCTCCCCTTGTAGCTGATTTCTTCATTATTGTGTAAATTTACATCATTAGCTCATGTTTAACTAAACGGCTATCCTTGTAAGAGGCTTAGGTTTGAAAGCTCTTAAGTTTCAGCAGAAAGTCGGCAAAGATTTATTTGTGTCCCTACAATAAGTTGCCCTCGAAGACCCCGTTTCCTAGAAGTGTTGGTCCAATACTCCCTCTAGGGGCAGGGGACACAGACAGGGCTGCTATTAGGCCCCCGATCTGGGCAGGGGCAGTGGGCGGCCTGTGGCCCGGGCAGGAACCTCTCAGCGTGTGTTCCAGGGACCCATCGGCCTGCAAACTTCAGTCACCTGGCAGGAAGCTACGATGCCCACACCTAAGGTTAGCTGTGCAGCGAGGTGTACTGCGCGGACAGGTTCCAGACACATTCAAGTAACAGGGCGGCCTGAGTGGAAAGGTGAGTGTTTGGGAAGCTGTGCAGACAAAGAAGGCGCCCTTTGGCCTGGGCCTAAATGCTTGTGACACCCCACTGGGCATGCCGGGCTCTGAGGGCCCGGCAATGGGCATCCTGCTCCCCGGCCCCATGTTCAGTCACAGTAGAGATGGCCACACCCACTCCCTCATAGAGGGCAGTGTTCCAACCTCCCTCAGCCCCGCCCCCTCTCCGCAGGTTACCATGGACTACAGATGCTGCATTCTTAGGCCAGGAGATTCCGAGAATACCAAGGGCAGACATGATGACCTTAAATGATTTCCTCTTGTGTCAGTTTTGGTAAACTTTAGGAGCTAGGAAATGGTCCCCTTTACAGAAATGTTCAATTTTACTGGCATTTCATATATTCTCTGCTAGAACATTGTCCTGACTCTTTCTGTATATTCTTTACTTATGTTTTTGTTTTCCTTAATCAAAGTGTGTCTTTTCAATCTTTACAAAGAATATTATTTGGACTTACTAAATCACCTCAATTTTATACATTTGCTGTTGTATTAAGTTCTGCTCATATATTTATTTATCTTTTATCTATGTTCTCAGGGTTTCTTGGTTTGATCTTCTGATGTCAATTAAAACACTTGGTTATTCATTTTAATAAATTTTTTACTTATAAAGATTTGAACTGTGGAAGATTCCAACTTACTTGTAAGTTTCTAAGGGTCAGGTCCTCTACATTGTTGCTGGCCTACGGCTTATTTCAACATATATCAATGTATATACTGACATATTTTCCCCTCGACTTTCTGTGATTCCCTACATCTCACCTTTCTTTGCAGACAAGCCATTTGAAATACCCTTAACTTATTTCACAGCCAATAAGTCTTTGAAATAATGTGTATTTTTTAGATAAATCTTCTTATATAATGAGGCACAAAATCTGACCTGCCATAGTTTTCAAAACAGCATAATTTCACTCTTCTCAATGATTAATCTGTTGTATTACACAACCTTTGAGTATTTAGCTTTATCAAGGACATGTACTTGAAAAATGTTTTAGAGATCCTACCAGTCTTTGAAAACATCCTTGTTCCTTGTTTCAGTTCCAGTTTTATGTGTATTTCCTGCCTTGCACATTATTATTGCAATATCTGTTGGATGGCCTTGGGAATCTAATTCTGGTATTGATTGTTTTTGCTGATTGTCTCCCCTTGTAGCTGATCTCTTCATCATTGTGTAAATTTAGATCATGAGCTCATGTTTACGTAAACAGCTGACCTTGTAAGAGGCTTAGGTGTGAACGCTTGTAAGTTTCAGCAGAAAATCGGCAAAGATTTATTGGTGTCCCTCCAATGAGTTGCCCGCGAGGACCCCGTTTTCTACAAGTTTTGGTCCAATACTCCCTCTAGAGGCAGGGGACTCAGACAGGGCTGCTTTGCGGCGCCTGATCTGGGGCACGGGGTGTGGGCGGCCTGTGGCCGGGGCAGGAGCCTCTCCGCGTGTGTCCCAGGTACCCATCTGCCTGCGAACTTCAGTCACGTGGCAGAAGCTATGATGCCCAGACCTATGGTTAGCTGTGCAGCGAGGTGTAATGCGCGGACAGGTTCCACACACACTTCAAGTAACAGGGCGACCTGAGTGGAAAGGTGAGAGTTTGGGCAGCTGTGCAGACAAAGAAGGCGCCCTTTGGCCTGGGCCTAAACGCTTGTGACACCCCACTGGGCCTTCCGGGCTCTGAGGGCCCAGCCCTGGGCCCCCTGCATCCCTGCGTTTTGTTCAGTCACAGCAGAGATAGCCACACCCACTCCCTCAGTGAGAGCAGTGTTCCAACCTCGCTCAGCCCTGCCCCCTCTCCGCAGGTTACCATGGAATACAGATGCTGCATTCTGAGGCCAGGGCGTTCCGAGAATACCAAGGGCAGACATGATGACCTTAAATGATTTCCTCTTGTGTCAGTTTTGGTAAACTTTAGGAGCTAGGAAATGGTCCCCTTTACAGAAATGTTCAAATTTACTGGCATTTCATATATTCTCTGCTAGAACATTGTCCTGACTCTCTCTGTATATTCTTTACTTTGTTTTTGTTTTCCTTAATCAAAGTGTGTCTTTTCAATCTTTTCAAAGAATATTCTTTGGACTTACTAAATCACCTCAATTATATACGTTTTCTGTTGTATTAAGTTCTGCTCATATCTTTATTTATCTTTTTTCAACGTTCTCAGGGTTTATTGGTTTGATCTTCTGATGTCTATTAAAACACTTGGTTATTCATTTTAATAAATCTTTTTACTTATAAAGATTTGAACTTTGAAAGATTCCAACTTACTTTTAAGTTTCTAAGGGTCATGTCCTCTACATCGTTGCTGGCCTAAGGCTTAGTTCACCATATAGCAATGCATATATTGACATATTTTCCCCTCGACTTTCTGTGATTCCCTACATCTCACTTTTCTTTGCAGACAAGCCATTTGAAATACCCTTAACTTATTTCACAGCCAATAATTCTTTGAAATAATGTGTATTTTTTAGAGAAATCTTCTTATATAATTAGGCAGAAAATCTGACCTGCCATAGTTTTCAAAACAGCATAATTTCACTCTTCTCAATGATTAATCTGTTGTATTACACAACCATTGTGTATTTAGCTTTATCAATGACATGTACTTTACAAATGTTTTAGAGATCCTACCAGTCTTTGAAAACATCCTTGTTCCTTGTTTCAGTTCCAGTTTTATGTATATTTTCTGCCTTGCACCTGATTATTCCAACATCTGATGGATGGCCTTGGGAATCTAATTCTGGTATTGATTGTTTTGGCTGATTGTCTCCCCTTGTAGCTGATTTCTTCATTATTGTGTAAATATAGATCTTGAGCTCATGTTTAGCTTAACAGCTGACATTGTAAGAGGCTTAGGTGTGAACGCACCTAAGTTTCAGCAGATAGTCGGAAAAGATTTATTTGTGTCCCTCCAATGAGTTGCCCGCGAGGACCCCGTTTTCTAGAAGTGTTGGTCTAATACTCCCTCTAGAGGCAGGGGACTCAGACGGGGCTGCTTGTGGCCCCCAATCTGTGGCAGAGGCAGTGGGCGGCCTGTGGCCCGGGCAGGAGCCTCTCCGCATGTGTCCCAGGGACCCATCTGCCTGAAAACTTCGGTCACGTGGCAGGAAGCTAAGATGCCCGCACCTATTGTTAGCTGTGCAGGGAGGTGTACTGCGCGGACAGGTTCCACACACATTTCAAGTAAGAGGGTGGCCTGAGTGGAAAGGTGAGAGTTTGGGCAGCTGTGCAGACAAAAAATGCGCCCTTTGGCCTGGGCCTAAATGCTTGTGACACACCACTGGGCCTGCCGGGCTCTGAGGGCCATGTCCTGGGCCCCTGCTCCCCTGCCCTTTGTTCAGTCACACCAGAGATGGCCACACCCACTACCTCAGTGAGGGCAGTGTCCCAACCTCCCTCAGCCCCGCCCCCTCTCCGCAGGTTACCATGGACTACAGATGCTGCATTCTGAGGCTAGGACGTTCCGAGAATCCCAAGGGCAGACATGATGACCTGAAATGATTTCCTCTTGTGTCAGTTTTGGTAAACTTTAGGAGCTAGGAAATGGTCCACTTTACAGAAATGTTCAAATTTACTGGCATTTCATATATTCTCTGCTATAACATTGTCCTGACTCTCTCTGTATATTCTTTACTTATGTTTTTGTTTTCCTTAATCAAAGTGTGTCTTTTCAATCTTTTCAAAGTATATTCTTTGGACTTACTAAATCGCCTCAATTTTATACGTTTTCTGTTGTATTAAGTTCTGCTCATATCTTTATTTATCTTTTATCTATGTTCTCAGGGTTTATTGGTATGATCTTCTGATGTCAATTAAAACACTTGGTTATTCATTTTAAGAAATCTTTTTACTTATAAAGATTTGAACTTTGAAAGATTCCAACTTACTTTTAAGTTTCTAAGGGTCATGTCTTCTACATCGTTGCAGGCCTAAGCCTTAGTTCACAATATAGCAATGCATATATTGACATATTTTCCCCTTGACTTTCTGTGATTCCCTACATCTCACTTTTCTTTGCAGACAATCCATTTGAAATACCCTTAACTTATTTCACAGCCAATAATTCTTTGAAATAATGTGTATTATTTAGAGAAATCTTCTTATATAATTAGGCAGAAAATCTGACCTGCCATAGTTTTCAAAACAGCATAATTTCACTCTTCTCAATGATTAATCTGTTGTATTACACAACCATTGTGTATTTAGCTTTATCAATGACATGTACTTTACAAATGTTTTAGAGATCCTACCAGTCTTTGAAAACATCCTTGTTCCTTGTTTCAGTTCCAGTTTTATGTATATTTTCTGCCTTGCACCTGATTATTCCAACATCTGATGGATGGCCTTGGGAATCTAATTCTGGTATTGATTGTTTTGGCTGATTGTCTCCCCTTGTAGCTGATTTCTTCATTATTGTGTAAATTTAGATCTTGAGCTCATGTTTAGCTTAACAGCTGACATTGTAAGAGGCTTAAGTGTGAACGCACCTAAGTTTCAGCAGATAGTCGGAAAAGATTTATTTGTGTCCCTCCAATGAGTTGCCCGCGAGAACCCCGTTTTCTAGAAGTGTTGGTCTAATACTCCCTCTAGAGGCAGGGGACTCAGACAGGGCTGCTTTCCGTCTCCCGATCAGGGTCAGGTACAGTGGGCGGCCTATGGCCCGGGCAGGAACCTCTCCGCGTGTTTCCCAGGGACCCATCTGCCTGCAAACTTCGGTCACCTGGCAGGAAGCTACGATGCCCGCACCTAAGGTTAGCTGTGCAGCGAGGTGTACTGCGCGGACAGGTTTCACACACACTTCAAGAAAGAGGGCGGCCTGAGTGGAAAGGTGAGAGTTTGGCCAGCTGTGCAGACAAAGAAGGCACCCTCTGGCCTGGGCCTAAATACTTGTGACACCCCACTGGGCCTGCCGGGCTCTGAGGGCCGTGCACTGGGAACACTGCTCCCCGGCCCTTTGTTCAGTCACAGCAGACATGGCCACACCCACTCCCTCAGTGAGGGCAGTGTTCCAAACTCCCTCAGCCCCGCCCCCTCTCCACAGTTTACAATGGACTACAGATGCTGCATTCTGAGGCCAGGGCGTTCCGAGAATGCCAAGGGCAGACATGATGACCTTAAATGATTTCCCCTTGTGTCAGTTTTGGTAAACTTTAGGAGCTAGGAAATGGTCCCCTTTACAGAAATGTTCAAATTTACTGGCATTTCATATATTCTCTGCTATAACGTTGTCCTGACTCTTTCTGTATATTCTTTACTTATGTTTTTGTTTTCCTTAATCAAAGTGTGTCTTTTCAATCTTTTCAAAGAATATTCTTTGGACTTACTAAATCACCTCAATTTTATACGTTTTCTGTTGTATTAAGTTCTGCTCATATCTTTATTTATCTTTTATCTATGTTCTCAGGGTATATTGGTTTGATCTTCTGATGTCAATTAAAACACTTGGTTATTCATTTTAATATATCTTTTTACTTATAAAGATTTGAACTTTTGAAGATTCCAACTTACTTGTAAGTTTCTAAGGGTCAGGTATTCTACATTGTTGCTTGCCTAATGCTTAGCTCAACATATAGCAATATATATATAGACATATTTGCCCCTCGACTTTCTGTGATTCCCTACATCTCACCTTTCTTTGCAGACAAGCCATTTGAAATACCCTTAAATTATTTCACAGCCAATAAGTCTTTGAAATAATGTGTAATTTTAAGATAAATTTTCTTATATAATTAGGCAGAAAATCTGACCTGCCATAGTCTTAAAAACAGCATAATTTCACTCTTCTCAATGATTAATCTGTTGTATTACACAACCTTGGAGTACTTAGCTTTATCAATGACATGTACTTTAAAAATGTTTTAGAGATCCTACCAGTCTGAGAACATCCTTGTTCTTTGTTTCAGTTCCAGTTTTATGTATATTTCCTGCCTTGCACCTGATTCTTCCAACATCTGATGGATGGCCTTGGGAATCGAATTCTGGTATTGATTGTTTTTGCAGATCGTCTCCCCCTGTAGCTGATTTCTTCATTATTGTGTAAATTTAGAACATGAGCTCATGTTAGCTAAACAGTTAACCTTGTAAGAGGCTTTGGTGTGAACGCTCGTAAGCTTCTGCAGAAAGTCAGCAAAGTTTTATTTGTGTCCCTCCAATGAGTGTCCCGTGAGGACCCCGTTTTCTAGAAGTGTTGGTCCAATACTCACTCTAGAGGCAGTGGACTCAGACAGGGCTGCTTTGCGGCCCTCGATCAGGGGCAGGGGCTGAGGACGGCCTGTGACCCGGTCAGGAGCCTCTCCGCATGTGTCCCAGGGACCCATCTGCCTGTGAACTTTGGTCACCTGGCAGGAAGCTACGATGGCCAGACATATGGTTAGCTGTGCAGCGAGGTGTACTGCGCGGACAGATTCCAAACACACTTCAAGTAAGAGGGCGGCCTGATTGGAAAGGTGAGAGTTTGGGCAGCTGTGTAGAAAAAGAAGGCGCCCTTTGGCCTGGACCTAAATGCTTGTGACACCCCACTGGGCCTGCCGTGTTCCGAGAGGACTGCCCTGGCACCCCTGCTCCCCGGCCCTTTGTTCCGTCACAGCAGAGATGGCCACACCCACTCCCTCAGTGAGTGCAGTATTCCAAACTCCCTCAGCCACGCCCCCTCTCCACAGGTTACCATGGAATACAGATGCTGCATTCTGAGGGCAGGGCGTTCCGAGAATGCCAAGGGCAGACATGATGACCTTAAATGATTTCCTCTTGTGTCAGTTTTGGTAAACTTTAGGAGCTAGGAAATGGTCCCCTTTACAGAAATGTTCAAATTTACTGGCATTTCATATATTCTCTGCTATAACATTGTCCTGACTCTCTCTGTATATTCTTTACTTATGTTTTTGTTTTCCTTAATCAAAGTGTGTCTTTTCAATCTTTTCAAAGAATATTCTTTGGCCTTACTAAATCGCCTCAATTTTATACGTTTTCTGTTGTATTCAGTTCTGCTCATATCTTTATTTATCTTTATTCTATGTTCTCAGGGTTTATTTGTTTGATCTTCTGATGTCAATTAAAACACTTGGTTATTCATTTTAATAAATCTTTTTACTTATAAAGATTTGAACTTTTGAAGATTCCAACTAACTTGTAAGTTTCTAAGGGTCAGGTCCGCTACATTGTTGCTGGCCTAAGGCTTAGTTCAACATATAGCAATGTATATATTGATATATATTCCCCTCGACTTTCTGTGATTCCCTACATCTCACCTTTCTTTGCAGACCAGCCATTTGAAATACCCTTAACTTATTTCACAGCCAATAAGTCTTTAAAATAATGTGTGTTTTTTAGATAAATCTACTTATATAATTAGTCCGAAAATCTGACCTGTCATAGGTTTCAAAACAACATAATTTCACTCTTCTCAATGATTAATCTGTTGTAATACACAATCATTGAGCATCTAGTTTTATCAATGACAGGTACCTTACAAATGTTTTAGAGATCCAACCAGTCTTTGAAAACATCCTTGTTCCTTGTTTCAGTTCCAGTTTTATGTATATTTCCTGCCTTCAACCAGATTATTCCAACATCTGATGGATGGCCTTGGGAATCTAATTCTGGTATTGATTGTTTTGGCTGATTGTCTCCCCTTGTAGCTGATTTCTTCATTATTGTGTAAATTTAGATCTTGAGCTCATGTTTAGCTAAACAGGTGACCTTGTAAGAGGCTTAGGTGTGAACGCTCCTAAGTTTCAGCAGAAAGTCGGCAAAGATTTATTTGTGTCCCTCCAATGAGTTGCCCGCGAGAACCCCATTTTCTAGAAGTGTTGGTCTAATACTCCCTCTAGAGGCAGGGGACTCAGACAGGGCTGCTTTCGGTCCCCCGATCTGGGGCAGGGTCAGTGGGCGCCCTGTGGCCCGGGCAGGAGCCTCTCTGCGTGTGTCCTAAGGACCCATCTGCCTGCAAACTTCGGTCACCTGGCAGGAAGCTACAATGCCTGCACCTAAGGTTAGCTGTGCAGCGAGGTGTACTGCGTGGACAGGTTCCAAACACACTTCAAGTAAGAGGGCGGCCTGAGTGGAAAGGTTAGAGTTTGGGCAGCTGTGCAGACAAAGAAGGTGCCCTTTGTCCTGGGCCTAAATTTTTGTGACACCTCACAGGGCCTGCCGGGCTCTGAGGGCCATGTCCTGGGCCCTTGCTCCCCTGCCCTTTGTTCAGTCACACCAGAGATATCCACACCAATACCTCAGTGAGGGCAGTGTTCCAACCTCCCTCAGCCACGCCCCCTCTCCGCAGGTTACCATGGACTACAGATGCTGCATTCTGAGGCTAGGACGTTCCGAGAATCCCAAGGGCAGACATGATGACCTGAAATGATTTCCTCTTGTGTCAGTTTTGGTAAACTTTAGGAGCTAGGAAATGGTCCCCTTTACAGAAATGTTCAAATTTACTGGCATTTCATATATTCTCTGCTAGAACATTGTCCTGACTCTTTCTGTATATTCTTTCCTTATGTTTCTGTTTTCCTTAATCAAAGTGTGTCTTTTCAATCTTTTCAAAGAATATTCTTTGGACTTACTAAATCACCTCAATTTTATACGTTTTCTGTTGTATTCAGTTCTGCTCATATCTTTATTTATCTTTTTTCTATGTTCTCAGGGTTTATTGGTTTGATCTTCTGATGTCAATTAAAACACTTGGTTATTCATTTTAATAAATCTTTTTACTTATAAAGATTTGAACTTTTGATGATTCCAGCTTACTTGTAAGTTTCTCAGGGTCAGGTCCACTACATTGTTGCTGGCCTAAGGCTTAGTTCACCATATAGCAATGTATATATTGACATATTTTCCCCTCGACTTTCTGTGATTTGCTACATCTCACCTTTCTTTGCAGACAAGCCATTTGAAATACACTTAACTTATTTCACAGCTAATACGTCTTTGAAATAAGGTGTGTTTTTTAGATAAAACTTCTTATATAATTAGGCAGAAAATCTGACTTGCCATAGGTTTCAAAACAGCATAATTTCACTCTTCTCAATGATTAATCTGTTGTAATACAGAACCTTTGAGTATTTATCTTTATCAATGACATGAACTTTAAAAATGTTTTAGAGATCCTACCAGCCTTTGAAAACATCCTTGTTCCTTGTTTCAGTTCCAGTTTTATGTATATTTCCTGCCTTGCACCTGATTATTCCAACATCTGATGGATGGCCTTGGGAATCTAATTCTGGTATTGATTGTTTTGGCTGATTGTCTCCCCTTGTAGCTGATTTCTTCATTATTGTGTAAATTTACATCATGAGCTCATGTTTAACTAAACGGCTGACCTGGTAAGAGGCTTAGGTGTGAACGCTCCTAAGTTTCAGCAGAAAGTCAGCAAAGATTTATTTGTGTCCCTCCAATGAGTTGCCCGCGAGAACCCTGTTTTCTAGAAGTGTTGGTCCAATACTCCCTTTAGAGGCAGGGGACTCAGACAGGGCTGCTTTGCAGCTCCCGATCTGGGGCAGATATAGTGGGCGCCCTGTGGCCCGGGCAGGAACCTCTCCGCGTGTTTCCCAGGGACCCATCTTCCTGCAAACTTCGGTCACCTGGCAGGAAGCAACGATGCCCGCACCTAAGGTTAGCTGTGCAGCGAGGTGTACTGCGCGGACAGGTTTCACACACACTTCAAGTAAGAGGGCGTCCTGAGTGGAAAGGTGAGAGATTGGCCAGCTGTGCAGACAAAGAAGGCGCCCTTTGGCCTGGGCGTAAATGCTTGTGACACCCAACAGGGCCTGCCGGGCTCTGAGGGCCCTGCCCTGGGAACACTGCTCCCCGGCCATTTGTTCAGTCACAGCAGAGATGGCCACACCCAGTCCCTCATAGCGGGCAGTGTTCCAAGCTCCCTCAACCCCGCCCCCTCTCCGCAGGTTACCATGGACTACAGATGCTGCATTCTAAGGCCAGGAGATTTCGAGAATGCCAAGGGCAGAAATGATGACCTTAAATGATTTCATCTTGTGTCAGTTTTGGTAAACTTTAGGAGCTAGGAAATAGTCCTCTTTACAGAAATGTTCAAATTTACTGGCATTTCATATATTCTCTGCTATAACATTGTCATCACTCTTTCGGTATATTCTTTACTTATATTTTTGTTTTCCTTAATCAAAGTGTGTCTTTTCAATCTTTTCAAAGAATATTCTTTGGACTTACTAAATCACCTCAATTTTATACGTTTTCTGTTGTATTAAGTTCGGCTCATATCTTTATTTATCTTTTCTCTATGTTCTCAGGGTTTATGGGTTTGATCTTCTAATGTTTAATAAAACAGTTGGTTATTCATTTTAATAAATCTTTTTACTTATAAAGATTTGAACTTTTGATGATTCCAGCTTACTTGTAAGTTTCTCAGGGTCAGGTCCACTACATTGTTGCTGGCCTAAGGCTTAGTTCACCATATAGCAATGTATATATTGACATATTTTCCCCTCGACTTTCTGTGATTTGCTACATCTCACCTTTCTTTGCAGACAAGCCATTTGAAATACACTTAACTTATTTCACAGCTAATACGTCTTTGAAATAAGGTGTGTTTTTTAGATAAAACTTCTTATATAATTAGGCAGAAAATCTGACTTGCCATAGGTTTCAAAACAGCATAATTTCACTCTTCTCAATGATTAATCTGTTGTAATACAGAACCTTTGAGTATTTATCTTTATCAATGACATGAACTTTAAAAATGTTTTAGAGATCCTACCAGCCTTTGAAAACATCCTTGTTCCTTGTTTCAGTTCCAGTTTTATGTATATTTCCTGCCTTGCACCTGATTATTCCAACATCTGATGGATGGCCTTGGGAATCTAATTCTGGTATTGATTGTTTTGGCTGATTGTCTCCCCTTGTAGCTGATTTCTTCATTATTGTGTAAATTTACATCATGAGCTCATGTTTAACTAAACGGCTGACCTGGTAAGAGGCTTAGGTGTGAACGCTCCTAAGTTTCAGCAGAAAGTCAGCAAAGATTTATTTGTGTCCCTCCAATGAGTTGCCCGCGAGAACCCTGTTTTCTAGAAGTGTTGGTCCAATACTCCCTTTAGAGGCAGGGGACTCAGACAGGGCTGCTTTGCAGCTCCCGATCTGGGGCAGATATAGTGGGCGCCCTGTGGCCCGGGCAGGAACCTCTCCGCGTGTTTCCCAGGGACCCATCTTCCTGCAAACTTCGGTCACCTGGCAGGAAGCAACGATGCCCGCACCTAAGGTTAGCTGTGCAGCGAGGTGTACTGCGCGGACAGGTTTCACACACACTTCAAGTAAGAGGGCGTCCTGAGTGGAAAGGTGAGAGATTGGCCAGCTGTGCAGACAAAGAAGGCGCCCTTTGGCCTGGGCGTAAATGCTTGTGACACCCAACAGGGCCTGCCGGGCTCTGAGGGCCCTGCCCTGGGCACACTGCTCCCCGGCCATTTGTTCAGTCACAGCAGAGATGGCCACACCCAGTCCCTCATAGCGGGCAGTGTTCCAAGCTCCCTCAACCCCGCCCCCTCTCCGCAGGTTACCATGGACTACAGATGCTGCATTCTAAGGCCAGGAGATTTCGAGAATGCCAAGGGCAGAAATGATGACCTTAAATGATTTCATCTTGTGTCAGTTTTGGTAAACTTTAGGAGCTAGGAAATAGTCCTCTTTACAGAAATGTTCAAATTTACTGGCATTTCATATATTCTCTGCTATAACATTGTCATCACTCTTTCGGTATATTCTTTACTTATATTTTTGTTTTCCTTAATCAAAGTGTGTCTTTTCAATCTTTTCAAAGAATATTCTTTGGACTTACTAAATCACCTCAATTTTATACGTTTTCTGTTGTATTAAGTTCGGCTCACATCTTTATTTATCTTTTCTCTATGTTCTCAGGGTTTATGGGTTTGATCTTCTAATGTTTAATAAAACAGTTGGTTATTCATTTTAATAAAACTTTTTACTTATAAAGATTTGAACTTTTGAAGATTCCAACTTACTTGTAAGTTTCTAAGGGTCAGGTCCGCTACATTGTTGCTGGCTTAAGGCTTAGTTCAACATATAACAATGTATATATTGACATATTTTCCCCTCGACTTTCTGTGATTCCCTACATCTCAACTTTCTTTGCAGACAAGCCTTTTGAAATACCCTTAACTTATTTCACAGCCAATAAGTCTTTAAAATAATGTGTGTTTTTTAGACAAAACTTCTTATATAATTAGGCAGAAAATCTGACCTGCCATAGGTTTCAAAACAACATAATTTCACTCTTCTCAATGATTAATCTGTTGTAATACACAATCATTGAGTATTTAGTTTTATCAATGACAGGTACCTTAAAAATGTTTTAGAGATCCAACCAGTCTTTGAAAACATCCTTGTTCCTTGTTTCAGTTCCAGTTTTATGTATATTTCCTGCATTGCACCTGATTTTTCCAACATCTGATGGATGGCCTTGGGAATCTAATTCTGGTATTGATTGTTTTGGCTGATTGTCTCCCCTCGTAAATGATTTCTTCATTATTGTGTAAATTTAGATCATGAGCTCATGTTTAGCTAAACAGCTGACCTTGTAAGAGGCTTAGCTGTGAACGCTCATAAGTTTCAGCAGAAAGTCGGCAAAGCTTTATTTGTGTATCTCCATTGAGTTGCCCATGAGGACTCCGTTTTCTGGATGTGCTGGTACAATACTCCCTCTAGAGGCTGGGGATTCAGACAGGGCTGATTTGCGGCCCCCGATCTGGGGCAGGGGCAGTGGGCAACCTGTGGCCTGGGCAGGAGCCTCTCCGCCTGTGTCCCAGGGACCCATCTGCGTGCGAACTTCGGTCACCTGGCAGGAAGTTACGATGCCCAGACCTATGGTTACCTGTGTAGCGAGGTGAACTGCGTGGACAGGTTCCACACACACTTCAAGTAAGAGGGCGGCCTGAGTGGAAAGGTGAGAGTTTAGGCAGCTGTGCAGACAAAGAAGGTGCCTTTTGGCCTGGGTCTAAATGCTTGTGACCCACCACTGGGCCTGCAGGGCGCTTAGGGACCTGACCTGGGCCCCCTGCTCCCCTGTCCTTTGTTCATTCACAGCAGAGATGGCCACACCCACTCCCTCTGTGAGGGCAGTGTTCCAACCTCCCTCAGCCCCGCCTCTTCTCCGCAGGTTACCATGGACTACAGATGCTGTCTTCTGAGGCCAGGACCTTCCGAGGATGCCAAGGGCAGAGATGATGACCTTAAATGATTTCCTCTTGTGTCAGTTTTGGTAAACTTTAGGAGCTAGGAAATGGTCCCCTTTACAGAAATGTTCAAATTTACTGGCATTTCATATATTCTCTGCTATAACATTGTCCTGACTCTTTCTGTATATTCTTTCCTTATGTTTTTTTTTCCTTAATCAAAGTGTGTCTTTTCAATCTTTTCAAAGAATATTCTTTGGACTTACTAAATCACCTCACTTATATACGTTTTCTGTTGTATTCAGTTCTGCTCATATCTTTATTTATCTTTTTTCTATATTCTCAGGGTTTATTGGTTTGATCTTCTGATGTCAATTAAAACACTTGGTTATTCATTTTAATAAATCTTTTTACTTGTAAAGATTTGAACTTTGGAAGATTCCAGCTTACTCGTAAGTTTCTAAGGGTCAGGTCCTCTCCATTGTTGCTGGCCTAAGGCTTAGTTCACCATATAGCAATGTATATATTGACATATTTTCCCCTCAACTTTCTGTGATTCCCTACATCTCACCTTTCTTTGCAGACAAGCCATTTGAAATACCCTTAAGTTATTTCACAGGAAAAAAGTCTTCGAAATAATGTGTATTTGTTAGAGAAATCTTCTTATATAATTAGGAACAAAATCTGACCTGCCATAGTTTTCAAAACAGCATAATTTCACTCTTCTCAATGATTAAACTGTTGTATTACACAACCATTGTGTATTTAGCTTTATCAATGACATGTTCTTTAAAAATGTTTTAGAGATCCTTCCAGTCTTTGAAAACATCCTTGTTCCTTGTTGCAGTTCCAGTTTTATGTATACTTTCTTTCTTGCACCTGATTATTCCAACATCTGATGGATGGCCTTGCGAATCTAATTCTGGTATTGATTGTTTTTGCTGATTATCTCCCCTCGTAGATGATTTCTTCATTATTGTGTAAATTTAGATCATGAGCTCATGTTTAGCTAAACAGCTGACCTTGTAAGAGGCTTCGCTGTGAACGCTCGTAAGTTTCAGCAGAAAGTCGGCAATGAATTATTTGTGTCCCTCCAATGAGTTGCCCGCGAGGACCCCGTTTTCTAGAAGTGTTGGTCCAATACTCCCTCTAGAGGCAGGGGATACAGACAGGGCTGCTTTGCGGCCCCCGATCTGGGGCAGGGGCAGTGGGCGGCCCGTGCCCGGGGCTGGAGCCTCTCCGCGTGTGTCCCAGGGACCCATCTGCCTGCAAACTTCGGTCACCTGGCAGGAAGCTACAATGCCCGCACCTAAGGTTAGCTGTGCAGCGAGGTGTACTGCGCGGACAGGTTCCACACACAATTCAAGTAAGAGGGCCGCCTGAGTGGAAAGGTGAGAGTTTGGGCAGCTGTGCAGACAAAGAAGGCGCCTTTTGGCCTGGGCCTAAATGCTTGTGACACCCCACTGGGCCTGTGGGGCTCTGAGGTCCCTGCCATGGGCCCCCTGCTCCCCTGCCCTTTGTTCAGTCACAGCAGAGATGGCCACACCCACTCCCTCAGTGAGGGCAGTGTTCCAACCTCCCTCAGCCCCGCCCTCCCTCCGCAGGTTACCATGGACTCCAGATGCTGCATTTTGAGGCCCGGGCGTCCGAGAATGCCAAGGGCAGACATGATGACCTTCTATGGTTTCCTCTTTTGTCAGTTTTGGTAAATTTCAGGAGCTAGGAAATGGTCCCCTTTACAGAAATGTTCAAATTTACTGGCATTTCATATATTCTCTTCTATAATATTGTCCTGACTCTTTCTCTATATTCTTTACTTATGTTTTTGTTTTCCTTATTCAAAGTGTGTCTTTTCAATCTTTTCAAAGAATATTCTTTGGACTTACTAAATCACCTCAATTTTATACATTTGCTGTTGTATTAAGTTCTGCTCATATCTTTATTTATCTTTTATCTATGTTATCAGGGTTTATTAGTTTGATCTTCTGATGTCTAATAAAACACTTGGTTATTCAATTTAATAAATCTTTTGACTTATAAAGATTTGAACTTTTGAAGATTCCAACTTACTTGTAAGTTTCTAATGGTCAGGTCCTCTACATTGTTGCTGGCCTAAGGATTAGTTCAACATATATCAATGTATATATTGACATATTTTTCCCTCGACTTTCTGTGATTCCCTACATCTCACCTTTCTTTGCAGACAAGCCATTTGAAATACCCTTAAATTATTTCACAGCCAAGAAGTCTTTGAAATAATGTGTAATTTTAAGATAAATTTTCTTATATAATTAGGCAGAAAATCTGACCTGCCATAGTCTTAAAAACAGCATAATTTCACTCTTCTCAATGATTAATCTGTTGTATTTCACAACCATTGAGTATTTAGCTTTATCAATGACATGTACTTTAAAAATGTTTAAGAGATACTACCAGTCTGAGAGCATCCTTGTTCTTTGTTTCAGTTCCAGTTTTATGTATATTTCCTGCCTTGCACCTGATTATTCCAACATCTGATGGATGGCCTTGGGAATCTAATTCTGGTATTGATTGTTTTTGCAGATCATCTCCCCTTGTAGCTGATTTCTTCATTATTGTGTAAATTTAGAACATGAGCTCATGTTAGCTAAACAGTTAACCTTGTAAGAGGCTTTGGTGTGAATCCTCGTAAGCTTCTGCAGAAAGTCAGCAAAGTTTTATTTGTGTCCCTCCAATGAGTGTCCCGTGAGGACCCCGTTTTCTAGAAGTGTTGGTCCAATACTCACTCTAGAGGCAGTGGACTCAGACAGGGCTGCTTTGCGGCTCTCGATCAGGGGCAGGGGCTGAGGATGTCCTGTGACCCGGTAAGGAGCCTCTCCGCATGTGTCCCAGGGACCCATCAGCCTGTGAACTTTGGTCACCTGGCAGGAAGCTACGATGCCCAGACATATGGTTAGCTGTGCAGCGAGGTGTAATGCGCGGACAGGTTCCACACACACTTCAAGTAAGTGGGCGGCCTGAGTGGAAAGGTGAGAGTTTGGGCAGCTGTGCAGACAAAGAAGGTGCCCTTTGACCTGGGCTTAAATGCTTGTGACACCCCACTGGGCCTGCCGGGCTCTGAGGGCCATGTCTTGGGCCCCTGCTCCCGTGCCCTTTGTTCAGTCACACCAGAGATGGCCACACCCACTCCCTCAGTGAGGGCAGTGTTCCAACCTCCCTCAGCCCCGCCCCCTCTCCGTAGTTTACCATGGACTTCAGATGCTGCATTCTGCGGCCAGGACGTTCCGAGAATCCCAAGGGCAGACATGATGACCTTAAATGATTTCCTCTTGTGTCAGTTTTGGTAAACTTTAGGAGCTAGGAAATGGTCCCCTTTACAGAAATGTTCAAATTTACTGGCATTTCATATATTCTCTGCTAGAACATTGTCCTGACTCTTTCTGTATATTCTTTACTTATGTTTTTGTTTTCCTTAATCAAAGTGTGTCTTTTCAATCTTTTCAAAGAATATTCTTTGGACTTACTAAATCACCTCAATTTTGTACGTATTCTGTTGTATTCAGTTCTGCTCATATCTTTATTTATCTTTTTTCTATGTTCTCAGGGTTTATTGGTTTTGATCTTCTGATGTCAATTAAAACACTTGGTTATTCATTTTAATAAATCTTTTTACTTATAAAGATTTGAACTTTTGAAGATTCCAACTTACTTGTAAGTTTCTATGGGTCAGGTCCTCTACATTGTTGCTTGCCTAAGGCTTAGTTCAACATATAGCAATGTATATATTGACATATTTTCCCCTCGACTTTCTGTGATTCCCTACATATCTCCTTTCTGTGCAGACAAGCCATTTGAAATACACTTAACTTATTTCACAGCCAATACGTCTTTGAAATAAGGTGTGTTTTTTAGATAAATCTTCTTATATAATTAGGCAGAAAATCTGACTTGCCATAGGTTTCAAAACAGCATAATTTCACTCTTCTCAATGATTAATCTTTTGTAATACACAACCTTTGAGTATTTATCTTTATCAATGACATGAACTTTAAAAATGTTTTAGAGATCCTACCAGCCTTTGAAAACATCGTTGTTCCTTGTTTCAGTTCCAGTTTTATGTATATTTCCTGCCTTGCACCTGATTATTCCAACATCTGATGGATGGCCTTGCGAATCTAATTCTGGTATTGATTGTTTTGGCTGATTGTCTCCCCTTGTAGCTGATTTCTTCATTATTGTGTAAATTTACATCATGAGCTCATGTTTAACTAAACGGCTATCCTTGTAAGAGGCTTAGGTTTGAACGCTCCTAAGTTTCAGCAGAAAGTCGGCAAAGATTTATTTGTGTCCCTACAATAAGTTGCCCTCGAGGACCCCGTTTCCTAGAAGTGTTGGTCCAATACTCCCTCTAGGGGCAGGGGACACAGACAGGGCTGCTTTTCGGCCCCCGATCTGGGGCAGGGGCAGTGGGCGGCCTGTGGCCAGGGCAGGAACCTCTCCGCGTGTGTCCCAGGGACCGATCTGCCTGCAAACTTCAGTCACCTGGCAGGAAGCTACAATGCCCACACCTAAGGTTAGCTGTGTAGCGAGGTGTACTGCGCGGACAGGTTCCACACACATTCAAGTAACAGTGCGGCCTGAGTGGAAAGGTGAGTGTTTGGGCAGCTGTGCAGACAAAGAAGGCGCCCTTTGGCCTGGGCCTAAATGCTTGTGACACACCACTGGGCATGCCGGGCTCTGAGGGCCCAGCACTGGGCACCCTGCTCCCTGACCCCTTGTTCAGTCACAGCAGAGATGGCCACAACCACTCCCTCATAGAGGGCAGTGTTCCAACCTCCCTCAGCCCCGCCCCCTCTGCGCAGGTTACCATGGACTACAGATGCTGCATTCTGAGGCCAGGAGATTCCGAGAATGCCAAGGGCAGACATGATGACCTTAAATGATTTCCTCTTGTGTCAGTTTTGGTAAACTTTTGGAGCTAGGAAATAGTCCTCTTTACAGAAATGTTCAAATTTACTGGCATTTCATATATTCTCTGCTATAACATTGTCATCACTCTTTCTGTGTATTCTTTACTTATGTTTTTGTTTTCCTTAATCAAAGTGTGTCTTTTCAATCTTTTCAAAGAATATTCTTTGGACTTACTAAATCACCTCAATTTTATACGTTTTCTGTTGTATTAAGTTCTGCTCATATCTTTATTTATCTTTTCTCTATGTTCTCAGGGTTTCTGGGTTTGATCTTCTAATGTTTAATAAAACAGTTGGTTATTCATTTTAATAAAACTTTTTACTTATAAAGATTTGAACTTTTGAAGATTCCAACTTACTTGTAAGTTTCTAAGAGACAGGTCCCCTACATTGTTGCTGGCCTAAGGCTTAGTTCAACATATAAAAATGTATATATTGACATATTTTCCCCTCGACTTTCTGTGATTCCCTACATCTCACCTTTCTTTGCAGACAAGCCTTTTGAAATACCCTTTACTTATTTCACAGCCAATAAGTCTTTAAAATAATGTGTGATTTTTAGACAAAACTTCTTATATAATTAGGCAGAAAATCTGACCTGCCATAGGTTTCAAAACAACATAATTTCACTCTTCTCAATGATTAATCTGTTGTAATACACAATCATTGAGTATTTAGTTTTATCAATGACAGGTACCTTAAAAATGTTTTAGAGATCCAACCAGTCTTTGAAAACATCCTTGTTCCTTGTTTCAGTTCCAGTTTTATGTATATTTCCTGCATTGCACCTGATTATTTCAACATCTGATGGATGGCCTTGGGAATCTAATTCTGGTATTGATTGTTTTGGCTGATTGTCTCCCCTTGTAGCTGATTTCTTCATTATTGTGTAAATTTAGATCTTGAGCTCATGTTTAGCTAAACAGGTGACCTTGTAAGAGGCTTAGGTGTGAACGCTCCTAAGTTTCAACAGAAAGTCGGCAAAGATTTATTTGTGTCCCTCCAATGAGTTGCCTGCGAGAACCCTGTTGTCTAGAAGTGTTGGTCCAATACTCCCTTTAGAAGCAGGGGACTCAGACAGGGCTGCTTTGAAGATCCCGATCTGGGGCAGGTACAGTGGGCGGCCTATGGCCCGGGCAGGAACCTCTCCGCGTGTTTCCCAGGGACCCATCTGCCTGCAAACTTCGGTCAACTGGCAGGAAGCTACGATGCCCGCACCTAAGGTTAGCTGTGCAGCGAGGTGTAATGCGCGGACAGGTTTCACACACACTTTAAGAAAGAGGGCGGCCTGAGTGGAAAGGTGAGAGTTTGGCCAGCTGTGCAGACAAAGAAGGCACCCTCTGGCCTGGGCCTAAATACTTGTGACACCCCACTGGGCCTGCCGGGCTCTGAGGGCCCTGCACTGGGCACACTGCTCCCCGGCCCTTTGTTCAGTCACAGCAGACATGGCCACACCCACTCCCTCAGTGAGGGCAGTGTTCCAACCTCCCTCAGCCCCGCCCCCTCTCCACAGTTTACAATGGACTACAGATGCTGCATTCTGAGGCCAGGGCGTTCTGAGAATGCCAAGGGCAGACATGATGACCTTAAATGATTTCCTCTTGTGTCAGTTTTGGTAAACTTTAGGAGCTAGGAAATGGTCCCCTTTACAGAAATGTTCAAATTTACTGGCATTTCATATATTCTCTGCTATAACGTTGTCCTGACTCTTTCTGTATATTCTTTACTTATGTTTTTGTTTTCCTTAATCAAAGTGTGTCTTTTAAATCTTTTCAAAGAATATTCTTTGGACTTACTAAATCACCTCAATTTTATACGTTTTCTGTTGTATTAAGTTCTGCTCATATCTTTATTTATCTTTTATCTATGTTCTCAGGGTATATTGGTTTGATCTTCTGATGTCAATTAAAACACTTGGTTATTCATTTTAATATATCTTTTTACTTATAAAGATTTGAACTTTTGAAGATTCCAACTTACTTGTAAGTTTCTAAGGGTCAGGTATTCTACATTGTTGCTTGCCTAATGCTTAGCTCAACATATAGCAATATATATATAGACATATTTGCCCCTCAACTTTCTGTGATTCCCTACATCTCACCTTTCTTTGCAGACAAGCCATTTGAAATACCCTTAAATTATTTCACAGCCAATAAGTCTTTGAAATAATGTGTAATTTTAAGATAAATTTTCTTATATAATTAGGCAGAAAATCTGACCTGCCATAGTCTTAAAAACAGCATAATTTCACTCTTCTCAATGATTAATCTGTTGTATTTCACAACCATTGAGTATTTAGCTTTATCAGTGACATGTACTTTAAAAATGTTTTAGAGATCCTACCAGTCTGAGAACATCCTTGTTCTTTGTTTCAGTTCCAGTTTTATGTATATTTCCTGCCTTGCACCTGATTCTTCCAACATCTGATGGATGGCCTTGGGAATCGAATTCTGGTATTGATTGTTTTTGCAGATCGTCTCCCCCTGTAGCTGATTTCTTCATTATTGTGTAAATTTAGAACATGAGCTCATGTTAGCTAAACAGTTAACCTTGTAAGAGGCTTTGTTGTGAACGCTCGTAAGCTTCTGCAGAAAGTCAGCAAAGTTTTATTTGTGTCCCTCCAATGAGTGTCCCGTGAGGACCCCGTTTTCTAGAAGTGTTGGTCCAATACTCACTCTAGAGGCAGTGGACTCAGACAGGGCTGCTTTGCGGCCCTCGATCAGGGGCAGGGGCTGAGGACGGCCTGTGACCCGGTCAGGAGCCTCTCCGCATGTGTCCCAGGGACCCATCTGCCTGTGAACTTTGGTCACCTGTCAGGAAGCTACGATGGCCAGACATATGGTTAGCTGTGCAGCGAGGTGTACTGCACGGACAGATTCCAAACACACTTCAAGTAAGAGGGCGGCCTGATTGGAAAGGTGAGAGTTTGGGCAGCTGTGTAGAAAAAGAAGGCGCCCTTTGGCCTGGACCTAAATGCTTGTGACACCCCACTGGGCCTGCCGGGTTCCGAGAGGACTGCCCTGGCACCCCTGCTCCCCGGCCCTTTGTTCCGTCACAGCAGAGATTGCCACACCCACTCCCTCAGTGAGTGCAGTATTCCAAACTCCCTCAGCCCCGCCCCCTCTCCACAGGTTACCATGGAATACAGATGCTGCATTCTGAGGGCAGGGCGTTCCGAGAATGCCAAGGGCAGACATGATGACCTTAAATGATTTCCTCTTGTGTCAGTTTTGGTAAACTTTAGGAGCTAGGAAATGGTCCCCTTTACAGAAATGTTCAAATTTACTGGCATTTCATATATTCTCTGCTATAACATTGTCCTGACTCTCTCTGTATATTCTTTACTTATGTTTTTGTTTTCCTTAATCAAAGTGTGTCTTTTCAATCTTTTCAAAGAATATTCTTTGGACTTACTAAATCACCTCAATTTTATACGTTTTCTGTTGTATTCAGTTCTGCTCATATATTTATTTATCTTTATTCTATGTTCTCAGGGTTTATTGGTTTGATCTTCTGATGTCAATTAAAACACTTGGTTATTCATTTTAATAAATCTTTTTACTTATAAAGATTTGAACTTTTGAAGATTCCAACTTACTTGTAAGTTTCTAAGGGTCAGGTCCGCTACATTGTTGCTGGCCTAAGGCTTAGTTCAACATATAGCAATGTATATATTGATATATTTTCCCCTCGACTTTCTGTGATTCCCTACATCTCACCTTTCTTTGCAGACAAGCCATTTGAAATACCCTTTACTTATTTTACAGCCAATAAGTCTTTAAAATAATGTGTGATTTTTAGACAAAACTTCTTATATAATTAGGCAGAAAATCTGACCTGCCATAGGTTTCAAAACAACATAATTTCACTCTTCTCAATGATTAATCTGTTGTAATACACAATCATTGAGCATCTAGTTTTATCAATGACAGGTACCTTACAAATGTTTTAGAGATCCAACCAGTCTTTGAAAACATCCTTGTTCCTTGTTTCAGTTCCAGTTTTATGTATATTTCCTGCCTTCAACCAGATTATTCCAACATCTGATGGATGGCCTTGGGAATCTAATTCTGGTATTGATTGTTTTGGCTGATTGTATCCCCTTGTAGCTGATTTCTTCATTATTGTGTAAATTTAGATCTTAAGCTCATGTTTAGCTAAACAGGTGACCTTGTAAGAGGCTTAGGTGTGAACGCTCCTAAGTTTCAGCAGAAAGTCGGCAAAGATTTATTTGTGTCCCTCCAATGAGTTGCCCGCGAGAACCCCGTTTTCTAGAAGTGTTGGTCTAATACTCCCTCTAGAGGCAGGGGACTCAGACAGGGCTGCTTTCGGTCCCCCGATCTGGGGCAGGGTCAGTGGGCGCCCTGTGGCCCGGGCAGGAGCCTCTCTGCGTGTGTCCTAAGGACCCATCTGCCTGCAAACTTCGGTCACCTGGCAGGAAGCTACGATGCCTGCACCTAAGGTTAGCTGTGCAGCGAGGTGTACTGCGTGGACAGGTTCCACACACACTTCACTTAAGAGGGCGGCCTGAGTGGAAAGGTTAGAGTTTGGCCAGCTGTGCAGACAAAGAAGGCGCCCTTTGGCCTGGGCGTAAATGCTTGTGACACACAACAGGGCCTGACGGGCTCTGAGGGCCCTGCCCTGGGCACACTGCTCCCCGGCCATTTGTTCAGTCACAGCAGAGATGGCCACACCCAGTCCCTCATAGCGGGCAGTGTTCCAAGCTCCCTCAACCCCGCCCCCTCTCCGCAGGTTACCATGGACTACAGATGCTGCATTCTAAGGCCAGGAGATTCCGAGAATCCCAAGGGCAGACATGATGACCTTAAATGATTTCCTCTTGTGTCAGTTTTGGTAAACTTTAGGAGCTAGGAAATAGTCCTCTTTACAGAAATGTTCAAATTTACTGGCATTTCATATATTCTCTGCTATAACATTGTCATCACTCTTTCTGTATATTCTTTACTTATATTTTTGTTTTCCTTAATCAAAGTGTGTCTTTTCAATCTTTTCAAAGAATATTCTTTGGACTTACTAAATCACCTCAATTTTATACGTTTTCTGTTGTATTAAGTTCTGCTCATATCTTTATTTATCTTTTCTCTATGTTCTCAGGGTTTATGGGTTTGATCTTCTAATGTTTAATAAAAGAGTTGGTTATTCATTTTAATAAAACTTTTTACTTATAAAGATTTGAACTTTTGAAGATTCCAACTTACATGTAAGTTTCTAAGGGTCAGGTCCGCTACATTGTTGCTGGCCTAAGGCTTAGTTCAACATATAACAATGTATATATTGACATATTTTCCCCTCGACTTTCTGTGATTCCCTACATCTCAACTTTCTTTGCAGACAAGCCTTTTGAAATACCCTTAACTTATTTCACAGCCAATAAGTCTTTAAAATAATGTGTGTTTTTTAGACAAAACTTCTTATATAATTAGGCAGAAAATCTGACCTGCCATAGGTTTCAAAACAACATAATTTCACTCTTCTCAATGATTAATCTGTTGTAATACACAATCATTGAGTATTTAGTTTTATCAATGACAGGTACCTTAAAAATGTTTTAGAGATCCAACCAGTCTTTGAAAACATCCTTGTTCCTTGTTTCAGTTCCAGTTTTATGTATATTTCCTGCATTGCACCTGATTTTTCCAACATCTGATGGATGGCCTTGGGAATCTAATTCTGGTATTGATTGTTTTGGCTGATTGTCTCCCCTTGTAGCTGATTTCTTCATTATTGTGTAAATTTAGATCTTGAGCTCATGTTTAGCTAAACAGGTGACCTTGTAAGAGGCTTAGGTGTGAACGCTCCTAAGTTTCAGCAGAAAGTCGGCAAAGATTTATTTGTGTCCCTCCAATGAGTTGCCCGCGAGAACCCCGTTTTCTAGAAGTGTTGGTCCAATACTCCCTCTAGAGGCAGGGGACTCAGACAGGGCTGCTTTCCGTCCCCCGATCTGGGGCAGGGTCAGTGGGCGCCCTGTGGCCCGGGCAGGAGCCTCTCCACGTGTGTCCCAAGGACCCATCTGCCTGCAAACTTCGGTCACCTGGCAAGAAGCTACGATGCCCGCACCTAAGGTTAGCTGTGCAGCGAGGTGTACTGTGCGGACAGGTTGCACACACACTTCAAGTAAGAGGGCGACCTGAGTGGAAAGGTGAGAGTTTGGGCAGCTGTGCAGACAAAGAAGGTGCCCTTTGGCCTGGGCCTAAATGCTTGTGACACCCCACTGGGCCTGCCGGGCTCTGAGGGCCATGTCTTGGGCCCCTGCTCCACTGCCCTTTGTTCATTCACACCAGAGATGGCCACACCCACTCCCTCAGTGAGGGCAGTGGTCCAACCTCCCTCAGCCCTGCCCCCTCTGCGCAGGTTACCATGGACTCCAGATGCTGCATCCTGAGGCCAGGGCGTACGAGAATGCCAAGGGCAGACATGATGACCTTATATGGTTTCCTCTTTTGTCAGTTTTGGTAAATTTCAGGAGCTAGGAAATGGTCCCCTTTACAGAAATGTTCAAATTTACTGGCATTTCATATATTCTCTTCTATAATATTGTCCTGACTCTTTCTCTATATTCTTTACTTATGTTTTTGTTTTCCTTATTCAAAGTGTGTCTTTTCAATCTTTTCAAAGAATATTCCTTGGACTTACTAAATCACCTCAATTTTATACATTTGCTGTTGTATTAAGTTCTGCTCATATCTTTATTTATCTTTAATCTATGTTCTCAGGGTTTATTAGTTTGATCTTCTGATGTCTATTAAAACACTTGGTTATTCATTTTAATAAATCTTTTTACTTATAAAGATTTGAACTTTGGAAGATTCCAAGTTACTTGTAAGTTTCTAAGGGTCAGGTCCTCTCCATTGTTGCTGGCCTAAGGCTTAGTTCAACATATAGCAATGTATATATTGACATATTTTCCCCTTGACTTTCTGTGATTCCCTACATCTCACCTTTCTTTGCAGACAAGCCATTTGAAATACCCTTAACTTATTTCACAGCCAATAAGTCTTTGAAATAATGTGTATTTCTTAGAGAAATCTTCTTATATAATGAGGCACAAAATCTGACCTGCCATAGTTTTCAAAACAGCATAATTTCACTCTTCTCAATGATTAATCTGTTGTATTACACAACCATTGTGTATTTAGCTTTATCAAGGACATGTACTTGAAAAATGTTTTAGAGATCCTACCAGTCTTTGAAAACATCCTTGTTCCTTGTTTCAGTTCCAGTTTTATGTGTATTTCCTGCCTTGCACATTATTATTGCAATATCTGTTGGATGGCCTTGGGAATCTAATTCTGGTATTGATTGTTTTTGCTGATTGTCTCCCCTTGTAGCTGATCTCTTCATCATTGTGTAAATTTAGATCATGAGCTCATGTTTACGTAAACAGCTGACCTTGTAAGAGGCTTAGGTGTGAACGCTTGTAAGTTTCAGCAGAAAGTCGGCAAAGATTTATTGGTGTCCCTCCAATGAGTTGCCCGCGAGGACCCCGTTTTCTACAAGTTATGGTCCAATACTCCCTCTAGAGGCAGGGGACTCAGACAGGGCTGCTTTGCGGCGCCTGATCTGGGGCACGGGGTGTGGGCGGCCTGTGGCCGGGGCAGGAGCCTCTCCGCGTGTGTCCCAGGTACCCATCTGCCTGCGAACTTCAGGCACGTGGCAGAAGCTATGATGCCCAGACCTATGGTTAGCTGTGCAGGGAGGTGTAATGCGCGGACAGGTTCCACACACACTTCAAGTAAGAGGGCGACCTGAGTGGAAAGGTGAGAGTTTGGGCAGCTGTGCAGACAAAGAAGGCGCCCTTTGGCCTGGGCCTAAAAGCTTGTGACACCCCACTGGGCCTGCCGGGCTCTGAGGGCCCAGCCCTGGGCCCCCTGCACCCCTGCTTTTTGTTCAGTCACAGCAGAGATAGCCACACCCACTCCCTCAGTGAGAGCAGTGTTCCAACCTCCCTCAGCCCTGCCCCCTCTCTGCAGGTTACCATGGAATACAGATGCTGCATTCTGAGGCCAGGGCGTTCGGAGAATGCCAAGGGCAGATATGATGACATTAAATGATTTCCTCTTGTGTCAGTTTTGGTAAACTTTAGGAGCTAGGAAATGGTCCCCTTTACAGAAATGTTCAAATTTACTGGCATTTCATATATTCTCTGCTGTAACATTGTCCTGACTCTCTCTGTATATTCTTTACTTATGTTTTTGTTTTCCTTAATCAAAGTGTGTCTTTTCAATCTTCTCAAAGAATATTCTTTGGACTTACTAAATCACCTCAATTATATACGTTTTCTGTTGTATTAAGTTCTGCTCATATCTTTATTTATCTTTTTTCAACGTTCTCAGCGTTTATTGGTTTGATCTTCTGATGTCAATTAAAACACTTGGTTATTCATTTTAATAAATCTTTTTACTTATAAAGATTTGAACTTTGAAAGATTCCAACTTACTTTTAAGTTTCTAAGGTTCATGTCCTCTACATCGTTGCTGGCCTAAGGCTTAGTTCACCATATAGCAATGCATATATTGACATATTTTCCCCTCGACTTTCTGTGATTCCCTACATCTCACTTTTCTTTGCAGACAAGCCATTTGAAATACCCTTAACTTATTTCACAGCCAATAATTCTTTGAAATAATGTGTATTTTTTAGAGAAATCTTCTTATATAATTAGGCAGAAAATCTGACCTGCCATAGTTTTCAAAACAGCATAATTTCACTCTTCTCAATGATTAATCTGTTGTATTACACAACCATTGTGTATTTAGCTTTATCAATGACATGTACTTTACAAATGTTTTAGAGATCCTACCAGTCTTTGAAAACATCCTTGTTCCTTGTTTCAGTTCCAGTTTTATGTATATTTTCTGCCTTGCACCTGATTATTCCAACATCTGATGGATGGCCTTGGGAATCTAATTCTGGTATTGATTGTTTTGGCTGATTGTCTCCCCTTGTAGCTGATTTCTTCATTATTGTGTAAATTTAGATCTTGAGCTCATGTTTAGCTTAACAGCTGACATTGTAAGAGGCTTAAGTGTGAATGCACCTAAGTTTCAGCAGATAGTCGGAAAAGATTTATTTGTGTCCCTCCAATGAGTTGCCCGCGAGGACCCCGTTTTCTAGAAGTGTTGGTCTAATAATCCCTCTAGAGGCAGGGGACTCAGACGGGGCTGCTTGTGGCCCCCAATCTGAGGCAGAGGCAGTGGGCGGCCTGTGGCCCGGGCAGGAGCCTCTCCGCATGTGTCCCAGGGACCGATCTGCCTGAAAACTTCGGTCACGTGGCAGGAAGCTAAGATGCCCGCACCTATTGTTAGCTGTGCAGGGAGGTGTACTGCGTGGACAGGTTCCACACACATTTCAAGTAAGAGGGTGGCCTGAGTGGAAAGGTGAGAGATTGGGCAGCTGTGCAGACAAAAAATGCGCCCTTTGGCCTGGGCCTAAATGCTTGTGACACACCAATGGGCCTGCCGGGCTCTGAGGGCCATGTCTTGGGCCACTGCTCCCCTGCCCTTTGTTCAGTCACACCAGAGATGGCCACACCCACTCCCTCAGTGAGGGCAGTGTTCCAACCTCCCTCAGCCCCGTCCCCTCTGCGCAGGTTACCATGGACTTCAGATGCTGCATTCTGCGCCCAGGACGTTCCGAGAACCCCAAGGACAGACATGATGACCTTAAATGATTACCTCTTGTGTCAGTTTTGGTAAACTTTAGGAGCTAGGAAATGGTCCCCTTTACAGAAATGTTCAAATTTACTGGCATTTCATATATTCTCTGCTAGAACATTGTCCTGACTCTTTCTGTATATTCTTTACTTATGTTTTTGTTTTCCTTAATCAAAGTGTGTCTTTTCAATCTTTTCAAAGAATATTCTTTGGACTTACTAAATCACCTCAATTTTATACGTTTTCTGTTGTATTCAGTTCTGCTCATATCTTTATTTATCTTTTTTCTATGTTCTCAGGGTTTATTGGTTTGATCTTCTGATGTCAATTAAAACACTTGGTTATTCATTTTAATAAATCTTTTTACTTATAAAGATTTGAACTTTGGAATATTCCAACTTACTTGTAAGATTCTAAGCGTCAGGTCCACTACATTGTTGCTCGCCTAAGGCTTAGTTCACCATATAGCAATGTATATATTGACATATTTTCCCCTCGACTTTCTGTGATTCCCTACAACTCACCTTTCTGTGCAGACAAGCCATTTGAAATACCCTTAACTTATTTCACAGCCAATACGTCTTTGAAATAAGGTGTGTTTTTTAGATAAATCTTCTTATATAATTAGGCAGAAAATCTGACGTGCCATAGGTTTCAAAACAGCATAATTTCACTCTTCTCAATGATTAATCTGTTGTAATACACAACCTTTGAGTATTTATCTTTATGAATGACATGAACTTTAAAAATGTTTTAGAGATCCTACCAGCCTTTGAAAACATCGTTGTTCCTTGTTTCAGTTCCAGTTTTATGTATATTTCCTGCCTTGCACCTGATTATTCCAACATCTGATGGATGGGCTTGTGAATCTAATTCTGGTATTGATTGTTTTGGCTGATTTTCTCCCCTTGTAGCTGACTTCTTCATTATTGTGTAAATTTAGATCATGAGCTCATGTTTAGCAAAACAGCTGACCTTGTAAGAGGCTTAGGTGTGAACGCTCCTAAATTTCAGCAGAAAGTCGGCAAAGATTTATTTGTGTCCCTCCAATAAGTTGCCCGTGAGGACCCCGTTTCCTAGAAGTTTTGGCCCAATACTCCCTCTAGGGGCAGGGGACACAGACAGGGCTTCTTTGCGGCCCGCAATCTGGGGCAGGGGCTGTGGGCGGCATGTGGCCTGGGCAGGAAACTCTCCGCGTGTGTCCCATGGACCCATCTGCCTGCAAACTTCGGTCACCTGGCAGGAAGCTACAATGCCCACACCTAAGGTTAGCTGTGCAGCGAGGTGTACTGCGCGGAGAGGTTCCACACACATTCAAGTAACATGGCGGCCTGAGTGGAAAGGTGAGAGTTTGGGCAGCTGTGCAGACAAAGAAGGCGCCCTTTGGCCTGGGCCTAAATGCTTGTGACACCCCACTGGGCATGCCGGGCTCTGAGGGCCTGGCACTGGGCACCCTGCTCCCCGGCCCATTGTTCAGTCACAGCAGAGATGGCCACACCCACTCCCTCTGTGAGGGCAGTGTTCCAACCTCCCTCAGCCCCGCCCCCTCTCCGCAGGTTACCATGGACTACAGATGCTGCATTCTGAGGCCAGGGCCTTCCGAGAATGCCAAGGGCAGACATGATGACCTTAAATGATTTCCTCTTGTGTCAGTTTTGGTAAACTTTAGGAGCTAGGAAATGGTCCCCTTTACAGAAATGTTCAAATTTACTGGCATTTCATATATTCTCTGCTATAACATTGTCATCACTCTTTCTGTATATTCTTTACTTATGTTTTTGTTTTCCTTAATCAAAGTGTGTCTTTTCAATCTTTTCAAAGAATATTATTTGGACTTACTAAATCACCTCAATTTTATACGTTTTCTGTTTTATTAAGTTCTGCTCATATCTTTATTTATCTTTTCTCTATGTTCTCAGGGTTTATGGGTTTGATCTTCTAATGTTAAATAAAACAGTTTGTTATTCATTTTAATAAATCATTTTACTTATAAAGATTTGAACTTTGGAAGATTCCAACTTACTTGTAAGTTTCTAACGGTCAGGTCCTCTACTTTGTTGCTGGCCTAAGTCTTAGTTCAACATAGATAAATGTATATATTGACATATTTGCCCCTCGACTTTCTGTGATTCCCTACATCTCACCTTTCTTTGCAGACAAGCCATTTGAAATACCCTTAACTTATTTCACAGCCAATAAGTCTTTAAAATAATGTGTGTTTTTTAGATAAATCTTCTTATATAATTAGGCCGAAAATCTGACCTGTCATAGGTTTCAAAACAACATAATTTCACTCTTCTCAATGATTAATCTGTTGTAATACACAATCATTGAGCATCTAGTTTTATCAATGACAGGTATCTTAAAAATGTTTTAGAGATCCAACCAGTCTTTGAAAACATCCTTGTTCCTTCTTTCAGTTCCAATTTTATGTATATTTCCTGCCTTCAACCAGATTATTCCAACATCTGATGGATGGCCTTGGGAATCTAATTCTGGTATTGATTGTTTTGGCTGATTGTCTCACCTTGTAGCTGATTTATTCATTATTGTGTAAATTTAGATCTTGAGCTCATGTTTAGCTAAACAGGTGACCTTGTAAGAGGCTTAGGTGTGAACGCTCCTAAGTTTCAGCAGAAAGTCGGCAAAGATTTATTTGTGTCCCTCCAATGAGTTGCCTGCGAGAACCCCGTTTTCTAGAAGTGTTGGTCCAATACTCCCTCTAGAGGCAGGGGACTAAGACAGGGCTGCTTTCCGTCCCGCGATCTGGGGCAGGGTCAGTGGGCGCCCTGTGGCCCGGGCAGGAGCCTCTTCGCATGTGTCCCAAGGACCCATCTGCCTGCAAACTTCGGTCACCTGGCAGGAAGCTACGATGCCCGCACCTAAGGTTAGCTGTGCAGCGAGGTGTACTGCACGGACAGGTTCCACACACACTTCAAGTAAGAGGGCGACCTGAGTGGAAAGGTGAGAGTTTGGGCAGCTGTGCAGACAAAGAAGGTGCCCTTTGTCCTGGGCCTAAATGCTTGTGACACACCACAGGGCCTGCCGGGCTCTGAGGGCCATGTCCTGGGCCCCTGCTCCCCTGCCCTTTGTTCAGTCACACCAGAGATGGCCACACCCACTACCTCAGTGAGGGCAGTGTCCCAACCTCCCTCAGCCCCGCCCCCTCTCCGCAGGTTACCATGGACTACAGATGCTGCATTCTGAGGCTAGGACGTTCCGAGAATGCCAAGGGCAGACATGATGACCTGAAATGATTTCCTCTTGTGTCAGTTTTGGTAAACTTTAAGAGCTAGGATATGGTCCCCTTTACAGAAATGTTCAAATTTACTGGCATTTCATATATTCTCTGCTAGAACATTGTCCTGACTCTTTCTGTATATTCTCTACTTATGTTTTTGTTTTCCTTAATCAAAGTGTGTCTTTTCAATCTTTTCAAAGAATATTCTTTGGACTTACTAAATCACCTCAATTTTATACGTTTTCTGTTGTATTCAGTTCTGCTCATATCTTTATTTATCTTTTTTCTATGTTCTCAGGGTTTATTGGTTTGATCTTCTGATGTCAATTAAAACACTTGGTTATTCATTTTAATAAATCTTTTTACTTATAAAGATTTGAACTTTTGAAGATTCCAGCTTACTTGTAAGTTTCTAAGGGTCAGGTCCACTACATTGTTGCTGGCCTAAGGCTTAGTTCACCATATAGCAATGTATATATTGACATATTTTCCCCTCGACTTTCTGTGATTCCCTACATCTCACCTTTCTTTGCAGACAAGCCATTTGAAATACACTTAACTTACTTCACAGCCAATACGTCTTTGAAATAAGGTGTGTTTTTTAGATAAAACTTCTTATATAATTAGGCAGAAAATCGGACTTGCCATAGGTTTCAAAACAGCATAATTTCACTCTTCTCAATGATTAATCTGTTGTAATACACAACCTTTGAGTATTTATCTTTATCAATGACATGAACTTTAAAAATGTTTTAGAGATCCTACCAGCCTTTGAAAACATCGTTGTTCCTTGTTTCAGTTCCAGTTTTATGTATATTTCCTGCCTTGCACCTGATTATTCCAACATCTGATGGATGGGCTTGTGAATCTAATTCTGGTATTGATTGTTTTGGCTGATTTTCTCCCCTTGTAGCTGACTTCTTCATTATTGTGTAAATTTAGATCATGAGCTCATGTTTAGCAAAACAGCTGACCTTGTAAGAGGCTTAGGTGTGAACGCTCCTAAATTTCAGCAGAAAGTCGGCAAAGATTTATTTGTGTCCCTCCAATAAGTTGCCCGTGAGGACCCCGTTTCCTAGAAGTTTTGGCCCAATACTCCCTCTAGGGGCAGGGGACACAGACAGGGCTTCTTTGCGGCCCGCAATCTGGGGCAGGGGCTGTGGGCGGCATGTGGCCTGGGCAGGAAACTCTCCGCGTGTGTCCCATGGACCCATCTGCCTGCAAACTTCGGTCACCTGGCAGGAAGCTACAATGCCCACACCTAAGGTTAGCTGTGCAGCGAGGTGTACTGCGCGGAGAGGTTCCACACACATTCAAGTAACATGGCGGCCTGAGTGGAAAGGTGAGAGTTTGGGCAGCTGTGCAGACAAAGAAGGCGCCCTTTGGCCTGGGCCTAAATGCTTGTGACACCCCACTGGGCATGCCGGGCTCTGAGGGCCTGGCACTGGGCACCCTGCTCCCCGGCCCATTGTTCAGTCACAGCAGAGATGGCCACACCCACTCCCTCTGTGAGGGCAGTGTTCCAACCTCCCTCAGCCCCGCCCCCTCTCCGCAGGTTACCATGGACTACAGATGCTGCATTCTGAGGCCAGGGCCTTCCGAGAATGCCAAGGGCAGACATGATGACCTTAAATGATTTCCTCTTGTGTCAGTTTTGGTAAACTTTAGGAGCTAGGAAATGGTCCCCTTTACAGAAATGTTCAAATTTACTGGCATTTCATATATTCTCTGCTATAACATTGTCATCACTCTTTCTGTATATTCTTTACTTATGTTTTTGTTTTCCTTAATCAAAGTGTGTCTTTTCAATCTTTTCAAAGAATATTATTTGGACTTACTAAATCACCTCAATTTTATACGTTTTCTGTTTTATTAAGTTCTGCTCATATCTTTATTTATCTTTTCTCTATGTTCTCAGGGTTTATGGGTTTGATCTTCTAATGTTAAATAAAACAGTTTGTTATTCATTTTAATAAATCATTTTACTTATAAAGATTTGAACTTTGGAAGATTCCAACTTACTTGTAAGTTTCTAACGGTCAGGTCCTCTACTTTGTTGCTGGCCTAAGTCTTAGTTCAACATAGATAAATGTATATATTCACATATTTGCCCCTCGACTTTCTGTGATTCCCTACATCTCACCTTTCTTTGCAGACAAGCCATTTGAAATACCCTTAACTTATTTCACAGCCAATAAGTCTTTAAAATAATGTGTGTTTTTTAGATAAATCTTCTTATATAATTAGGCCGAAAATCTGACCTGTCATAGGTTTCAAAACAACATAATTTCACTCTTCTCAATGATTAATCTGTTGTAATACACAATCATTGAGCATCTAGTTTTATCAATGACAGGTATCTTAAAAATGTTTTAGAGATCCAACCAGTCTTTGAAAACATCCTTGTTCCTTCTTTCAGTTCCAATTTTATGTATATTTCCTGCCTTCAACCAGATTATTCCAACATCTGATGGATGGCCTTGGGAATCTAATTCTGGTATTGATTGTTTTGGCTGATTGTCTCACCTTGTAGCTGATTTATTCATTATTGTGTAAATTTAGATCTTGAGCTCATGTTTAGCTAAACAGGTGACCTTGTAAGAGGCTTAGGTGTGAACGCTCCTAAGTTTCAGCAGAAAGTCGGCAAAGATTTATTTGTGTCCCTCCAATGAGTTGCCTGCGAGAACCCCGTTTTCTAGAAGTGTTGGTCCAATACTCCCTCTAGAGGCAGGGGACTCAGACAGGGCTGCTTTCCGTCCCGCGATCTGGGGCAGGGTCAGTGGGCGCCCTGTGGCACGGGCAGGAGCCTCTTCGCATGTGTCCCAAGGACCCATCTGCCTGCAAACTTCGGTCACCTGGCAGGAAGCTACGATGCCCGCACCTAAGGTTAGCTGTGCAGCGAGGTGTACTGCACGGACAGGTTCCACACACACTTCAAGTAAGAGGGCGGCCTGAGTGGAAAGGTGAGAGTTTGGGCAGGTGTGCAGACAAAGAAGGTGCCCTTTGTCCTGGGCCTAAATGCTTGTGACACCCCACAGGGCCTGCCGGGCTCTGAGGGCCATGTCCTGGGCCCCTGCTCCCCTGCCCTTTGTTCTGTCACACCAGAGATGGCCACACCCACTACCTCAGTGAGGGCAGTGTCCCAACCTCCCTCAGCCCCGCCCCCTCTCCACAGGTTACCATGGACTACAGATGCTGCATTCTGAGGCTAGGACGTTCCGAGAATGCCAAGGGCAGACATGATGACCTGAAATGATTTCCTCTTGTGTCAGTTTTGGTAAACTTTAGGAGCTAGGATATGGTCCCCTTTACAGAAATGTTCAAATTTACTGGCATTTCATATATTCTCTGCTAGAACATTGTCCTGACTCTTTCTGTATATTCTCTACTTATGTTTTTGTTTTCCTTAATCAAAGTGTGTCTTTTCAATCTTTTCAAAGAATATTCTTTGGACTTACTAAATCACCTCAATTTTATACGTTTTCTGTTGTATTCAGTTCTGCTCATATCTTTATTTATCTTTTTTCTATGTTCTCAGGGTTTATTGGTTTGATCTTCTGATGTTAATTAAAACACTTGGTTATTCATTTTAATAAATCTTTTTACTTATAAAGATTTGAACTTTTGAAGATTCCAGCTTACTTGTAAGTTTCTAAGGGTCAGGTCCATTACATTGTTGCTGGCCTAAGGCTTAGTTCACCATATAGCAATGTATATATTGACATATTTTCCCCTCGACTTTCTGTGATTCCCTACATCTCACCTTTCTTTGCAGACAAGCCATTTGAAATACACTTAACTTATTTCACAGCCAATACGTCTTTGAAATAAGGTGTGTTTTTTAGATAAAACTTCTTATATAATTAGGCAGAAAATCGGACTTGCCATAGGTTTCAAAACAGCATAATTTCACTCTTCTCAATGATTAATCTGTTGTAATACACAACCTTTGAGTATTTATCTTTATGAATGACATGAACTTTAAAAATGTTTTAGAGATCCTACCAGCCTTTGAAAACATCGTTGTTCCTTGTTTCAGTTCCAGTTTTATGTATATTTCCTGCCTTGCATCTGATTATTCCAACATCTGATGGATGGGCTTGTGAATCTAATTCTGGTATTGATTGTTTTGGCTGATTTTCTCCCCTTGTAGCTGACTTCTTCATTATTGTGTAAATTTAGATCATGAGCTCATGTTTAGCAAAACAGCTGACCTTGTAAGAGGCTTAGGTGTGAACGCTCCTAAATTTCAGCAGAAAGTCGGCAAAGATTTATTTGTGTCCCTCCAATAAGTTGCCCGTGAGGACCCCGTTTCCTAGAAGTTTTGGCCCAATACTCCCTCTAGGGGCAGGGGACACAGACAGGGCTTCTTTGCGGCCCGCAATCTGGGGCAGGGGCTGTGGGCGGCATGTGGCCTGGGCAGGAAACTCTCCGCGTGTGTCCCATGGACCCATCTGCCTGCAAACTTCGGTCACCTGGCAGGAAGCTACAATGCCCACACCTAAGGTTAGCTGTGCAGCGAGGTGTACTGCGCGGAGAGGTTCCACACACATTCAAGTAACATGGCGGCCTGAGTGGAAAGGTGAGAGTTTGGGCAGCTGTGCAGACAAAGAAGGCGCCCTTTGGCCTGGGCCTAAATGCTTGTGACACCCCACTGGGCATGCCGGGCTCTGAGGGCCTGGCACTGGGCACCCTGCTCCCCGGCCCATTGTTCAGTCACAGCAGAGATGGCCACACCCACTCCCTCTGTGAGGGCAGTGTTCCAACCTCCCTCAGCCCCACCCCCTCTCCGCAGGTTACCATGGACTACAGATGCTGCATTCTGAGGCCAGGGCCTTCCGAGAATGCCAAGGGCAGACATGATGACCTTAAATGATTTCCTCTTGTGTCAGTTTTGGTAAACTTTAGGAGCTAGGAAATGGTCCCCTTTACAGAAATGTTCAAATTTACTGGCATTTCATATATTCTCTGCTATAACATTGTCATCACTCTTTCTGTATATTCTTTACTTATGTTTTTGTTTTCCTTAATCAAAGTGTGTCTTTTCAATCTTTTCAAAGAATATTATTTGGACTTACTAAATCACCTCAATTTTATACGTTTTCTGTTTTATTAAGTTCTGCTCATATCTTTATTTATCTTTTCTCTATGTTCTCAGGGTTTATGGGTTTGATCTTCTAATGTTAAATAAAACAGTTTGTTATTCATTTTAATAAATCATTTTACTTATAAAGATTTGAACTTTGGAAGATTCCAACTTACTTGTAAGTTTCTAACGGTCAGGTCCTCTACTTTGTTGCTGGCCTAAGTCTTAGTTCAACATAGATAAATGTATATATTGACATATTTGCCCCTCGACTTTCTGTGATTCCCTACATCTCACCTTTCTTTGCAGACAAGCCATTTGAAATACCCTTAACTTATTTCACAGCCAATAAGTCTTTAAAATAATGTGTGTTTTTTAGATAAATCTTCTTATATAATTAGGCCAAAAATCTGACCTGTCATAGGTTTCAAAACAACATAATTTCACTCTTCTCAATGATTAATCTGTTGTAATACACAATCATTGAGCATCTAGTTTTATCAATGACAGGTATCTTAAAAATGTTTTAGAGATCCAACCAGTCTTTGAAAACATCCTTGTTCCTTCTTTCAGTTCCAATTTTATGTATATTTCCTGCCTTCAACCAGATTATTCCAACATCTGATGGATGGCCTTGGGAATCTAATTCTGGTATTGATTGTTTTGGCTGATTGTCTCCCCTTGTAGCTGATTTCTTCATTATTGTGTAAATTTAGATCATGAGCTCATGTTTAGCTTAACAGCTGACCTTGTAAGAGGCTTAGGTGTGAACGCTCCTAACTTTCAGCAGAAAGTCGGCAAAGATTTATTTGTGTCCCTCCAATAAGTTGCCCGCGAGGACCCCGTTTCCTAGAAGTGTTGGTCCAATACTCCCTCTAGGGGCAGGGGACACAGACAGGGCTGCTTTGCGGCCCCCGATCTGGGGCAGGGGCAGTGGGCGACCTGTGGCCCGGGCAGGAACCTCTCAGCGTGTGTCCCAGGGACCCATCTGCCTGCAAACTTCAGTCACCTGGCAGGAAGCTACGATGCCCACACCTAAGGTTAGATGTGCAGCGAGGTGTACTGCGCGGACAGGTTCCACACACATTCAAGTAACAGGGCGGCCTGAGTGGAAAGGTGAGAGTTTGGGCAGCTGTGCAGACAAAGAATGCGCCCTTTGGCCTGGGCCCAATGCTTGTGACACCCCACAGGGCATGCCAGCTCTGAGGGCCTGGCACTGGTCACCCTGCTCCCCGACCCCTTGTTCAGTCACAGCAGAGATGGCCACACCCAGTCCCTCATAGCGGGCAGTGTTCCAACCTCCCTCAACCCCGCCCCCTCTCAGCAGGTTACCATGGACTACAGATGCTGCATTCTGAGGCCAGGAGATTCCGAGAATGCCAAGGGCAGACATGATGACCTTAAATGATTTCCTCTTGTGTCAGTTTTGGTAAACTTTAGGAGCTAGGAAATAGTCCTCTTTACAGAAATGTTCAAGTTTACTGGCATTTCATATATTCTCTGCTATAACATTGTCATCACTCTTTCTGTATATTCTTTACTTATGTTTTTGTTTTCCTTAATCAAAGTGTGTCTTTTCAATCTTTTCAAAGAATATTCTTTGGACTTACTAAATCACCTCAATTTTATACGTTTTCTGTTGTATTAAGTTCTGCTCATATCTTTATTTATCTTTTCTCTATGTTCTCAGGGTTTCTGGGTTTGATCTTCTAATGTTTAATAAAACAGTTGGTTATTCATTTTAATAAAACTTTTTACTTATAAAGATTTGAACTTTTGAAGATTCCAACTTACTTGTAAGTTTCTAAGGGTCAGGTCCGCTACATTGTTGCTGGCCTAAGGCTTAGTTCAACATATAACAATGTATATATTGACATATTTTCCCCTCGACTTTCTGTGATTCCCTACATCTCACCTTTCTTTGCAGACAAGCCTTTTGAAATACCCTTAACTTATTTCACAGCCAATAAGTCTTTAAAATAATGTGTGTTTTTTAGACAAAACTTCTGATATAATTAGGCAGAAAATCTGACGTGCCATAGGTTTCAAAATAGCATAATTTCACTCTTCTCAATGATTAATCTGTTGTAATACACAACCTTTGAGTATTTATCTTTATGAATGACATGAACTTTAAAAATGTTTTAGAGATCCTACCAGCCTTTGAAAACATCGTTGTTCCTTGTTTCAGTTCCAGTTTTATGTATATTTCCTGCCTTGCACCTGATTATTCCAACATCTGATGGATGGGCTTGTGAATCTAATTCTGGTATTGATTGTTTTGGCTGATCGTCTCCCCTTGTAGCTGATTTCTTCATTATTGTGTAAATTTAGATCTTGAGCTCATGTTTAGCTAAACAGGTGACCTTGTAAGAGTCTTAGGTGTGAACGCTCCTAAGTTTCATCAGAAATTCGGCAAAGATTTATTTGTGTCCCTCCAATGAGTTGCCCGCGAGAACCCAGTTTTCTAGAAGTGTTGGTCCAATACTCCCTCTAGAGGCAGGGGACTCACACAGGGCTGCTTTCCTTCCCACGATCTGGGGCAGGGTCAGTGGGCGCCCAGTGGCCCGGGCAGGAGCCACTCCGCGTGTGTCCCTAGGACCCATCTGCCTGCAAACTTCGGTCACCTGGCAGGAAGCTACGATGCACGCACCTAAGGTTAGCTGTGCAGCGAGGTGTACTGCGCGGACAGGTTCCACACACACTTCAAGTAAGAGGGCGGCCTGAGTGGAAAGGTGAGAGTTTGGGCAGCTGTGCAGACAAAGAAGGTGCCCTTTGGCCTGGGCCTAAATGCTTGTGACACCCCACTGGGCCTGCCGGGCTCTGAGGGCCATGTCTTGGGCCACTGCTCCCCTGCCCTTTGTTCAGTCACACCAGAGATGGCCACACCCACTCCCTCAGTGAGGGCAGTGTTCCAACCTCCCTCAGCCCCGCCCCCTCTCCGCAGGTTACCATGGACTTCAGATGCTGCATTCTGCGGCCAGGACGTTCCGAGAACCCCAAGGACAGACATGATGACCTTAAATGATTACCTCTTGTGTCAGTTTTGGTAAACTTTAGGAGCTAGGAAATGGTCCCCTTTACAGAAATGTTCAAATTTACTGGCATTTCATATATTCTCTGCTAGAACATTGTCCTGACTCTTTCTGTATATTCTTTACTTATGTTTTTGTTTTCCTTAATCAAAGTGTGTCTTTTCAATCTTTTCAAAGAATATTCTTTGGACTTACTAAATCACCTCAATTTTATACGTTTTCTGTTGTATTCAGTTCTGCTCATATCTTTATTTATCTTTTTTCTATGTTCTCAGGGTTTATTGGTTTGATCTTCTGATGTCAATTAAAACACTTGGTTATTCATTTTAATAAATCTTTTTAGTTATAAAGATTTGAACTTTGGAAGATTCCAACTTACTTGTAAGATTCTAAGCGTCAGGTCCACTACATTGTTGCTCGCCTAAGGCTTAGTTCACCATATAGCAATGTATATATTGACATATTTTCCCCTCGACTTTCTGTGATTCCCTACAACTCACCTTTCTGTGCAGACAAGCCATTTGAAATACCCTTAACTTATTTCACAGCCAATACGTCTTTGAAATAAGGTGTGTTTTTTAGATAAATCTTCTTATATAATTAGGCAGAAAATCTTACGTGCCATAGGTTTCAAAACAGCATAATTTCACTCTTCTCAATGATTAATCTGTTGTAATACACAACCTTTGAGTATTTATCTTTATGAATGACATGAACTTTAAAAATGATTTAGAGATCCTACCAGCCTTTGAAAACATCGTTGTTCCTTGTTTCAGTTCCAGTTTTATGTATATTTCCTGCCTTGCACCTGATTATTCCAACATCTGATGGATGGGCTTGTGAATCTAATTCTGGTATTGATTGTTTTGGCTGATTTTCTCCCCTTGTAGCTGACTTCTTCATTATTGTGTAAATTTAGATCATGAGCTCATGTTTAGCAAAACAGCTGACCTTGTAAGAGGCTTAGGTGTGAACGCTCCTAAATTTCAGCAGAAAGTCGGCAAAGATTTATTTGTGTCCCTCCAATACGTTGCCCGTGAGGACCCCGTTTCCTAGAAGTTTTGGCCCAATACTCCCTCTAGGGGCAGGGGACACAGACAGGGCTTCTTTGCGGCCCGCAATCTGGGGCAGGGGCTGTGGGCGGCATGTGGCCTGGGCAGGAAACTCTCCGCGTGTGTCCCATGGACCCATCTGCCTGCAAACTTCGGTCACCTGGCAGGAAGCTACAATGCCCACACCTAAGGTTAGCTGTGCAGCGAGGTGTACTGCGCGGAGAGGTTCCACACACATTCAAGTAACATGGCGGCCTGAGTGGAAAGGTGAGAGTTTGGGCAGCTGTGCAGACAAAGAAGGCGCCCTTTGGCCTGGGCCTAAATGCTTGTGACACCCCACTGGGCATGCCGGGCTCTGAGGGCCTGGCACTGGGCACCCTGCTCCCCGGCCCATTGTTCAGTCACAGCAGAGATGGCCACACCCACTCCCTCTGTGAGGGCAGTGTTCCAACCTCCCTCAGCCCCGCCCCCTCTCCGCAGGTTACCATGGACTACAGATGCTGCATTCTGAGGCCAGGGCCTTCCGTGAATGCCAAGGGCAGACATGATGACCTTAAATGATTTCCTCTTGTGTCAGTTTTGGTAAACTTTAGGAGCTAGGAAATAGTCCTCTTTACAGAAATGTTCAAGTTTACTGGCATTTCATATATTCTCTGCTATAACATTGTCATCACTCTTTCTGTATATTCTTTACTTATGTTTTTGTTTTCCTTAATCAAAGTGTGTCTTTTCAATCTTTTCAAAGAATATTATTTGGACTTACTAAATCACCTCAATTTTATACGTTTTCTGTTGTATTAAGTTCTGCTCATATCTTTATTTATCTTTTCTCTATGTTCTCAGGGTTTCTGGGTTTGATCTTCTAATGTTTAATAAAACAGTTGGTTATTCATTTTAATAAAACTTTTTACTTATAAAGACTTGAACTTTTGAAGATTCCAACTTACTTGTAAGTTTCTAAGGGTCAGGTCCGCTACATTGTTGCTGGCCTAAGGCTTAGTTCAACATATAACAATGTATATATTGACATATTTTCCCCTCGACTTTCTGTGATTCCCTTCATCTCACCTTTCTTTGCAGACAAGCCTTTTGAAATACCCTTAACTTATTTCACAGCCAATAAGTCTTTAAAATAATGTGTGTTTTTTAGACAAAACTTCTGATATAATTAGGCAGAAAATCTGACATGCCATAGGTTTCAAAACAACATAATTTCACTCTTCTCACTGATTAATCTGTTGTAATACACAATCATTGAGTATTTAGTTTTATCAATGACAGGTACCTTAAAAATGTTTTAGAGATCCAACCAGTCTTTGAAAACATCCTTGTTCCTTGTTTCAGTTCCAGGTTTATGTATATTTCCTGCATTGCACCTGATTATTCCAATATCTGATGGATGGCCTTGTGAATCTAATTCTGGTATTGATTGTTTTGGCTGATCGTCTCCCCTTGTAGCTGATTTCTTCATTATTGTGTAAATTTAGATCTTGAGCTCATGTTTAGCTAAACAGGTGACCTTGTAAGAGGCTTAGGTGTGAACGCTCCTAAGTTTCAGCAGAAATTCGGCAAAGATTTATTTGTGTCCCTCCAATGAGTTGCCCGCGAGAACCCAGTTTTCTAGAAGTGTTGGTCCAATACTCCCTCTAGAGGCAGGGGACTCACACAGGGCTGCTTTCCGTCCCACGATCTGGGGCAGGGTCAGTGGGCGCCCTGTGGCCCGGGCAGGAGCCACTCCGCGTGTGTCCCAAGGACCCATCTGCCTGCAAACTTCGGTCACCTGGCAGGAAGCTACGATGCACGCACCTAAGGTTAGCTGTGCAGCGAGGTGTACTGCGCGGACAGGTTCCACACACACTTCAAGTAAGAGGGCGGCCTGAGTGGAAAGGTGAGAGTTTGGGCAGCTGTGCAGACAAAGAAGGTGCCCTTTGGCCTGGGCCTAAATGCTTGTGACACCCCACTGGGCCTGCCGGGCTCTGAGGGCCATGTCTTGGGCCACTGCTCCCCTGCCCTTTGTTCAGTCACACCAGAGATGGCCACACCCACTCCCTCAGTGAGGGCAGTGTTCCAACCTCCCTCAGCCCCGCCCCCTCTCCGCAGGTTACCATGGACTTCAGATGCTGCATTCTGCGGCCAGGACGTTCCGAGAACCCCAAGGACAGACATGATGACCTTAAATGATTACCTCTTGTGTCAGTTTTGGTAAACTTTAGGAGCTAGGAAATGGTCCCCTTTACAGAAATGTTCAAATTTACTGGCATTTCATATATTCTCTGCTAGAACATTGTCCTGACTCTTTCTGTATATTCTTTACTTATGTTTTTGTTTTCCTTAATCAAAGTGTGTCTTTTCAATCTTTTCAAAGAATATTCTTTGGACTTACTAAATCACCTCAATTTTATACGTTTTCTGTTGTATTAAGTTCTGCTCATATCTTTATTTACCTTTTTTCTATGTTCTCAGGGTTTATTGGTTTGATCTTCTGATGTCAATTAAAACACTTGGTTATTCATTTTAATAAATCTTTTTACTTATAAAGATTTGAACTTTGGAAGATTCCAACTTACTTGTAAGATTCTAAGCGTCAGGTCCACTACATTGTTGCTCGCCTAAGGCTTAGTTCACCACATAGCAATGTATATATTGACATATTTTCCCCTCGACTTTCTGTGATTCCCTACAACTCACCTTTCTGTGCAGACAAGCCATTTGAAATACCCTTAACTTATTTCACAGCCAATACGTCTTTGAAATAAGGTGTGTTTTTTAGATAAATCTTCTTATATAATTAGGCAGAAAATCTGACGTGCCATAGGTTTCAAAACAGCATAATTTCACTCTTCTCAATGATTAATCTGTTGTAATACACAATCATTGAGCATCTAGTTTTATCAATGACAGGTATCTTAAAAATGTTTTAGAGATCCAACCAGTCTTTGAAAACATCCTTGTTCCTTGTTTCAGTTCCAGGTTTATGTATATTTCCTGCATTGCACCTGATTATTCCAATATCTGATGGATGGCCTTGTGAATCTAATTCTGGTATTGATTGTTTTGGCTGATTGTCTCCCCTTGTAGCTGATTTCTTCATTATTGTGTAAATTTAGATCTTGAGCTCATGTTTAGCTAAACAGGTGACCTTGTAAGAGGCTTAGGTGTGAACGCTCCTAAGTTTCAGCAGAAATTCGGCAAAGATTTATTTGTGTCCCTCCAATGAGTTGCCCGCGAGAACCCAGTTTTCTAGAAGTGTTGGTCCAATACTCCCTCTAGAGGCAGGGGACTCACACAGGGCTGCTTTCCGTCCCACGATCTGGGGCAGGGTCAGTGGGCGCCCTGTGGCCCGGGCAGGAGCCACTCCGCGTGTGTCCCAAGGACCCATCTGCCTGCAAACTTCGGTCACCTGGCAGGAAGCTACGATGCACGCACCTAAGGTTAGCTGTGCAGCGAGGTGTACTGCGCGGACAGGTTCCACACACACTTCAAGTAAGAGGGCGGCCTGAGTGGAAAGGTGAGAGTTTGGGCAGCTGTGCAGACAAAGAAGGTGCCCTTTGGCCTGGGCCTAAATGCTTGTGACACCCCACTGGGCCTGCCGGGCTCTGAGGGCCATGTCTTGGGCCACTGCTCCCCTGCCCTTTGTTCAGTCACACCAGAGATGGCCACACCCACTCCCTCAGTGAGGGCAGTGTTCCAACCTCCCTCAGCCCCGCCCCCTCTCCGCAGGTTACCATGGACTTCAGATGCTGCATTCTGCGGCCAGGACGTTCCGAGAACCCCAAGGACAGACATGATGACCTTAAATGATTACCTCTTGTGTCAGTTTTGGTAAACTTTAGGAGCTAGGAAATGGTCCCCTTTACAGAAATGTTCAAATTTACTGGCATTTCATATATTCTCTGCTAGAACATTGTCCTGACTCTTTCTGTATATTCTTTACTTATGTTTTTGTTTTCCTTAATCAAAGTGTGTCTTTTCAATCTTTTCAAAGAATATTCTTTGGACTTACTAAATCACCTCAATTTTATACGTTTTCTGTTGTATTCAGTTCTGCTCATATCTTTATTTACCTTTTTTCTATGTTCTCAGGGTTTATTGGTTTGATCTTCTGATGTCAATTAAAACACTTGGTTATTCATTTTAATAAATCTTTTTACTTATAAAGATTTGAACTTTGGAAGATTCCAACTTACTTGTAAGTTTCTAAGCGTCAGGTCCACTACATTGTTGCTCGCCTAAGGCTTAGTTCACCATATAGCAATGTATATATTGACATATTTTCCCCTCGACTTTCTGTGATTCCCTACAACTCACCTTTCTGTGCAGACAAGCCATTTGAAATACCCTTAACTTATTTCACAGCCAATACGTCTTTGAAATAAGGTGTGTTTTTTAGATAAATCTTCTTATATAATTAGGCAGAAAATCTGATGTGCCATAGGTTTCAAAACAGCATAATTTCACTCTTCTCAATGATTAATCTGTTGTAATACACAACCTTTGAGTATTTATCTTTATGAATGACATGAACTTTAAAAATGTTTTAGAGATCCTACCAGCCTTTGAAAACATCGTTGTTCCTTGTTTCAGTTCCAGTTTTATGTATATTTCCTGCCTTGCACCTGATTATTCCAACATCTGATGGATGGGCTTGTGAATCTAATTCTGGTATTGATTGTTTTGGCTGATTTTCTCCCCTTGTAGCTGACTTCTTCATTATTGTGTAAATTTAGATCATGAGCTCATGTTTAGCAAAACAGCTGACCTTGTAAGAGGCTTAGGTGTGAACGCTCCTAAATTTCAGCAGAAAGTCGGCAAAGATTTATTTGTGTCCCTCCAATAAGTTGCCCGTGAGGACCCCATTTCCTAGAAGTTTTGGCCCAATACTCCCTCTAGGGGCAGGGGACACAGACAGGGCTTCTTTGCGGCCCGCAATCTGGAGCAGGGGCTGTGGGCGGCATGTGGCCTGGGCAGGAAACTCTCCGCGTGTGTCCCATGGACCCATCTGCCTGCAAACTTCGGTCACCTGGCAGGAAGCTACAATGCCCACACCTAAGGTTAGCTGTGCAGCGAGGTGTACTGCGCGGAGAGGTTCCACACACATTCAAGTAACATGGCGGCCTTAGTGGAAAGGTGAGAGTTTGGGCAGCTGTGCAGACAAAGAAGGCGCCCTTTGGCCTGGGCCTAAATGCTTGTGACACCCCACTGGGCATGCCGGGCTCTGAGGGCCTGGCACTGGGCACCCTGCTCCCCGGCCCATTGTTCAGTCACAGCAGAGATGGCCACACCCACTCCCTCTGTGAGGGCAGTGTTCCAACCTCCCTCAGCCCCGCCCCCTCTCCGCAGGTTACCATGGACTACAGATGCTGCATTCTGAGGCCAGGGCCTTCCGAGAATGACAAGGGCAGACATGATGACCTTAAATGATTTCCTCTTGTGTCAGTTTTGGTAAACTTTAGGAGCTAGGAAATGGTCCCCTTTACAGAAATGTTCAAATTTACTGGCATTTCATATATTCTCTGCTATAACATTGTCATCACTCTTTCTGTATATTCTTTACTTATGTTTTTGTTTTCCTTAATCAAAGTGTGTCTTTTCAATCTTTTCAAAGAATATTATTTGGACTTACTAAATCACCTCAATTTTATACGTTTTCTGTTTTATTAAGTTCTGCTCATATCTTTATTTATCTTTTCTCTATGTTCTCAGGGTTTATGGGTTTGATCTTCTAATGTTAAATAAAACAGTTTGTTATTCATTTTAATAAATCATTTTACTTATAAAGATTTGAACTTTGGAAGATTCCAACTTACTTGTAAGTTTCTAACGGTCAGGTCCTCTACTTTGTTGCTGGCCTAAGTCTTAGTTCAACATAGATAAATGTATATATTGACATATTTGGCCCTCGACTTTCTGTGATTCCCTACATCTCACCTTTCTTTGCAGACAAGCCATTTGAAATACCCTTAACTTATTTCACAGCCAATAAGTCTTTAAAATAATGTGTGTTTTTTAGATAAATCTTCTTATATAATTAGGCCGAAAATCTGACCTGTCAAGGTTTCAAAACAACATAATTTCACTCTTCTCAATGATTAATCTGTTGTAATACACAATCATTGAGCATCTAGTTTTATCAATGACAGGTATCTTAAAAATGTTTTAGAGATCCAACCAGTCTTTGAAAACATCCTTGTTCCTTCTTTCAGTTCCAATTTTATGTATATTTCCTGCCTTCAACCAGATTATTCCAACATCTGATGGATGGCCTTGGGAATCTAATTCTGGTATTGATTGTTTTGGCTGATTGTCTCACCTTGTAGCTGATTTCTTCATTATTGTGTAAATTTAGATCTTGAGCTCATGTTTAGCTAAACAGGTGACCTTGTAAGAGGCTTAGGTGTGAACGCTCCTAAGTTTCAGCAGAAAGTCGGCAAAGATTTATTTGTGTCCCTCCAATGAGTTGCCTGCGAGAACCCCGTTTTCTAGAAGTGTTGGTCCAATACTCCCTCTAGAGGCAGGGGACTCAGACAGGGCTGCTTTCCGTCCCGCGATCTGGGGCAGGGTCAGTGGGCGCCCTGTGGCCCGGGCAGGAGCATCTCCGCATGTGTCCCAAGGACCCATCTGCCTGCAAACTTCGGTCACCTGGCAGGAAGCTACGATGCCAGCACCTAAGGTTAGCTGTGCAGCGAGGTGTACTGCGCGGACAGGTTCCACACACACTTCAAGTAAGAGGGCGGCCTGAGTGGAAAGGTGAGAGTTTGGGCAGCTGTGCAGACAAAGAAGGTGCCCTTTGTCCTGGGCCTAAATGCTTGTGACACCCCACAGGGCCTGCCAGGCTCTGAGGGCCATGTCCTGGGCCCCTGCTCCCCTGCCCTTTGTTCAGTCACACCAGAGATGGCCACACCCACTACCTCAGTGAGGGCAGTGTCCCAACCTCCCTCAGCCCCGCCCCCTCTCCGCAGGTTACCATGGACTACAGATGCTGCATTCTGAGGCTAGGACGTTCCGAGAATTCCAAGGGCAGACATGATGACCTTAAATGATTTCCTCTTGTGTCAGTTTTGGTAAACTTTAGGAGCTAGGATATGGTCCCCTTTACAGAAATGTTCAAATTTACTGGCATTTCATATATTCTCTGCTAGAACATTGTCCTGACTCTTTCTGTATATTCTCTACTTATGTTTTTGTTTTCCTTAATCAAAGTGTGTCTTTTCAATCTTTTCAAAGAATATTCTTTGGACTTACTAAATCACCTCAATTTTATACGTTTTCTGTTGTATTCAGTTCTGCTCATATCTTTATTTATCTTTTTTCTATGTTCTCAGGGTTTATTGGTTTGATCTTCTGATGTCAATTAAAACACTTGGTTATTCATTTTAATAAATCTTTTTACTTATAAAGATTTGAACTTTTGAAGATTCCAGCTTACTTGTAAGTTTCTAAGGGTCAGGTCCACTACATTGTTGCTGGCCTAAGTCTTAGTTCACCATATAGCAATGTATATATTGACATATTTTCCCCTCGACTTTCTGTGATTCCCTACATCTCACCTTTCTGTGCAGACAAGCCATTTGAAATACCCTTAACTTATTTCACAGCCAATACGTCTTTGAAATAAGGTGTGTTTTTTAGATAAATCTTCTTATATAATTAGGCAGAAAATCGGACTTGCCATAGGTTTCAAAACAGCATAATTTCACTCTTCTCAATGATTAATCTGTTGTAATACACAACCTTTGAGTATTTATCTTTATCAATGACATGAACTTTAAAAATGTTTTAGAGATCCTACCAGCCTTTGAAAACATCCTTGTTCCTTGTTTCAGTTCCAGTTTTATGTATATTTCCTGCCTTGCACCTGATTATTCCAACATCTGATGGATGGCCTTGGGAATCTAATTCTGGTATTGATTGTTTTGGCTGATTATCTCCCCTTGTAGCTGATTTCTTCATTATTGTGTAAATTTACATCATGAGCTCATGTTTAACTAAACGGCTGACCTTGTAAGAGGCTTAGGTTTGAACGCTCCTAAGTTTCAGCAGAAAGTCGGCAAAGATTTATTTGTGTCCCTCCAATGAGTTGCCCGCGAGAACCCTGTTTTCTAGAAGTGTTGGTCCAATACTCCCTTTAGAGGCAGGGGACTCAGACAGGGCTGCTTTGCAGCTCCCGATCTGGGGCAGATACAGTGGGCGGCCTGTGGCCCGGGCAGGAACCTCTCCGCGTGTTTCCCAGGGACCCATCTGCCTGCAAACTTCGGTCACCTGGCAGGAAGCTACGATGCCCGCACCTAAGGTTAGCTGTGCAGCGAGGTTTACTGCGTGGACAGGTTTCACACACACTTCAAGTAAGAGGGCTTCCTGAGTGGAAAGGTCAGATTTTGGCCTGCTGTGCAGACAAAGAAGGCGCCCTTTGGCCTGGGACTAAATGCTTGTGACAACCCACAGGGCCTGCCGGGCTCTGAGGGCCCTGCCCTGGGCACACTGCTCCCCGGCCCTTTGTTCAGTCACAGCAGACATAGCCACACCCACTCCCTCAGTGAGGGCAGTGTTCCAACCTCCCTCAGCCCCGCCCCCTCTCCGCAGGTTACCATGGACTACAGATGCTGCATTCTGAGGCCAGGGCGTTCCGAGAATGCCAAGGGCAGACATGATGACCTTAAATGATTTCCTCTTGTGTCAGTTTTGGTAAACTTTAGGAGCTAGGAAATGGTCCCCTTTACAGAAATGTTCAAATTTACTGGCATTTCATATATTCTCTGCTAGAACATTGTCCTGACTCTTTCTGTATATTCTTTCCTTATGTTTCTGTTTTCCTTAATCAAAGTGTGTCTTTTCAATCTTTTCAAACAATATACTTTGGACTTACTAAATCACCTCAATTTTATACGTTTTCTATTGTATTAAGTTCTAATCATATCTTTATTTATCTTTTATCTATGTTCTCAGGGTTTATGGGTTTGATCTTCTGATGTCAATTAAAACACTTGGTTATTCATTTTAATAAATCTTTTTAGTTATAAAGATTTGAACTTTTGAAGATTCCAACTTAGTTGTAAGTTTCTAAGGGTCAGGTCCTCTACATTGTTGCTTGCCTAAGGCTTAGTTCAACATATAGCAATGTATATATAGACATATTTTCCCCTCGACTTTCTGTGATTCCCTACATCTCACCTTTCTGTGCAGATAAGCCATTTGAAATACCCTTAACTTATTTCACAGCCAATACATCTTTGAAATAATGTGTGTTTTTTAGATAAATCTTCTTATATAATTAGGCAGAAAATCTGACTTGCAGTAGGTTTCAAAACAGCATAATTTCACTCCTCTCAATGATTAACATGTTGTAATACACAACCTTTGAGTATTTATCTTTATCAAAGACATGAACTTTAAAAATATTTTAGAGATCCTACCAGTCTTTGAAAACATCCTTGTTCCTTGTTTCAGTTCCAGTTTTATGTATATTTCCTGACTTGAACCTGATTATTCAAACATCTGATGGATGGCCTTGGGAATCTAATTCTGGTATTGATTGTTTTGGCTGATTGTCTCCCCTTGTAGCTGATTTCTTCATTATTGTGTAAATTTAGATCATGAGCTCATGTTTAGCTAAACAGCTGACCTTGTAAGAGGCTTAGGTGTGAACGCTCCTAACTTTCAGCAGAAAGTCGGCAAAGATTTATTTGTGTCCCTCCAATAAGTTGCCCGCGAGGACCCCGTTTCCTAGAAGTGTTGGTCCAATACTCCCTCTAGGGGCAGGGGACACAGACAGGGCTGCTTTGCGGCCCCCGATCTGGGGCAGGGGCAGTGGGCGACCTGTGGCCCGGGCAGGAACCTCTCAGCGTGTGTCCCAGGGACCCATCTGCCTGCAAACTTCAGTCACCTGGCAGGAAGCTACGATGCCCACACCTAAGGTTAGATGTGCAGCGAGGTGTACTGCGCGGACAGGTTCCACACACATTCAAGTAACAGGGCGGCCTGAGTGGAAAGGTGAGAGTTTGGGCAGCTGTGCAGACAAAGAATGCGCCCTTTGGCCTGGCCCTAATGCTTGTGACACCCCACAGGGCATGCCAGCTCTGAGGGCCTGGCACTGGTCACCCTGCTCCCCGGCCCATTGTTCAGTCACAGCAGATATGGCCACACCCACTCCCTCATAGCAGGCAGTGTTCCAACCTCCCTCAACCCCGCCCCCTCTCCGCAGGTTACCATGGACTACAGATGCTGCATTCTGAGGCCAGGAGATTCCGAGAATGCCAAGGGCAGACATGATGACCTTAAATGATTTCCTCTTGTGTCAGTTTTGGTAAACTTTAGGAGCTAGGAAATAGTCCTCTTTACAGAAATGTTCAAGTTTACTGGCATTTCATATATTCTCTGCTATAACATTGTCATCACTCTTTCTGTATATTCTTTACTTATGTTTTTGTTTTCCTTAATCAAAGTGTGTCTTTTCAATCTTTTCAAAGAATATTCTTTGGACTTACTAAATCACCTCAATTTTATACGTTTTCTGTTGTATTAAGTTCTGCTCATATCTTTATTTATCTTTTCTCTATGTTCTCAGGGTTTCTGGGTTTGATCTTCTAATGTTTAATAAAACAGTTGGTTATTCATTTTAATAAAACTTTTTACTTATAAAGATTTGAACTTTTGAAGATTCCAACTTACTTGTAAGTTTCTAAGGATCAGGTCCGCTACATTGTTGCTGGCCTAAGGCTTAGTTCAACATATAACAATGTATATATTGACATGTTTTCCCCTCGACTTTCTGTGATTCCCTACATCTCACCTTTCTTTGCAGACAAGCCTTTTGAAATACCCTTAACTTATTTCACAGCCAATAAGTCTTTAAAATAATGTGTGTTTTTTAGACAAAACTTCTGATATAATTAGGCAGAAAATCTGACATGCCATAGGTTTCAAAACAACATAATTTCACTCTTCTCAATGATTAATCTGTTGTAATACACAATCATTGAGTATTTAGTTTTATCAATGACAGGTACCTTAAAAATGTTTTAGAGATCCAACCAGTCTTTGAAAACATCCTTGTTCCTTGTTTCAGTTCCAGGTTTATGTATATTTCCTGCATTGCACCTGATTATTCCAATATCTGATGGATGGCCTTGTGAATCTAATTCTGGTATTGATTGTTTTGGCTGATTGTCTCCCCTTGTAGCTGATTTCTTCATTATTGTGTAAATTTAGATCTTGAGCTCATGTTTAGCTAAACAGGTGACCTTGTAAGAGGCTTAGGTGTGAACGCTCCTAAGTTTCAGCAGAAATTCGGCAAAGATTTATTTGTGTCCCTCCAATGAGTTGCCCGCGAGAACCCAGTTTTCTAGAAGTGTTGGTCCAATACTCCCTCTAGAGGCAGGGGACTCACACAGGGCTGCTTTCCGTCCCACGATCTGGGGCAGGGTCAGTGGGCGCCCTGTGGCCCGGGCAGGAGCCACTCCGCGTGTGTCCCAAGGACCCATCTGCCTGCAAACTTCGGTCACCTGGCAGGAAGCTACGATGCACGCACCTAAGGTTAGCTGTGCAGCGAGGTGTACTGCGCGGACAGGTTCCACACACACTTCAAGTAAGAGGGCGGCCTGAGTGGAAAGGTGAGAGTTTGGGCAGCTGTGCAGACAAAGAAGGTGCCCTTTGGCCTGGGCCTAAATGCTTGTGACACCCCACTGGGCCTGCCGGGCTCTGAGGGCCATGTCTTGGGCCACTGCTCCCCTGCCCTTTGTTCAGTCACACCAGAGATGGCCACACCCACTCCCTCAGTGAGGGCAGTGTTCCAACCTCCCTCAGCCCCGCCCCCTCTCCGCAGGTTACCATGGACTTCAGATGCTGCATTCTGCGGCCAGGACGTTCCGAGAACCCCTTGGACAGACATGATGACCTTAAATGATTACCTCTTGTGTCAGTTTTGGTAAACTTTAGGAGCTAGGAAATGGTCCCCTTTACAGAAATGTTCAAATTTACTGGCATTTCATATATTCTCTGCTAGAACATTGTCCTGACTCTTTCTGTATATTCTTTACTTATGTTTTTGTTTTCCTTAATCAAAGTGTGTCTTTTCAATCTTTTCAAAGAATATTCTTTGGACTTACTAAATCACCTCAATTTTATACGTTTTCTGTTGTATTCAGTTCTGCTCATATCTTTATTTATCTTTTTTCTATGTTCTCAGGGTTTATTGGTTTGATCTTCTGATGTCAATTAAAACACTTGGTTATTCATTTTAATAAATCTTTTTACTTATAAAGATTTGAACTTTGGAAGATTCCAACTTACTTGTAAGATTCTAAGCGTCAGGTCCACTACATTGTTGCTCGCCTAAGGCTTAGTTCACCATATAGCAATGTATATATTGACATATTTTCCCCTCGACTTTCTGTGATTCCCTACAACTCACCTTTCTGTGCAGACAAGCCATTTGAAATACCCTTAACTTATTTCACAGCCAATACGTCTTTGAAATAAGGTGTGTTTTTTAGATAAATCTTCTTATATAATTAGGCAGAAAATCTGACGTGCCATAGGTTTCAAAACAGCATAATTTCACTCTTCTCAATGATTAATCTGTTGTAATACACAACCTTTGAGTATTTATCTTTATGAATGACATGAACTTTAAAAATGTTTTAGAGATCCTACCAGCCTTTGAAAACATCGTTGTTCCTTGTTTCAGTTCCAGTTTTATGTATATTTCCTGCCTTGCACCTGATTATTCCAACATCTGATGGATGGGCTTGTGAATCTAATTCTGGTATTGATTGTTTTGGCTGATTTTCTCCCCTTGTAGCTGACTTCTTCATTATTGTGTAAATTTAGATCATGAGCTCATGTTTAGCAAAACAGCTGACCTTGTAAGAGGCTTAGGTGTGAACGCTCCTAAATTTCAGCAGAAAGTCGGCAAAGATTTATTTGTGTCCCTCCAATAAGTTGCCCGTGAGGACCCCGTTTCCTAGAAGTTTTGGCCCAATACTCCCTCTAGGGGCAGGGGACACAGACAGGGCTTCTTTGCGGCCCGCAATCTGGGGCAGGGGCTGTGGGCGGCATGTGGCCTGGGCAGGAAACTCTCCGCGTGTGTCCCATGGACCCATCTGCCTGCAAACTTCGGTCACCTGGCAGGAAGCTACAATGCCCACACCTAAGGTTAGCTGTGCAGCGAGGTGTACTGCGCGGAGAGGTTCCACACACATTCAAGTAACATGGCGGCCTGAGTGGAAAGGTGAGAGTTTGGGCAGCTGTGCAGACAAAGAAGGCGCCCTTTGGCCTGGGCCTAAATGCTTGTGACACCCCACTGGGCATGCCGGGCTCTGAGGGCCTGGCACTGGGCACCCTGCTCCCCGGCCCATTGTTCAGTCACAGCAGAGATGGCCACACCCACTCCCTCTGTGAGGGCAGTGTTCCAACCTCCCTCAGCCCCGCCCCCTCTCCGCAGGTTACCATGGACTACAGATGCTGCATTCTGAGGCCAGGGCCTTCCGAGAATGCCAAGGGCAGACATGATGACCTTAAATGATTTCCTCTTGTGTCAGTTTTGGTAAACTTTAGGAGCTAGGAAATGGTCCCCTTTACAGAAATGTTCAAATTTACTGGCATTTCATATATTCTCTGCTATAACATTGTCATCACTCTTTCTGTATATTCTTTACTTATGTTTTTGTTTTCCTTAATCAAAGTGTGTCTTTTCAATCTTTTCAAAGAATATTCTTTGGACTTACTAAATCACCTCAATTTTATACGTTTTCTGTTGTATTAAGTTCTGCTCATATCTTTATTTATCTTTTCTCTATGTTCTCAGGGTTTATGGGTTTGATCTTCTAATGTTAAATAAAACAGTTTGTTATTCATTTTAATAAATCATTTTACTTATAAAGATTTGAACTTTGGAAGATTCCAACTTACTTGTAAGTTTCTAACGGTCAGGTCCTCTACTTTGTTGCTGGCCTAAGTCTTAGTTCAACATAGATAAATGTATATATTGACATATTTGCCCCTCGACTTTCTGTGATTCCCTACATCTCACCTTTCTTTGCAGACAAGCCATTTGAAATACCCTTAACTTATTTCACAGCCAATAAGTCTTTAAAATAATGTGTGTTTTTTAGATAAATCTTCTTATATAATTAGGCCGAAAATCTGACCTGTCATAGGTTTCAAAACAACATAATTTCACTCTTCTCAATGATTAATCTGTTGTAATACACAATCATTGAGCATCTAGTTTTATCAATGACAGGTATCTTAAAAATGTTTTAGAGATCCAACCAGTCTTTGAAAACATCCTTGTTCCTTGTTTCAGTTCCAGGTTTATGTATATTTCCTGCATTGCACCTGATTATTCCAATATCTGATGGATGGCCTTGTGAATCTAATTCTGGTATTGATTGTTTTGGCTGATTGTCTCCCCTTGTAGCTGATTTCTTCATTATTGTGTAAATTTAGATCTTGAGCTCATGTTTAGCTAAACAGGTGACCTTGTAAGAGGCTTAGGTGTGAACGCTCCTAAGTTTCAGCAGAAATTCGGCAAAGATTTATTTGTGTCCCTCCAATGAGTTGCCCGCGAGAACCCAGTTTTCTAGAAGTGTTGGTCCAATACTCCCTCTAGAGGCAGGGGACTCACACAGGGCTGCTTTCCGTCCCACGATCTGGGGCAGGGTCAGTGGGCGCCCTGTGGCCCGGGCAGGAGCCACTCCGCGTGTGTCCCAAGGACCCATCTGCCTGCAAACTTCGGTCACCTGGCAGGAAGCTACGATGCACGCACCTAAGGTTAGCTGTGCAGCGAGGTGTACTGCGCGGACAGGTTCCACACACACTTCAAGTAAGAGGGCGGCCTGAGTGGAAAGGTGAGAGTTTGGGCAGCTGTGCAGACAAAGAAGGTGCCCTTTGGCCTGGGCCTAAATGCTTGTGACACCCCACTGGGCCTGCCGGGCTCTGAGGGCCATGTCTTGGGCCACTGCTCCCCTGCCCTTTGTTCAGTCACACCAGAGATGGCCACACCCACTCCCTCAGTGAGGGCAGTGTTCCAACCTCCCTCAGCCCCGCCCCCTCTCCGCAGGTTACCATGGACTTCAGATGCTGCATTCTGCGGCCAGGACGTTCCGAGAACCCCAAGGACAGACATGATGACCTTAAATGATTACCTCTTGTGTCAGTTTTGGTAAACTTTAGGAGCTAGGAAATGGTCCCCTTTACAGAAATGTTCAAATTTACTGGCATTTCATATATTCTCTGCTAGAACATTGTCCTGACTCTTTCTGTATATTCTTTACTTATGTTTTTGTTTTCCTTAATCAAAGTGTGTCTTTTCAATCTTTTCAAAGAATATTCTTTGGACTTACTAAATCACCTCAATTTTATACGTTTTCTGTTGTATTCAGTTCTGCTCATATCTTTATTTACCTTTTTTCTATGTTCTCAGGGTTTATTGGTTTGATCTTCTGATGTCAATTAAAACACTTGGTTATTCATTTTAATAAATCTTTTTACTTATAAAGATTTGAACTTTGGAAGATTCCAACTTACTTGTAAGATTCTAAGCGTCAGGTCCACTACATTGTTGCTCGCCTAAGGCTTAGTTCACCATATAGCAATGTATATATTGACATATTTTCCCCTCGACATTCTGTGATTCCCTACAACTCACCTTTCTGTGCAGACAAGCCATTTGAAATACCCTTAACTTATTTCACAGCCAATACGTCTTTGAAATAAGGTGTGTTTTTTAGATAAATCTTCTTATATAATTAGGCAGAAAATCTGACGTGCCATAGGTTTCAAAACAGCATAATTTCACTCTTCTCAATGATTAATCTGTTGTAATACACAACCTTTTAGTATTTATCTTTATGAATGACATGAACTTTAAAAATGTTTTAGAGATCCTACCAGCCTTTGAAAACATCGTTGTTCCTTGTTTCAGTTCCAGTTTTATGTATATTTCCTGCCTTGCACCTGATTATTCCAACATCTGATGGATGGGCTTGTGAATCTAATTCTGGTATTGATTGTTTTGGCTGATTTTCTCCCCTTGTAGCTGACTTCTTCATTATTGTGTAAATTTAGATCATGAGCTCATGTTTAGCAAAACAGCTGACCTTGTAAGAGGCTTAGGTGTGAACGCTCCTAAATTTCAGCAGAAAGTCGGCAAAGATTTATTTGTGTCCCTCCAATAAGTTGCCCGTGAGGACCCCGTTTCCTAGAAGTTTTGGCCCAATACTCCCTCTAGGGGCAGGGGACACAGACAGGGTTTCTTTGCGGCCCGCAATCTGGGGCAGGGGCTGTGGGCGGCATGTGGCCTGGGCAGGAAACTCTCCGCGTGTGTCCCATGGACCCATCTGCCTGCAAACTTCGGTCACCTGGCAGGAAGCTACAATGCCCACACCTAAGGTTAGCTGTGCAGCGAGGTGTACTGCGCGGAGAGGTTCCACACACATTCAAGTAACATGGCGGCCTGAGTGGAAAGGTGAGAGTTTGGGCAGCTGTGCAGACAAAGAAGGCGCCCTTTGGCCTGGGCCTAAATGCTTGTGACACCCCACTGGGCATGCCGGGCTCTGAGGGCCTGGCACTGGGCACCCTGCTCCCCGGCCCATTGTTCAGTCACAGCAGAGATGGCCACACCCACTCCCTCTGTGAGGGCAGTGTTCCAACCTCCCTCAGCCCCGCCCCCTCTCCGCAGGTTACCATGGACTACAGATGCTGCATTCTGAGGCCAGGGCCTTCCGAGAATGCCAAGGGCAGACATGATGACCTTAAATGATTTCCTCTTGTGTCAGTTTTGGTAAACTTTAGGAGCTAGGAAATGGTCCCCTTTACAGAAATGTTCAAATTTACTGGCATTTCATATATTCTCTGCTATAACATTGTCATCACTCTTTCTGTATATTCTTTACTTATGTTTTTGTTTTCCTTAATCAAAGTGTGTCTTTTCAATCTTTTCAAAGAATATTATTTGGACTTACTAAATCACCTCAATTTTATACGTTTTCTGTTTTATTAAGTTCTGCTCATATCTTTATTTATCTTTTCTCTATGTTCTCAGGGTTTATGGGTTTGATCTTCTAATGTTAAATAAAACAGTTTGTTATTCATTTTAATAAATCATTTTACTTATAAAGATTTGAACTTTGGAATATTCCAACTTACTTGTAAGTTTCTAACGGTCAGGTCCTCTACTTTGTTGCTGGCCTAAGTCTTAGTTCAACATAGATAAATGTATATATTGACATATTTGCCCCTCGACTTTCTGTGATTCCCTACATCTCACCTTTCTTTGCAGACAAGCCATTTGAAATACCCTTAACTTATTTCACAGCCAATAAGTCTTTAAAATAATGTGTGTTTTTTAGATAAATCTTCTTATATAATTAGGCCGAAAATCTGACCTGTCATAGGTTTCAAAACAACATAATTTCACTCTTCTCAATGATTAATCTGTTGTAATACACAATCATTGAGCATCTAGTTTTATCAATGACAGGTATCTTAAAAATGTTTTAGAGATCCAACCAGTCTTTGAAAACATCCTTGTTCCTTCTTTCAGTTCCAATTTTATGTATATTTCCTGCCTTCAACCAGATTATTCCAACATCTGATGGATGGCCTTGGGAATCTAATTCTGGTATTGATTGTTTTGGCTGATTGTCTCACCTTGTAGCTGATTTATTCATTATTGTGTAAATTTAGATCTTGAGCTCATGTTTAGCTAAACAGGTGACCTTGTAAGAGGCTTAGGTGTGAACGCTCCTAAGTTTCAGCAGAAAGTCGGCAAAGATTTATTTGTGTCCCTCCAATGAGTTGCCTGCGAGAACCCCGTTTTCTAGAAGTGTTGGTCCAATACTCCCTCTAGAGGCAGGGGACACAGACAAGGCTGCTTTCCGTCCCGCGATCTGGGGCAGGGTCAGTGGGCGCCCTGTGGCCCGGGCAGGAGCATCTCCGCATGTGTCCCAAGGACCCATCTGCCTGCAAACTTCGGTCACCTGGCAGGAAGCTACGATGCCAACACCTAAGGTTAGCTGTGCAGCGAGGTGTACTGCGCGGACAGGTTCCACACCCACTTCAAGTAAGAGGGCAGCCTGAGTGGAAAGGTGAGAGTTTGGGCAGCTGTGCAGACAAAGAAGGTGCCCTTTGTCCTGGGCCTAAATGCTTGTGACACCCCACAGGGCCTGCCAGGCTCTGAGGGCCATGTCCTGGGCCCCTGCTCCCCTGCCCTTTGTTCAGTCACACCAGAGATGGCCACACCCACTACCTCAGTGAGGGCAGTGTCCCAACCTCCCTCAGCCCCGCCCCCTCTCCGCAGGTTACCATGGACTACAGATGCTGCATTCTGAGGCTAGGACGTTCCGAGAATTCCAAGGGCAGACATGATGACCTTAAATGATTTCCTCTTGTGTCAGTTTTGGTAAACTTTAGGAGCTAGGATATGGTCCCCTTTACAGAAATGTTCAAATTTACTGGCATTTCATATATTCTCTGCTAGAACATTGTCCTGACTCTTTCTGTATATTCTCTACTTATGTTTTTGTTTTCCTTAATCAAAGTGTGTCTTTTCAATCTTTTCAAAGAATATTCTTTGGACTTACTAAATCACCTCAATTTTATACGTTTTCTGTTGTATTCAGTTCTGCTCATATCTTTATTTATCTTTTTTCTATGTTCTCAGGGTTTATTGGTTTGATCTTCTGATGTCAATTAAAACACTTGGTTATTCATTTTAATAAATCTTTTTACTTATAAAGATTTGAACTTTTGAAGATTCCAGCTTACTTGTAAGTTTCTAAGGGTCAGGTCCACTACATTGTTGCTGGCCTAAGGCTTAGTTCACCATATAGCAATGTATATATTGACATATTTTCCCCTCGACTTTCTGTGATTCCCTACAACTCACCTTTCTGTGCAGACAAGCCATTTGAAATACCCTTAACTTATTTCACAGCCAATACGTCTTTGAAATAAGGTGTGTTTTTTAGATAAATCTTCTTATATAATTAGGCAGAAAATCTGACGTGCCATAGGTTTCAAAACAGCATAATTTCACTCTTCTCAATGATTAATCTGTTGTAATACACAACCTTTGAGTATTTATCTTTATCAATGACATGAACTTTAACAATGTTTTAGAGATCCTACCAGCCTTTGAAAACATCCTTGTTCCTTGTTTCAGTTCCAGGTTTATGTATATTTCCTGCATTGCACCTGATTATTCCAACATCTGATGGATGGCCTTGGGAATCTAATTCTGGTATTGATTGTTTTGGCTGATTATCTCCCCTTGTAGCTGATTTCTTCATTATTGTGTAAATTTACATCATGAGCTCATGTTTAACTAAACGGCTGACCTTGTAAGAGGCTTAGGTGTGAACGCTCCTAAGTTTCAGCAGAAAGTCGGCAAAGATTTATTTGTGTCCCTCCAATGAGTTGCCTGCGAGAACCCCGTTTTCTAGAAGTGTTGGTCCAATACTCCCTTTAGAGGCAGGGGACTCAGACAGGGCTGCTTTCCGTCCCGCGATCTGGGGCAGGGTCAGTGGGCGCCCTGTGGCCCGGGCAGGAGCATCACCGCATGTGTCCCAAGGACCCATCTGCCTGCAAACTTCGGTCACCTGGCAGGAAGCTACGATGCCAGCACCTAAGGTTAGCTGTGCAGCGAGGTGTACTGCGCAGACAGGTTCCACACACACTTCAAGTAAGAGGGCGGCCTGAGTGGAAAGGTGAGAGTTTGGGCAGCTGTGCAGACAAAGAAGGTGCCCTTTGTCCTGGGCCTAAATGCTTGTGACACCCCACAGGGCCTGCCGGGCTCTGAGGGCCATGTCCTGGGCCCCTGCTCCCCTGCCCTTTGTTCAGTCACACCAGAGATGGCCACACCCACTACCTCAGTGAGGGCAGTGTCCCAACCTCCCTCAGCCCCGCCCCCTCTCCGCAGGTTACCATGGACTACAGATGCTGCATTCTGAGGCTAGGACGTTCCGAGAATTCCAAGGGCAGACATGATGACCTTAAATGATTTCCTCTTGTGTCAGTTTTGGTAAACTTTAGGAGCTAGGATATGGTCCCCTTTACAGAAATGTTCAAATTTACTGGCATTTCATATATTCTCTGCTAGAACATTGTCCTGACTCTTTCTGTATATTCTCTACTTATGTTTTTGTTTTCCTTAATCAAAGTGTGTCTTTTCAATCTTTTCAAAGAATATTCTTTGGACTTACTAAATCACCTCAATTTTATACGTTTTCTGTTGTATTCAGTTCTGCTCATATCTTTATTTATCTTTTTTCTATGTTCTCAGGGTTTATTGGTTTGATCTTCTGATGTCAATTAAAACACTTGGTTATTCATTTTAATAAATCTTTTTACTTATAAAGATTTGAACTTTGGAAGATTCCAACTTACTTGTAAGATTCTAAGCGTCAGGTCCACTACATTGTTGCTCGCCTAAGGCTTAGTTCACCATATAGCAATGTATATATTGACATATTTTCCCCTCGACTTTCTGTGATTCCCTACAACTCACCTTTCTGTGCAGACAAGCCATTTGAAATACCCTTAACTTATTTCACAGCCAATACGTCTTTGAAATAAGGTGTGTTTTTTAGATAAATCTTCTTATATAATTAGGCAGAAAATCTGACGTGCCATAGGTTTCAAAACAGCATAATTTCACTCTTCTCAATGATTAATCTGTTGTAATACACAACCTTTGAGTATTTATCTTTATGAATGACATGAACTTTAAAAATGTTTTAGAGATCCTACCAGCCTTTGAAAACATCGTTGTTCCTTGTTTCAGTTCCAGTTTTATGTATATTTCCTGCCTTGCACCTGATTATTCCAACATCTGATGGATGGGCTTGTGAATCTAATTCTGGTATTGATTGTTTTGGCTGATTTTCTCCCCTTGTAGCTGACTTCTTCATTATTGTGTAAATTTAGATCATGAGCTCATGTTTAGCAAAACAGCTGACCTTGTAAGAGGCTTAGGTGTGAACGCTCCTAAATTTCAGCAGAAAGTCGGCAAAGATTTATTTGTGTCCCTCCAATAAGTTGCCCGTGAGGACCCCGTTTCCTAGAAGTTTTGGCCCAATACTCCCTCTAGGGGCAGGGGACACATACAGGGCTTCTTTGCGGCCCGCAATCTGGGGCAGGGGCTGTGGGCAGCATGTGGCCGGGCAGCAAACTCTCCGCGTGTGTCCCATGGACCCATCTGCCTGCAAACTTCGGTCACCTGGCAGGAAGGTACAATGCCCACACCTAAGGTTAGCTGTGCAGCGAGGTGTACTGCGCGGAGAGGTTCCACACACATTCAAGTAACATGGCGGCCTGAGTGGAAAGGTGAGAGTTTGGGCAGCTGTGCAGACAAAGAAGGCGCCCTTTGGCCTGGGCCTAAATGCTTGTGACACCCCACTGGGCATGCCGGGCTCTGAGGGCCTGGCACTGGGCACCCTGCTCCCCGGCCCATTGTTCAGTCACAGCAGAGATGGCCACACCCACTCCCTCTGTGAGGGCAGTGTTCCAACCTCCCTCAGCCCCGCCCCCTCTCCGCAGGTTACCATGGACTACAGATGCTGCATTCTGAGGCCAGGGCCTTCCGAGAATGCCAAGGGCAGACATGATGACCTTAAATGATTTCCTCTTGTGTCAGTTTTGGTAAACTTTAGGAGCTAGGAAATAGTCCTCTTTACAGAAATGTTCAAGTTTACTGGCATTTCATATATTCTCTGCTATAACATTGTCATCACTCTTTCTGTATATTCTTTACTTATGTTTTTGTTTTCCTTAATCAAAGTGTGTCTTTTCAATCTTTTCAAAGAATATTCTTTGGACTTACTAAATCACCTCAATTTTATACGTTTTCTGTTGTATTAAGTTCTGCTCATATCTTTATTTATCTTTTCTCTATGTTCTCAGGGTTTCTGGGTTTGATCTTCTAATGTTTAATAAAACAGTTGGTTATTCATTTTAATAAAACTTTTTACTTATAAAGACTTGAACTTTTGAAGATTCCAACTTACTTGTAAGTTTCTAAGGGTCAGGTCCACTACATTGTTGCTGGCCTAAGGCTTAGTTCAACATATAACAATGTATATATTGACATATTTTCCCCTCGACTTTCTGTGATTCCCTTCATCTCACCTTTCTTTGCAGACAAGCCTTTTGAAATACCCTTAACTTATTTCACAGCCAATAAGTCTTTAAAATAATGTGTGCTTTTTAGACAAAACTTCTGATATAATTAGGCAGAAAATCTGACATGCCATAGGTTTCAAAACAACATAATTTCACTCTTCTCAATGATTAATCTGTTGTAATACACAATCATTGAGCATCTAGTTTTATCAATGACAGGTACCTTAAAAATGTTTTAGAGATCCAACCAGTCTTTGAAAACATCCTTGTTCCTTGTTTCAGTTCCAGGTTTATGTATATTTCCTGCATTGCACCTGATTATTCCAATATCTGATGGATGGCCTTGTGAATCTAATTCTGGTATTGATTGTTTTGGCTGATTGTCTCCCCTTGTAGCTGATTTCTTCATTATTGTGTAAATTTAGATCTTGAGCTCATGTTTAGCTAAACAGGTGACCTTGTAAGAGGCTTAGGTGTGAACGCTCCTAAGTTTCAGCAGAAATTCGGCAAAGATTTATTTGTGTCCCTCCAATGAGTTGCCCGCGAGAACCCAGTTTTCTAGACGTGTTGGTCCAATACTCCCTCTAGAGGCAGGGGACTCACACAGGGCTGCTTTCCGTCCCACGATCTGGGGCAGGGTCAGTGGGCGCCCTGTGGCCCGGGCAGGAGCCACTCCGCGTGTGTCCCAACGACCCATCTGTCTGCAAACTTCGGTCACCTGGCAGGAAGCTACGATGCACGCACCTAAGGTTAGCTGTGCAGCGAGGTGTACTGCGCGGACAGGTTCCACACACACTTCAAGTAAGAGGGCGGCCTGAGTGGAAAGGTGAGAGTTTGGGCAGCTGTGCAGACAAAGAAGGTGCCCTTTGGCCTGGGCGTAAATGCTTGTGACACCCCACTGGGCCTGCCGGGCTCTGAGGGCCATGTCTTGGGCCACTGCTCCCCTGCCCTTTGTTCAGTCACACCAGAGATGGCCACACCCACTCCCTCAGTGAGGGCAGTGTTCCAACCTCCCTCAGCCCCGCCCCCTCTCCGCAGGTTACCATGGACTTCAGATGCTGCATTCTGCGGCCAGGACGTTCCGAGAACCCCAAGGACAGACATGATGACCTTAAATGATTACCTCTTGTGTCAGTTTTGGTAAACTTTAGGAGCTAGGAAATGGTCCCCTTTACAGAAATGTTCAAATTTACTGGCATTTCATATATTCTCTGCTAGAACATTGTCCTGACTCTTTCTGTATATTCTTTACTTATGTTTCTGTTTTCCTTAATCAAAGTGTGTCTTTTCAATCTTTTCAAAGAATATTCTTTGGACTTACTAAATCACCTCAATTTTATACGTTTTCTGTTGTATTCAGTTCTGCTCATATCTTTATTTACCTTTTTTCTATGTTCTCAGGGTTTATTGGTTTGATCTTCTGATGTCAATTAAAACACTTGGTTATTCATTTTAATAAATCTTTTTACTTATAAAGATTTGAACTTTGGAAGATTCCAACTTACTTGTAAGATTCTAAGCGTCAGGTCCACTACATTGTTGCTCGCCTAAGGCTTAGTTCACCACATAGCAATGTATATATTGACATATTTTCCCCTCGACTTTCTGTGATTCCCTACAACTCACCTTTCTGTGCAGACAAGCCATTTGAAATACCCTTAACTTATTTCACAGCCAATACGTCTTTGAAATAAGGTGTGTTTTTTAGATAAATCTTCTTATATAATTAGGCAGAAAATCTGACGTGCCATAGGTTTCAAAACAGCATAATTTCACTCTTCTCAATGATTAATCTGTTGTAATACACAATCATTGAGCATCTAGTTTTATCAATGACAGGTATCTTAAAAATGTTTTAGAGATCCAACCAGTCTTTGAAAACATCCTTGTTCCTTGTTTCAGTTCCAGGTTTATGTATATTTCCTGCATTGCACCTGATTATTCCAATATCTGATGGATGGCCTTGTGAATCTAATTCTGGTATTGATTGTTTTGGCTGATTGTCTCCCCTTGTAGCTGATTTCTTCATTATTGTGTAAATTTAGATCTTGAGCTCATGTTTAGCTAAACAGGTGACCTTGTAAGAGGCTTAGGTGTGAACACTCCTAAGTTTCAGCAGAAATTCGGCAAAGATTTATTTGTGTCCCTCCAATGAGTTGCCCGCGAGAACCCAGTTTTCTAGAAGTGTTGGTCCAATACTCCCTCTAGAGGCAGGGGACTCACACAGGGCTGCTTTCCGTCCCACGATCTGGGGCAGGGTCAGTGGGCGCCCTGTGGCCCGGGCAGGAGCCACTCCGCGTGTGTCCCAAGGACCCATCTGCCTGCAAACTTCGGTCACCTGGCAGGAAGCTACGATGCACGCACCTAAGGTTAGCTGTGCAGCGAGGTGTACTGCGCGGACAGGTTCCACACACACTTCAAGTAAGAGGGCGGCCTGAGTGGAAAGGTGAGAGTTTGGGCAGCTGTGCAGACAAAGAAGGTGCCCTTTGGCCTGGGCCTAAATGCTTGTGACACCCCACTGGGCCTGCCGGGCTCTGAGGGCCATGTCTTGGGCCACTGCTCCCCTGCCCTTTGTTCAGTCACACCAGAGATGGCCACACCCACTCCCTCAGTGAGGGCAGTGTTCCAACCTCCCTCAGCCCCGCCCCCTCTCCGCAGGTTACCATGGACTTCAGATGCTGCATTCTGCGGCCAGGACGTTCCGAGAACCCCAAGGACAGACATGATGACCTTAAATGATTACCTCTTGTGTCAGTTTTGGTAAACTTTAGGAGCTAGGAAATGGTCCCCTTTACAGAAATGTTCAAATTTACTGGCATTTCATATATTCTCTGCTAGAACATTGTCCTGACTCTTTCTGTATATTCTTTACTTATGTTTTTGTTTTCCTTAATCAAAGTGTGTCTTTTCAATCTTTTCAAAGAATATTCTTTGGACTTACTAAATCACCTCAATTTTATACGTTTTCTGTTGTATTCAGTTCTGCTCATATCTTTATTTACCTTTTTTCTATGTTCTCAGGGTTTATTGGTTTGATCTTCTGATGTCAATTAAAACACTTGGTTATTCATTTTAATAAATCTTTTTACTTATAAAGATTTGAACTTTGGAAGATTCCAACTTACTTGTAAGTTTCTAAGCGTCAGGTCCACTACATTGTTGCTGGCCTAAGGCTTAGTTCACCATATAGCAATGTATATATTGACATATTTTCCCCTCGACTTTCTGTGATTCCCTACAACTCACCTTTCTGTGCAGACAAGCCATTTGAAATACCCTTAACTTATTTCACAGCCAATACGTCTTTGAAATAAGGTGTGTTTTTTAGATAAATCTTCTTATATAATTAGGCAGAAAATCTGATGTGCCATAGGTTTCAAAACAGCATAATTTCACTCTTCTCAATGATTAATCTGTTGTAATACACAACCTTTGAGTATTTATCTTTATGAATGACATGAACTTTAAAAATGTTTTAGAGATCCTACCAGCCTTTGAAAACATCGTTGTTCCTTGTTTCAGTTCCAGTTTTATGTATATTTCCTGCCTTGCACCTGATTATTCCAACATCTGATGGATGGGCTTGTGAATCTAATTCTGGTATTGATTGTTTTGGCTGATTTTCTCCCCTTGTAGCTGACTTCTTCATTATTGTGTAAATTTAGATCATGAGCTCATGTTTAGCAAAACAGCTGACCTTGTAAGAGGCTTAGGTGTGAACGCTCCTAAATTTCAGCAGAAAGTCGGCAAAGATTTATTTGTGTCCCTCCAATAAGTTGCCCGTGAGGACCCCATTTCCTAGAAGTTTTGGCCCAATACTCCCTCTAGGGGCAGGGGACACAGACAGGGCTTCTTTGCGGCCCGCAATCTGGGGCAGGGGCTGTGGGCGGCATGTGGCCTGGGCAGGAAACTCTCCGCGTGTGTCCCATGGACCCATCTGCCTGCAAACTTCGGTCACCTGGCAGGAAGCTACAATGCCCACACCTAAGGTTAGCTGTGCAGCGAGGTGTACTGCGCGGAGAGGTTCCACACACATTCAAGTAACATGGCGGCCTTAGTGGAAAGGTGAGAGTTTGGGCAGCTGTGCAGACAAAGAAGGCGCCCTTTGGCCTGGGCCTAAATGCTTGTGACACCCCACTGGGCATGCCGGGCTCTGAGGGCCTGGCACTGGGCACCCTGCTCCCCGGCCCATTGTTCAGTCACAGCAGAGATGGCCACACCCACTCCCTCTGTGAGGGCAGTGTTCCAACCTCCCTCAGCCCCGCCCCCTCTCCGCAGGTTACCATGGACTACAGATGCTGCATTCTGAGGCCAGGGCCTTCCGAGAATGACAAGGGCAGACATGATGACCTTAAATGATTTCCTCTTGTGTCAGTTTTGGTAAACTTTAGGAGCTAGGAAATGGTCCCCTTTACAGAAATGTTCAAATTTACTGGCATTTCATATATTCTCTGCTATAACATTGTCATCACTCTTTCTGTATATTCTTTACTTATGTTTTTGTTTTCCTTAATCAAAGTGTGTCTTTTCAATCTTTTCAAAGAATATTATTTGGACTTACTAAATCACCTCAATTTTATACGTTTTCTGTTTTATTAAGTTCTGCTCATATCTTTATTTATCTTTTCTCTATGTTCTCAGGGTTTATGGGTTTGATCTTCTAATGTTAAATAAAACAGTTTGTTATTCATTTTAATAAATCATTTTACTTATAAAGATTTGAACTTTGGAAGATTCCAACTTACTTGTAAGTTTCTAACGGTCAGGTCCTCTACTTTGTTGCTGGCCTAAGTCTTAGTTCAACATAGATAAATGTATATATTGACATATTTGCCCCTCGACTTTCTGTGATTCCCTACATCTCACCTTTCTTTGCAGACAAGCCATTTGAAATACCCTTAACTTATTTCACAGCCAATAAGTCTTTAAAATAATGTGTGTTTTTTAGATAAATCTTCTTATATAATTAGGCCGAAAATCTGACCTGTCATAGGTTTCAAAACAACATAATTTCACTCTTCTCAATGATTAATCTGTTGTAATACACAATCATTGAGCATCTAGTTTTATCAATGACAGGTATCTTAAAAATGTTTTAGAGATCCAACCAGTCTTTGAAAACATCCTTGTTCCTTCTTTCAGTTCCAATTTTATGTATATTTCCTGCCTTCAACCAGATTATTCCAACATCTGATGGATGGCCTTGGGAATCTAATTCTGGTATTGATTGTTTTGGCTGATTGTCTCACCTTGTAGCTGATTTCTTCATTATTGTGTAAATTTAGATCTTGAGCTCATGTTTAGCTAAACAGGTGACCTTGTAAGAGGCTTAGGTGTGAACGCTCCTAAGTTTCAGCAGAAAGTCGGCAAAGATTTATTTGTGTCCCTCCAATGAGTTGCCTGCGAGAACCCCGTTTTCTAGAAGTGTTGGTCCAATACTCCCTCTAGAGGCAGGGGACTCAGACAGGGCTGCTTTCCGTCCCGCGATCTGGGGCAGGGTCAGTGGGCGCCCTGTGGCCCGGGCAGGAGCATCTCCGCATGTGTCCCAAGGACCCATCTGCCTGCAAACTTCGGTCACCTGGCAGGAAGCTACGATGCCAGCACCTAAGGTTAGCTGTGCAGCGAGGTGTACTGCGCGGACAGGTTCCACACACACTTCAAGTAAGAGGGCGGCCTGAGTGGAAAGGTGAGAGTTTGGGCAGCTGTGCAGACAAAGAAGGTGCCCTTTGTCCTGGGCCTAAATGCTTGTGACACCCCACAGGGCCTGCCGGGCTCTGAGGGCCATGTCCTGGGCCCCTGCTCCCCTGCCCTTTGTTCAGTCACACCAGAGATGGCCACACCCACTACCTCAGTGAGGGCAGTGTCCCAACCTCCCTCAGCCCCGCCCCCTCTCCGCAGGTTACCATGGACTACAGATGCTGCATTCTGAGGCTAGGACGTTCCGAGAATTCCAAGGGCAGACATGATGACCTTAAATGATTTCCTCTTGTGTCAGTTTTGGTAAACTTTAGGAGCTAGGATATGGTCCCCTTTACAGAAATGTTCAAATTTACTGGCATTTCATATATTCTCTGCTAGAACATTGTCCTGACTCTTTCTGTATATTCTCTACTTATGTTTTTGTTTTCCTTAATCAAAGTGTGTCTTTTCAATCTTTTCAAAGAATATTCTTTGGACTTACTAAATCACCTCAATTTTATACGTTTTCTGTTGTATTCAGTTCTGCTCATATCTTTATTTATCTTTTTTCTATGTTCTCAGGGTTTATTGGTTTGATCTTCTGATGTCAATTAAAACACTTGGTTATTCATTTTAATAAATCTTTTTACTTATAAAGATTTGAACTTTTGAAGATTCCAGCTTACTTGTAAGTTTCTAAGGGTCAGGTCCACTACATTGTTGCTGGCCTAAGGCTTAGTTCACCATATAGCAATGTATATATTGACATATTTTCCCCTCGACTTTCTGTGATTCCCTACATCTCACCTTTCTGTGCAGACAAGCCATTTGAAATACCCTTAACTTATTTCACAGCCAATACGTCTTTGAAATAAGGTGTGTTTTTTAGATAAATCTTCTTATATAATTAGGCAGAAAATCGGACTTGCCATAGGTTTCAAAACAGCATAATTTCACTCTTCTCAATGATTAATCTGTTGTAATACACAACCTTTGAGTATTTATCTTTATCAATGACATGAACTTTAAAAATGTTTTAGAGATCCTACCAGCCTTTGAAAACATCCTTGTTCCTTGTTTCAGTTCCAGTTTTATGTATATTTCCTGCCTTGCACCTGATTATTCCAACATCTGATGGATGGCCTTGGGAATCTAATTCTGGTATTGATTGTTTTGGCTGATTATCTCCCCTTGTAGCTGATTTCTTCATTATTGTGTAAATTTACATCATGAGCTCATGTTTAACTAAACGGCTGACCTTGTAAGAGGCTTAGGTGTGAACGCTCCTAAGTTTCAGCAGAAAGTCGGCAAAGATTTATTTGTGTCCCTCCAATGAGTTGCCCGCGAGAACCCTGTTTTCTAGAAGTGTTGGTCCAATACTCCCTTTAGAGGCAGGGGACTCAGACAGGGCTGCTTTGCAGCTCCCGATCTGGGGCAGATACAGTGGGCGGCCTGTGGCCCGGGCAGGAACCTCTCCGTGTGTTTCCCAGGGACCCATCTGCCTGCAAACTTCGGTCACCTGGCAGGAAGCTACGATGCCCGCACCTAAGGTTAGCTGTGCAGCGAGGTTTACTGCGTGGACAGGTTTCACACACACTTCAAGTAAGAGGGCTTCCTGAGTGGAAAGGTCAGATTTTGGCCTGCTGTGCAGACAAAGAAGGCGCCCTTTGGCCTGGGACTAAATGCTTGTGACAACCCACAGGGCCTGCCGGGCTCTGAGGGCCCTGCCCTGGGCACACTGCTCCCCGGCCCTTTGTTCAGTCACAGCAGACATAGCCACACCCACTCCCTCAGTGAGGGCAGTGTTCCAACCTCCCTCAGCCCCGCCCCCTCTCCGCAGGTTACCATGGACTACAGATGCTGCATTCTGAGGCCAGGGCGTTCCGAGAATGCCAAGGGCAGACATGATGACCTTAAATGATTTCCTCTTGTGTCAGTTTTGGTAAACTTTAGGAGCTAGGAAATGGTCCCCTTTACAGAAATGTTCAAATTTACTGGCATTTCATATATTCTCTGCTAGAACATTGTCCTGACTCTTTCTGTATATTCTTTCCTTATGTTTCTGTTTTCCTTAATCAAAGTGTGTCTTTTCAATCTTTTCAAACAATATACTTTGGACTTACTAAATCACCTCAATTTTATACGTTTTCTATTGTATTAAGTTCTAATCATATCTTTATTTATCTTTTATCTATGTTCTCAGGGTTTATGGGTTTGATCTTCTGATGTCAATTAAAACACTTGGTTATTCATTTTAATAAATCTTTTTAGTTATAAAGATTTGAACTTTTGAAGATTCCAACTTAGTTGTAAGTTTCTAAGGGTCAGGTCCTCTACATTGTTGCTTGCCTAAGGCTTAGTTCAACATATAGCAATGTATATATAGACATATTTTCCCCTCGACTTTCTGTGATTCCCTACATCTCACCTTTCTGTGCAGATAAGCCATTTGAAATACCCTTAACTTATTTCACAGCCAATACATCTTTGAAATAATGTGTGTTTTTTAGATAAATCTTCTTATATAATTAGGCAGAAAATCTGACTTGCAGTAGGTTTCAAAACAGCATAATTTCACTCCTCTCAATGATTAACATGTTGTAATACACAACCTTTGAGTATTTATCTTTATCAAAGACATGAACTTTAAAAATATTTTAGAGATCCTACCAGTCTTTGAAAACATCCTTGTTCCTTGTTTCAGTTCCAGTTTTATGTATATTTCCTGACTTGAACCTGATTATTCAAACATCTGATGGATGGCCTTGGGAATCTAATTCTGGTATTGATTGTTTTGGCTGATTGTCTCCCCTTGTAGCTGATTTCTTCATTATTGTGTAAATTTAGATCATGAGCTCATGTTTAGCTAAACAGCTGACCTTGTAAGAGGCTTAGGTGTGAACGCTCCTAACTTTCAGCAGAAAGTCGGCAAAGATTTATTTGTGTCCCTCCAATAAGTTGCCCGCGAGGACCCCGTTTCCTAGAAGTGTTGGTCCAATACTCCCTCTAGGGGCAGGGGACACAGACAGGGCTGCTTTGCGGCCCCCGATCTGGGGCAGGGGCAGTGGGCGACCTGTGGCCCGGGCAGGAACCTCTCAGCGTGTGTCCCAGGGACCCATCTGCCTGCAAACTTCAGTCACCTGGCAGGAAGCTACGATGCCCACACCTAAGGTTAGATGTGCAGCGAGGTGTACTGCGCGGACAGCTTCCACACACATTCAAGTAACAGGGCGGCCTGAGTGGAAAGGTGAGAGTTTGGGCAGCTGTGCAGACAAAGAATGCGCCCTTTGGCCTGGCCCTAATGCTTGTGACACCCCACAGGGCATGCCAGCTCTGAGGGCCTGGCACTGGTCACCCTGATCCCCGGCCCCTTGTTCAGTCACAGCAGAGATGGCCACACCCAGTCCCTCATAGCAGGCAGTGTTCCAACCTCCCTCAACCCCGCCCCCTCTCCGCAGGTTACCATGGACTACAGATGCTGCATTCTGAGGCCAGGAGATTCCGAGAATGCCAAGGGCAGACATGATGACCTTAAATGATTTCCTCTTGTGTCAGTTTTGGTAAACTTTAGGAGCTAGGAAATAGTCCTCTTTACAGAAATGTTCAAGTTTACTGGCATTTCATATATTCTCTGCTATAACATTGTCATCACTCTTTCTGTATATTCTTTACTTATGTTTTTGTTTTCCTTAATCAAAGTGTGTCTTTTCAATCTTTTCAAAGAATATTCTTTGGACTTACTAAATCACCTCAATTTTATACGTTTTCTGTTGTATTAAGTTCTGCTCATATCTTTATTTATCTTTTCTCTATGTTCTCAGGGTTTCTGGGTTTGATCTTCTAATGTTTAATAAAACAGTTGGTTATTCATTTTAATAAAACTTTTTACTTATAAAGATTTGAACTTTTGAAGATTCCAACTTACTTGTAAGTTTCTAAGGATCAGGTCCGCTACATTGTTGCTGGCCTAAGGCTTATTTCAACATATAACAATGTATATATTGACATGTTTTCCCCTCGACTTTCTGTGATTCCCTACATCTCACCTTTCTTTGCAGACAAGCCTTTTGAAATACCCTTAACTTATTTCACAGCCAATAAGTCTTTAAAATAATGTGTGTTTTTTAGACAAAACTTCTGATATAATTAGGCAGAAAATCTGACATGCCATAGGTTTCAAAACAACATAATTTCACTCTTCTCAATGATTAATCTGTTGTAATACACAATCATTGAGTATTTAGTTTTATCAATGACAGGTACCTTAAAAATGTTTTAGAGATCCAACCAGTCTTTGAAAACATCCTTGTTCCTTGTTTCAGTTCCAGGTTTATGTATATTTCCTGCATTGCACCTGATTATTCCAATATCTGATGGATGGCCTTGTGAATCTAATTCTGGTATTGATTGTTTTGGCTGATTGTCTCCCCTTGTAGCTGATTTCTTCATTATTGTGTAAATTTAGATCTTGAGCTCATGTTTAGCTAAACAGGTGACCTTGTAAGAGGCTTAGGTGTGAACGCTCCTAAGTTTCAGCAGAAATTCGGCAAAGATTTATTTGTGTCCCTCCAATGAGTTGCCCGCGAGAACCCAGTTTTCTAGAAGTGTTGGTCCAATACTCCCTCTAGAGGCAGGGGACTCACACAGGGCTGCTTTCCGTCCCACGATCTGGGGCAGGGTCAGTGGGCGCCCTGTGGCCCGGGCAGGAGCCACTCCGCGTGTGTCCCAAGGACCCATCTGCCTGCAAACTTCGGTCACCTGGCAGGAAGCTACGATGCACGCACCTAAGGTTAGCTGTGCAGCGAGGTGTACTGCGCGGACAGGTTCCACACACACTTCAAGTAAGAGGGCGGCCTGAGTGGAAAGGTGAGAGTTTGGGCAGCTGTGCAGACAAAGAAGGTGCCCTTTGGCCTGGGCCTAAATGCTTGTGACACCCCACTGGGCCTGCCGGGCTCTGAGGGCCATGTCTTGGGCCACTGCTCCCCTGCCCTTTGTTCAGTCACACCAGAGATGGCCACACCCACTCCCTCAGTGAGGGCAGTGTTCCAACCTCCCTCAGCCCCGCCCCCTCTCCGCAGGTTACCATGGACTTCAGATGCTGCATTCTGCGGCCAGGACGTTCCGAGAACCCCTTGGACAGACATGATGACCTTAAATGATTACCTCTTGTGTCAGTTTTGGTAAACTTTAGGAGCTAGGAAATGGTCCCCTTTACAGAAATGTTCAAATTTACTGGCATTTCATATATTCTCTGCTAGAACATTGTCCTGACTCTTTCTGTATATTCTTTACTTATGTTTTTGTTTTCCTTAATCAAAGTGTGTCTTTTCAATCTTTTCAAAGAATATTCTTTGGACTTACTAAATCACCTCAATTTTATACGTTTTCTGTTGTATTCAGTTCTGCTCATATCTTTATTTATCTTTTTTCTATGTTCTCAGGGTTTATTGGTTTGATCTTCTGATGTCAATTAAAACACTTGGTTATTCATTTTAATAAATCTTTTTACTTATAAAGATTTGAACTTTGGAAGATTCCAACTTACTTGTAAGATTCTAAGCGTCAGGTCCACTACATTGTTGCTCGCCTAAGGCTTAGTTCACCATATAGCAATGTATATATTGACATATTTTCCCCTCGACTTTCTGTGATTCCCTACAACTCACCTTTCTGTGCAGACAAGCCATTTGAAATACCCTTAACTTATTTCACAGCCAATACGTCTTTGAAATAAGGTGTGTTTTTTAGATAAATCTTCTTATATAATTAGGCAGAAAATCTGACGTGCCATAGGTTTCAAAACAGCATAATTTCACTCTTCTCAATGATTAATCTGTTGTAATACACAACCTTTGAGTATTTATCTTTATGAATGACATGAACTTTAAAAATGTTTTAGAGATCCTACCAGCCTTTGAAAACATCGTTGTTCCTTGTTTCAGTTCCAGTTTTATGTATATTTCCTGCCTTGCACCTGATTATTCCAACATCTGATGGATGGGCTTGTGAATCTAATTCTGGTATTGATTGTTTTGGCTGATTTTCTCCCCTTGTAGCTGACTTCTTCATTATTGTGTAAATTTAGATCATGAGCTCATGTTTAGCAAAACAGCTGACCTTGTAAGAGGCTTAGGTGTGAACGCTCCTAAATTTCAGCAGAAAGTCGGCAAAGATTTATTTGTGTCCCTCCAATAAGTTGCCCGTGAGGACCCCGTTTCCTAGAAGTTTTGGCCCAATACTCCCTCTAGGGGCAGGGGACACAGACAGGGCTTCTTTGCGGCCCGCAATCTGGGGCAGGGGCTGTGGGCGGCATGTGGCCTGGGCAGGAAACTCTCCGCGTGTGTCCCATGGACCCATCTGCCTGCAAACTTCGGTCACCTGGCAGGAAGCTACAATGCCCACACCTAAGGTTAGCTGTGCAGCGAGGTGTACTGCGCGGAGAGGTTCCACACACATTCAAGTAACATGGCGGCCTGAGTGGAAAGGTGAGAGTTTGGGCAGCTGTGCAGACAAAGAAGGCGCCCTTTGGCCTGGGCCTAAATGCTTGTGACACCCCACTGGGCATGCCGGGCTCTGAGGGCCTGGCACTGGGCACCCTGCTCCCCGGCCCATTGTTCAGTCACAGCAGAGATGGCCACACCCACTCCCTCTGTGAGGGCAGTGTTCCAACCTCCCTCAGCCCCGCCCCCTCTCCGCAGGTTACCATGGACTACAGATGCTGCATTCTGAGGCCAGGGCCTTCCGAGAATGCCAAGGGCAGACATGATGACCTTAAATGATTTCCTCTTGTGTCAGTTTTGGTAAACTTTAGGAGCTAGGAAATGGTCCCCTTTACAGAAATGTTCAAATTTACTGGCATTTCATATATTCTCTGCTATAACATTGTCATCACTCTTTCTGTATATTCTTTACTTATGTTTTTGTTTTCCTTAATCAAAGTGTGTCTTTTCAATCTTTTCAAAGAATATTATTTGGACTTACTAAATCACCTCAATTTTATACGTTTTCTGTTTTATTAAGTTCTGCTCATATCTTTATTTATCTTTTCTCTATGTTCTCAGGGTTTATGGGTTTGATCTTCTAATGTTAAATAAAACAGTTTGTTATTCATTTTAATAAATCATTTTACTTATAAAGATTTGAACTTTGGAAGATTCCAACTTACTTGTAAGTTTCTAACGGTCAGGTCCTCTACTTTGTTGCTGGCCTAAGTCTTAGTTCAACATAGATAAATGTATATATTGACATATTTGCCCCTCGACTTTCTGTGATTCCCTACATCTCACCTTTCTTTGCAGACAAGCCATTTGAAATACCCTTAACTTATTTCACAGCCAATAAGTCTTTAAAATAATGTGTGTTTTTTAGATAAATCTTCTTATATAATTAGGCCGAAAATCTGACCTGTCATAGGTTTCAAAACAACATAATTTCACTCTTCTCAATGATTAATCTGTTGTAATACACAATCATTGAGCATCTAGTTTTATCAATGACAGGTATCTTAAAAATGTTTTAGAGATCCAACCAGTCTTTGAAAACATCCTTGTTCCTTGTTTCAGTTCCAGGTTTATGTATATTTCCTGCATTGCACCTGATTATTCCAATATCTGATGGATGGCCTTGTGAATCTAATTCTGGTATTGATTGTTTTGGCTGATTGTCTCCCCTTGTAGCTGATTTCTTCATTATTGTGTAAATTTAGATCTTGAGCTCATGTTTAGCTAAACAGGTGACCTTGTAAGAGGCTTAGGTGTGAACGCTCCTAAGTTTCAGCAGAAATTCGGCAAAGATTTATTTGTGTCCCTCCAATGAGTTGCCCGCGAGAACCCAGTTTTCTAGAAGTGTTGGTCCAATACTCCCTCTAGAGGCAGGGGACTCACACAGGGCTGCTTTCCGTCCCACGATCTGGGGCAGGGTCAGTGGGCGCCCTGTGGCCCGGGCAGGAGCCACTCCGCGTGTGTCCCAAGGACCCATCTGCCTGCAAACTTCGGTCACCTGGCAGGAAGCTACGATGCACGCACCTAAGGTTAGCTGTGCAGCGAGGTGTACTGCGCGGACAGGTTCCACACACACTTCAAGTAAGAGGGCGGCCTGAGTGGAAAGGTGAGAGTTTGGGCAGCTGTGCAGACAAAGAAGGTGCCCTTTGGCCTGGGCCTAAATGCTTGTGACACCCCACTGGGCCTGCCGGGCTCTGAGGGCCATGTCTTGGGCCACTGCTCCCCTGCCCTTTGTTCAGTCACACCAGAGATGGCCACACCCACTCCCTCAGTGAGGGCAGTGTTCCAACCTCCCTCAGCCCCGCCCCCTCTCCGCAGGTTACCATGGACTTCAGATGCTGCATTCTGCGGCCAGGACGTTCCGAGAACCCCAAGGACAGACATGATGACCTTAAATGATTACCTCTTGTGTCAGTTTTGGTAAACTTTAGGAGCTAGGAAATGGTCCCCTTTACAGAAATGTTCAAATTTACTGGCATTTCATATATTCTCTGCTAGAACATTGTCCTGACTCTTTCTGTATATTCTTTACTTATGTTTTTGTTTTCCTTAATCAAAGTGTGTCTTTTCAATCTTTTCAAAGAATATTCTTTGGACTTACTAAATCACCTCAATTTTATACGTTTTCTGTTGTATTCAGTTCTGCTCATATCTTTATTTACCTTTTTTCTATGTTCTCAGGGTTTATTGGTTTGATCTTCTGATGTCAATTAAAACACTTGGTTATTCATTTTAATAAATCTTTTTACTTATAAAGATTTGAACTTTGGAAGATTCCAACTTACTTGTAAGATTCTAAGCGTCAGGTCCACTACATTGTTGCTCGCCTAAGGCTTAGTTCACCATATAGCAATGTATATATTGACATATTTTCCCCTCGACATTCTGTGATTCCCTACAACTCACCTTTCTGTGCAGACAAGCCATTTGAAATACCCTTAACTTATTTCACAGCCAATACGTCTTTGAAATAAGGTGTGTTTTTTAGATAAATCTTCTTATATAATTAGGCAGAAAATCTGACGTGCCATAGGTTTCAAAACAGCATAATTTCACTCTTCTCAATGATTAATCTGTTGTAATACACAACCTTTTAGTATTTATCTTTATGAATGACATGAACTTTAAAAATGTTTTAGAGATCCTACCAGCCTTTGAAAACATCGTTGTTCCTTGTTTCAGTTCCAGTTTTATGTATATTTCCTGCCTTGCACCTGATTATTCCAACATCTGATGGATGGGCTTGTGAATCTAATTCTGGTATTGATTGTTTTGGCTGATTTTCTCCCCTTGTAGCTGACTTCTTCATTATTGTGTAAATTTAGATCATGAGCTCATGTTTAGCAAAACAGCTGACCTTGTAAGAGGCTTAGGTGTGAACGCTCCTAAATTTCAGCAGAAAGTCGGCAAAGATTTATTTGTGTCCCTCCAATAAGTTGCCCGTGAGGACCCCGTTTCCTAGAAGTTTTGGCCCAATACTCCCTCTAGGGGCAGGGGACACAGACAGGGTTTCTTTGCGGCCCGCAATCTGGGGCAGGGGCTGTGTTCGGCATGTGGCCTGGGCAGGAAACTCTCCGCGTGTGTCCCATGGACCCATCTGCCTGCAAACTTCGGTCACCTGGCAGGAAGCTACAATGCCCACACCTAAGGTTAGCTGTGCAGCGAGGTGTACTGCGCGGAGAGGTTCCACACACATTCAAGTAACATGGCGGCCTGAGTGGAAAGGTGAGAGTTTGGGCAGCTGTGCAGACAAAGAAGGCGCCCTTTGGCCTGGGCCTAAATGCTTGTGACACCCCACTGGGCATGCCGGGCTCTGAGGGCCTGGCACTGGGCACCCTGCTCCCCGGCCCATTGTTCAGTCACAGCAGAGATGGCAACACCCACTCCCTCTGTGAGGGCAGTGTTCCAACCTCCCTCAGCCCCGCCCCCTCTCCGCAGGTTACCATGGACTACAGATGCTGCATTCTGAGGCCAGGGCCTTCCGAGAATGCCAAGGGCAGACATGATGACCTTAAATGATTTCCTCTTGTGTCAGTTTTGGTAAACTTTAGGAGCTAGGAAATGGTCCCCTTTACAGAAATGTTCAAATTTACTGGCATTTCATATATTCTCTGCTATAACATTGTCATCACTCTTTCTGTATATTCTTTACTTATGTTTTTGTTTTCCTTAATCAAAGTGTGTCTTTTCAATCTTTTCAAAGAATATTATTTGGACTTACTAAATCACCTAATTTTATACGTTTTCTGTTTTATTAAGTTCTGCTCATATCTTTATTTATCTTTTCTCTATGTTCTCAGGGTTTATGGGTTTGATCTTCTAATGTTAAATAAAACAGTTTGTTATTCATTTTAATAAATCATTTTACTTATAAAGATTTGAACTTTGGAAGATTCCAACTTACTTGTAAGTTTCTAACGGTCAGGTCCTCTACTTTGTTGCTGGCCTAAGTCTTAGTTCAACATAGATAAATGTATATATTGACATATTTGCCCCTCGACTTTCTGTGATTCCCTACATCTCACCTTTCTTTGCAGACAAGCCATTTGAAATACCCTTAACTTATTTCACAGCCAATAAGTCTTTAAAATAATGTGTGTTTTTTAGATAAATCTTCTTATATAATTAGGCCGAAAATCTGACCTGTCATAGGTTTCAAAACAACATAATTTCACTTATCTCAATGATTAATCTGTTGTAATACACAATCATTGAGCATCTAGTTTTATCAATGACAGGTATCTTAAAAATGTTTTAGAGATCCAACCAGTCTTTGAAAACATCCTTGTTCCTTCTTTCAGTTCCAGGTTTATGTATATTTCCTGCATTGCACCTGATTATTCCAATATCTGATGGATGGCCTTGTGAATCTAATTCTGGTATTGATTGTTTTGGCTGATTGTCTCACCTTGTAGCTGATTTCTTCATTATTGTGTAAATTTAGATCTTGAGCTCATGTTTAGCTAAACAGGTGACCTTGTAAGAGGCTTAGGTGTGAACGCTCCTAAGTTTCAGCAGAAAGTCGGCAAAGATTTATTTGTGTCCCTCCAATGAGTTGCCTGCGAGAACCCCGTTTTCTAGAAGTGTTGGTCCAATACTACCTCTAGAGGCAGGGGACTCAGACAGGGCTGCTTTCCGTCCCGCGATCTGGGGCAGGGTCAGTGGGCGCCCTGTGGCCCGGGCAGGAGCATCTCCGCATGTGTCCCAAGGACCCATCTGCCTGCAAACTTCGGTCACCTGGCAGGAAGCTACGATGCCAGCACCTAAGGTTAGCTGTGCAGCGAGGTGTACTGCGCGGACAGGTTCCACACACACTTCAAGTAAGAGGGTGGCCTGAGTGGAAAGGTGAGAGTTTGGGCAGCTGTGCAGACAAAGAAGGTGCCCTTTGTCCTGGGCCTAAATGCTTGTGACACCCCACAGGGCCTGCCGGGCTCTGAGGGCCATGTCCTGGGCCCCTGCTCCCCTGCCCTTTGTTCAGTCACACCAGAGATGGCCACACCCACTACCTCAGTGAGGGCAGTGTCCCAACCTCCCTCAGCCTCGCCCCCTCTCCGCAGGTTACCATGGACTACAGATGCTGCATTCTGAGGCTAGGACGTTCCGAGAATTCCAAGGGCAGACATGATGACCTTAAATGATTTCCTCTTGTGTCAGTTTTGGTAAACTTTAGGAGCTAGGATATGGTCCCCTTTACAGAAATGTTCAAATTTACTGGCATTTCATATATTCTCTGCTAGAACATTGTCCTGACTCTTTCTGTATATTCTCTACTTATGTTTTTGTTTTCCTTAATCAAAGTGTGTCTTTTCAATCTTTTCAAAGAATATTCTTTGGACTTACTAAATCACCTCAATTTTATACGTTTTCTGTTGTATTCAGTTCTGCTCATATCTTTATTTATCTTTTTTCTATGTTCTCAGGGTTTATTGGTTTGATCTTCTGATGTCAATTAAAACACTTGGTTATTCATTTTAATAAATCTTTTTACTTATAAAGATTTGAACTTTTGAAGATTCCAGCTTACTTGTAAGTTTCTAAGGGTCAGGTCCACTACATTGTTGCTGGCCTAAGGCTTAGTTCACCATATAGCAATGTATATATTGACATATTTTCCCCTCGACTTTCTGTGATTCCCTACATCTCACCTTTCTGTGCAGACAAGCCATTTGAAATACCCTTAACTTATTTCACAGCCAATACGTCTTTGAAATAAGGTGTGTTTTTTAGATAAATCTTCTTATATAATTAGGCAGAAAATCTGACGTGCCATAGGTTTCAAAACAGCATAATTTCACTCTTCTCAATGATTAATCTGTTGTAATACACAACCTTTGAGTATTTATCTTTATGAATGACATGAACTTTAAAAATGTTTTAGAGATCCTACCAGCCTTTGAAAACATCCTTGTTCCTTGTTTCAGTTCCAGTTTTATGTATATTTCCTGCCTTGCACCTGATTATTCCAACATCTGATGGATGGCCTTGGGAATCTAATTCTGGTATTGATTGTTTTGGCTGATTATCTCCCCTTGTAGCTGATTTCTTCATTATTGTGTAAATTTACATCATGAGCTCATGTTTAACTAAACGGCTGACCTTGTAAGAGGCTTAGGTGTGAACGCTCCTAAGTTTCAGCAGAAAGTCGGCAAAGATTTATTTGTGTCCCTCCAATGAGTTGCCCGCGAGAACCCTGTTTTCTAGAAGTGTTGGTCCAATACTCCCTTTAGAGGCAGGGGACTCAGACAGTGCTGCTTTGCAGCTCCCGATCTGGGGCAGATACAGTGGGCGGCCTGTGGCCCGGGCAGGAACCTCTCCGCGTGTTTCCCAGGGACCCATCTGCCTGCAAACTTCGGTCACCTGGCAGGAAGCTACGATGCCCGCACCTAAGGTTAGCTGTGCAGCGAGGTTTACTGCGTGGACAGGTTTCACACACACTTCAAGTAAGAGGGCTTCCTGAGTGGAAAGGTCAGATTTTGGCCTGCTGTGCAGACAAAGAAGGCGCCCTTTGGCCTGGGACTAAATGCTTGTGACACCCCACAGGGCCTGCCGGGCTCTGAGGGCCCTGCCCTGGGCACACTGCTCCCCGGCCCTTTGTTCAGTCACAGCAGACATAGCCACACCCACTCCCTCAGTGAGGGCAGTGTTCCAACCTCCCTCAGCCCCGCCCCCTCTCCGCAGGTTACCATGGACTACAGATGCTGCATTCTGAGGCCAGGGCGTTCCGAGAATGCCAAGGGCAGACATGATGACCTTAAATGATTTCCTCTTGTGTCAGTTTTGGTAAACTTTAGGAGCTAGGAAATGGTCCCCTTTACAGAAATGTTCAAATTTACTGGCATTTCATATATTCTCTGCTAGAACATTGTCCTGACTCTTTCTGTATATTCTTTCCTTATGTTTCTGTTTTCCTTAATCAAAGTGTGTCTTTTCAATCTTTTCAAACAATATACTTTGGACTTACTAAATCACCTCAATTTTATACGTTTTCTATTGTATTAAGTTCTAATCATATCTTTATTTATCTTTTATCTATGTTCTCAGGGTTTATTGGTTTGATCTTCTGATGTCAATTAAAACACTTGGTTATTCATTTTAATAAATCTTTTTAGTTATAAAGATTTGAACTTTTGAAGATTCCAACTTAGTTGTAAGTTTCTAAGGGTCAGGTCCTCTACATTGTTGCTTGCCTAAGGCTTAGTTCAACATATAGCAATGTATATATAGACATATTTTCCCCTCGACTTTCTGTGATTCCCTACATCTCACCTTTCTGTGCAGACAAGCCATTTGAAATACCCTTAACTTATTTCACAGCCAATACATCTTTGAAATAATGTGTGTTTTTTAGATAAATCTTCTTATATAATTAGGCAGAAAATCTGACTTGCAGTAGGTTTCAAAACAGCATAATTTCACTCCTCTCAATGATTAACATGTTGTAATACACAACCTTTGAGTATTTATCTTTATCAAAGACATGAACTTTAAAAATATTTTAGAGATCCTACCAGTCTTTGAAAACATCCTTGTTCCTTGTTTCAGTTCCAGTTTTATGTATATTTCCTGACTTGAACCTGATTATTCAAACATCTGATGGATGGCCTTGGGAATCTAATTCTGGTATTGATTGTTTTGGCTGATTGTCTCCCCTTGTAGCTGATTTCTTCATTATTGTGTAAATTTAGATCATGAGCTCATGTTTAGCTAAACAGCTGACCTTGTAAGAGGCTTAGGTGTGAACGCTCCTAACTTTCAGCAGAAAGTCGGCAAAGATTTATTTGTGTCCCTCCAATAAGTTGCCCGCGAGGACCCCGTTTCCTAGAAGTGTTGGTCCAATACTCCCTCTAGGGGCAGGGGACACAGACAGGGCTGCTTTGCGGCCCCCGATCTGGGGCAGGGGCAGTGGGCGACCTGTGGCCCGGGCAGGAACCTCTCAGCGTGTGTCCCAGGGACCCATCTGCCTGCAAACTTCAGTCACCTGGCAGGAAGCTACGATGCCCACACCTAAGGTTAGATGTGCAGCGAGGTGTACTGCGCGGACAGGTTCCACACACATTCAAGTAACAGGGCGGCCTGAGTGGAAAGGTGAGAGTTTGGGCAGCTGTGCAGACAAAGAATGCGCCCTTTGGCCTGGGCCTAATGCTTGTGACACCCCACAGGGCATGCCAGCTCTGAGGGCCTGGCACTGGTCACCCTGATCCCCGGCCCCTTGTTCAGTCACAGCAGAGATGGCCACACCCAGTCCCTCATAGCAGGCAGTGTTCCAACCTCCCTCAACCCCGCCCCCTCTCCGCAGGTTACCATGGACTACAGATGCTGCATTCTGAGGCCAGGAGATTCCGAGAATGCCAAGGGCAGACATGATGACCTTAAATGATTTCCTCTTGTGTCAGTTTTGGTAAACTTTAGGAGCTAGGAAATAGTCCTCTTTACAGAAATGTTCAAGTTTACTGGCATTTCATATATTCTCTGCTATAACATTGTCATCACTCTTTCTGTATATTCTTTACTTATGTTTTTGTTTTCCTTAATCAAAGTGTGTCTTTTCAATCTTTTCAAAGAATATTCTTTGGACTTACTAAATCACCTCAATTTTATACGTTTTCTGTTGTATTAAGTTCTGCTCATATCTTTATTTATCTTTTCTCTATGTTCTCAGGGTTTCTGGGTTTGATCTTCTAATGTTTAATAAAACAGTTGGTTATTCATTTTAATAAAACTTTTTACTTATAAAGATTTGAACTTTTGAAGATTCCAACTTACTTGTAAGTTTCTAAGGGTCAGGTCCGCTACATTGTTGCTGGCCTAAGGCTTAGTTCAACATATAACAATGTATATATTGACATGTTTTCCCCTCGACTTTCTGTGATTCCCTACATCTCACCTTTCTTTGCAGACAAGCCTTTTGAAATACCCTTAACTTATTTCACAGCCAATAAGTCTTTAAAATAATGTGTGTTTTTTAGACAAAACTTCTGATATAATTAGGCAGAAAATCTGACATGCCATAGGTTTCAAAACAACATAATTTCACTCTTCTCAATGATTAATCTGTTGTAATACACAATCATTGAGTATTTAGTTTTATCAATGACAGGTATCTTAAAAATGTTTTAGAGATCCAACCAGTCTTTGAAAACATCCTTGTTCCTTGTTTCAGTTCCAGGTTTATGTATATTTCCTGCATTGCACCTGATTATTCCAATATCTGATGGATGGCCTTGTGAATCTAATTCTGGTATTGATTGTTTTGGCTGATTGTCTCCCCTTGTAGCTGATTTCTTCATTATTGTGTAAATTTAGATCTTGAGCTCATGTTTAGCTAAACAGGTGACCTTGTAAGAGGCTTAGGTGTGAACGCTCCTAAGTTTCAGCAGAAATTCGGCAAAGATTTATTTGTGTCCCTCCAATGAGTTGCCCGCGAGAACCCAGTTTTCTAGAAGTGTTGGTCCAATACTCCCTCTAGAGGCAGGGGACTCACACAGGGCTGCTTTCCGTCCCACGATCTGGGGCAGGGTCAGTGGGCGCCCTGTGGCCCGGGCAGGAGCCACTCCGCGTGTGTCCCAAGGACCCATCTGCCTGCAAACTTCGGTCACCTGGCAGGAAGCTACGATGCACGCACCTAAGGTTAGCTGTGCAGCGAGGTGTACTGCGCGGACAGGTTCCACACACACTTCAAGTAAGAGGGCGGCCTGAGTGGAAAGGTGAGAGTTTGGGCAGCTGTGCAGACAAAGAAGGTGCCCTTTGGCCTGGGCCTAAATGCTTGTGACACCCCACTGGGCCTGCCGGGCTCTGAGGGCCATGTCTTGGGCCACTGCTCCCCTGCCCTTTGTTCAGTCACACCAGAGATGGCCACACCCACTCCCTCAGTGAGGGCAGTGTTCCAACCTCCCTCAGCCCCGCCCCCTCTCCGCAGGTTACCATGGACTTCAGATGCTGCATTCTGCGGCCAGGACGTTCCGAGAACCCCAAGGACAGACATGATGACCTTAAATGATTACCTCTTGTGTCAGTTTTGGTAAACTTTAGGAGCTAGGAAATGGTCCCCTTTACAGAAATGTTCAAATTTACTGGCATTTCATATATTCTCTGCTAGAACATTGTCCTGACTCTTTCTGTATATTCTTTACTTATGTTTTTGTTTTCCTTAATCAAAGTGTGTCTTTTCAATCTTTTCAAAGAATATTCTTTGGACTTACTAAATCACCTCAATTTTATACGTTTTCTGTTGTATTCAGTTCTGCTCATATCTTTATTTACCTTTTTTCTATGTTCTCAGGGTTTATTGGTTTGATCTTCTGATGTCAATTAAAACACTTGGTTATTCATTTTAATAAATCTTTTTACTTATAAAGATTTGAACTTTGGAAGATTCCAACTTACTTGTAAGATTCTAAGCGTCAGGTCCACTACATTGTTGCTCGCCTAAGGCTTAGTTCACCATATAGCAATGTATATATTGACATATTTTCCCCTCGACTTTCTGTGATTCCCTACAACTCACCTTTCTGTGCAGACAAGCCATTTGAAATACCCTTAACTTATTTCACAGCCAATACGTCTTTGAAATAAGGTGTGTTTTTTAGATAAATCTTCTTATATAATTAGGCAGAAAATCTGACGTGCCATAGGTTTCAAAACAGCATAATTTCACTCTTCTCAATGATTAATCTGTTGTAATACACAACCTTTGAGTATTTATCTTTATGAATGACATGAACTTTAAAAATGTTTTAGAGATCCTACCAGCCTTTGAAAACATCGTTGTTCCTTGTTTCAGTTCCAGTTTTATGTATATTTCCTGCCTTGCACCTGATTATTCCAACATCTGATGGATGGGCTTGTGAATCTAATTCTGGTATTGATTGTTTTGGCTGATTTTCTCCCCTTGTAGCTGACTTCTTCATTATTGTGTAAATTTAGATCATGAGCTCATGTTTAGCAAAACAGCTGACCTTGTAAGAGGCTTAGGTGTGAACGCTCCTAAATTTCAGCAGAAAGTCGGCAAAGATTTATTTGTGTCCCTCCAATAAGTTGCCCGTGAGGACCCCGTTTCCTAGAAGTTTTGGCCCAATACTCCCTCTAGGGGCAGGGGACACAGACAGGGCTTCTTTGCGGCCCGCAATCTGGGGCAGGGGCTGTGGGCGGCATGTGGCCTGGGCAGGAAACTCTCCGCGTGTGTCCCATGGACCCATCTGCCTGCAAACTTCGGTCACCTGGCAGGAAGCTACAATGCCCACACCTAAGGTTAGCTGTGCAGCGAGGTGTACTGCGCGGAGAGGTTCCACACACATTCAAGTAACATGGCGGCCTGAGTGGAAAGGTGAGAGTTTGGGCAGCTGTGCAGACAAAGAAGGCGCCCTTTGGCCTGGGCCTAAATGCTTGTGACACCCCACTGGGCATGCCGGGCTCTGAGGGCCTGGCACTGGGCACCCTGCTCCCCGGCCCATTGTTCAGTCACAGCAGAGATGGCCACACCCACTCCCTCTGTGAGGGCAGTGTTCCAACCTCCCTCAGCCCCGCCCCCTCTCCGCAGGTTACCATGGACTACAGATGCTGCATTCTGAGGCCAGGGCCTTCCGAGAATGCCAAGGGCAGACATGATGACCTTAAATGATTTCCTCTTGTGTCAGTTTTGGTAAACTTTAGGAGCTAGGAAATGGTCCCCTTTACAGAAATGTTCAAATTTACTGGCATTTCATATATTCTCTGCTATAACATTGTCATCACTCTTTCTGTATATTCTTTACTTATGTTTTTGTTTTCCTTAATCAAAGTGTGTCTTTTCAATCTTTTCAAAGAATATTATTTGGACTTACTAAATCACCTCAATTTTATACGTTTTCTGTTTTATTAAGTTCTGCTCATATCTTTATTTATCTTTTCTCTATGTTCTCAGGGTTTATGGGTTTGATCTTCTAATGTTAAATAAAACAGTTTGTTATTCATTTTAATAAATCATTTTACTTATAAAGATTTGAACTTTGGAAGATTCCAACTTACTTGTAAGTTTCTAACGGTCAGGTCCTCTACTTTGTTGCTGGCCTAAGTCTTAGTTCAACATAGATAAATGTATATATTGACATATTTGCCCCTCGACTTTCTGTGATTCCCTACATCTCACCTTTCTTTGCAGACAAGCCATTTGAAATACCCTTAACTTATTTCACAGCCAATAAGTCTTTAAAATAATGTGTGTTTTTTAGATAAATCTTCTTATATAATTAGGCCGAAAATCTGACCTGTCATAGGTTTCAAAACAACATAATTTCACTCTTCTCAATGATTAATCTGTTGTAATACACAATCATTGAGCATCTAGTTTTATCAATGACAGGTATCTTAAAAATGTTTTAGAGATCCAACCAGTCTTTGAAAACATCCTTGTTCCTTCTTTCAGTTCCAATTTTATGTATATTTCCTGCCTTCAACCAGATTATTCCAACATCTGATGGATGGCCTTGGGAATCTAATTCTGGTATTGATTGTTTTGGCTGATTGTCTCACCTTGTAGCTGATTTCTTCATTATTGTGTAAATTTAGATCTTGAGCTCATGTTTAGCTAAACAGGTGACCTTGTAAGAGGCTTAGGTGTGAACGCTCCTAAGTTTCAGCAGAAAGTCGGCAAAGATTTATTTGTGTCCCTCCAATGAGTTGCCTGCGAGAACCCCGTTTTCTAGAAGTGTTGGTCCAATACTCCCTCTAGAGGCAGGGGACTCAGACAGGGCTGCTTTCCGTCCCGCGATCTGGGGCAGGGTCAGTGGGCGCCCTGTGGCCCGGGCAGGAGCATCTCCGCATGTGTCCCAAGGACCCATCTGCCTGCAAACTTCGGTCACCTGGCAGGAAGCTACGATGCCAGCACCTAAGGTTAGCTGTGCAGCGAGGTGTACTGCGCGGACAGGTTCCACACACACTTCAAGTAAGAGGGCGGCCTGAGTGGAAAGGTGAGAGTTTGGGCAGCTGTGCAGACAAAGAAGGTGCCCTTTGTCCTGGGCCTAAATGCTTGTGACACCCCACAGGGCCTGCCGGGCTCTGAGGGCCATGTCCTGGGCCCCTGCTCCCCTGCCCTTTGTTCAGTCACACCAGAGATGGCCACACCCACTACCTCAGTGAGGGCAGTGTCCCAACCTCCCTCAGCCCCGCCCCCTCTCCGCAGGTTACCATGGACTACAGATGCTGCATTCTGAGGCTAGGACGTTCCGAGAATTCCAAGGGCAGACATGATGACCTTAAATGATTTCCTCTTGTGTCAGTTTTGGTAAACTTTAGGAGCTAGGATATGGTCCCCTTTACAGAAATGTTCAAATTTACTGGCATTTCATATATTCTCTGCTAGAACATTGTCCTGACTCTTTCTGTATATTCTCTACTTATGTTTTTGTTTTCCTTAATCAAAGTGTGTCTTTTCAATCTTTTCAAAGAATATTCTTTGGACTTACTAAATCACCTCAATTTTATACGTTTTCTGTTGTATTCAGTTCTGCTCATATCTTTATTTATCTTTTTTCTATGTTCTCAGGGTTTATTGGTTTGATCTTCTGATGTCAATTAAAACACTTGGTTATTCATTTTAATAAATCTTTTTACTTATAAAGATTTGAACTTTTGAAGATTCCAGCTTACTTGTAAGTTTCTAAGGGTCAGGTCCACTACATTGTTGCTGGCCTAAGGCTTAGTTCACCATATAGCAATGTATATATTGACATATTTTCCCCTCGACTTTCTGTGATTCCCTACATCTCACCTTTCTGTGCAGACAAGCCATTTGAAATACCCTTAACTTATTTCACAGCCAATACGTCTTTGAAATAAGGTGTGTTTTTTAGATAAATCTTCTTATATAATTAGGCAGAAAATCGGACTTGCCATAGGTTTCAAAACAGCATAATTTCACTCTTCTCAATGATTAATCTGTTGTAATACACAACCTTTGAGTATTTATCTTTATCAATGACATGAACTTTAAAAATGTTTTAGAGATCCTACCAGCCTTTGAAAACATCCTTGTTCCTTGTTTCAGTTCCAGTTTTATGTATATTTCCTGCCTTGCACCTGATTATTCCAACATCTGATGGATGGCCTTGGGAATCTAATTCTGGTATTGATTGTTTTGGCTGATTATCTCCCCTTGTAGCTGATTTCTTCATTATTGTGTAAATTTACATCATGAGCTCATGTTTAACTAAACGGCTGACCTTGTAAGAGGCTTAGGTGTGAACGCTCCTAAGTTTCAGCAGAAAGTCGGCAAAGATTTATTTGTGTCCCTCCAATGAGTTGCCCGCGAGAACCCTGTTTTCTAGAAGTGTTGGTCCAATACTCCCTTTAGAGGCAGGGGACTCAGACAGGGCTGCTTTGCAGCTCCCGATCTGGGGCAGATACAGTGGGCGGCCTGTGGCCCGGGCAGGAACCTCTCCGCGTGTTTCCCAGGGACCCATCTGCCTGCAAACTTCGGTCACCTGGCAGGAAGCTACGATGCCCGCACCTAAGGTTAGCTGTGCAGCGAGGTTTACTGCGTGGACAGGTTTCACACACACTTCAAGTAAGAGGGCTTCCTGAGTGGAAAGGTCAGATTTTGGCCTGCTGTGCAGACAAAGAAGGCGCCCTTTGGCCTGGGACTAAATGCTTGTGACACCCCACAGGGCCTGCCGGGCTCTGAGGGCCCTGCCCTGGGCACACTGCTCCCCGGCCCTTTGTTCAGTCACAGCAGACATAGCCACACCCACTCCCTCAGTGAGGGCAGTGTTCCAACCTCCCTCAGCCCCGCCCCCTCTCCGCAGGTTACCATGGACTACAGATGCTGCATTCTGAGGCCAGGGCGTTCCGAGAATGCCAAGGGCAGACATGATGACCTTAAATGATTTCCTCTTGTGTCAGTTTTGGTAAACTTTAGGAGCTAGGAAATGGTCCCCTTTACAGAAATGTTCAAATTTACTGGCATTTCATATATTCTCTGCTAGAACATTGTCCTGACTCTTTCTGTATATTCTTTCCTTATGTTTCTGTATTCCTTAATCAAAGTGTGTCTTTTCAATCTTTTCAAACAATATACTTTGGACTTACTAAATCACCTCAATTTTATACGTTTTCTATTGTATTAAGTTCTATTCATATCTTTATTTATCTTTTATCTATGTTCTCAGGGTTTATTGGTTTGATCTTCTGATGTCAATTAAAACACTTGGTTATTCATTTTAATAAATCTTTTTAGTTATAAAGATTTGAACTTTTGAAGATTCCAACTTAGTTGTAAGTTTCTAAGGGTCAGGTCCTCTACATTGTTGCTTGCCTAAGGCTTAGTTCAACATATAGCAATGTATATATAGACATATTTTCCCCTCGACTTTCTGTGATTCCCTACATCTCACCTTTCTGTGCAGACAAGCCATTTGAAATACCCTTAACTTATTTCACAGCCAATACATCTTTGAAATAATGTGTGTTTTTTAGATAAATCTTCTTATATAATTAGGCAGAAAATCTGACTTGCAGTAGGTTTCAAAACAGCATAATTTCACTCCTCTCAATGATTAACATGTTGTAATACACAACCTTTGAGTATTTATCTTTATCAAAGACATGAACTTTAAAAATATTTTAGAGATCCTACCAGTCTTTGAAAACATCCTTGTTCCTTGTTTCAGTTCCAGTTTTATGTATATTTCCTGACTTGAACCTGATTATTCAAACATCTGATGGATGGCCTTGGGAATCTAATTCTGGTATTGATTGTTTTGGCTGATTGTCTCCCCTTGTAGCTGATTTCTTCATTATTGTGTAAATTTAGATCATGAGCTCATGTTTAGCTAAACAGCTGACCTTGTAAGAGGCTTAGGTGTGAACGCTCCTAAGTTTCAGCAGAAATTCGGCAAAGATTTATTTGTGTCCCTCCAATGAGTTGCCCGCGAGAACCCAGTTTTCTAGAAGTGTTGGTCCAATACTCCCTCTAGAGGCAGGGGACTCACACAGGGCTGCTTTCCGTCCCACGATCTGGGGCAGGGTCAGTGGGCGCCCTGTGGCCCGGGCAGGAGCCACTCCGCGTGTGTCCCAAGGACCCATCTGCCTGCAAACTTCGGTCACCTGGCAGGAAGCTACGATGCACGCACCTAAGGTTAGCTGTGCAGCGAGGTGTACTGCGCGGACAGGTTCCACACACACTTCAAGTAAGAGGGCGGCCTGAGTGGAAAGGTGAGAGTTTGGGCAGCTGTGCAGACAAAGAAGGTGCCCTTTGGCCTGGGCCTAAATGCTTGTGACACCCCACTGGGCCTGCCGGGCTCTGAGGGCCATGTCTTGGGCCACTGCTCCCCTGCCCTTTGTTCAGTCACACCAGAGATGGCCACACCCACTCCCTCAGTGAGGGCAGTGTTCCAACCTCCCTCAGCCCCGCCCCCTCTCCGCAGGTTACCATGGACTTCAGATGCTGCATTCTGCGGCCAGGACGTTCCGAGAACCCCAAGGACAGACATGATGACCTTAAATGATTACCTCTTGTGTCAGTTTTGGTAAACTTTAGGAGCTAGGAAATGGTCCCCTTTACAGAAATGTTCAAATTTACTGGCATTTCATATATTCTCTGCTAGAACATTGTCCTGACTCTTTCTGTATATTCTTTACTTATGTTTTTGTTTTCCTTAATCAAAGTGTGTCTTTTCAATCTTTTCAAAGAATATTCTTTGGACTTACTAAATCACCTCAATTTTATACGTTTTCTGTTGTATTCAGTTCTGCTCATATCTTTATTTACCTTTTTTCTATGTTCTCAGGGTTTATTGGTTTGATCTTCTGATGTCAATTAAAACACTTGGTTATTCATTTTAATAAATCTTTTTACTTATAAAGATTTGAACTTTGGAAGATTCCAACTTACTTGTAAGATTCTAAGCGTCAGGTCCACTACATTGTTGCTCGCCTAAGGCTTAGTTCACCATATAGCAATGTATATATTGACATATTTTCCCCTCGACTTTCTGTGATTCCCTACAACTCACCTTTCTGTGCAGACAAGCCATTTGAAATACCCTTAACTTATTTCACAGCCAATACGTCTTTGAAATAAGGTGTGTTTTTTAGATAAATCTTCTTATATAATTAGGCAGAAAATCTGACGTGCCATAGGTTTCAAAACAGCATAATTTCACTCTTCTCAATGATTAATCTGTTGTAATACACAACCTTTGAGTATTTATCTTTATGAATGACATGAACTTTAAAAATGTTTTAGAGATCCTACCAGCCTTTGAAAACATCGTTGTTCCTTGTTTCAGTTCCAGTTTTATGTATATTTCCTGCCTTGCACCTGATTATTCCAACATCTGATGGATGGGCTTGTGAATCTAATTCTGGTATTGATTGTTTTGGCTGATTTTCTCCCCTTGTAGCTGACTTCTTCATTATTGTGTAAATTTAGATCATGAGCTCATGTTTAGCAAAACAGCTGACCTTGTAAGAGGCTTAGGTGTGAACGCTCCTAAATTTCAGCAGAAAGTCGGCAAAGATTTATTTGTGTCCCTCCAATAAGTTGCCCGTGAGGACCCCGTTTCCTAGAAGTTTTGGCCCAATACTCCCTCTAGGGGCAGGGGACACAGACAGGGCTTCTTTGCGGCCCGCAATCTGGGGCAGGGGCTGTGGGCGGCATGTGGCCTGGGCAGGAAACTCTCCGCGTGTGTCCCATGGACCCATCTGCCTGCAAACTTCGGTCACCTGGCAGGAAGCTACAATGCCCACACCTAAGGTTAGCTGTGCAGCGAGGTGTACTGCGCGGAGAGGTTCCACACACATTCAAGTAACATGGCGGCCTGAGTGGAAAGGTGAGAGTTTGGGCAGCTGTGCAGACAAAGAAGGCGCCCTTTGGCCTGGGCCTAAATGCTTGTGACACCCCACTGGGCATGCCGGGCTCTGAGGGCCTGGCACTGGGCACCCTGCTCCCCGGCCCATTGTTCAGTCACAGCAGAGATGGCCACACCCACTCCCTCTGTGAGGGCAGTGTTCCAACCTCCCTCAGCCCCGCCCCCTCTCCGCAGGTTACCATGGACTACAGATGCTGCATTCTGAGGCCAGGGCCTTCCGAGAATGCCAAGGGCAGACATGATGACCTTAAATGATTTCCTCTTGTGTCAGTTTTGGTAAACTTTAGGAGCTAGGAAATGGTCCCCTTTACAGAAATGTTCAAATTTACTGGCATTTCATATATTCTCTGCTATAACATTGTCATCACTCTTTCTGTATATTCTTTACTTATGTTTTTGTTTTCCTTAATCAAAGTGTGTCTTTTCAATCTTTTCAAAGAATATTATTTGGACTTACTAAATCACCTCAATTTTATACGTTTTCTGTTTTATTAAGTTCTGCTCATATCTTTATTTATCTTTTCTCTATGTTCTCAGGGTTTATGGGTTTGATCTTCTAATGTTAAATAAAACAGTTTGTTATTCATTTTAATAAATCATTTTACTTATAAAGATTTGAACTTTGGAAGATTCCAACTTACTTGTAAGTTTCTAACGGTCAGGTCCTCTACTTTGTTGCTGGCCTAAGTCTTAGTTCAACATAGATAAATGTATATATTGACATATTTGCCCCTCGACTTTCTGTGATTCCCTACATCTCACCTTTCTTTGCAGACAAGCCATTTGAAATACCCTTAACTTATTTCACAGCCAATAAGTCTTTAAAATAATGAGTGTTTTTTAGATAAATCTTCTTATATAATTAGGCCGAAAATCTGACCTGTCATAGGTTTCAAAACAACATAATTTCACTCTTCTCAATGATTAATCTGTTGTAATACACAATCATTGAGCATCTAGTTTTATCAATGACAGGTATCTTAAAAATGTTTTAGAGATCCAACCAGTCTTTGAAAACATCCTTGTTCCTTCTTTCAGTTCCAATTTTATGTATATTTCCTGCCTTCAACCAGATTATTCCAACATCTGATGGATGGCCTTGGGAATCTAATTCTGGTATTGATTGTTTTGGCTGATTGTCTCACCTTGTAGCTGATTTCTTCATTATTGTGTAAATTTAGATCTTGAGCTCATGTTTAGCTAAACAGGTGACCTTGTAAGAGGCTTAGGTGTGAACGCTCCTAAGTTTCAGCAGAAAGTCGGCAAAGATTTATTTGTGTCCCTCCAATGAGTTGCCTGCGAGAACCCCGTTTTCTAGAAGTGTTGGTCCAATACTCCCTCTAGAGGCAGGGGACTCAGACAGGGCTGCTTTCCGTCCCGCGATCTGGGGCAGGGTCAGTGGGCGCCCTGTGGCCCGGGCAGGAGCATCTCCGCATGTGTCCCAAGGACCCATCTGCCTGCAAACTTCGGTCACCTGGCAGGAAGCTACGATGCCAGCACCTAAGGTTAGCTGTGCAGCGAGGTGTACTGCGCGGACAGGTTCCACACACACTTCAAGTAAGAGGGCGGCCTGAGTGGAAAGGTGAGAGTTTGGGCAGCTGTGCAGACAAAGAAGGTGCCCTTTGTCCTGGGCCTAAATGCTTGTGACACCCCACAGGGCCTGCCGGGCTCTGAGGGCCATGTCCTGGGCCCCTGCTCCCCTGCCCTTTGTTCAGTCACACCAGAGATGGCCACACCCACTACCTCAGTGAGGGCAGTGTCCCAACCTCCCTCAGCCCCGCCCCCTCTCCGCAGGTTACCATGGACTACAGATGCTGCATTCTGAGGCTAGGACGTTCCGAGAATTCCAAGGGCAGACATGATGACCTTAAATGATTTCCTCTTGTGTCAGTTTTGGTAAACTTTAGGAGCTAGGATATGGTCCCCTTTACAGAAATGTTCAAATTTACTGGCATTTCATATATTCTCTGCTAGAACATTGTCCTGACTCTTTCTGTATATTCTCTACTTATGTTTTTGTTTTCCTTAATCAAAGTGTGTCTTTTCAATCTTTTCAAAGAATATTCTTTGGACTTACTAAATCACCTCAATTTTATACGTTTTCTGTTGTATTCAGTTCTGCTCATATCTTTATTTATCTTTTTTCTATGTTCTCAGGGTTTATTGGTTTGATCTTCTGATGTCAATTAAAACACTTGGTTATTCATTTTAATAAATCTTTTTACTTATAAAGATTTGAACTTTTGAAGATTCCAGCTTACTTGTAAGTTTCTAAGGGTCAGGTCCACTACATTGTTGCTGGCCTAAGGCTTAGTTCACCATATAGCAATGTATATATTGACATATTTTCCCCTCGACTTTCTGTGATTCCCTACATCTCACCTTTCTGTGCAGACAAGCCATTTGAAATACCCTTAACTTATTTCACAGCCAATACGTCTTTGAAATAAGGTGTGTTTTTTAGATAAATCTTCTTATATAATTAGGCAGAAAATCGGACTTGCCATAGGTTTCAAAACAGCATAATTTCACTCTTCTCAATGATTAATCTGTTGTAATACACAACCTTTGAGTATTTATCTTTATCAATGACATGAACTTTAAAAATGTTTTAGAGATCCTACCAGCCTTTGAAAACATCCTTGTTCCTTGTTTCAGTTCCAGTTTTATGTATATTTCCTGCCTTGCACCTGATTATTCCAACATCTGATGGATGGCCTTGGGAATCTAATTCTGGTATTGATTGTTTTGGCTGATTATCTCCCCTTGTAGCTGATTTCTTCATTATTGTGTAAATTTACATCATGAGCTCATGTTTAACTAAACGGCTGACCTTGTAAGAGGCTTAGGTGTGAACGCTCCTAAGTTTCAGCAGAAAGTCGGCAAAGATTTATTTGTGTCCCTCCAATGAGTTGCCCGCGAGAACCCTGTTTTCTAGAAGTGTTGGTCCAATACTCCCTTTAGAGGCAGGGGACTCAGACAGGGCTGCTTTGCAGCTCCCGATCTGGGGCAGATACAGTGGGCGGCCTGTGGCCCGGGCAGGAACCTCTCCGCGTGTTTCCCAGGGACCCATCTGCCTGCAAACTTCGGTCACCTGGCAGGAAGCTACGATGCCCGCACCTAAGGTTAGCTGTGCAGCGAGGTTTACTGCGTGGACAGGTTTCACACACACTTCAAGTAAGAGGGCTTCCTGAGTGGAAAGGTCAGATTTTGGCCTGCTGTGCAGACAAAGAAGGCGCCCTTTGGCCTGGGACTAAATGCTTGTGACACCCCACAGGGCCTGCCGGGCTCTGAGGGCCCTGCCCTGGGCACACTGCTCCCCGGCCCTTTGTTCAGTCACAGCAGACATAGCCACACCCACTCCCTCAGTGAGGGCAGTGTTCCAACCTCCCTCAGCCCCGCCCCCTCTCCGCAGGTTACCATGGACTACAGATGCTGCATTCTGAGGCCAGGGCGTTCCGAGAATGCCAAGGGCAGACATGATGACCTTAAATGATTTCCTCTTGTGTCAGTTTTGGTAAACTTTAGGAGCTAGGAAATGGTCCCCTTTACAGAAATGTTCAAATTTACTGGCATTTCATATATTCTCTGCTAGAACATTGTCCTGACTCTTTCTGTATATTCTTTCCTTATGTTTCTGTTTTCCTTAATCAAAGTGTGTCTTTTCAATCTTTTCAAACAATATACTTTGGACTTACTAAATCACCTCAATTTTATACGTTTTCTATTGTATTAAGTTCTAATCATATCTTTATTTATCTTTTATCTATGTTCTCAGGGTTTATTGGTTTGATCTTCTGATGTCAATTAAAACACTTGGTTATTCATTTTAATAAATCTTTTTAGTTATAAAGATTTGAACTTTTGAAGATTCCAACTTAGTTGTAAGTTTCTAAGGGTCAGGTCCTCTACATTGTTGCTTGCCTAAGGCTTAGTTCAACATATAGCAATGTATATATAGACATATTTTCCCCTCGACTTTCTGTGATTCCCTACATCTCACCTTTCTGTGCAGACAAGCCATTTGAAATACCCTTAACTTATTTCACAGCCAATACATCTTTGAAATAATGTGTGTTTTTTAGATAAATCTTCTTATATAATTAGGCAGAAAATCTGACTTGCAATAGGTTTCAAAACAGCATAATTTCACTCCTCTCAATGATTAACATGTTGTAATACACAACCTTTGAGTATTTATCTTTATCAAAGACATGAACTTTAAAAATATTTTAGAGATCCTACCAGTCTTTGAAAACATCCTTGTTCCTTGTTTCAGTTCCAGGTTTATGTATATTTCCTGACTTGAACCTGATTATTCAAACATCTGATGGATGGCCTTGGGAATCTAATTCTGGTATTGATTGTTTTGGCTGATTGTCTCCCCTTGTAGCTGATTTCTTCATTATTGTGTAAATTTAGATCATGAGCTCATGTTTAGCTAAACAGCTGACCTTGTAAGAGGCTTAGGTGTGAACGCTCCTAACTTTCAGCAGAAAGTCGGCAAAGATTTATTTGTGTCCCTCCAATAAGTTGCCCGCGAGGACCCCGTTTCCTAGAAGTGTTGGTCCAATACTCCCTCTAGGGGCAGGGGACACAGACAGGGCTGCTTTGCGGCCCCCGATCTGGGGCAGGGGCAGTGGGCGACCTGTGGCCCGGGCAGGAACCTCTCAGCGTGTGTCCCAGGGACCCATCTGCCTGCAAACTTCAGTCACCTGGCAGGAAGCTACGATGCCCACACCTAAGGTTAGATGTGCAGCGAGGTGTACTGCGCGGACAGGTTCCACACACATTCAAGTAACAGGGCGGCCTGAGTGGAAAGGTGAGAGTTTGGGCAGCTGTGCAGACAAAGAATGCGCCCTTTGGCCTGGGCCTAATGCTTGTGACACCCCACAGGGCATGCCAGCTCTGAGGGCCTGGCACTGGTCACCCTGATCCCCGGCCCCTTGTTCAGTCACAGCAGAGATGGCCACACCCAGTCCCTCATAGCAGGCAGTGTTCCAACCTCCCTCAACCCCGCCCCCTCTCCGCAGGTTACCATGGACTACAGATGCTGCATTCTGAGGCCAGGAGATTCCGAGAATGCCAAGGGCAGACATGATGACCTTAAATGATTTCCTCTTGTGTCAGTTTTGGTAAACTTTAGGAGCTAGGAAATAGTCCTCTTTACAGAAATGTTCAAGTTTACTGGCATTTCATATATTCTCTGCTATAACATTGTCATCACTCTTTCTGTATATTCTTTACTTATGTTTTTGTTTTCCTTAATCAAAGTGTGTCTTTTCAATCTTTTCAAAGAATATTCTTTGGACTTACTAAATCACCTCAATTTTATACGTTTTCTGTTGTATTAAGTTCTGCTCATATCTTTATTTATCTTTTCTCTATGTTCTCAGGGTTTCTGGGTTTGATCTTCTAATGTTTAATAAAACAGTTGGTTATTCATTTTAATAAAACTTTTTACTTATAAAGATTTGAACTTTTGAAGATTCCAACTTACTTGTAAGTTTCTAAGGGTCAGGTCCTCTACATTGTTGCTGGCCTAAGGCTTAGTTCAACATATAACAATGTATATATTGACATGTTTTCCCCTCGACTTTCTGTGATTCCCTACATCTCACCTTTCTTTGCAGACAAGCCTTTTGAAATACCCTTAACTTATTTCACAGCCAATAAGTCTTTAAAATAATGTGTGTTTTTTAGACAAAACTTCTGATATAATTAGGCAGAAAATCTGACATGCCATAGGTTTCAAAACAACATAATTTCACTCTTCTCAATGATTAATCTGTTGTAATACACAATCATTGAGTATTTAGTTTTATCAATGACAGGTACCTTAAAAATGTTTTAGAGATCCAACCAGTCTTTGAAAACATCCTTGTTCCTTGTTTCAGTTCCAGGTTTATGTATATTTCCTGCATTGCACCTGATTATTCCAATATCTGATGGATGGCCTTGTGAATCTAATTCTGGTATTGATTGTTTTGGCTGATTGTCTCCCCTTGTAGCTGATTTCTTCATTATTGTGTAAATTTAGATCTTGAGCTCATGTTTAGCTAAACAGGTGACCTTGTAAGAGGCTTAGGTGTGAACGCTCCTAAGTTTCAGCAGAAATTCGGCAAAGATTTATTTGTGTCCCTCCAATGAGTTGCCCGCGAGAACCCAGTTTTCTAGAAGTGTTGGTCCAATACTCCCTCTAGAGGCAGGGGACTCACACAGGGCTGCTTTCCGTCCCACGATCTGGGGCAGGGTCAGTGGGCGCCCTGTGGCCCGGGCAGGAGCCACTCCGCGTGTGTCCCAAGGACCCATCTGCCTGCAAACTTCGGTCACCTGGCAGGAAGCTACGATGCACGCACCTAAGGTTAGCTGTGCAGCGAGGTGTACTGCGCGGACAGGTTCCACACACACTTCAAGTAAGAGGGCGGCCTGAGTGGAAAGGTGAGAGTTTGGGCAGCTGTGCAGACAAAGAAGGTGCCCTTTGGCCTGGGCCTAAATGCTTGTGACACCCCACTGGGCCTGCCGGGCTCTGAGGGCCATGTCTTGGGCCACTGCTCCCCTGCCCTTTGTTCAGTCACACCAGAGATGGCCACACCCACTCCCTCAGTGAGGGCAGTGTTCCAACCTCCCTCAGCCCCGCCCCCTCTCCGCAGGTTACCATGGACTTCAGATGCTGCATTCTGCGGCCAGGACGTTCCGAGAACCCCAAGGACAGACATGATGACCTTAAATGATTACCTCTTGTGTCAGTTTTGGTAAACTTTAGGAGCTAGGAAATGGTCCCCTTTACAGAAATGTTCAAATTTACTGGCATTTCATATATTCTCTGCTAGAACATTGTCCTGACTCTTTCTGTATATTCTTTACTTATGTTTTTGTTTTCCTTAATCAAAGTGTGTCTTTTCAATCTTTTCAAAGAATATTCTTTGGACTTACTAAATCACCTCAATTTTATACGTTTTCTGTTGTATTCAGTTCTGCTCATATCTTTATTTATCTTTTTTCTATGTTCTCAGGGTTTATTGGTTTGATCTTCTGATGTCAATTAAAACACTTGGTTATTCATTTTAATAAATCTTTTTACTTATAAAGATTTGAACTTTTGAAGATTCCAGCTTACTTGTAAGTTTCTAAGGGTCAGGTCCACTACATTGTTGCTGGCCTAAGGCTTAGTTCACCATATAGCAATGTATATATTGACATATTTTCCCCTCGACTTTCTGTGATTCCCTACATCTCACCTTTCTGTGCAGACAAGCCATTTGAAATACCCTTAACTTATTTCACAGCCAATACGTCTTTGAAATAAGGTGTGTTTTTTAGATAAATCTTCTTATATAATTAGGCAGAAAATCGGACTTGCCATAGGTTTCAAAACAGCATAATTTCACTCTTCTCAATGATTAATCTGTTGTAATACACAACCTTTGAGTATTTATCTTTATCAATGACATGAACTTTAAAAATGTTTTAGAGATCCTACCAGCCTTTGAAAACATCCTTGTTCCTTGTTTCAGTTCCAGTTTTATGTATATTTCCTGCCTTGCACCTGATTATTCCAACATCTGATGGATGGCCTTGGGAATCTAATTCTGGTATTGATTGTTTTGGCTGATTGTCTCCCCTTGTAGCTGATTTCTTCATTATTGTGTAAATTTACTTAATGAGCTCATGTTTAACTAAACGGCTGACCTTGTAAGAGGCTTAGGTGTGAACGCTCCTAAGTTTCAGCAGAAAGTCGGCAAAGATTTATTTGTGTCCCTCCAATGAGTTGCCCGCGAGAACCCTGTTTTCTAGAAGTGTTGGTCCAATACTCCCTTTAGAGGCAGGGGACTCAGACAGGGCTGCTTTGCAGCTCCCGATCTGGGGCAGATACAGTGGGCGGCCTGTGGCCCGGGCAGGAACCTCTCCGCGTGTTTCCCAGGGACCCATCTGCCTGCAAACTTCGGTCACCTGGCAGGAAGCTACGATGCCCGCACCTAAGGTTAGCTGTGCAGCGAGGTTTACTGCGTGGACAGGTTTCACACACACTTCAAGTAAGAGGGCTTCCTGAGTGGAAAGGTCAGATTTTGGCCTGCTGTGCAGACAAAGAAGGCGCCCTTTGGCCTGGGACTAAATGCTTGTGACACCCCACAGGGCCTGCCGGGCTCTGAGGGCCCTGCCCTGGGCACACTGCTCCCCGGCCCTTTGTTCAGTCACAGCAGACATAGCCACACCCACTCCCTCAGTGAGGGCAGTGTTCCAACCTCCCTCAGCCCCGCCCCCTCTCCGCAGGTTACCATGGACTACAGATGCTGCATTCTGAGGCCAGGGCGTTCCGAGAATGCCAAGGGCAGACATGATGACCTTAAATGATTTCCTCTTGTGTCAGTTTTGGTAAACTTTAGGAGCTAGGAAATGGTCCCCTTTACAGAAATGTTCAAATTTACTGGCATTTCATATATTCTCTGCTAGAACATTGTCCTGACTCTTTCTGTATATTCTTTCCTTATGTTTCTGTTTTCCTTAATCAAAGTGTGTCTTTTCAATCTTTTCAAACAATATACTTTGGACTTACTAAATCACCTCAATTTTATACGTTTTCTATTGTATTAAGTTCTAATCATATCTTTATTTATCTTTTATCTATGTTCTCAGGGTTTATTGGTTTGATCTTCTGATGTCAATTAAAACACTTGGTTATTCATTTTAATAAATCTTTTTAGTTATAAAGATTTGAACTTTTGAAGATTCCAACTTAGTTGTAAGTTTCTAAGGGTCAGGTCCTCTACATTGTTGCTTGCCTAAGGCTTAGTTCAACATATAGCAATGTATATATAGACATATTTTCCCCTCGACTTTCTGTGATTCCCTACATCTCACCTTTCTGTGCAGACAAGCCATTTGAAATACCCTTAACTTATTTCACAGCCAATACATCTTTGAAATAATGTGTGTTTTTTAGATAAATCTTCTTATATAATTAGGCAGAAAATCTGACTTGCAGTAGGTTTCAAAACAGCATAATTTCACTCCTCTCAATGATTAACATGTTGTAATACACAACCTTTGAGTATTTATCTTTATCAAAGACATGAACTTTAAAAATATTTTAGAGATCCTACCAGTCTTTGAAAACATCCTTGTTCCTTGTTTCAGTTCCAGTTTTATGTATATTTCCTGACTTGAACCTGATTATTCAAACATCTGATGGATGGCCTTGGGAATCTAATTCTGGTATTGATTGTTTTGGCTGATTGTCTCCCCTTGTAGCTGATTTCTTCATTATTGTGTAAATTTAGATCATGAGCTCATGTTTAGCTAAACAGCTGACCTTGTAAGAGGCTTAGGTGTGAACGCTCCTAACTTTCAGCAGAAAGTCGGCAAAGATTTATTTGTGTCCCTCCAATAAGTTGCCCGCGAGGACCCCGTTTCCTAGAAGTGTTGGTCCAATACTCCCTCTAGGGGCAGGGGACACAGACAGGGCTGCTTTGCGGCCCCCGATCTGGGGCAGGGGCAGTGGGCGACCTGTGGCCCGGGCAGGAACCTCTCAGCGTGTGTCCCAGGGACCCATCTGCCTGCAAACTTCAGTCACCTGGCAGGAAGCTACGATGCCCACACCTAAGGTTAGATGTGCAGCGAGGTGTACTGCGCGGACAGGTTCCACACACATTCAAGTAACAGGGCGGCCTGAGTGGAAAGGTGAGAGTTTGGGCAGCTGTGCAGACAAAGAATGCGCCCTTTGGCCTGGGCCTAATGCTTGTGACACCCCACAGGGCATGCCAGCTCTGAGGGCCTGGCACTGGTCACCCTGATCCCCGGCCCCTTGTTCAGTCACAGCAGAGATGGCCACACCCAGTCCCTCATAGCAGGCAGTGTTCCAACCTCCCTCAACCCCGCCCCCTCTCCGCAGGTTACCATGGACTACAGATGCTGCATTCTGAGGCCAGGAGATTCCGAGAATGCCAAGGGCAGACATGATGACCTTAAATGATTTCCTCTTGTGTCAGTTTTGGTAAACTTTAGGAGCTAGGAAATAGTCCTCTTTACAGAAATGTTCAAGTTTACTGGCATTTCATATATTCTCTGCTATAACATTGTCATCACTCTTTCTGTATATTCTTTACTTATGTTTTTGTTTTCCTTAATCAAAGTGTGTCTTTTCAATCTTTTCAAAGAATATTCTTTGGACTTACTAAATCACCTCAATTTTATACGTTTTCTGTTGTATTAAGTTCTGCTCATATCTTTATTTATCTTTTCTCTATGTTCTCAGGGTTTCTGGGTTTGATCTTCTAATGTTTAATAAAACAGTTGGTTATTCATTTTAATAAAACTTTTTACTTATAAAGATTTGAACTTTTGAAGATTCCAACTTACTTGTAAGTTTCTAAGGGTCAGGCCCGCTACATTGTTGCTGGCCTAAGGCTTAGTTCAACATATAACAATGTATATATTGACATATTTTCCCCTCGACTTTCTGTGATTCCCTACATCTCACCTTTCTTTGCAGACAAGCCTTTTGAAATACCCTTAACTTATTTCACAGCCAATAAGTCTTTAAAATAATGTGTGTTTTTTAGACAAAACTTCTGATATAATTAGGCAGAAAATCTGACATGCCATAGGTTTCAAAACAACATAATTTCACTCTTCTCAATGATTAATCTGTTGTAATACACAATCATTGAGTATTTAGTTTTATCAATGACAGGTACCTTAAAAATGTTTTAGAGATCCAACCAGTCTTTGAAAACATCCTTGTTCCTTGTTTCAGTTCCAGGTTTATGTATATTTCCTGCATTGCACCTTATTATTCCAATATCTGATGGATGGCCTTGTGAATCTAATTCTGGTATTGATTGTTTTGGCTGATTGTCTCCCCTTGTAGCTGATTTCTTCATTATTGTGTAAATTTAGATCTTGAGCTCATGTTTAGCTAAACAGGTGACCTTGTAAGAGGCTTAGGTGTGAACGCTCCTAAGTTTCAGCAGAAATTCGGCAAAGATTTATTTGTGTCCCTCCAATGAGTTGCCCGCGAGAACCCAGTTTTCTAGAAGTGTTGGTCCAATACTCCCTCTAGAGGCAGGGGACTCACACAGGGCTGCTTTCCGTCCCACGATCTGGGGCAGGGTCAGTGGGCGCCCTGTGGCCCGGGCAGGAGCCACTCCGCGTGTGTCCCAAGGACCCATCTGCCTGCAAACTTCGGTCACCTGGCAGGAAGCTACGATGCACGCACCTAAGGTTAGCTGTGCAGCGAGGTGTACTGCGCGGACAGGTTCCACACACACTTCAAGTAAGAGGGCGGCCTGAGTGGAAAGGTGAGAGTTTGGGCAGCTGTGCAGACAAAGAAGGTGCCCTTTGGCCTGGGCCTAAATGCTTGTGACACCCCACTGGGCCTGCCGGGCTCTGAGGGCCATGTCTTGGGCCACTGCTCCCCTGCCCTTTGTTCAGTCACACCAGAGATGGCCACACCCACTCCCTCAGTGAGGGCAGTGTTCCAACCTCCCTCAGCCCCGCCCCCTCTCCGCAGGTTACCATGGACTTCAGATGCTGCATTCTGCGGCCAGGACGTTCCGAGAACCCCAAGGACAGACATGATGACCTTAAATGATTACCTCTTGTGTCAGTTTTGGTAAACTTTAGGAGCTAGGAAATGGTCCCCTTTACAGAAATGTTCAAATTTACTGGCATTTCATATATTCTCTGCTAGAACATTGTCCTGACTCTTTCTGTATATTCTTTACTTATGTTTTTGTTTTCCTTAATCAAAGTGTGTCTTTTCAATCTTTTCAAAGAATATTCTTTGGACTTACTAAATCACCTCAATTTTATACGTTTTCTGTTGTATTCAGTTCTGCTCATATCTTTATTTATCTTTTTTCTATGTTCTCAGGGTTTATTGGTTTGATCTTCTGATGTCAATTAAAACACTTGGTTATTCATTTTAATAAATCTTTTTACTTATAAAGATTTGAACTTTTGAAGATTCCAGCTTACTTGTAAGTTTCTAAGGGTCAGGTCCACTACATTGTTGCTGGCCTAAGGCTTAGTTCACCATATAGCAATGTATATATTGACATATTTTCCCCTCGACTTTCTGTGATTCCCTACATCTCACCTTTCTGTGCAGACAAGCCATTTGAAATACCCTTAACTTATTTCACAGCCAATACGTCTTTGAAATAAGGTGTGTTTTTTAGATAAATCTTCTTATATAATTAGGCAGAAAATCGGACTTGCCATAGGTTTCAAAACAGCATAATTTCACTCTTCTCAATGATTAATCTGTTGTAATACACAACCTTTGAGTATTTATCTTTATCAATGACATGAACTTTAAAAATGTTTTAGAGATCCTACCAGCCTTTGAAAACATCCTTGTTCCTTGTTTCAGTTCCAGTTTTATGTATATTTCCTGCCTTGCACCTGATTATTCCAACATCTGATGGATGGCCTTGGGAATCTAATTCTGGTATTGATTGTTTTGGCTGATTATCTCCCCTTGTAGCTGATTTCTTCATTATTGTGTAAATTTACATCATGAGCTCATGTTTAACTAAACGGCTGACCTTGTAAGAGGCTTAGGTGTGAACGCTCCTAAGTTTCAGCAGAAAGTCGGCAAAGATTTATTTGTGTCCCTCCAATGAGTTGCCCGCGAGAACCCTGTTTTCTAGAAGTGTTGGTCCAATACTCCCTTTAGAGGCAGGGGACTCAGACAGGGCTGCTTTGCAGCTCCCGATCTGGGGCAGATACAGTGGGCGGCCTGTGGCCCGGGCAGGAACCTCTCCGCGTGTTTCCCAGGGACCCATCTGCCTGCAAACTTCGGTCACCTGGCAGGAAGCTACGATGCCCGCACCTAAGGTTAGCTGTGCAGCGAGGTTTACTGCGTGGACAGGTTTCACACACACTTCAAGTAAGAGGGCTTCCTGAGTGGAAAGGTCAGATTTTGGCCTGCTGTGCAGACAAAGAAGGCGCCCTTTGGCCTGGGACTAAATGCTTGTGACACCCCACAGGGCCTGCCGGGCTCTGAGGGCCCTGCCCTGGGCACACTGCTCCCCGGCCCTTTGTTCAGTCACAGCAGACATAGCCACACCCACTCCCTCAGTGAGGGCAGTGTTCCAACCTCCCTCAGCCCCGCCCCCTCTCCGCAGGTTACCATGGACTACAGATGCTGCATTCTGAGGCCAGGGCGTTCCGAGAATGCCAAGGGCAGACATGATGACCTTAAATGATTACCTCTTGTGTCAGTTTTGGTAAACTTTAGGAGCTAGGAAATGGTCCCCTTTACAGAAATGTTCAAATTTACTGGCATTTCATATATTCTCTGCTAGAACATTGTCCTGACTCTTTCTGTATATTCTTTCCTTATGTTTCTGTTTTCCTTAATCAAAGTGTGTCTTTTCAATCTTTTCAAACAATATACTTTGGACTTATTAAATCACCTCAATTTTATACGTTTTCTATTGTATTAAGTTCTAATCATATCTTTATTTATCTTTTATCTATGTTCTCAGGGTTTATTGGTTTGATCTTCTGATGTCAATTAAAACACTTGGTTATTCATTTTAATAAATCTTTTTAGTTATAAAGATTTGAACTTTTGAAGATTCCAACTTAGTTGTAAGTTTCTAAGGGTCAGGTCCTCTACATTGTTGCTTGCCTAAGGCTTAGTTCAACATATAGCAATGTATATATAGACATATTTTCCCCTCGACTTTCTGTGATTCCCTACATCTCACCTTTCTGTGCAGACAAGCCATTTGAAATACCCTTAACTTATTTCACAGCCAATACATCTTTGAAATAATGTGTGTTTTTTAGATAAATCTTCTTATATAATTAGGCAGAAAATCTGACTTGCAGTAGGTTTCAAAACAGCATAATTTCACTCCTCTCAATGATTAACATGTTGTAATACACAACCTTTGAGTATTTATCTTTATCAAAGACATGAACTTTAAAAATATTTTAGAGATCCTACCAGTCTTTGAAAACATCCTTGTTCCTTGTTTCAGTTCCAGTTTTATGTATATTTCCTGACTTGAACCTGATTATTCAAACATCTGATGGATGGCCTTGGGAATCTAATTCTGGTATTGATTGTTTTGGCTGATTGTCTCCCCTTGTAGCTGATTTCTTCATTATTGTGTAAATTTAGATCATGAGCTCATGTTTAGCTAAACAGCTGACCTTGTAAGAGGCTTAGGTGTGAACGCTCCTAACTTTCAGCAGAAAGTCGGCAAAGATTTATTTGTGTCCCTCCAATAAGTTGCCCGCGAGGACACCGTTTCCTAGAAGTGTTGGTCCAATACTCCCTCTAGGGGCAGGGGACACAGACAGGGCTGCTTTGCGGGCCCCGATCTGGGGCAGGGGCAGTGGGAGACCTGTGGCCCGGGCAGGAACCTCTCAGCGTGTGTCCCAGGGACCCATCTGCCTGCAAACTTCGGTCACCTGGCAGGAAGCTACGATGCACGCACCTAAGGTTAGCTGTGCAGCGAGGTGTACTGCGCGGACAGGTTCCACACACACTTCAAGTAAGAGGGCGGCCTGAGTGGAAAGGTGAGAGTTTGGGCAGCTGTGCAGACAAAGAAGGTGCCCTTTGGCCTGGGCCTAAATGCTTGTGACACCCCACTGGGCCTGCCGGGCTCTGAGGGCCATGTCTTGGGCCACTGCTCCCCTGCCCTTTGTTCAGTCACACCAGAGATGGCCACACCCACTCCCTCAGTGAGGGCAGTGTTCCAACCTCCCTCAGCCCCGCCCCCTCTCCGCAGGTTACCATGGACTTCAGATGCTGCATTCTGCGGCCAGGACGTTCCGAGAACCCCAAGGACAGACATGATGACCTTAAATGATTACCTCTTGTGTCAGTTTTGGTAAACTTTAGGAGCTAGGAAATGGTCCCCTTTACAGAAATGTTCAAATTTACTGGCATTTCATATATTCTCTGCTAGAACATTGTCCTGACTCTTTCTGTATATTCTTTACTTATGTTTTTGTTTTCCTTAATCAAAGTGTGTCTTTTCAATCTTTTCAAAGAATATTCTTTGGACTTACTAAATCACCTCAATTTTATACGTTTTCTGTTGTATTCAGTTCTGCTCATATCTTTATTTACCTTTTTTCTATGTTCTCAGGGTTTATTGGTTTGATCTTCTGATGTCAATTAAAACACTTGGTTATTCATTTTAATAAATCTTTTTAGTTATAAAGATTTGAACTTTTGAAGATTCCAACTTAGTTGTAAGTTTCTAAGGGTCAGGTCCTCTACATTGTTGCTTGCCTAAGGCTTAGTTCAACATATAGCAATGTATATATAGACATATTTTCCCCTCGACTTTCTGTGATTCCCTACATCTCACCTTTCTGTGCAGACAAGCCATTTGAAATACCCTTAACTTATTTCACAGCCAATACATCTTTGAAATAATGTGTGTTTTTTAGATAAATCTTCTTATATAATTAGGCAGAAAATCTGACTTGCAGTAGGTTTCAAAACAGCATAATTTCACTCCTCTCAATGATTAACATGTTGTAATACACAACCTTTGAGTATTTATCTTTATCAAAGACATGAACTTTAAAAATATTTTAGAGATCCTACCAGTCTTTGAAAACATCCTTGTTCCTTGTTTCAGTTCCAGTTTTATGTATATTTCCTGACTTGAACCTGATTATTCAAACATCTGATGGATGGCCTTGGGAATCTAATTCTGGTATTGATTGTTTTGGCTGATTGTCTCCCCTTGTAGCTGATTTCTTCATTATTGTGTAAATTTAGATCATGAGCTCATGTTTAGCTAAACAGCTGACCTTGTAAGAGGCTTAGGTGTGAACGCTCCTAACTTTCAGCAGAAAGTCGGCAAAGATTTATTTGTGTCCCTCCAATAAGTTGCCCGCGAGGACCCCGTTTCCTAGAAGTGTTGGTCCAATACTCCCTCTAGGGGCAGGGGACACAGACAGGGCTGCTTTGCGGCCCCCGATCTGGGGCAGGGGCAGTGGGCGACCTGTGGCCCGGGCAGGAACCTCTCAGCGTGTGTCCCAGGGACCCATCTGCCTGCAAACTTCAGTCACCTGGCAGGAAGCTACGATGCCCACACCTAAGGTTAGATGTGCAGCGAGGTGTACTGCGTGGACAGGTTCCACACACATTCAAGTAACAGGGCGGCCTGAGTGGAAAGGTGAGAGTTTGGGCAGCTGTGCAGACAAAGAATGCGCCCTTTGGCCTGGGCCTAATGCTTGTGACACCCCACAGGGCATGCCAGCTCTGAGGGCCTGGCACTGGTCACCCTGATCCCCGGCCCCTTGTTCAGTCACAGCAGAGATGGCCACACCCAGTCCCTCATAGCAGGCAGTGTTCCAACCTCCCTCAACCCCGCCCCCTCTCCGCAGGTTACCATGGACTACAGATGCTGCATTCTGAGGCCAGGAGATTCCGAGAATGCCAAGGGCAGACATGATGACCTTAAATGATTTCCTCTTGTGTCAGTTTTGGTAAACTTTAGGAGCTAGGAAATAGTCCTCTTTACAGAAATGTTCAAGTTTACTGGCATTTCATATATTCTCTGCTATAACATTGTCATCACTCTTTCTGTATATTCTTTACTTATGTTTTTGTTTTCCTTAATCAAAGTGTGTCTTTTCAATCTTTTCAAAGAATATTCTTTGGACTTACTAAATCACCTCAATTTTATACGTTTTCTGTTGTATTAAGTTCTGCTCATATCTTTATTTATCTTTTCTCTATGTTCTCAGGGTTTCTGGGTTTGATCTTCTAATGTTTAATAAAACAGTTGGTTATTCATTTTAATAAAACTTTTTACTTATAAAGATTTGAACTTTTGAAGATTCCAACTTACTTGTAAGTTTCTAAGGGTCAGGTCCTCTACTTTGTTGCTGGCCTAAGGCTTAGTTCAACATATAACAATGTATATATTGACATATTTTCCCCTCGACTTTCTGTGATTCCCTACATCTCACCTTTCTTTGCAGACAAGCCTTTTGAAATACCCTTAACTTATTTCACAGCCAATAAGTCTTTAAAATAATGTGTGTTTTTTAGACAAAACTTCTGATATAATTAGGCAGAAAATCTGACATGCCATAGGTTTCAAAACAACATAATTTCACTCTTCTCAATGATTAATCTGTTGTAATACACAATCATTGAGTATTTAGTTTTATCAATGACAGGTACCTTAAAAATGTTTTAGAGATCCAACCAGTCTTTGAAAACATCCTTGTTCCTTGTTTCAGTTCCAGGTTTATGTATATTTCCTGCATTGCACCTGATTATTCCAATATCTGATGGATGGCCTTGTGAATCTAATTCTGGTATTGATTGTTTTGGCTGATTGTCTCCCCTTGTAGCTGATTTCTTCATTATTGTGTAAATTTAGATCTTGAGCTCATGTTTAGCTAAACAGGTGACCTTGTAAGAGGCTTAGGTGTGAACGCTCCTAAGTTTCAGCAGAAATTCGGCAAAGATTTATTTGTGTCCCTCCAATGAGTTGCCCGCGAGAACCCAGTTTTCTAGAAGTGTTGGTCCAATACTCCCTCTAGAGGCAGGGGACTCACACAGGGCTGCTTTCCGTCCCACGATCTGGGGCAGGGTCAGTGGGCGCCCTGTGGCCCGGGCAGGAGCCACTCCGCGTGTGTCCCAAGGACCCATCTGCCTGCAAACTTCGGTCACCTGGCAGGAAGCTACGATGCACGCACCTAAGGTTAGCTGTGCAGCGAGGTGTACTGCGCGGACAGGTTCCACACACACTTCAAGTAAGAGGGCGGCCTGAGTGGAAAGGTGAGAGTTTGGGCAGCTGTGCAGACAAAGAAGGTGCCCTTTGGCCTGGGCCTAAATGCTTGTGACACCCCACTGGGCCTGCCGGGCTCTGAGGGCCATGTCTTGGGCCACTGCTCCCCTGCCCTTTGTTCAGTCACACCAGAGATGGCCACACCCACTCCCTCAGTGAGGGCAGTGTTCCAACCTCCCTCAGCCCCGCCCCCTCTCCGCAGGTTACCATGGACTTCAGATGCTGCATTCTGCGGCCAGGACGTTCCGAGAACCCCAAGGACAGACATGATGACCTTAAATGATTACCTCTTGTGTCAGTTTTGGTAAACTTTAGGAGCTAGGAAATGGTCCCCTTTACAGAAATGTTCAAATTTACTGGCATTTCATATATTCTCTGCTAGAACATTGTCCTGACTCTTTCTGTATATTCTTTACTTATGTTTTTGTTTTCCTTAATCAAAGTGTGTCTTTTCAATCTTTTCAAAGAATATTCTTTGGACTTACTAAATCACCTCAATTTTATACGTTTTCTGTTGTATTCAGTTCTGCTCATATCTTTATTTACCTTTTTTCTATGTTCTCAGGGTTTATTGGTTTGATCTTCTGATGTCAATTAAAACACTTGGTTATTCATTTTAATAAATCTTTTTACTTATAAAGATTTGAACTTTGGAAGATTCCAACTTACTTGTAAGATTCTAAGCGTCAGGTCCACTACATTGTTGCTCGCCTAAGGCTTAGTTCACCATATAGCAATGTATATATTGACATATTTTCCCCTCGACTTTCTGTGATTCCCTACAACTCACCTTTCTGTGCAGACAAGCCATTTGAAATACCCTTAACTTATTTCACAGCCAATACGTCTTTGAAATAAGGTGTGTTTTTTAGATAAATCTTCTTATATAATTAGGCAGAAAATCTGACGTGCCATAGGTTTCAAAACAGCATAATTTCACTCTTCTCAATGATTAATCTGTTGTAATACACAACCTTTGAGTATTTATCTTTATGAATGACATGAACTTTAAAAATGTTTTAGAGATCCTACCAGCCTTTGAAAACATCGTTGTTCCTTGTTTCAGTTCCAGTTTTATGTATATTTCCTGCCTTGCACCTGATTATTCCAACATCTGATGGATGGGCTTGTGAATCTAATTCTGGTATTGATTGTTTTGGCTGATTTTCTCCCCTTGTAGCTGACTTCTTCATTATTGTGTAAATTTAGATCATGAGCTCATGTTTAGCAAAACAGCTGACCTTGTAAGAGGCTTAGGTGTGAACGCTCCTAAATTTCAGCAGAAAGTCGGCAAAGATTTATTTGTGTCCCTCCAATAAGTTGCCCGTGAGGACCCCATTTCCTAGAAGTTTTGGCCCAATACTCCCTCTAGGGGCAGGGGACACAGACAGGGCTTCTTTGCGGCCCGCAATCTGGGGCAGGGGCTGTGGGCGGCATGTGGCCTGGGCAGGAAACTCTCCGCGTGTGTCCCATGGACCCATCTGCCTGCAAACTTCGGTCACCTGGCAGGAAGCTACAATGCCCACACCTAAGGTTAGCTGTGCAGCGAGGTGTACTGCGCGGAGAGGTTCCACACACATTCAAGTAACATGGCGGCCTGAGTGGAAAGGTGAGAGTTTGGGCAGCTGTGCAGACAAAGAAGGCGCCCTTTGGCCTGGGCCTAAATGCTTGTGACACCCCACTGGGCATGCCGGGCTCTGAGGGCCTGGCACTGGGCACCCTGCTCCCCGGCCCATTGTTCAGTCACAGCAGAGATGGCCACACCCACTCCCTCTGTGAGGGCAGTGTTCCAACCTCCCTCAGCCCCGCCCCCTCTCCGCAGGTTACCATGGACTACAGATGCTGCATTCTGAGGCCAGGGCCTTCCGAGAATGCCAAGGGCAGACATGATGACCTTAAATGATTTCCTCTTGTGTCAGTTTTGGTAAACTTTAGGAGCTAGGAAATGGTCCCCTTTACAGAAATGTTCAAATTTACTGGCATTTCATATACTCTCTGCTATAACATTGTCATCACTCTTTCTGTATATTCTTTACTTATGTTTTTGTTTTCCTTAATCAAAGTGTGTCTTTTCAATCTTTTCAAAGAATATTATTTGGACTTACTAAATCACCTCAATTTTATACGTTTTCTGTTTTATTAAGTTCTGCTCATATCTTTATTTATCTTTTCTCTATGTTCTCAGGGTTTATGGGTTTGATCTTCTAATGTTAAATACAACAGTTTGTTATTCATTTTAATAAATCATTTTACTTATAAAGATTTGAACTTTGGAAGATTCCAACTTACTTGTAAGTTTCTAACGGTCAGGTCCTCTACTTTGTTGCTGGCCTAAGTCTTAGTTCAACATAGATAAATGTATATATTGACATATTTGCCCCTCGACTTTCTGTGATTCCCTACATCTCACCTTTCTTTGCAGACAAGCCATTTGAAATACCCTTAACTTATTTCACAGCCAATAAGTCTTTAAAATAATGTGTGTTTTTTAGATAAATCTTCTTATATAATTAGGCCGAAAATCTGACCTGTCATAGGTTTCAAAACAACATAATTTCACTCTTCTCAATGATTAATCTGTTGTAATACACAATCATTGAGCATCTAGTTTTATCAATGACAGGTATCTTAAAAATGTTTTAGAGATCCAACCAGTCTTTGAAAACATCCTTGTTCCTTCTTTCAGTTCCAATTTTATGTATATTTCCTGCCTTCAACCAGATTATTCCAACATCTGATGGATGGCCTTGGGAATCTAATTCTGGTATTGATTGTTTTGGCTGATTGTCTCACCTTGTAGCTGATTTCTTCATTATTGTGTAAATTTAGATCTTGAGCTCATGTTTAGCTAAACAGGTGACCTTGTAAGAGGCTTAGGTGTGAACGCTCCTAAGTTTCAGCAGAAAGTCGGCAAAGATTTATTTGTGTCCCTCCAATGAGTTGCCTGCGAGAACCCCGTTTTCTAGAAGTGTTGGTCCAATACTCCCTCTAGAGGCAGGGGACTCAGACAGGGCTGCTTTCCGTCCCGCGATCTGGGGCAGGGTCAGTGGGCGCCCTGTGGCCCGGGCAGGAGCATCTCCGCATGTGTCCCAAGGACCCATCTGCCTGCAAACTTCGGTCACCTGGCAGGAAGCTACGATGCCAGCACCTAAGGTTAGCTGTGCAGCGAGGTGTACTGCGCGGACAGGTTCCACACACACTTCAAGTAAGAGGGCGGCCTGAGTGGAAAGGTGAGAGTTTGGGCAGCTGTGCAGACAAAGAAGGTGCCCTTTGTCCTGGGCCTAAATGCTTGTGACACCCCACAGGGCCTGCCGGGCTCTGAGGGCCATGTCCTGGGCCCCTGCTCCCCTGCCCTTTGTTCAGTCACACCAGAGATGGCCACACCCACTACCTCAGTGAGGGCAGTGTCCCAACCTCCCTCAGCCCCGCCCCCTCTCCGCAGGTTACCATGGACTACAGATGCTGCATTCTGAGGCTAGGACGTTCCGAGAATTCCAAGGGCAGACATGATGACCTTAAATGATTTCCTCTTGTGTCAGTTTTGGTAAACTTTAGGAGCTAGGATATGGTCCCCTTTACAGAAATGTTCAAATTTACTGGCATTTCATATATTCTCTGCTAGAACATTGTCCTGACTCTTTCTGTATATTCTCTACTTATGTTTTTGTTTTCCTTAATCAAAGTGTGTCTTTTCAATCTTTTCAAAGAATATTCTTTGGACTTACTAAATCACCTCAATTTTATACGTTTTCTGTTGTATTCAGTTCTGCTCATATCTTTATTTATCTTTTTTCTATGTTCTCAGGGTTTATTGGTTTGATCTTCTGATGTCAATTAAAACACTTGGTTATTCATTTTAATAAATCTTTTTACTTATAAAGATTTGAACTTTTGAAGATTCCAGCTTACTTGTAAGTTTCTAAGGGTCAGGTCCACTACATTGTTGCTGGCCTAAGGCTTAGTTCACCATATAGCAATGTATATATTGACATATTTTCCCCTCGACTTTCTGTGATTCCCTACATCTCACCTTTCTGTGCAGACAAGCCATTTGAAATACCCTTAACTTATTTCACAGCCAATACGTCTTTGAAATAAGGTGTGTTTTTCAGATAAATCTTCTTATATAATTAGGCAGAAAATCGGACTTGCCATAGGTTTCAAAACAGCATAATTTCACTCTTCTCAATGATTAATCTGTTGTAATACACAACCTTTGAGTATTTATCTTTATCAATGACATGAACTTTAAAAATGTTTTAGAGATCCTACCAGCCTTTGAAAACATCCTTGTTCCTTGTTTCAGTTCCAGTTTTATGTATATTTCCTGCCTTGCACCTGATTATTCCAACATCTGATGGATGGCCTTGGGAATCTAATTCTGGTATTGATTGTTTTGGCTGATTATCTCCCCTTGTAGCTGATTTCTTCATTATTGTGTAAATTTACATCATGAGCTCATGTTTAACTAAACGGCTGACCTTGTAAGAGGCTTAGGTGTGAACGCTCCTAAGTTTCAGCAGAAAGTCGGCAAAGATTTATTTGTGTCCCTCCAATGAGTTGCCCGCGAGAACCCTGTTTTCTAGAAGTGTTGGTCCAATACTCCCTTTAGAGGCAGGGGACTCAGACAGGGCTGCTTTGCAGCTCCCGATCTGGGGCAGATACAGTGGGCGGCCTGTGGCCCGGGCAGGAACCTCTCCGCGTGTTTCCCAGGGACCCATCTGCCTGCAAACTTCGGTCACCTGGCAGGAAGCTACGATGCCCGCACCTAAGGTTAGCTGTGCAGCGAGGTTTACTGCGTGGACAGGTTTCACACACACTTCAAGTAAGAGGGCTTCCTGAGTGGAAAGGTCAGATTTTGGCCTGCTGTGCAGACAAAGAAGGCGCCCTTTGGCCTGGGACTAAATGCTTGTGACACCCCACAGGGCCTGCCGGGCTCTGAGGGCCCTGCCCTGGGCACACTGCTCCCCGGCCCTTTGTTCAGTCACAGCAGACATAGCCACACCCACTCCCTCAGTGAGGGCAGTGTTCCAACCTCCCTCAGCCCCGCCCCCTCTCCGCAGGTTACCATGGACTACAGATGCTGCATTCTGAGGCCAGGGCGTTCCGAGAATGCCAAGGGCAGACATGATGACCTTAAATGATTTCCTCTTGTGTCAGTTTTGGTAAACTTTAGGAGCTAGGAAATGGTCCCCTTTACAGAAATGTTCAAATTTACTGGCATTTCATATATTCTCTGCTAGAACATTGTCCTGACTCTTTCTGTATATTCTTTCCTTATGTTTCTGTTTTCCTTAATCAAAGTGTGTCTTTTCAATCTTTTCAAACAATATACTTTGGACTTACTAAATCACCTCAATTTTATACGTTTTCTATTGTATTAAGTTCTAATCATATCTTTATTTATCTTTTATCTATGTTCTCAGGGTTTATTGGTTTGATCTTCTGATGTCAATTAAAACACTTGGTTATTCATTTTAATAAATCTTTTTAGTTATAAAGATTTGAACTTTTGAAGATTCCAACTTAGTTGTAAGTTTCTAAGGGTCAGGTCCTCTACATTGTTGCTTGCCTAAGGCTTAGTTCAACATATAGCAATGTATATATAGACATATTTTCCCCTCGACTTTCTGTGATTCCCTACATCTCACCTTTCTGTGCAGACAAGCCATTTGAAATACCCTTAACTTATTTCACAGCCAATACATCTTTGAAATAATGTGTGTTTTTTAGATAAATCTTCTTATATAATTAGGCAGAAAATCTGACTTGCAGTAGGTTTCAAAACAGCATAATTTCACTCCTCTCAATGATTAACATGTTGTAATACACAACCTTTGAGTATTTATCTTTATCAAAGACATGAACTTTAAAAATATTTTAGAGATCCTACCAGTCTTTGAAAACATCCTTGTTCCTTGTTTCAGTTCCAGTTTTATGTATATTTCCTGACTTGAACCTGATTATTCAAACATCTGATGGATGGCCTTGGGAATCTAATTCTGGTATTGATTGTTTTGGCTGATTGTCTCCCCTTGTAGCTGATTTCTTCATTATTGTGTAAATTTAGATCATGAGCTCATGTTTAGCTAAACAGCTGACCTTGTAAGAGGCTTAGGTGTGAACGCTCCTAACTTTCAGCAGAAAGTCGGCAAAGATTTATTTGTGTCCCTCCAATAAGTTGCCCGCGAGGACCCCGTTTCCTAGAAGTGTTGGTCCAATACTCCCTCTAGGGGCAGGGGACACAGACAGGGCTGCTTTGCGGCCCCCGATCTGGGGCAGGGGCAGTGGGCGACCTGTGGCCCGGGCAGGAACCTCTCAGCGTGTGTCCCAGGGACCCATCTGCCTGCAAACTTCAGTCACCTGGCAGGAAGCTACGATGCCCACACCTAAGGTTAGATGTGCAGCGAGGTGTACTGCGCGGACAGGTTCCACACACATTCAAGTAACAGGGCGGCCTGAGTGGAAAGGTGAGAGTTTGGGCAGCTGTGCAGACAAAGAATGCGCCCTTTGGCCTGGGCCTAATGCTTGTGACACCCCACAGGGCATGCCAGCTCTGAGGGCCTGGCACTGGTCACCCTGATCCCCGGCCCCTTGTTCAGTCACAGCAGAGATGGCCACACCCAGTCCCTCATAGCAGGCAGTGTTCCAACCTCCCTCAACCCCGCCCCCTCTCCGCAGGTTACCATGGACTACAGATGCTGCATTCTGAGGCCAGGAGATTCCGAGAATGCCAAGGGCAGACATGATGACCTTAAATGATTTCCTCTTGTGTCAGTTTTGGTAAACTTTAGGAGCTAGGAAATAGTCCTCTTTACAGAAATGTTCAAGTTTACTGGCATTTCATATATTCTCTGCTATAACATTGTCATCACTCTTTCTGTATATTCTTTACTTATGTTTTTGTTTTCCTTAATCAAAGTGTGTCTTTTCAATCTTTTCAAAGAATATTCTTTGGACTTACTAAATCACCTCAATTTTATACGTTTTCTGTTGTATTAAGTTCTGCTCATATCTTTATTTATCTTTTCTCTATGTTCTCAGTGTTTCTGGGTTTGATCTTCTAATGTTTAATAAAACAGTTGGTTATTCATTTTAATAAAACTTTTTACTTATAAAGATTTGAACTTTTGAAGATTCCAACTTACTTGTAAGTTTCTAAGGGTCAGGTCCGCTACATTGTTGCTGGCCTAAGGCTTAGTTCAACATATAACAATGTATATATTGACATATTTTCCCCTCGACTTTCTGTGATTCCCTACATCTCACCTTTCTTTGCAGACAAGCCTTTTGAAATACCCTTAACTTATTTCACAGCCAATAAGTCTTTAAAATAATGTGTGTTTTTTAGACAAAACTTCTGATATAATTAGGCAGAAAATCTGACATGCCATAGGTTTCAAAACAACATAATTTCACTCTTCTCAATGATTAATCTGTTGTAATACACAATCATTGAGTATTTAGTTTTATCAATGACAGGTACCTTAAAAATGTTTTAGAGATCCAACCAGTCTTTGAAAACATCCTTGTTCCTTGTTTCAGTTCCAGGTTTATGTATATTTCCTGCATTGCACCTGATTATTCCAATATCTGATGGATGGCCTTGTGAATCTAATTCTGGTATTGATTGTTTTGGCTGATTGTCTCCCCTTGTAGCTGATTTCTTCATTATTGTGTAAATTTAGATCTTGAGCTCATGTTTAGCTAAACAGGTGACCTTGTAAGAGGCTTAGGTGTGAACGCTCCTAAGTTTCAGCAGAAATTCGGCAAAGATTTATTTGTGTCCCTCCAATGAGTTGCCCGCGAGAACCCAGTTTTCTAGAAGTGTTGGTCCAATACTCCCTCTAGAGGCAGGGGACTCACACAGGGCTGCTTTCCGTCCCACGATCTGGGGCAGGGTCAGTGGGCGCCCTGTGGCCCGGGCAGGAGCCACTCCGCGTGTGTCCCAAGGACCCATCTGCCTGCAAACTTCGGTCACCTGGCAGGAAGCTACGATGCACGCACCTAAGGTTAGCTGTGCAGCGAGGTGTACTGCGCGGACAGGTTCCACACACACTTCAAGTAAGAGGGCGGCCTGAGTGGAAAGGTGAGAGTTTGGGCAGCTGTGCAGACAAAGAAGGTGCCCTTTGGCCTGGGCCTAAATGCTTGTGACACCCCACTGGGCCTGCCGGGCTCTGAGGGCCATGTCTTGGGCCACTGCTCCCCTGCCCTTTGTTCAGTCACACCAGAGATGGCCACACCCACTCCCTCAGTGAGGGCAGTGTTCCAACCTCCCTCAGCCCCGCCCCCTCTCCGCAGGTTACCATGGACTTCAGATGCTGCATTCTGCGGCCAGGACGTTCCGAGAACCCCAAGGACAGACATGATGACCTTAAATGATTACCTCTTGTGTCAGTTTTGGTAAACTTTAGGAGCTAGGAAATGGTCCCCTTTACAGAAATGTTCAAATTTACTGGCATTTCATATATTCTCTGCTAGAACATTGTCCTGACTCTTTCTGTATATTCTTTACTTATGTTTTTGTTTTCCTTAATCAAAGTGTGTCTTTTCAATCTTTTCAAAGAATATTCTTTGGACTTACTAAATCACCTCAATTTTATACGTTTTCTGTTGTATTCAGTTCTGCTCATATCTTTATTTACCTTTTTTCTATGTTCTCAGGGTTTATTGGTTTGATCTTCTGATGTCAATTAAAACACTTGGTTATTCATTTTAATCAATCTTTTTACTTATAAAGATTTGAACTTTTGAAGATTCCAGCTTACTTGTAAGTTTCTAAGGGTCAGGTCCACTACATTGTTGCTGGCCTAAGGCTTAGTTCACCATATAGCAATGTATATATTGACATATTTTCCCCTCGACTTTCTGTGATTCCCTACATCTCACCTTTCTGTGCAGACAAGCCATTTGAAATACCCTTAACTTATTTCACAGCCAATACGTCTTTGAAATAAGGTGTGTTTTTTAGATAAATCTTCTTATATAATTAGGCAGAAAATCGGACTTGCCATAGGTTTCAAAACAGCATAATTTCACTCTTCTCAATGATTAATCTGTTGTAATACACAACCTTTGAGTATTTATCTTTATCAATGACATGAACTTTAAAAATGTTTTAGAGATCCTACCAGCCTTTGAAAACATCCTTGTTCCTTGTTTCAGTTCCAGTTTTATGTATATTTCCTGCCTTGCACCTGATTATTCCAACATCTGATGGATGGCCTTGGGAATCTAATTCTGGTATTGATTGTTTTGGCTGATTATCTCCCCTTGTAGCTGATTTCTTCATTATTGTGTAAATTTACATCATGAGCTCATGTTTAACTAAACGGCTGACCTTGTAAGAGGCTTAGGTGTGAACGCTCCTAAGTTTCAGCAGAAAGTCGGCAAAGATTTATTTGTGTCCCTCCAATGAGTTGCCCGCGAGAACCCTGTTTTCTAGAAGTGTTGGTCCAATACTCCCTTTAGAGGCAGGGGACTCAGACAGGGCTGCTTTGCAGCTCCCGATCTGGGGCAGATACAGTGGGCGGCCTGTGGCCCGGGCAGGAACCTCTCCGCGTGTTTCCCAGGGACCCATCTGCCTGCAAACTTCGGTCACCTGGCAGGAAGCTACGATGCCCGCACCTAAGGTTAGCTGTGCAGCGAGGTTTACTGCGTGGACAGGTTTCACACACACTTCAAGTAAGAGGGCTTCCTGAGTGGAAAGGTCAGATTTTGGCCTGCTGTGCAGACAAAGAAGGCGCCCTTTGGCCTGGGACTAAATGCTTGTGACACCCCACAGGGCCTGCCGGGCTCTGAGGGCCCTGCCCTGGGCACACTGCTCCCCGGCCCTTTGTTCAGTCACAGCAGACATAGCCACACCCACTCCCTCAGTGAGGGCAGTGTTCCAACCTCCCTCAGCCCCGCCCCCTCTCCGCAGGTTACCATGGACTACAGATGCTGCATTCTGAGGCCAGGGCGTTCCGAGAATGCCAAGGGCAGACATGATGACCTTAAATGATTTCCTCTTGTGTCAGTTTTGGTAAACTTTAGGAGCTAGGAAATGGTCCCCTTTACAGAAATGTTCAAATTTACTGGCATTTCATATATTCTCTGCTAGAACATTGTCCTGACTCTTTCTGTATATTCTTTCCTTATGTTTCTGTTTTCCTTAATCAAAGTGTGTCTTTTCAATCTTTTCAAACAATATACTTTGGACTTATTAAATCACCTCAATTTTATACGTTTTCTATTGTATTAAGTTCTAATCATATCTTTATTTATCTTTTATCTATGTTCTCAGGGTTTATTGGTTTGATCTTCTGATGTCAATTAAAACACTTGGTTATTCATTTTAATAAATCTTTTTAGTTATAAAGATTTGAACTTTTGAAGATTCCAACTTAGTTGTAAGTTTCTAAGGGTCAGGTCCTCTACATTGTTGCTTGCCTAAGGCTTAGTTCAACATATAGCAATGTATATATAGACATATTTTCCCCTCGACTTTCTGTGATTCCCTACATCTCACCTTTCTGTGCAGACAAGCCATTTGAAATACCCTTAACTTATTTCACAGCCAATACATCTTTGAAATAATGTGTGTTTTTTAGATAAATCTTCTTATATAATTAGGCAGAAAATCTGACTTGCAGTAGGTTTCAAAACAGCATAATTTCACTGCTCTCAATGATTAACATGTTGTAATACACAACCTTTGAGTATTTATCTTTATCAAAGACATGAACTTTAAAAATATTTTAGAGATCCTACCAGTCTTTGAAAACATCCTTGTTCCTTGTTTCAGTTCCAGTTTTATGTATATTTCCTGACTTGAACCTGATTATTCAAACATCTGATGGATGGCCTTGGGAATCTAATTCTGGTATTGATTGTTTTGGCTGATTGTCTCCCCTTGTAGCTGATTTCTTCATTATTGTGTAAATTTAGATCATGAGCTCATGTTTAGCAAAACAGCTGACCTTGTAAGAGGCTTAGGTGTGAACGCTCCTAACTTTCAGCAGAAAGTCGGCAAAGATTTATTTGTGTCCCTCCAATAAGTTGCCCGCGAGGACCCCGTTTCCTAGAAGTGTTGGTCCAATACTCCCTCTAGGGGCAGGGGACACAGACAGGGCTGCTTTGCGGCCCCCGATCTGGGGCAGGGGCAGTGGGCGACCTGTGGCCCGGGCAGGAACCTCTCAGCGTGTGTCCCAGGGACCCATCTGCCTGCAAACTTCAGTCACCTGGCAGGAAGCTACGATGCCCACACCTAAGGTTAGATGTGCAGCGAGGTGTACTGCGCGGACAGGTTCCACACACATTCAAGTAACAGGGCGGCCTGAGTGGAAAGGTGAGAGTTTGGGCAGCTGTGCAGACAAAGAATGCGCCCTTTGGCCTGGGCCTAATGCTTGTGACACCCCACAGGGCATGCCAGCTCTGAGGGCCTGGCACTGGTCACCCTGATCCCCGGCCCCTTGTTCAGTCACAGCAGAGATGGCCACACCCAGTCCCTCATAGCAGGCAGTGTTCCAACCTCCCTCAACCCCGCCCCCTCTCCGCAGGTTACCATGGACTACAGATGCTGCATTCTGAGGCCAGGAGATTCCGAGAATGCCAAGGGCAGACATGATGACCTTAAATGATTTCCTCTTGTGTCAGTTTTGGTAAACTTTAGGAGCTAGGAAATAGTCCTCTTTACAGAAATGTTCAAGTTTACTGGCATTTCATATATTCTCTGCTATAACATTGTCATCACTCTTTCTGTATATTCTTTACTTATGTTTTTGTTTTCCTTAATCAAAGTGTGTCTTTTCAATCTTTTCAAAGAATATTCTTTGGACTTACTAAATCACCTCAATTTTATACGTTTTCTGTTGTATTAAGTTCTGCTCATATCTTTATTTATCTTTTCTCTATGTTCTCAGGGTTTCTGGGTTTGATCTTCTAATGTTTAATAAAACAGTTGGTTATTCATTTTAATAAAACTTTTTACTTATAAAGATTTGAACTTTTGAAGATTCCAACTTACTTGTAAGTTTCTAAGGGTCAGGTCCGCTACATTGTTGCTGGCCTAAGGCTTAGTTCAACATATAACAATGTATATATTGACATATTTTCCCCTCGACTTTCTGTGATTCCCTACATCTCACCTTTCTTTGCAGACAAGCCTTTTGAAATACCCTTAACTTATTTCACAGCCAATAAGTCTTTAAAATAATGTGTGTTTTTTAGACAAAACTTCTGATATAATTAGGCAGAAAATCTGACATGCCATAGGTTTCAAAACAACATAATTTCACTCTTCTCAATGATTAATCTGTTGTAATACACAATCATTGAGTATTTAGTTTTATCAATGACAGGTACCTTAAAAATGTTTTAGAGATCCAACCAGTCTTTGAAAACATCCTTGTTCCTTGTTTCAGTTCCAGGTTTATGTATATTTCCTGCATTGCACCTGATTATTCCAATATCTGATGGATGGCCTTGTGAATCTAATTCTGGTATTGATTGTTTTGGCTGATTGTCTCCCCTTGTAGCTGATTTCTTCATTATTGTGTAAATTTAGATCTTGAGCTCATGTTTAGCTAAACAGGTGACCTTGTAAGAGGCTTAGGTGTGAACGCTCCTAAGTTTCAGCAGAAATTCGGCAAAGATTTATTTGTGTCCCTCCAATGAGTTGCCCGCGAGAACCCAGTTTTCTAGAAGTGTTGGTCCAATACTCCCTCTAGAGGCAGGGGACTCACACAGGGCTGCTTTCCGTCCCACGATCTGGGGCAGGGTCAGTGGGCGCCCTGTGGCCCGGGCAGGAGCCACTCCACGTGTGTCCCAAGGACCCATCTGCCTGCAAACTTCGGTCACCTGGCAGGAAGCTACGATGCACGCACCTAAGGTTAGCTGTGCAGCGAGGTGTACTGCGCGGACAGGTTCCACACACACTTCAAGTAAGAGGGCGGCCTGAGTGGAAAGGTGAGAGTTTGGGCAGCTGTGCAGACAAAGAAGGTGCCCTTTGGCCTGGGCCTAAATGCTTGTGACACCCCACTGGGCCTGCCGGGCTCTGAGGGCCATGTCTTGGGCCACTGCTCCCCTGCCCTTTGTTCAGTCACACCAGAGATGGCCACACCCACTCCCTCAGTGAGGGCAGTGTTCCAACCTCCCTCAGCCCCGCCCCCTCTCCGCAGGTTACCATGGACTTCAGATGCTGCATTCTGCGGCCAGGACGTTCCGAGAACCCCAAGGACAGACATGATGACCTTAAATGATTACCTCTTGTGTCAGTTTTGGTAAACTTTAGGAGCTAGGAAATGGTCCCCTTTACAGAAATGTTCAAATTTACTGGCATTTCATATATTCTCTGCTAGAACATTGTCCTGACTCTTTCTGTATATTCTTTACTTATGTTTTTGTTTTCCTTAATCAAAGTGTGTCTTTTCAATCTTTTCAAAGAATATTCTTTGGACTTACTAAATCACCTCAATTTTATACGTTTTCTGTTGTATTCAGTTCTGCTCATATCTTTATTTACCTTTTTTCTATGTTCTCAGGGTTTATTGGTTTGATCTTCTGATGTCAATTAAAACACTTGGTTATTCATTTTAATAAATCTTTTTAGTTATAAAGATTTGAACTTTTGAAGATTCCAACTTAGTTGTAAGTTTCTAAGCGTCAGGTCCTCTACATTGTTGCTTGCCTAAGGCTTAGTTCAACATATAGCAATGTATATATAGACATATTTTCCCCTCGACTTTCTGTGATTCCCTACATCTCACCTTTCTGTGCAGACAAGCCATTTGAAATACCCTTAACTTATTTCACAGCCAATACATCTTTGAAATAATGTGTGTTTTTTAGATAAATCTTCTTATATAATTAGGCAGAAAATCTGACTTGCAGTAGGTTTCAAAACAGCATAATTTCACTCCTCTCAATGATTAACATGTTGTAATACACAACCTTTGAGTATTTATCTTTATCAAAGACATGAACTTTAAAAATATTTTAGAGATCCTACCAGTCTTTGAAAACATCCTTGTTCCTTGTTTCAGTTCCAGTTTTATGTATATTTCCTGACTTGAACCTGATTATTCAAACATCTGATGGATGGCCTTGGGAATCTAATTCTGGTATTGATTGTTTTGGCTGATTGTCTCCCCTTGTAGCTGATTTCTTCATTATTGTGTAAATTTAGATCATGAGCTCATGTTTAGCTAAACAGCTGACCTTGTAAGAGGCTTAGGTGTGAACGCTCCTAACTTTCAGCAGAAAGTCGGCAAAGATTTATTTGTGTCCCTCCAATAAGTTGCCCGCGAGGACCCCGTTTCCTAGAAGTGTTGGTCCAATACTCCCTCTAGGGGCAGGGGACACAGACAGGGCTGCTTTGCGGCCCCCGATCTGGGGCAGGGGCAGTGGGCGACCTGTGGCCCGGGCAGGAACCTCTCAGCGTGTGTCCCAGGGACCCATCTGCCTGCAAACTTCAGTCACCTGGCAGGAAGCTACGATGCCCACACCTAAGGTTAGATGTGCAGCGAGGTGTACTGCGCGGACAGGTTCCACACACATTCAAGTAACAGGGCGGCCTGAGTGGAAAGGTGAGAGTTTGGGCAGCTGTGCAGACAAAGAATGCGCCCTTTGGCCTGGGCCTAATGCTTGTGACACCCCACAGGGCATGCCAGCTCTGAGGGCCTGGCACTGGTCACCCTGATCCCCGGCCCCTTGTTCAGTCACAGCAGAGATGGCCACACCCAGTCCCTCATAGCAGGCAGTGTTCCAACCTCCCTCAACCCCGCCCCCTCTCCGCAGGTTACCATGGACTACAGATGCTGCATTCTGAGGCCAGGAGATTCCGAGAATGCCAAGGGCAGACATGATGACCTTAAATGATTTCCTCTTGTGTCAGTTTTGGTAAACTTTAGGAGCTAGGAAATAGTCCTCTTTACAGAAATGTTCAAGTTTACTGGCATTTCATATATTCTCTGCTATAACATTGTCATCACTCTTTCTGTATATTCTTTACTTATGTTTTTGTTTTCCTTAATCAAAGTGTGTCTTTTCAATCTTTTCAAAGAATATTCTTTGGACTTACTAAATCACCTCAATTTTATACGTTTTCTGTTGTATTAAGTTCTGCTCATATCTTTATTTATCTTTTCTCTATGTTCTCAGGGTTTCTGGGTTTGATCTTCTAATGTTTAATAAAACAGTTGGTTATTCATTTTAATAAAACTTTTTACTTATAAAGATTTGAACTTTTGAAGATTCCAACTTACTTGTAAGTTTCTAAGGGTCAGGTCCTCTACTTTGTTGCTGGCCTAAGGCTTAGTTCAACATATAACAATGTATATATTGACATATTTTCCCCTCGACTTTCTGTGATTCCCTACATCTCACCTTTCTTTGCAGACAAGCCTTTTGAAATACCCTTAACTTATTTCACAGCCAATAAGTCTTTAAAATAATGTGTGTTTTTTAGACAAAACTTCTGATATAATTAGGCAGAAAATCTGACATGCCATAGGTTTCAAAACAACATAATTTCACTCTTCTCAATGATTAATCTGTTGTAATACACAATCATTGAGTATTTAGTTTTATCAATGACAGGTACCTTAAAAATGTTTTAGAGATCCAACCAGTCTTTGAAAACATCCTTGTTCCTTGTTTCAGTTCCAGGTTTATGTATATTTCCTGCATTGCACCTTATTATTCCAATATCTGATGGATGGCCTTGTGAATCTAATTCTGGTATTGATTGTTTTGGCTGATTGTCTCCCCTTGTAGCTGATTTCTTCATTATTGTGTAAATTTAGATCTTGAGCTCATGTTTAGCTAAACAGGTGACCTTGTAAGAGGCTTAGGTGTGAACGCTCCTAAGTTTCAGCAGAAATTCGGCAAAGATTTATTTGTGTCCCTCCAATGAGTTGCCCACGAGAACCCAGTTTTCTAGAAGTGTTGGTCCAATACTCCCTCTAGAGGCAGGGGACTCACACAGGGCTGCTTTCCGTCCCACGATCTGGGGCAGGGTCAGTGGGCGCCCTGTGGCCCGGGCAGGAGCCACTCCGCGTGTGTCCCAAGGACCCATCTGCCTGCAAACTTCGGTCACCTGGCAGGAAGCTACGATGCACGCACCTAAGGTTAGCTGTGCAGCGAGGTGTACTGCGCGGACAGGTTCCACACACACTTCAAGTAAGAGGGCGGCCTGAGTGGAAAGGTGAGAGTTTGGGCAGCTGTGCAGACAAAGAAGGTGCCCTTTGGCCTGGGCCTAAATGCTTGTGACACCCCACTGGGCCTGCAGGGCTCTGAGGGCCATGTCTTGGGCCACTGCTCCCCTGCCCTTTGTTCAGTCACACCAGAGATGGCCACACCCACTCCCTCAGTGAGGGCAGTGTTCCAACCTCCCTCAGCCCCGCCCCCTCTCCGCAGGTTACCATGGACTTCAGATGCTGCATTCTGCGGCCAGGACGTTCCGAGAACCCCAAGGACAGACATGATGACCTTAAATGATTACCTCTTGTGTCAGTTTTGGTAAACTTTAGGAGCTAGGAAATGGTCCCCTTTACAGAAATGTTCAAATTTACTGGCATTTCATATATTCTCTGCTAGAACATTGTCCTGACTCTTTCTGTATATTCTTTACTTATGTTTTTGTTTTCCTTAATCAAAGTGTGTCTTTTCAATCTTTTCAAAGAATATTCTTTGGACTTACTAAATCACCTCAATTTTATACGTTTTCTGTTGTATTCAGTTCTGCTCATATCTTTATTTACCTTTTTTCTATGTTCTCAGGGTTTATTGGTTTGATCTTCTGATGTCAATTAAAACACTTGGTTATTCATTTTAATAAATCTTTTTACTTATAAAGATTTGAACTTTGGAAGATTCCAACTTACTTGTAAGATTCTAAGCGTCAGGTCCACTACATTGTTGCTCGCCTAAGGCTTAGTTCACCATATAGCAATGTATATATTGACATATTTTCCCCTCGACTTTCTGTGATTCCCTACAACTCACCTTTCTGTGCAGACAAGCCATTTGAAATACCCTTAACTTATTTCACAGCCAATACGTCTTTGAAATAAGGTGTGTTTTTTAGATAAATCTTCTTATATAATTAGGCAGAAAATCTGACGTGCCATAGGTTTCAAAACAGCATAATTTCACTCTTCTCAATGATTAATCTGTTGTAATACACAACCTTTGAGTATTTATCTTTATGAATGACATGAACTTTAAAAATGTTTTAGAGATCCTACCAGCCTTTGAAAACATCGTTGTTCCTTGTTTCAGTTCCAGTTTTATGTATATTTCCTGCCTTGCACCTGATTATTCCAACATCTGATGGATGGGCTTGTGAATCTAATTCTGGTATTGATTGTTTTGGCTGATTTTCTCCCCTTGTAGCTGACTTCTTCATTATTGTGTAAATTTAGATCATGAGCTCATGTTTAGCAAAACAGCTGACCTTGTAAGAGGCTTAGGTGTGAACGCTCCTAAATTTCAGCAGAAAGTCGGCAAAGATTTATTTGTGTCCCTCCAATAAGTTGCCCGTGAGGACCCCGTTTCCTAGAAGTTTTGGCCCAATACTCCCTCTAGGGGCAGGGGACACAGACAGGGCTTCTTTGCGGCCCGCAATCTGGGGCAGGGGCTGTGGGCGGCATGTGGCCTGGGCAGGAAACTCTCCGCGTGTGTCCCATGGACCCATCTGCCTGCAAACTTTGGTCACCTGGCAGGAAGCTACAATGCCCACACCTAAGGTTAGCTGTGCAGCGAGGTGTACTGCGCGGAGAGGTTCCACACACATTCAAGTAACATGGCGGCCTGAGTGGAAAGGTGAGAGTTTGGGCAGCTGTGCAGACAAAGAAGGCGCCCTTTGGCCTGGGCCTAAATGCTTGTGACACCCCACTGGGCATGCCGGGCTCTGAGGGCCTGGCACTGGGCACCCTGCTCCCCGGCCCATTGTTCAGTCACAGCAGAGATGGCCACACCCACTCCCTCTGTGAGGGCAGTGTTCCAACCTCCCTCAGCCCCGCCCCCTCTCCGCAGGTTACCATGGACTACAGATGCTGCATTCTGAGGCCAGGGCCTTCCGAGAATGCCAAGGGCAGACATGATGACCTTAAATGATTTCCTCTTGTGTCAGTTTTGGTAAACTTTAGGAGCTAGGAAATGGTCCCCTTTACAGAAATGTTCAAATTTACTGGCATTTCATATATTCTCTGCTATAACATTGTCATCACTCTTTCTGTATATTCTTTACTTATGTTTTTGTTTTCCTTAATCAAAGTGTGTCTTTTCAATCTTTTCAAAGAATATTATTTGGACTTACTAAATCACCTCAATTTTATACGTTTTCTGTTTTATTAAGTTCTGCTCATATCTTTATTTATCTTTTCTCTATGTTCTCAGGGTTTATGGGTTTGATCTTCTAATGTTAAATAAAACAGTTTGTTATTCATTTTAATAAATCATTTTACTTATAAAGATTTGAACTTTGGAAGATTCCAACTTACTTGTAAGTTTCTAAGGGTCAGGTCCTCTACTTTGTTGCTGGCCTAAGTCTTAGTTCAACACAGATAAATGTATATATTGACATATTTGCCCCTCGACTTTCTGTGATTCCCTACATCTCACCTTTCTTTGCAGACAAGCCATTTGAAATACCCTTAACTTATTTCACAGCCAATAAGTCTTTAAAATAATGTGTGTTTTTTAGATAAATCTTCTTATATAATTAGGCCGAAAATCTGACCTGTCATAGGTTTCAAAACAACATAATTTCACTCTTCTCAATGATTAATCTGTTGTAATACACAATCATTGAGCATCTAGTTTTATCAATGACAGGTATCTTAAAAATGTTTTAGAGATCCAACCAGTCTTTGAAAACATCCTTGTTCCTTGTTTCAGTTCCAGGTTTATGTATATTTCCTGCATTGCACCTGATTATTCCAATATCTGATGGATGGCCTTGTGAATCTAATTCTGGTATTGATTGTTTTGGCTGATTGTCTCCCCTTGTAGCTGATTTCTTCATTATTGTGTAAATTTAGATCTTGAGCTCATGTTTAGCTAAACAGGTGACCTTGTAAGAGGCTTAGGTGTGAACGCTCCTAAGTTTCAGCAGAAATTCGGCAAAGATTTATTTGTGTCCCTCCAATGAGTTGCCCGCGAGAACCCAGTTTTCTAGAAGTGTTGGTCCAATACTCCCTCTAGAGGCAGGGGACTCACACAGGGCTGCTTTCCGTCCCACGATCTGGGGCAGGGTCAGTGGGCGCCCTGTGGCCCAGGCAGGAGCCACTCCGCGTGTGTCCCAAGGACCCATCTGCCTGCAAACTTCGGTCACCTGGCAGGAAGCTACGATGCACGCACCTAAGGTTAGCTGTGCAGCGAGGTGTACTGCGCGGACAGGTTCCACACACACTTCAAGTAAGAGGGCGGCCTGAGTGGAAAGGTGAGAGTTTGGGCAGCTGTGCAGACAAAGAAGGTGCCCTTTGGCCTGGGCCTAAATGCTTGTGACACCCCACTGGGCCTGCCGGGCTCTGAGGGCCATGTCTTGGGCCACTGCTCCCCTGCCCTTTGTTCAGTCACACCAGAGATGGCCACACCCACTCCCTCAGTGAGGGCAGTGTTCCAACCTCCCTCAGCCCCGCCCCCTCTCCGCAGGTTACCATGGACTTCAGATGCTGCATTCTGCGGCCAGGACGTTCCGAGAACCCCAAGGACAGACATGATGACCTTAAATGATTACCTCTTGTGTCAGTTTTGGTAAACTTTAGGAGCTAGGAAATGGTCCCCTTTACAGAAATGTTCAAATTTACTGGCATTTCATATATTCTCTGCTAGAACATTGTCCTGACTCTTTCTGTATATTCTTTACTTATGTTTTTGTTTTCCTTAATCAAAGTGTGTCTTTTCAATCTTTTCAAAGAATATTCTTTGGACTTACTAAATCACCTCAATTTTATACGTTTTCTGTTGTATTCAGTTCTGCTCATATCTTTATTTACCTTTTTTCTATGTTCTCAGGGTTTATTGGTTTGATCTTCTGATGTCAATTAAAACACTTGGTTATTCATTTTAATAAATCTTTTTACTTATAAAGATTTGAACTTTGGAAGATTCCAACTTACTTGTAAGATTCTAAGCGTCAGGTCCACTACATTGTTGCTCGCCTAAGGCTTAGTTCACCATATAGCAATGTATATATTGACATATTTTCCCCTCGACTTTCTGTGATTCCCTACAACTCACCTTTCTGTGCAGACAAGCCATTTGAAATACCCTTAACTTATTTCACAGCCAATACGTCTTTGAAATAAGGTGTGTTTTTTAGATAAATCTTCTTATATAATTAGGCAGAAAATCTGACGTGCCATAGGTTTCAAAACAGCATAATTTCACTCTTCTCAATGATTAATCTGTTGTAATACACAACCTTTGAGTATTTATCTTTATGAATGACATGAACTTTAAAAATGTTTTAGAGATCCTACCAGCCTTTGAAAACATCGTTGTTCCTTGTTTCAGTTCCAGTTTTATGTATATTTCCTGCCTTGCACCTGATTATTCCAACATCTGATGGATGGGCTTGTGAATCTAATTCTGGTATTGATTGTTTTGGCTGATTTTCTCCCCTTGTAGCTGACTTCTTCATTATTGTGTAAATTTAGATCATGAGCTCATGTTTAGCAAAACAGCTGACCTTGTAAGAGGCTTAGGTGTGAACGCTCCTAAATTTCAGCAGAAAGTCGGCAAAGATTTATTTGTGTCCCTCCAATAAGTTGCCCGTGAGGACCCCGTTTCCTAGAAGTTTTGGCCCAATACTCCCTCTAGGGGCAGGGGACACAGACAGGGCTTCTTTGCGGCCCGCAATCTGGGGCAGGGGCTGTGGGCGGCATGTGGCCTGGGCAGGAAACTCTCCGCGTGTGTCCCATGGACCCATCTGCCTGCAAACTTCGGTCACCTGGCAGGAAGCTACAATGCCCACACCTAAGGTTAGCTGTGCAGCGAGGTGTACTGCGCGGAGAGGTTCCACACACATTCAAGTAACATGGCGGCCTGAGTGGAAAGGTGAGAGTTTGGGCAGCTGTGCAGACAAAGAAGGCGCCCTTTGGCCTGGGCCTAAATGCTTGTGACACCCCACTGGGCATGCCGGGCTCTGAGGGCCTGGCACTGGGCACCCTGCTCCCCGGCCCATTGTTCAGTCACAGCAGAGATGGCCACACCCACTCCCTCTGTGAGGGCAGTGTTCCAACCTCCCTCAGCCCCGCCCCCTCTCCGCAGGTTACCATGGACTACAGATGCTGCATTCTGAGGCCAGGAGATTCCGAGAATGCCAAGGGCAGACATGATGACCTTAAATGATTTCCTCTTGTGTCAGTTTTGGTAAACTTTAGGAGCTAGGAAATAGTCCTCTTTACAGAAATGTTCAAGTTTACTGGCATTTCATATATTCTCTGCTATAACATTGTCATCACTCTTTCTGTATATTCTTTACTTATGTTTTTGTTTTCCTTAATCAAAGTGTGTCTTTTCAATCTTTTCAAAGAATATTCTTTGGACTTACTAAATCACCTCAATTTTATACGTTTTCTGTTGTATTAAGTTCTGCTCATATCTTTATTTATCTTTTCTCTATGTTCTCAGGGTTTCTGGGTTTGATCTTCTAATGTTTAATAAAACAGTTGGTTATTCATTTTAATAAAACTTTTTACTTATAAAGATTTGAACTTTTGAAGATTCCAACTTACTTGTAAGTTTCTAAGGGTCAGGTCCGCTACATTGTTGCTGGCCTAAGGCTTAGTTCAACATATAACAATGTATATATTGACATATTTTCCCCTCGACTTTCTGTGATTCCCTACATCTCACCTTTCTTTGCAGACAAGCCTTTTGAAATACCCTTAACTTATTTCACAGCCAATAAGTCTTTAAAATAATGTGTGTTTTTTAGACAAAACTTCTGATATAATTAGGCAGAAAATCTGACATGCCATAGGTTTCAAAACAACATAATTTCACTCTTCTCAATGATTAATCTGTTGTAATACACAATCATTGAGTATTTAGTTTTATCAATGACAGGTACCTTAAAAATGTTTTAGAGATCCAACCAGTCTTTGAAAACATCCTTGTTCCTTGTTTCAGTTCCAGGTTTATGTATATTTCCTGCATTGCACCTGATTATTCCAATATCTGATGGATGGCCTTGTGAATCTAATTCTGGTATTGATTGTTTTGGCTGATTGTCTCCCCTTGTAGCTGATTTCTTCATTATTGTGTAAATTTAGATCTTGAGCTCATGTTTAGCTAAACAGGTGACCTTGTAAGAGGCTTAGGTGTGAACGCTCCTAAGTTTCAGCAGAAATTCGGCAAAGATTTATTTGTGTCCCTCCAATGAGTTGCCCGCGAGAACCCAGTTTTCTAGAAGTGTTGGTCCAATACTCCCTCTAGAGGCAGGGGACTCACACAGGGCTGCTTTCCGTCCCACGATCTGGGGCAGGGTCAGTGGGCGCCCTGTGGCCCAGGCAGGAGCCACTCCGCGTGTGTCCCAAGGACCCATCTGCCTGCAAACTTCGGTCACCTGGCAGGAAGCTACGATGCACGCACCTAAGGTTAGCTGTGCAGCGAGGTGTACTGCGCGGACAGGTTCCACACACACTTCAAGTAAGAGGGCGGCCTGAGTGGAAAGGTGAGAGTTTGGGCTGCTGTGCAGACAAAGAAGGTGCCCTTTGGCCTGGGCCTAAATGCTTGTGACACCCCACTGGGCCTGCCGGGCTCTGAGGGCCATGTCTTGGGCCACTGCTCCCCTGCCCTTTGTTCAGTCACACCAGAGATGGCCACACCCACTCCCTCAGTGAGGGCAGTGTTCCAACCTCCCTCAGCCCCGCCCCCTCTCCGCAGGTTACCATGGACTTCAGATGCTGCATTCTGCGGCCAGGACGTTCCGAGAACCCCAAGGACAGACATGATGACCTTAAATGATTACCTCTTGTGTCAGTTTTGGTAAACTTTAGGAGCTAGGAAATGGTCCCCTTTACAGAAATGTTCAAATTTACTGGCATTTCATATATTCTCTGCTAGAACATTGTCCTGACTCTTTCTGTATATTCTTTACTTATGTTTTTGTTTTCCTTAATCAAAGTGTGTCTTTTCAATCTTTTCAAAGAATATTCTTTGGACTTACTAAATCACCTCAATTTTATACGTTTTCTGTTGTATTCAGTTCTGCTCATATCTTTATTTACCTTTTTTCTATGTTCTCAGGGTTTATTGGTTTGATCTTCTGATGTCAATTAAAACACTTGGTTATTCATTTTAATAAATCTTTTTACTTATAAAGATTTGAACTTTGGAAGATTCCAACTTACTTGTAAGATTCTAAGCGTCAGGTCCACTACATTGTTGCTCGCCTAAGGCTTAGTTCACCATATAGCAATGTATATATTGACATATTTTCCCCTCGACTTTCTGTGATTCCCTACAACTCACCTTTCTGTGCAGACAAGCCATTTGAAATACCCTTAACTTATTTCACAGCCAATACGTCTTTGAAATAAGGTGTGTTTTTTAGATAAATCTTCTTATATAATTAGGCAGAAAATCTGACGTGCCATAGGTTTCAAAACAGCATAATTTCACTCTTCTCAATGATTAATCTGTTGTAATACACAACCTTTGAGTATTTATCTTTATGAATGACATGAACTTTAAAAATGTTTTAGAGATCCTACCAGCCTTTGAAAACATCGTTGTTCCTTGTTTCAGTTCCAGTTTTATGTATATTTCCTGCCTTGCACCTGATTATTCCAACATCTGATGGATGGGCTTGTGAATCTAATTCTGGTATTGATTGTTTTGGCTGATTTTCTCCCCTTGTAGCTGACTTCTTCATTATTGTGTAAATTTAGATCATGAGCTCATGTTTAGCAAAACAGCTGACCTTGTAAGAGGCTTAGGTGTGAACGCTCCTAAATTTCAGCAGAAAGTCGGCAAAGATTTATTTGTGTCCCTCCAATAAGTTGCCCGTGAGGACCCCGTTTCCTAGAAGTTTTGGCCCAATACTCCCTCTAGGGGCAGGGGACACAGACAGGGCTTCTTTGCGGCCCGCAATCTGGGGCAGGGGCTGTGGGCGGCATGTGGCCTGGGCAGGAAACTCTCCGCGTGTGTCCCATGGACCCATCTGCCTGCAAACTTCGGTCACCTGGCAGGAAGCTACAATGCCCACACCTAAGGTTAGCTGTGCAGCGAGGTGTACTGCGCGGAGAGGTTCCACACACATTCAAGTAACATGGCGGCCTGAGTGGAAAGGTGAGAGTTTGGGCAGCTGTGCAGACAAAGAAGGCGCCCTTTGGCCTGGGCCTAAATGCTTGTGACACCCCACTGGGCATGCCGGGCTCTGAGGGCCTGGCACTGGGCACCCTGCTCCCCGGCCCATTGTTCAGTCACAGCAGAGATGGCCACACCCACTCCCTCTGTGAGGGCAGTGTTCCAACCTCCCTCAGCCCCGCCCCCTCTCCGCAGGTTACCATGGACTACAGATGCTGCATTCTGAGGCCAGGGCCTTCCGAGAATGCCAAGGGCAGACATGATGACCTTAAATGATTTCCTCTTGTGTCAGTTTTGGTAAACTTTAGGAGCTAGGAAATGGTCCCCTTTACAGAAATGTTCAAATTTACTGGCATTTCATATATTCTCTGCTATAACATTGTCATCACTCTTTCTGTATATTCTTTACTTATGTTTTTGTTTTCCTTAATCAAAGTGTGTCTTTTCAATCTTTTCAAAGAATATTATTTGGACTTACTAAATCACCTCAATTTTATACGTTTTCTGTTTTATTAAGTTCTGCTCATATCTTTATTTATCTTTTCTCTATGTTCTCAGGGTTTATGGGTTTGATCTTCTAATGTTAAATAAAACAGTTTGTTATTCATTTTAATAAATCATTTTACTTATAAAGATTTGAACTTTGGAAGATTCCAACTTACTTGTAAGTTTCTAAGGGTCAGGTCCTCTACTTTGTTGCTGGCCTAAGTCTTAGTTCAACATAGATAAATGTATATATTGACATATTTGCCCCTCGACTTTCTGTGATTCCCTACATCTCACCTTTCTTTGCAGACAAGCCATTTGAAATACCCTTAACTTATTTCACAGCCAATAAGTCTTTAAAATAATGTGTGTTTTTTAGATAAATCTTCTTATATAATTAGGCCGAAAATCTGACCTGTCATAGGTTTCAAAACAACATAATTTCACTCTTCTCAATGATTAATCTGTTGTAATACACAATCATTGAGCATCTAGTTTTATCAATGACAGGTATCTTAAAAATGTTTTAGAGATCCAACCAGTCTTTGAAAACATCCTTGTTCCTTGTTTCAGTTCCAGGTTTATGTATATTTCCTGCATTGCACCTGATTATTCCAATATCTGATGGATGGCCTTGTGAATCTAATTCTGGTATTGATTGTTTTGGCTGATTGTCTCCCCTTGTAGCTGATTTCTTCATTATTGTGTAAATTTAGATCTTGAGCTCATGTTTAGCTAAACAGGTGACCTTGTAAGAGGCTTAGGTGTGAACGCTCCTAAGTTTCAGCAGAAATTCGGCAAAGATTTATTTGTGTCCCTCCAATGAGTTGCCCGCGAGAACCCAGTTTTCTAGAAGTGTTGGTCCAATACTCCCTCTAGAGGCAGGGGACTCACACAGGGCTGCTTTCCGTCCCACGATCTGGGGCAGGGTCAGTGGGCGCCCTGTGGCCCGGGCAGGAGCCACTCCGCGTGTGTCCCAAGGACCCATCTGCCTGCAAACTTCGGTCACCTGGCAGGAAGCTACGATGCACGCACCTAAGGTTAGCTGTGCAGCGAGGTGTACTGCGCGGACAGGTTCCACACACACTTCAAGTAAGAGGGCGGCCTGAGTGGAAAGGTGAGAGTTTGGGCAGCTGTGCAGACAAAGAAGGTGCCCTTTGGCCTGGGCCTAAATGCTTGTGACACCCCACTGGGCCTGCCGGGCTCTGAGGGCCATGTCTTGGGCCACTGCTCCCCTGCCCTTTGTTCAGTCACACCAGAGATGGCCACACCCACTCCCTCAGTGAGGGCAGTGTTCCAACCTCCCTCAGCCCCGCCCCCTCTCCGCAGGTTACCATGGACTTCAGATGCTGCATTCTGCGGCCAGGACGTTCCGAGAACCCCAAGGACAGACATGATGACCTTAAATGATTACCTCTTGTGTCAGTTTTGGTAAACTTTAGGAGCTAGGAAATGGTCCCCTTTACAGAAATGTTCAAATTTACTGGCATTTCATATATTCTCTGCTAGAACATTGTCCTGACTCTTTCTGTATATTCTTTACTTATGTTTTTGTTTTCCTTAATCAAAGTGTGTCTTTTCAATCTTTTCAAAGAATATTCTTTGGACTTACTAAATCACCTCAATTTTATACGTTTTCTGTTGTATTCAGTTCTGCTCATATCTTTATTTACCTTTTTTCTATGTTCTCAGGGTTTATTGGTTTGATCTTCTGATGTCAATTAAAACACTTGGTTATTCATTTTAATAAATCTTTTTACTTATAAAGATTTGAACTTTGGAAGATTCCAACTTACTTGTAAGATTCTAAGCGTCAGGTCCACTACATTGTTGCTCGCCTAAGGCTTAGTTCACCATATAGCAATGTATATATTGACATATTTTCCCCTCGACTTTCTGTGATTCCCTACAACTCACCTTTCTGTGCAGACAAGCCATTTGAAATACCCTTAACTTATTTCACAGCCAATACGTCTTTGAAATAAGGTGTGTTTTTTAGATAAATCTTCTTATATAATTAGGCAGAAAATCTGACGTGCCATAGGTTTCAAAACAGCATAATTTCACTCTTCTCAATGATTAATCTGTTGTAATACACAACCTTTGAGTATTTATCTTTATGAATGACATGAACTTTAAAAATGTTTTAGAGATCCTACCAGCCTTTGAAAACATCGTTGTTCCTTGTTTCAGTTCCAGTTTTATGTATATTTCCTGCCTTGCACCTGATTATTCCAACATCTGATGGATGGGCTTGGGAATCTAATTCTGGTATTGATTGTTTTGGCTGATTTTCTCCCCTTGTAGCTGACTTCTTCATTATTGTGTAAATTTAGATCATGAGCTCATGTTTAGCAAAACAGCTGACCTTGTAAGAGGCTTAGGTGTGAACGCTCCTAAATTTCAGCAGAAAGTCGGCAAAGATTTATTTGTGTCCCTCCAATAAGTTGCCCGTGAGGACCCCGTTTCCTAGAAGTTTTGGCCCAATACTCCCTCTAGGGGCAGGGGACACAGACAGGGCTTCTTTGCGGCCCACAATCTGGGGCAGGGGCTGTGGGCGGCATGTGGCCTGGGCAGGAAACTCTCCGCGTGTGTCCCATGGACCCATCTGCCTGCAAACTTCGGTCACCTGGCAGGAAGCTACAATGCCCACACCTAAGGTTAGCTGTGCAGCGAGGTGTACTGCGCAGAGAGGTTCCACACACATTCAAGTAACATGGCGGCCTGAGTGGAAAGGTGAGAGTTTGGGCAGCTGTGCAGACAAAGAAGGCGCCCTTTGACCTGGGCCTAAATGCTTGTGACACCCCACTGGGCATGCCGGGCTCTGAGGGCCTGGCACTGGGCACCCTGCTCCCCGGCCCATTGTTCAGTCACAGCAGAGATGGCCACACCCACTCCCTCTGTGAGGGCAGTGTTCCAACCTCCCTCAGCCCCGCCCCCTCTCCGCAGGTTACCATGGACTACAGATGCTGCATTCTGAGGCCAGGGCCTTCCGAGAATGCCAAGGGCAGACATGATGACCTTAAATGATTTCCTCTTGTGTCAGTTTTGGTAAACTTTAGGAGCTAGGAAATGGTCCCCTTTACAGAAATGTTCAAATTTACTGGCATTTCATATATTCTCTGCTATAACATTGTCATCACTCTTTCTGTATATTCTTTACTTATGTTTTTGTTTTCCTTAATCAAAGTGTGTCTTTTCAATCTTTTCAAAGAATATTATTTGGACTTACTAAATCACCTCAATTTTATACGTTTTCTGTTTTATTAAGTTCTGCTCATATCTTTATTTATCTTTTCTCTATGTTCTCAGGGTTTATGGGTTTGATCTTCTAATGTTAAATAAAACAGTTTGTTATTCATTTTAATAAATCATTTTACTTATAAAGATTTGAACTTTGGAAGATTCCAACTTACTTGTAAGTTTCTAACGGTCAGGTCCTCTACTTTGTTGCTGGCCTAAGTCTTAGTTCAACATAGATAAATGTATATATTGACATATTTGCCCCTCGACTTTCTGTGATTCCCTACATCTCACCTTTCTTTGCAGACAAGCCATTTGAAATACCCTTAACTTATTTCACAGCCAATAAGTCTTTAAAATAATGTGTGTTTTTTAGATAAATCTTCTTATATAATTAGGCCGAAAATCTGACCTGTCATAGGTTTCAAAACAACATAATTTCACTCTTCTCAATGATTAATCTGTTGTAATACACAATCATTGAGCATCTAGTTTTATCAATGACAGGTATCTTAAAAATGTTTTAGAGATCCAACCAGTCTTTGAAAACATCCTTGTTCCTTCTTTCAGTTCCAATTTTATGTATATTTCCTGCCTTCAACCAGATTATTCCAACATCTGATGGATGGCCTTGGGAATCTAATTCTGGTATTGATTGTTTTGGCTGATTGTCTCACCTTGTAGCTGATTTCTTCATTATTGTGTAAATTTAGATCTTGAGCTCATGTTTAGCTAAACAGGTGACCTTGTAAGAGGCTTAGGTGTGAACGCTCCTAAGTTTCAGCAGAAAGTCGGCAAAGATTTATTTGTGTCCCTCCAATGAGTTGCCTGTGAGAACCCCGTTTTCTAGAAGTGTTGGTCCAATACTCCCTCTAGAGGCAGGGGACTCAGACAGGGCTGCTTTCCGTCCCGCGATCTGGGGCAGGGTCAGTGGGCGCCCTGTGGCCCGGGCAGGAGCATCTCCGCATGTGTCCCAAGGACCCATCTGCCTGCAAACTTCGGTCACCTGGCAGGAAGCTACGATGCCAGCACCTAAGGTTAGCTGTGCAGCGAGGTGTACTGCGCGGACAGGTTCCACACACACTTCAAGTAAGAGGGCGGCCTGAGTGGAAAGGTGAGAGTTTGGGCAGCTGTGCAGACAAAGAAGGTGCCCTTTGTCCTGGGCCTAAATGCTTGTGACACCCCACTGGGCCTGCCGGGCTCTGAGGGCCATGTCCTGGGCCCCTGCTCCCCTGCCCTTTGTTCAGTCACACCAGAGATGGCCACACCCACTACCTCAGTGAGGGCAGTGTCCCAAACTCCCTCAGCCCCGCCCCCTCTCCGCAGGTTACCATGGACTACAGATGCTGCATTCTGAGGCTAGGACGTTCCGAGAATTCCAAGGGCAGACATGATGACCTTAAATGATTTCCTCTTGTGTCAGTTTTGGTAAACTTTAGGAGCTAGGATATGGTCCCCTTTACAGAAATGTTCAAATTTACTGGCATTTCATATATTCTCTGCTAGAACATTGTCCTGACTCTTTCTGTATATTCTCTACTTATGTTTTTGTTTTCCTTAATCAAAGTGTGTCTTTTCAATCTTTTCAAAGAATATTCTTTGGACTTACTAAATCACCTCAATTTTATACGTTTTCTGTTGTATTCAGTTCTGCTCATATCTTTATTTATCTTTTTTCTATGTTCTCAGGGTTTATTGGTTTGATCTTCTGATGTCAATTAAAACACTTGGTTATTCATTTTAATAAATCTTTTTACTTATAAAGATTTGAACTTTTGAAGATTCCAGCTTACTTGTAAGTTTCTAAGGGTCAGGTCCACTACATTGTTGCTGGCCTAAGGCTTAGTTCACCATATAGCAATGTATATATTGACATATTTTCCCCTCGACTTTCTGTGATTCCCTACATCTCACCTTTCTGTGCAGACAAACCATTTGAAATACCCTTAACTTATTTCACAGCCAATACGTCTTTGAAATAAGGTGTGTTTTTTAGATAAATCTTCTTATATAATTAGGCAGAAAATCTGACGTGCCATAGGTTTCAAAACAGCATAATTTCACTCTTCTCAATGATTAATCTGTTGTAATACACAACCTTTGAGTATTTATCTTTATGAATGACATGAACTTTAAAAATGTTTTAGAGATCCTACCAGCCTTTGAAAACATCGTTGTTCCTTGTTTCAGTTCCAGTTTTATGTATATTTCCTGCCTTGCACCTGATTATTCCAACATCTGATGGATGGGCTTGTGAATCTAATTCTGGTATTGATTGTTTTGGCTGATTTTCTCCCCTTGTAGCTGACTTCTTCATTATTGTGTAAATTTAGATCATGAGCTCATGTTTAGCAAAACAGCTGACCTTGTAAGAGGCTTAGGTGTGAACGCTCCTAAATTTCAGCAGAAAGTCGGCAAAGATTTATTTGTGTCCCTCCAATAAGTTGCCCGTGAGGACCCCGTTTCCTAGAAGTTTTGGCCCAATACTCCCTCTAGGGGCAGGGGACACAGACAGGGCTTCTTTGCGGCCCGCAATCTGGGGCAGGGGCTGTGGGCGGCATGTGGCCTGGGCAGGAAACTCTCCGCGTGTGTCCCATGGACCCATCTGCCTGCAAACTTCGGTCACCTGGCAGGAAGCTACAATGCCCACACCTAAGGTTAGCTGTGCAGCGAGGTGTACTGCGCGGAGAGGTTCCACACACATTCAAGTAACATGGCGGCCTGAGTGGAAAGGTGAGAGTTTGGGCAGCTGTGCAGACAAAGAAGGCGCCCTTTGGCCTGGGCCTAAATGCTTGTGACACCCCACTGGGCATGCCGGGCTCTGAGGGCCTGGCACTGGGCACCCTGCTCCCCGGCCCATTGTTCAGTCACAGCAGAGATGGCCACACCCACTCCCTCTGTGAGGGCAGTGTTCCAACCTCCCTCAGCCCCGCCCCCTCTCCGCAGGTTACCATGGACTACAGATGCTGCATTCTGAGGCCAGGGCCTTCCGAGAATGCCAAGGGCAGACATGATGACCTTAAATGATTTCCTCTTGTGTCAGTTTTGGTAAACTTTAGGAGCTAGGAAATGGTCCCCTTTACAGAAATGTTCAAATTTACTGGCATTTCATATATTCTCTGCTATAACATTGTCATCACTCTTTCTGTATATTCTTTACTTATGTTTTTGTTTTCCTTAATCAAAGTGTGTCTTTTCAATCTTTTCAAAGAATATTATTTGGACTTACTAAATCACCTCAATTTTATACGTTTTCTGTTTTATTAAGTTCTGCTCATATCTTTATTTATCTTTTCTCTATGTTCTCAGGGTTTATGGGTTTGATCTTCTAATGTTAAATAAAACAGTTTGTTATTCATTTTAATAAATCATTTTACTTATAAAGATTTGAACTTTGGAAGATTCCAACTTACTTGTAAGTTTCTAACGGTCAGGTCCTCTACTTTGTTGCTGGCCTAAGTCTTAGTTCAACATAGATAAATGTATATATTGACATATTTGCCCCTCGAATTTCTGTGATTCCCTACATCTCACCTTTCTTTGCAGACAAGCCATTTGAAATACCCTTAACTTATTTCACAGCCAATAAGTCTTTAAAATAATGTGTGTTTTTTAGATAAATCTTCTTATATAATTAGGCCGAAAATCTGACCTGTCATAGGTTTCAAAACAACATAATTTCACTCTTCTCAATGATTAATCTGTTGTAATACACAATCATTGAGCATCTAGTTTTATCAATGACAGGTATCTTAAAAATGTTTTAGAGATCCAACCAGTCTTTGAAAACATCCTTGTTCCTTCTTTCAGTTCCAATTTTATGTATATTTCCTGCCTTCAACCAGATTATTCCAACATCTGATGGATGGCCTTGGGAATCTAATTCTGGTATTGATTGTTTTGGCTGATTGTCTCACCTTGTAGCTGATTTCTTCATTATTGTGTAAATTTAGATCTTGAGCTCATGTTTAGCTAAACAGGTGACCTTGTAAGAGGCTTAGGTGTGAACGCTCCTAAGTTTCAGCAGAAAGTCGGCAAAGATTTATTTGTGTCCCTCCAATGAGTTGCCTGTGAGAACCCCGTTTTCTAGAAGTGTTGGTCCAATACTCCCTCTAGAGGCAGGGGACTCAGACAGGGCTGCTTTCCGTCCCGCGATCTGGGGCAGGGTCAGTGGGCGCCCTGTGGCCCGGGCAGGAGCATCTCCGCATGTGTCCCAAGGACCCATCTGCCTGCAAACTTCGGTCACCTGGCAGGAAGCTACGATGCCAGCACCTAAGGTTAGCTGTGCAGCGAGGTGTACTGCGCGGACAGGTTCCACACACACTTCAAGTAAGAGGGCGGCCTGAGTGGAAAGGTGAGAGTTTGGGCAGCTGTGCAGACAAAGAAGGTGCCCTTTGTCCTGGGCCTAAATGCTTGTGACACCCCACTGGGCCTGCCGGGCTCTGAGGGCCATGTCCTGGGCCCCTGCTCCCCTGCCCTTTGTTCAGTCACACCAGAGATGGCCACACCCACTACCTCAGTGAGGGCAGTGTCCCAAACTCCCTCAGCCCCGCCCCCTCTCCGCAGGTTACCATGGACTACAGATGCTGCATTCTGAGGCTAGGACGTTCCGAGAATTCCAAGGGCAGACATGATGACCTTAAATGATTTCCTCTTGTGTCAGTTTTGGTAAACTTTAGGAGCTAGGATATGGTCCCCTTTACAGAAATGTTCAAATTTACTGGCATTTCATATATTCTCTGCTAGAACATTGTCCTGACTCTTTCTGTATATTCTCTACTTATGTTTTTGTTTTCCTTAATCAAAGTGTGTCTTTTCAATCTTTTCAAAGAATATTCTTTGGACTTACTAAATCACCTCAATTTTATACGTTTTCTGTTGTATTCAGTTCTGCTCATATCTTTATTTATCTTTTTTCTATGTTCTCAGGGTTTATTGGTTTGATCTTCTGATGTCAATTAAAACACTTGGTTATTCATTTTAATAAATCTTTTTACTTATAAAGATTTGAACTTTTGAAGATTCCAGCTTACTTGTAAGTTTCTAAGGGTCAGGTCCACTACATTGTTGCTGGCCTAAGGCTTAGTTCACCATATAGCAATGTATATATTGACATATTTTCCCCTCGACTTTCTGTGATTCCCTACATCTCACCTTTCTGTGCAGACAAACCATTTGAAATACCCTTAACTTATTTCACAGCCAATACGTCTTTGAAATAAGGTGTGTTTTTTAGATAAATCTTCTTATATAATTAGGCAGAAAATCTGACGTGCCATAGGTTTCAAAACAGCATAATTTCACTCTTCTCAATGATTAATCTGTTGTAATACACAACCTTTGAGTATTTATCTTTATGAATGACATGAACTTTAAAAATGTTTTAGAGATCCTACCAGCCTTTGAAAACATCGTTGTTCCTTGTTTCAGTTCCAGTTTTATGTATATTTCCTGCCTTGCACCTGATTATTCCAACATCTGATGGATGGGCTTGGGAATCTAATTCTGGTATTGATTGTTTTGGCTGATTTTCTCCCCTTGTAGCTGACTTCTTCATTATTGTGTAAATTTAGATCATGAGCTCATGTTTAGCAAAACAGCTGACCTTGTAAGAGGCTTAGGTGTGAACGCTCCTAAATTTCAGCAGAAAGTCGGCAAAGATTTATTTGTGTCCCTCCAATAAGTTGCCCGTGAGGACCCCGTTTCCTAGAAGTTTTGGCCCAATACTCCCTCTAGGGGCAGGGGACACAGACAGGGCTTCTTTGCGGCCCGCAATCTGGGGCAGGGGCTGTGGGCGGCATGTGGCCTGGGCAGGAAACTCTCCGCGTGTGTCCCATGGACCCATCTGCCTGCAAACTTCGGTCACCTGGCAGGAAGCTACAATGCCCACACCTAAGGTTAGCTGTGCAGCGAGGTGTACTGCGCGGAGAGGTTCCACACACATTCAAGTAACATGGCGGCCTGAGTGGAAAGGTGAGAGTTTGGGCAGCTGTGCAGACAAAGAAGGCGCCCTTTGGCCTGGGCCTAAATGCTTGTGACACCCCACTGGGCATGCCGGGCTCTGAGGGCCTGGCACTGGGCACCCTGCTCCCCGGCCCATTGTTCAGTCACAGCAGAGATGGCCACACCCACTCCCTCTGTGAGGGCAGTGTTCCAACCTCCCTCAGCCCCGCCCCCTCTCCGCAGGTTACCATGGACTACAGATGCTGCATTCTGAGGCCAGGGCCTTCCGAGAATGCCAAGGGCAGACATGATGACCTTAAATGATTTCCTCTTGTGTCAGTTTTGGTAAACTTTAGGAGCTAGGAAATGGTCCCCTTTACAGAAATGTTCAAATTTACTGGCATTTCATATATTCTCTGCTATAACATTGTCATCACTCTTTCTGTATATTCTTTACTTATGTTTTTGTTTTCCTTAATCAAAGTGTGTCTTTTCAATCTTTTCAAAGAATATTATTTGGACTTACTAAATCACCTCAATTTTATACGTTTTCTGTTTTATTAAGTTCTGCTCATATCTTTATTTATCTTTTCTCTATGTTCTCAGGGTTTATGGGTTTGATCTTCTAATGTTAAATAAAACAGTTTGTTATTCATTTTAATAAATCATTTTACTTATAAAGATTTGAACTTTGGAAGATTCCAACTTACTTGTAAGTTTCTAACGGTCAGGTCCTCTACTTTGTTGCTGGCCTAAGTCTTAGTTCAACATAGATAAATGTATATATTGACATATTTGCCCCTCGACTTTCTGTGATTCCCTACATCTCACCTTTCTTTGCAGACAAGCCATTTGAAATACCCTTAACTTATTTCACAGCCAATAAGTCTTTAAAATAATGTGTGTTTTTTAGATAAATCTTCTTATATAATTAGGCCGAAAATCTGACCTGTCATAGGTTTCAAAACAACATAATTTCACTCTTCTCAATGATTAATCTGTTGTAATACACAATCATTGAGCATCTAGTTTTATCAATGACAGGTATCTTAAAAATGTTTTAGAGATCCAACCAGTCTTTGAAAACATCCTTGTTCCTTGTTTCAGTTCCAGGTTTATGTATATTTCCTGCATTGCACCTGATTATTCCAATATCTGATGGATGGCCTTGTGAATCTAATTCTGGTATTGATTGTTTTGGCTGATTGTCTCCCCTTGTAGCTGATTTCTTCATTATTGTGTAAATTTAGATCTTGAGCTCATGTTTAGCTAAACAGGTGACCTTGTAAGAGGCTTAGGTGTGAACGCTCCTAAGTTTCAGCAGAAATTCGGCAAAGATTTATTTGTGTCCCTCCAATGAGTTGCCCGCGAGAACCCAGTTTTCTAGAAGTGTTGGTCCAATACTCCCTCTACAGGCAGGGGACTCACACAGGGCTGCTTTCCGTCCCACGATCTGGGGCAGGGTCAGTGGGCGCCCTGTGGCCCGGGCAGGAGCCACTCCGCGTGTGTCCCAAGGACCCATCTGCCTGCAAACTTCGGTCACCTGGCAGGAAGCTACGATGCACGCACCTAAGGTTAGCTGTGCAGCGAGGTGTACTGCGCGGACAGGTTCCACACACACTTCAAGTAAGAGGGCGGCCTGAGTGGAAAGGTGAGAGTTTGGGCAGCTGTGCAGACAAAGAAGGTGCCCTTTGGCCTGGGCCTAAATGCTTGTGACACCCCACTGGGCCTGCCGGGCTCTGAGGGCCATGTCTTGGGCCACTGCTCCCCTGCCCTTTGTTCAGTCACACCAGAGATGGCCACACCCACTCCCTCAGTGAGGGCAGTGTTCCAACCTCCCTCAGCCCCGCCGCCTCTCCGCAGGTTACCATGGACTACAGATGCTGCATTCTGCGGCCAGGACGTTCCGAGAACCACAAGGACAGACATGATGACCTTAAATGATTACCTCTTGTGTCAGTTTTGGTAAACTTTAGGAGCTAGGAAATGGTCCCCTTTACAGAAATGTTCAAATTTACTGGCATTTCATATATTCTCTGCTAGAACATTGTCCTGACTCTTTCTGTATATTCTTTACTTATGTTTTTGTTTTCCTTAATCAAAGTGTGTCTTTTCAATCTTTTCAAAGAATATTCTTTGGACTTACTAAATCACCTCAATTTTATACGTTTTCTGTTGTATTCAGTTCTGCTCATATCTTTATTTACCTTTTTTCTATGTTCTCAGGGTTTATTGGTTTGATCTTCTGATGTCAATTAAAACACTTGGTTATTCATTTTAATAAATCTTTTTACTTATAAAGATTTGAACTTTGGAAGATTCCAACTTACTTGTAAGATTCTAAGCGTCAGGTCCACTACATTGTTGCTCGCCTAAGGCTTAGTTCACCATATAGCAATGTATATATTGACATATTTTCCCCTCGACTTTCTGTGATTCCCTACAACTCACCTTTCTGTGCAGACAAGCCATTTGAAATACCCTTAACTTATTTCACAGCCAATACGTCTTTGAAATAAGGTGTGTTTTTTAGATAAATCTTCTTATATAATTAGGCAGAAAATCTGACGTGCCATAGGTTTCAAAACAGCATAATTTCACTCTTCTCAATGATTAATCTGTTGTAATACACAACCTTTGAGTATTTATCTTTATGAATGACATGAACTTTAAAAATGTTTTAGAGATCCTACCAGCCTTTGAAAACATCGTTGTTCCTTGTTTCAGTTCCAGTTTTATGTATATTTCCTGCCTTGCACCTGATTATTCCAACATCTGATGGATGGGCTTGGGAATCTAATTCTGGTATTGATTGTTTTGGCTGATTTTCTCCCCTTGTAGCTGACTTCTTCATTATTGTGTAAATTTAGATCATGAGCTCATGTTTAGCAAAACAGCTGACCTTGTAAGAGGCTTAGGTGTGAACGCTCCTAAATTTCAGCAGAAAGTCGGCAAAGATTTATTTGTGTCCCTCCAATAAGTTGCCCGTGAGGACCCCGTTTCCTAGAAGTTTTGGCCCAATACTCCCTCTAGGGGCAGGGGACACAGACAGGGCTTCTTTGCGGCCCGCAATCTGGGGCAGGGGCTGTGGGCGGCATGTGGCCTGGGCAGGAAACTCTCCGCGTGTGTCCCATGGACCCATCTGCCTGCAAACTTCGGTCACCTGGCAGGAAGCTACAATGCCCACACCTAAGGTTAGCTGTGCAGCGAGGTGTACTGCGCGGAGAGGTTCCACACACATTCAAGTAACATGGCGGCCTGAGTGGAAAGGTGAGAGTTTGGGCAGCTGTGCAGACAAAGAAGGCGCCCTTTGGCCTGGGCCTAAATGCTTGTGACACCCCACTGGGCATGCCGGGCTCTGAGGGCCTGGCACTGGGCACCCTGCTCCCCGGCCCATTGTTCAGTCACAGCAGAGATGGCCACACCCACTCCCTCTGTGAGGGCAGTGTTCCAACCTCCCTCAGCCCCGCCCCCTCTCCGCAGGTTACCATGGACTACAGATGCTGCATTCTGAGGCCAGGGCCTTCCGAGAATGCCAAGGGCAGACATGATGACCTTAAATGATTTCCTCTTGTGTCAGTTTTGGTAAACTTTAGGAGCTAGGAAATGGTCCCCTTTACAGAAATGTTCAAATTTACTGGCATTTCATATATTCTCTGCTATAACATTGTCATCACTCTTTCTGTATATTCTTTACTTATGTTTTTGTTTTCCTTAATCAAAGTGTGTCTTTTCAATCTTTTCAAAGAATATTATTTGGACTTACTAAATCACCTCAATTTTATACGTTTTCTGTTTTATTAAGTTCTGCTCATATCTTTATTTATCTTTTCTCTATGTTCTCAGGGTTTATGGGTTTGATCTTCTAATGTTAAATAAAACAGTTTGTTATTCATTTTAATAAATCATTTTACTTATAAAGATTTGAACTTTGGAAGATTCCAACTTACTTGTAAGTTTCTAACGGTCAGGTCCTCTACTTTGTTGCTGGCCTAAGTCTTAGTTCAACATAGATAAATGTATATATTGACATATTTGCCCCTCGACTTTCTGTGATTCCCTACATCTCACCTTTCTTTGCAGACAAGCCATTTGAAATACCCTTAACTTATTTCACAGCCAATAAGTCTTTAAAATAATGTGTGTTTTTTAGATAAATCTTCTTATATAATTAGGCCGAAAATCTGACCTGTCATAGGTTTCAAAACAACATAATTTCACTCTTCTCAATGATTAATCTGTTGTAATACACAATCATTGAGCATCTAGTTTTATCAATGACAGGTATCTTAAAAATGTTTTAGAGATCCAACCAGTCTTTGAAAACATCCTTGTTCCTTCTTTCAGTTCCAATTTTATGTATATTTCCTGCCTTCAACCAGATTATTCCAACATCTGATGGATGGCCTTGGGAATCTAATTCTGGTATTGATTGTTTTGGCTGATTGTCTCACCTTGTAGCTGATTTCTTCATTATTGTGTAAATTTAGATCTTGAGCTCATGTTTAGCTAAACAGGTGACCTTGTAAGAGGCTTAGGTGTGAACGCTCCTAAGTTTCAGCAGAAAGTCGGCAAAGATTTATTTGTGTCCCTCCAATGAGTTGCCTGTGAGAACCCCGTTTTCTAGAAGTGTTGGTCCAATACTCCCTCTAGAGGCAGGGGACTCAGACAGGGCTGCTTTCCGTCCCGCGATCTGGGGCAGGGTCAGTGGGCGCCCTGTGGCCCGGGCAGGAGCATCTCCGCATGTGTCCCAAGGACCCATCTGCCTGCAAACTTCGGTCACCTGGCAGGAAGCTACGATGCCAGCACCTAAGGTTAGCTGTGCAGCGAGGTGTACTGCGCGGACAGGTTCCACACACACTTCAAGTAAGAGGGCGGCCTGAGTGGAAAGGTGAGAGTTTGGGCAGCTGTGCAGACAAAGAAGGTGCCCTTTGTCCTGGGCCTAAATGCTTGTGACACCCCACTGGGCCTGCCGGGCTCTGAGGGCCATGTCCTGGGCCCCTGCTCCCCTGCCCTTTGTTCAGTCACACCAGAGATGGCCACACCCACTACCTCAGTGAGGGCAGTGTCCCAAACTCCCTCAGCCCCGCCCCCTCTCCGCAGGTTACCATGGACTACAGATGCTGCATTCTGAGGCTAGGACGTTCCGAGAATTCCAAGGGCAGACATGATGACCTTAAATGATTTCCTCTTGTGTCAGTTTTGGTAAACTTTAGGAGCTAGGATATGGTCCCCTTTACAGAAATGTTCAAATTTACTGGCATTTCATATATTCTCTGCTAGAACATTGTCCTGACTCTTTCTGTATATTCTCTACTTATGTTTTTGTTTTCCTTAATCAAAGTGTGTCTTTTCAATCTTTTCAAAGAATATTCTTTGGACTTACTAAATCACCTCAATTTTATACGTTTTCTGTTGTATTCAGTTCTGCTCATATCTTTATTTATCTTTTTTCTATGTTCTCAGGGTTTATTGGTTTGATCTTCTGATGTCAATTAAAACACTTGGTTATTCATTTTAATAAATCTTTTTACTTATAAAGATTTGAACTTTTGAAGATTCCAGCTTACTTGTAAGTTTCTAAGGGTCAGGTCCACTACATTGTTGCTGGCCTAAGGCTTAGTTCACCATATAGCAATGTATATATTGACATATTTTCCCCTCGACTTTCTGTGATTCCCTACATCTCACCTTTCTGTGCAGACAAACCATTTGAAATACCCTTAACTTATTTCACAGCCAATACGTCTTTGAAATAAGGTGTGTTTTTTAGATAAATCTTCTTATATAATTAGGCAGAAAATCTGATGTGCCATAGGTTTCAAAACAGCATAATTTCACTCTTCTCAATGATTAATCTGTTGTAATACACAACCTTTGAGTATTTATCTTTATGAATGACATGAACTTTAAAAATGTTTTAGAGATCCTACCAGCCTTTGAAAACATCGTTGTTCCTTGTTTCAGTTCCAGTTTTATGTATATTTCCTGCCTTGCACCTGATTATTCCAACATCTGATGGATGGGCTTGGGAATCTAATTCTGGTATTGATTGTTTTGGCTGATTTTCTCCCCTTGTAGCTGACTTCTTCATTATTGTGTAAATTTAGATCATGAGCTCATGTTTAGCAAAACAGCTGACCTTGTAAGAGGCTTAGGTGTGAACGCTCCTAAATTTCAGCAGAAAGTCGGCAAAGATTTATTTGTGTCCCTCCAATAAGTTGCCCGTGAGGACCCCGTTTCCTAGAAGTTTTGGCCCAATACTCCCTCTAGGGGCAGGGGACACAGACAGGGCTTCTTTGCGGCCCGCAATCTGGGGCAGGGGCTGTGGGCGGCATGTGGCCTGGGCAGGAAACTCTCCGCGTGTGTCCCATGGACCCATCTGCCTGCAAACTTCGGTCACCTGGCAGGAAGCTACAATGCCCACACCTAAGGTTAGCTGTGCAGCGAGGTGTACTGCGCGGAGAGGTTCCACACACATTCAAGTAACATGGCGGCCTGAGTGGAAAGGTGAGAGTTTGGGCAGCTGTGCAGACAAAGAAGGCGCCCTTTGGCCTGGGCCTAAATGCTTGTGACACCCCACTGGGCATGCCGGGCTCTGAGGGCCTGGCACTGGGCACCCTGCTCCCCGGCCCATTGTTCAGTCACAGCAGAGATGGCCACACCCACTCCCTCTGTGAGGGCAGTGTTCCAACCTCCCTCAGCCCCGCCCCCTCTCCGCAGGTTACCATGGACTACAGATGCTGCATTCTGAGGCCAGGGCCTTCCGAGAATGCCAAGGGCAGACATGATGACCTTAAATGATTTCCTCTTGTGTCAGTTTTGGTAAACTTTAGGAGCTAGGAAATGGTCCCCTTTACAGAAATGTTCAAATTTACTGGCATTTCATATATTCTCTGCTATAACATTGTCATCACTCTTTCTGTATATTCTTTACTTATGTTTTTGTTTTCCTTAATCAAAGTGTGTCTTTTCAATCTTTTCAAAGAATATTATTTGGACTTACTAAATCACCTCAATTTTATACGTTTTCTGTTTTATTAAGTTCTGCTCATATCTTTATTTATCTTTTCTCTATGTTCTCAGGGTTTATGGGTTTGATCTTCTAATGTTAAATAAAACAGTTTGTTATTCATTTTAATAAATCATTTTACTTATAAAGATTTGAACTTTGGAAGATTCCAACTTACTTGTAAGTTTCTAACGGTCAGGTCCTCTACTTTGTTGCTGGCCTAAGTCTTAGTTCAACATAGATAAATGTATATATTGACATATTTGCCCCTCGACTTTCTGTGATTCCCTACATCTCACCTTTCTTTGCAGACAAGCCATTTGAAATACCCTTAACTTATTTCACAGCCAATAAGTCTTTAAAATAATGTGTGTTTTTTAGATAAATCTTCTTATATAATTAGGCCGAAAATCTGACCTGTCATAGGTTTCAAAACAACATAATTTCACTCTTCTCAATGATTAATCTGTTGTAATACACAATCATTGAGCATCTAGTTTTATCAATGACAGGTATCTTAAAAATGTTTTAGAGATCCAACCAGTCTTTGAAAACATCCTTGTTCCTTGTTTCAGTTCCAGGTTTATGTATATTTCCTGCATTGCACCTGATTATTCCAATATCTGATGGATGGCCTTGTGAATCTAATTCTGGTATTGATTGTTTTGGCTGATTGTCTCCCCTTGTAGCTGATTTCTTCATTATTGTGTAAATTTAGATCTTGAGCTCATGTTTAGCTAAACAGGTGACCTTGTAAGAGGCTTAGGTGTGAACGCTCCTAAGTTTCAGCAGAAATTCGGCAAAGATTTATTTGTGTCCCTCCAATGAGTTGCCCGCGAGAACCCAGTTTTCTAGAAGTGTTGGTCCAATACTCCCTCTACAGGCAGGGGACTCACACAGGGCTGCTTTCCGTCCCACGATCTGGGGCAGGGTCAGTGGGCGCCCTGTGGCCCGGGCAGGAGCCACTCCGCGTGTGTCCCAAGGACCCATCTGCCTGCAAACTTCGGTCACCTGGCAGGAAGCTACGATGCACGCACCTAAGGTTAGCTGTGCAGCGAGGTGTACTGCGCGGACAGGTTCCACACACACTTCAAGTAAGAGGGCGGCCTGAGTGGAAAGGTGAGAGTTTGGGCAGCTGTGCAGACAAAGAAGGTGCCCTTTGGCCTGGGCCTAAATGCTTGTGACACCCCACTGGGCCTGCCGGGCTCTGAGGGCCATGTCTTGGGCCACTGCTCCCCTGCCCTTTGTTCAGTCACACCAGAGATGGCCACACCCACTCCCTCAGTGAGGGCAGTGTTCCAACCTCCCTCAGCCCCGCCGCCTCTCCGCAGGTTACCATGGACTACAGATGCTGCATTCTGCGGCCAGGACGTTCCGAGAACCACAAGGACAGACATGATGACCTTAAATGATTACCTCTTGTGTCAGTTTTGGTAAACTTTAGGAGCTAGGAAATGGTCCCCTTTACAGAAATGTTCAAATTTACTGGCATTTCATATATTCTCTGCTAGAACATTGTCCTGACTCTTTCTGTATATTCTTTACTTATGTTTTTGTTTTCCTTAATCAAAGTGTGTCTTTTCAATCTTTTCAAAGAATATTCTTTGGACTTACTAAATCACCTCAATTTTATACGTTTTCTGTTGTATTCAGTTCTGCTCATATCTTTATTTACCTTTTTTCTATGTTCTCAGGGTTTATTGGTTTGATCTTCTGATGTCAATTAAAACACTTGGTTATTCATTTTAATAAATCTTTTTACTTATAAAGATTTGAACTTTGGAAGATTCCAACTTACTTGTAAGATTCTAAGCGTCAGGTCCACTACATTGTTGCTCGCCTAAGGCTTAGTTCACCATATAGCAATGTATATATTGACATATTTTCCCCTCGACTTTCTGTGATTCCCTACAACTCACCTTTCTGTGCAGACAAGCCATTTGAAATACCCTTAACTTATTTCACAGCCAATACGTCTTTGAAATAAGGTGTGTTTTTTAGATAAATCTTCTTATATAATTAGGCAGAAAATCTGACGTGCCATAGGTTTCAAAACAGCATAATTTCACTCTTCTCAATGATTAATCTGTTGTAATACACAACCTTTGAGTATTTATCTTTATGAATGACATGAACTTTAAAAATGTTTTAGAGATCCTACCAGCCTTTGAAAACATCGTTGTTCCTTGTTTCAGTTCCAGTTTTATGTATATTTCCTGCCTTGCACCTGATTATTCCAACATCTGATGGATGGGCTTGGGAATCTAATTCTGGTATTGATTGTTTTGGCTGATTTTCTCCCCTTGTAGCTGACTTCTTCATTATTGTGTAAATTTAGATCATGAGCTCATGTTTAGCAAAACAGCTGACCTTGTAAGAGGCTTAGGTGTGAACGCTCCTAAATTTCAGCAGAAAGTCGGCAAAGATTTATTTGTGTCCCTCCAATAAGTTGCCCGTGAGGACCCCGTTTCCTAGAAGTTTTGGCCCAATACTCCCTCTAGGGGCAGGGGACACAGACAGGGCTTCTTTGCGGCCCGCAATCTGGGGCAGGGGCTGTGGGCGGCATGTGGCCTGGGCAGGAAACTCTCCGCGTGTGTCCCATGGACCCATCTGCCTGCAAACTTCGGTCACCTGGCAGGAAGCTACAATGCCCACACCTAAGGTTAGCTGTGCAGCGAGGTGTACTGCGCGGAGAGGTTCCACACACATTCAAGTAACATGGCGGCCTGAGTGGAAAGGTGAGAGTTTGGGCAGCTGTGCAGACAAAGAAGGCGCCCTTTGGCCTGGGCCTAAATGCTTGTGACACCCCACTGGGCATGCCGGGCTCTGAGGGCCTGGCACTGGGCACCCTGCTCCCCGGCCCATTGTTCAGTCACAGCAGAGATGGCCACACCCACTCCCTCTGTGAGGGCAGTGTTCCAACCTCCCTCAGCCCCGCCCCCTCTCCGCAGATTACCATGGACTACAGATGCTGCATTCTGAGGCCAGGGCCTTCCGAGAATGCCAAGGGCAGACATGATGACCTTAAATGATTTCCTCTTGTGTCAGTTTTGGTAAACTTTAGGAGCTAGGAAATGGTCCCCTTTACAGAAATGTTCAAATTTACTGGCATTTCATATATTCTCTGCTAGAACATTGTCATCACTCTTTCTGTATATTCTTTACTTATGTTTTTGTTTTCCTTAATCAAAGTGTGTCTTTTCAATCTTTTCAAAGAATATTATTTGGACTTACTAAATCACCTCAATTTTATACGTTTTCTGTTTTATTAAGTTCTGCTCATATCTTTATTTATCTTTTCTCTATGTTCTCAGGGTTTATGGGTTTGATCTTCTAATGTTAAATAAAACAGTTTGTTATTCATTTTAATAAATCATTTTACTTATAAAGATTTGAACTTTGGAAGATTCCAACTTACTTGTAAGTTTCTAAGGGTCAGGTCCTCTACTTTGTTGCTGGCCTAAGTCTTAGTTCAACATAGATAAATGTATATATTGACATATTTACCCCTCGACTTTCTGTGATTCCCTACATCTCACCTTTCTTTGCAGACAAGCCATTTGAAATACCCTTAACTTATTTCACAGCCAATAAGTCTTTAAAATAATGTGTGTTTTTTAGATAAATCTTCTTATATAATTAGGCCGAAAATCTGACCTGTCATAGGTTTCAAAACAACATAATTTCACTCTTCTCAATGATTAATCTGTTGTAATACACAATCATTGAGCATCTAGTTTTATCAATGACAGGTATCTTAAAAATGTTTTAGAGATCCAACCAGTCTTTGAAAACATCCTTGTTCCTTGTTTCAGTTCCAGGTTTATGTATATTTCCTGCATTGCACCTGATTATTCCAATATCTGATGGATGGCCTTGTGAATCTAATTCTGGTATTGATTGTTTTGGCTGATTGTCTCCCCTTGTAGCTGATTTCTTCATTATTGTGTAAATTTAGATCTTGAGCTCATGTTTAGCTAAACAGGTGACCTTGTAAGAGGCTTAGGTGTGAACGCTCCTAAGTTTCAGCAGAAATTCGGCAAAGATTTATTTGTGTCCCTCCAATGAGTTGCCCGCGAGAACCCAGTTTTCTAGAAGTGTTGGTCCAATACTCCCTCTAGAGGCAGGGGACTCACACAGGGCTGCTTTCCGTCCCACGATCTGGGGCAGGGTCAGTGGGCGCCCTGTGGCCCGGGCAGGAGCCACTCCGCGTGTGTCCCAAGGACCCATCTGCCTGCAAACTTCGGTCACCTGGCAGGAAGCTACGATGCACGCACCTAAGGTTAGCTGTGCAGCGAGGTGTACTGCGCGGACAGGTTCCACACACACTTCAAGTAAGAGGGCGGCCTGAGTGGAAAGGTGAGAGTTTGGGCAGCTGTGCAGACAAAGAAGGTGCCCTTTGGCCTGGGCCTAAATGCTTGTGACACCCCACTGGGCCTGCCGGGCTCTGAGGGCCATGTCTTGGGCCACTGCTCCCCTGCCCTTTGTTCAGTCACACCAGAGATGGCCACACCCACTCCCTCAGTGAGGGCAGTGTTCCAACCTCCCTCAGCCCCGCCCCCTCTCCGCAGGTTACCATGGACTTCAGATGCTGCATTCTGCGGCCAGGACGTTCCGAGAACCCCAAGGACAGACATGATGACCTTAAATGATTACCTCTTGTGTCAGTTTTGGTAAACTTTAGGAGCTAGGAAATGGTCCCCTTTACAGAAATGTTCAAATTTACTGGCATTTCATATATTCTCTGCTAGAACATTGTCCTGACTCTTTCTGTATATTCTTTACTTATGTTTTTGTTTTCCTTAATCAAAGTGTGTCTTTTCAATCTTTTCAAAGAATATTCTTTGGACTTACTAAATCACCTCAATTTTATACGTTTTCTGTTGTATTCAGTTCTGCTCATATCTTTATTTACCTTTTTTCTATGTTCTCAGGGTTTATTGGTTTGATCTTCTGATGTCAATTAAAACACTTGGTTATTCATTTTAATAAATCTTTTTACTTATAAAGATTTGAACTTTGGAAGATTCCAACTTACTTGTAAGATTCTAAGCGTCAGGTCCACTACATTGTTGCTCGCCTAAGGCTTAGTTCACCATATAGCAATGTATATATTGACATATTTTCCCCTCGACTTTCTGTGATTCCCTACAACTCACCTTTCTGTGCAGACAAGCCATTTGAAATACCCTTAACTTATTTCACAGCCAATACGTCTTTGAAATAAGGTGTGTTTTTTAGATAAATCTTCTTATATAATTAGGCAGAAAATCTGACGTGCCATAGGTTTCAAAACAGCATAATTTCACTCTTCTCAATGATTAATCTGTTGTAATACACAACCTTTGAGTATTTATCTTTATGAATGACATGAACTTTAAAAATGTTTTAGAGATCCTACCAGCCTTTGAAAACATCGTTGTTCCTTGTTTCAGTTCCAGTTTTATGTATATTTCCTGCCTTGCACCTGATTATTCCAACATCTGATGGATGGGCTTGGGAATCTAATTCTGGTATTGATTGTTTTGGCTGATTTTCTCCCCTTGTAGCTGACTTCTTCATTATTGTGTAAATTTAGATCATGAGCTCATGTTTAGCAAAACAGCTGACCTTGTAAGAGGCTTAGGTGTGAACGCTCCTAAATTTCAGCAGAAAGTCGGCAAAGATTTATTTGTGTCCCTCCAATAAGTTGCCCGTGAGGACCCCGTTTCCTAGAAGTTTTGGCCCAATACTCCCTCTAGGGGCAGGGGACACAGACAGGGCTTCTTTGCGGCCCACAATCTGGGGCAGGGGCTGTGGGCGGCATGTGGCCTGGGCAGGAAACTCTCCGCGTGTGTCCCATGGACCCATCTGCCTGCAAACTTCGGTCACCTGGCAGGAAGCTACAATGCCCACACCTAAGGTTAGCTGTGCAGCGAGGTGTACTGCGCAGAGAGGTTCCACACACATTCAAGTAACATGGCGGCCTGAGTGGAAAGGTGAGAGTTTGGGCAGCTGTGCAGACAAAGAAGGCGCCCTTTGACCTGGGCCTAAATGCTTGTGACACCCCACTGGGCATGCCGGGCTCTGAGGGCCTGGCACTGGGCACCCTGCTCCCCGGCCCATTGTTCAGTCACAGCAGAGATGGCCACACCCACTCCCTCTGTGAGGGCAGTGTTCCAACCTCCCTCAGCCCCGCCCCCTCTCCGCAGGTTACCATGGACTACAGATGCTGCATTCTGAGGCCAGGGCCTTCCGAGAATGCCAAGGGCAGACATGATGACCTTAAATGATTTCCTCTTGTGTCAGTTTTGGTAAACTTTAGGAGCTAGGAAATGGTCCCCTTTACAGAAATGTTCAAATTTACTGGCATTTCATATATTCTCTGCTATAACATTGTCATCACTCTTTCTGTATATTCTTTACTTATGTTTTTGTTTTCCTTAATCAAAGTGTGTCTTTTCAATCTTTTCAAAGAATATTATTTGGACTTACTAAATCACCTCAATTTTATACGTTTTCTGTTTTATTAAGTTCTGCTCATATCTTTATTTATCTTTTCTCTATGTTCTCAGGGTTTATGGGTTTGATCTTCTAATGTTAAATAAAACAGTTTGTTATTCATTTTAATAAATCATTTTACTTATAAAGATTTGAACTTTGGAAGATTCCAACTTACTTGTAAGTTTCTAACGGTCAGGTCCTCTACTTTGTTGCTGGCCTAAGTCTTAGTTCAACATAGATAAATGTATATATTGACATATTTGCCCCTCGACTTTCTGTGATTCCCTACATCTCACCTTTCTTTGCAGACAAGCCATTTGAAATACCCTTAACTTATTTCACAGCCAATAAGTCTTTAAAATAATGTGTGTTTTTTAGATAAATCTTCTTATATAATTAGGCCGAAAATCTGACCTGTCATAGGTTTCAAAACAACATAATTTCACTCTTCTCAATGATTAATCTGTTGTAATACACAATCATTGAGCATCTAGTTTTATCAATGACAGGTATCTTAAAAATGTTTTAGAGATCCAACCAGTCTTTGAAAACATCCTTGTTCCTTCTTTCAGTTCCAATTTTATGTATATTTCCTGCCTTCAACCAGATTATTCCAACATCTGATGGATGGCCTTGGGAATCTAATTCTGGTATTGATTGTTTTGGCTGATTGTCTCACCTTGTAGCTGATTTCTTCATTATTGTGTAAATTTAGATCTTGAGCTCATGTTTAGCTAAACAGGTGACCTTGTAAGAGGCTTAGGTGTGAACGCTCCTAAGTTTCAGCAGAAAGTCGGCAAAGATTTATTTGTGTCCCTCCAATGAGTTGCCTGTGAGAACCCCGTTTTCTAGAAGTGTTGGTCCAATACTCCCTCTAGAGGCAGGGGACTCAGACAGGGCTGCTTTCCGTCCCGCGATCTGGGGCAGGGTCAGTGGGCGCCCTGTGGCCCGGGCAGGAGCATCTCCGCATGTGTCCCAAGGACCCATCTGCCTGCAAACTTCGGTCACCTGGCAGGAAGCTACGATGCCAGCACCTAAGGTTAGCTGTGCAGCGAGGTGTACTGCGCGGACAGGTTCCACACACACTTCAAGTAAGAGGGCGGCCTGAGTGGAAAGGTGAGAGTTTGGGCAGCTGTGCAGACAAAGAAGGTGCCCTTTGTCCTGGGCCTAAATGCTTGTGACACCCCACTGGGCCTGCCGGGCTCTGAGGGCCATGTCCTGGGCCCCTGCTCCCCTGCCCTTTGTTCAGTCACACCAGAGATGGCCACACCCACTACCTCAGTGAGGGCAGTGTCCCAAACTCCCTCAGCCCCGCCCCCTCTCCGCAGGTTACCATGGACTACAGATGCTGCATTCTGAGGCTAGGACGTTCCGAGAATTCCAAGGGCAGACATGATGACCTTAAATGATTTCCTCTTGTGTCAGTTTTGGTAAACTTTAGGAGCTAGGATATGGTCCCCTTTACAGAAATGTTCAAATTTACTGGCATTTCATATATTCTCTGCTAGAACATTGTCCTGACTCTTTCTGTATATTCTCTACTTATGTTTTTGTTTTCCTTAATCAAAGTGTGTCTTTTCAATCTTTTCAAAGAATATTCTTTGGACTTACTAAATCACCTCAATTTTATACGTTTTCTGTTGTATTCAGTTCTGCTCATATCTTTATTTATCTTTTTTCTATGTTCTCAGGGTTTATTGGTTTGATCTTCTGATGTCAATTAAAACACTTGGTTATTCATTTTAATAAATCTTTTTACTTATAAAGATTTGAACTTTTGAAGATTCCAGCTTACTTGTAAGTTTCTAAGGGTCAGGTCCACTACATTGTTGCTGGCCTAAGGCTTAGTTCACCATATAGCAATGTATATATTGACATATTTTCCCCTCGACTTTCTGTGATTCCCTACATCTCACCTTTCTGTGCAGACAAACCATTTGAAATACCCTTAACTTATTTCACAGCCAATACGTCTTTGAAATAAGGTGTGTTTTTTAGATAAATCTTCTTATATAATTAGGCAGAAAATCTGACGTGCCATAGGTTTCAAAACAGCATAATTTCACTCTTCTCAATGATTAATCTGTTGTAATACACAACCTTTGAGTATTTATCTTTATGAATGACATGAACTTTAAAAATGTTTTAGAGATCCTACCAGCCTTTGAAAACATCGTTGTTCCTTGTTTCAGTTCCAGTTTTATGTATATTTCCTGCCTTGCACCTGATTATTCCAACATCTGATGGATGGGCTTGTGAATCTAATTCTGGTATTGATTGTTTTGGCTGATTTTCTCCCCTTGTAGCTGACTTCTTCATTATTGTGTAAATTTAGATCATGAGCTCATGTTTAGCAAAACAGCTGACCTTGTAAGAGGCTTAGGTGTGAACGCTCCTAAATTTCAGCAGAAAGTCGGCAAAGATTTATTTGTGTCCCTCCAATAAGTTGCCCGTGAGGACCCCGTTTCCTAGAAGTTTTGGCCCAATACTCCCTCTAGGGGCAGGGGACACAGACAGGGCTTCTTTGCGGCCCGCAATCTGGGGCAGGGGCTGTGGGCGGCATGTGGCCTGGGCAGGAAACTCTCCGCGTGTGTCCCATGGACCCATCTGCCTGCAAACTTCGGTCACCTGGCAGGAAGCTACAATGCCCACACCTAAGGTTAGCTGTGCAGCGAGGTGTACTGCGCGGAGAGGTTCCACACACATTCAAGTAACATGGCGGCCTGAGTGGAAAGGTGAGAGTTTGGGCAGCTGTGCAGACAAAGAAGGCGCCCTTTGGCCTGGGCCTAAATGCTTGTGACACCCCACTGGGCATGCCGGGCTCTGAGGGCCTGGCACTGGGCACCCTGCTCCCCGGCCCATTGTTCAGTCACAGCAGAGATGGCCACACCCACTCCCTCTGTGAGGGCAGTGTTCCAACCTCCCTCAGCCCCGCCCCCTCTCCGCAGGTTACCATGGACTACAGATGCTGCATTCTGAGGCCAGGGCCTTCCGAGAATGCCAAGGGCAGACATGATGACCTTAAATGATTTCCTCTTGTGTCAGTTTTGGTAAACTTTAGGAGCTAGGAAATGGTCCCCTTTACAGAAATGTTCAAATTTACTGGCATTTCATATATTCTCTGCTATAACATTGTCATCACTCTTTCTGTATATTCTTTACTTATGTTTTTGTTTTCCTTAATCAAAGTGTGTCTTTTCAATCTTTTCAAAGAATATTATTTGGACTTACTAAATCACCTCAATTTTATACGTTTTCTGTTTTATTAAGTTCTGCTCATATCTTTATTTATCTTTTCTCTATGTTCTCAGGGTTTATGGGTTTGATCTTCTAATGTTAAATAAAACAGTTTGTTATTCATTTTAATAAATCATTTTACTTATAAAGATTTGAACTTTGGAAGATTCCAACTTACTTGTAAGTTTCTAACGGTCAGGTCCTCTACTTTGTTGCTGGCCTAAGTCTTAGTTCAACATAGATAAATGTATATATTGACATATTTGCCCCTCGACTTTCTGTGATTCCCTACATCTCACCTTTCTTTGCAGACAAGCCATTTGAAATACCCTTAACTTATTTCACAGCCAATAAGTCTTTAAAATAATGTGTGTTTTTTAGATAAATCTTCTTATATAATTAGGCCGAAAATCTGACCTGTCATAGGTTTCAAAACAACATAATTTCACTCTTCTCAATGATTAATCTGTTGTAATACACAATCATTGAGCATCTAGTTTTATCAATGACAGGTATCTTAAAAATGTTTTAGAGATCCAACCAGTCTTTGAAAACATCCTTGTTCCTTGTTTCAGTTCCAGGTTTATGTATATTTCCTGCATTGCACCTGATTTTTCCAATATCTGATGGATGGCCTTGTGAATCTAATTCTGGTATTGATTGTTTTGGCTGATTGTCTCCCCTTGTAGCTGATTTCTTCATTATTGTGTAAATTTAGATCTTGAGCTCATGTTTAGCTAAACAGGTGACCTTGTAAGAGGCTTAGGTGTGAACGCTCCTAAGTTTCAGCAGAAAGTCGGCAAAGATTTATTTGTGTCCCTCCAATGAGTTGCCTGTGAGAACCCCGTTTTCTAGAAGTGTTGGTCCAATACTCCCTCTAGAGGCAGGGGACTCAGACAGGGCTGCTTTCCGTCCCGCGATCTGGGGCAGGGTCAGTGGGCGCCCTGTGGCCCGGGCAGGAGCATCTCCGCATGTGTCCCAAGGACCCATCTGCCTGCAAACTTCGGTCACCTGGCAGGAAGCTACGATGCCAGCACCTAAGGTTAGCTGTGCAGCGAGGTGTACTGCGCGGACAGGTTCCACACACACTTCAAGTAAGAGGGCGGCCTGAGTGGAAAGGTGAGAGTTTGGGCAGCTGTGCAGACAAAGAAGGTGCCCTTTGTCCTGGGCCTAAATGCTTGTGACACCCCACTGGGCCTGCCGGGCTCTGAGGGCCATGTCCTGGGCCCCTGCTCCCCTGCCCTTTGTTCAGTCACACCAGAGATGGCCACACCCACTACCTCAGTGAGGGCAGTGTCCCAAACTCCCTCAGCCCCGCCCCCTCTCCGCAGGTTACCATGGACTACAGATGCTGCATTCTGAGGCTAGGACGTTCCGAGAATTCCAAGGGCAGACATGATGACCTTAAATGATTTCCTCTTGTGTCAGTTTTGGTAAACTTTAGGAGCTAGGATATGGTCCCCTTTACAGAAATGTTCAAATTTACTGGCATTTCATATATTCTCTGCTAGAACATTGTCCTGACTCTTTCTGTATATTCTCTACTTATGTTTTTGTTTTCCTTAATCAAAGTGTGTCTTTTCAATCTTTTCAAAGAATATTCTTTGGACTTACTAAATCACCTCAATTTTATACGTTTTCTGTTGTATTCAGTTCTGCTCATATCTTTATTTATCTTTTTTCTATGTTCTCAGGGTTTATTGGTTTGATCTTCTGATGTCAATTAAAACACTTGGTTATTCATTTTAATAAATCTTTTTACTTATAAAGATTTGAACTTTTGAAGATTCCAGCTTACTTGTAAGTTTCTAAGGGTCAGGTCCACTACATTGTTGCTGGCCTAAGGCTTAGTTCACCATATAGCAATGTATATATTGACATATTTTCCCCTCGACTTTCTGTGATTCCCTACATCTCACCTTTCTGTGCAGACAAACCATTTGAAATACCCTTAACTTATTTCACAGCCAATACGTCTTTGAAATAAGGTGTGTTTTTTAGATAAATCTTCTTATATAATTAGGCAGAAAATCTGACGTGCCATAGGTTTCAAAACAGCATAATTTCACTCTTCTCAATGATTAATCTGTTGTAATACACAACCTTTGAGTATTTATCTTTATGAATGACATGAACTTTAAAAATGTTTTAGAGATCCTACCAGCCTTTGAAAACATCGTTGTTCCTTGTTTCAGTTCCAGTTTTATGTATATTTCCTGCCTTGCACCTGATTATTCCAACATCTGATGGATGGGCTTGGGAATCTAATTCTGGTATTGATTGTTTTGGCTGATTTTCTCCCCTTGTAGCTGACTTCTTCATTATTGTGTAAATTTAGATCATGAGCTCATGTTTAGCAAAACAGCTGACCTTGTAAGAGGCTTAGGTGTGAACGCTCCTAAATTTCAGCAGAAAGTCGGCAAAGATTTATTTGTGTCCCTCCAATAAGTTGCCCGTGAGGACCCCGTTTCCTAGAAGTTTTGGCCCAATACTCCCTCTAGGGGCAGGGGACACAGACAGGGCTTCTTTGCGGCCCGCAATCTGGGGCAGGGGCTGTGGGCGGCATGTGGCCTGGGCAGGAAACTCTCCGCGTGTGTCCCATGGACCCATCTGCCTGCAAACTTCGGTCACCTGGCAGGAAGCTACAATGCCCACACCTAAGGTTAGCTGTGCAGCGAGGTGTACTGCGCGGAGAGGTTCCACACACATTCAAGTAACATGGCGGCCTGAGTGGAAAGGTGAGAGTTTGGGCAGCTGTGCAGACAAAGAAGGCGCCCTTTGGCCTGGGCCTAAATGCTTGTGACACCCCACTGGGCATGCCGGGCTCTGAGGGCCTGGCACTGGGCACCCTGCTCCCCGGCCCATTGTTCAGTCACAGCAGAGATGGCCACACCCACTCCCTCTGTGAGGGCAGTGTTCCAACCTCCCTCAGCCCCGCCCCCTCTCCGCAGGTTACCATGGACTACAGATGCTGCATTCTGAGGCCAGGGCCTTCCGAGAATGCCAAGGGCAGACATGATGACCTTAAATGATTTCCTCTTGTGTCAGTTTTGGTAAACTTTAGGAGCTAGGAAATGGTCCCCTTTACAGAAATGTTCAAATTTACTGGCATTTCATATATTCTCTGCTATAACATTGTCATCACTCTTTCTGTATATTCTTTACTTATGTTTTTGTTTTCCTTAATCAAAGTGTGTCTTTTCAATCTTTTCAAAGAATATTATTTGGACTTACTAAATCACCTCAATTTTATACGTTTTCTGTTTTATTAAGTTCTGCTCATATCTTTATTTATCTTTTCTCTATGTTCTCAGGGTTTATGGGTTTGATCTTCTAATGTTAAATAAAACAGTTTGTTATTCATTTTAATAAATCATTTTACTTATAAAGATTTGAACTTTGGAAGATTCCAACTTACTTGTAAGTTTCTAACGGTCAGGTCCTCTACTTTGTTGCTGGCCTAAGTCTTAGTTCAACATAGATAAATGTATATATTGACATATTTGCCCCTCGACTTTCTGTGATTCCCTACATCTCACCTTTCTTTGCAGACAAGCCATTTGAAATACCCTTAACTTATTTCACAGCCAATAAGTCTTTAAAATAATGTGTGTTTTTTAGATAAATCTTCTTATATAATTAGGCCGAAAATCTGACCTGTCATAGGTTTCAAAACAACATAATTTCACTCTTCTCAATGATTAATCTGTTGTAATACACAATCATTGAGCATCTAGTTTTATCAATGACAGGTATCTTAAAAATGTTTTAGAGATCCAACCAGTCTTTGAAAACATCCTTGTTCCTTGTTTCAGTTCCAGGTTTATGTATATTTCCTGCATTGCACCTGATTATTCCAATATCTGATGGATGGCCTTGTGAATCTAATTCTGGTATTGATTGTTTTGGCTGATTGTCTCCCCTTGTAGCTGATTTCTTCATTATTGTGTAAATTTAGATCTTGAGCTCATGTTTAGCTAAACAGGTGACCTTGTAAGAGGCTTAGGTGTGAACGCTCCTAAGTTTCAGCAGAAATTCGGCAAAGATTTATTTGTGTCCCTCCAATGAGTTGCCCGCGAGAACCCAGTTTTCTAGAAGTGTTGGTCCAATACTCCCTCTACAGGCAGGGGACTCACACAGGGCTGCTTTCCGTCCCACGATCTGGGGCAGGGTCAGTGGGCGCCCTGTGGCCCGGGCAGGAGCCACTCCGCGTGTGTCCCAAGGACCCATCTGCCTGCAAACTTCGGTCACCTGGCAGGAAGCTACGATGCACGCACCTAAGGTTAGCTGTGCAGCGAGGTGTACTGCGCGGACAGGTTCCACACACACTTCAAGTAAGAGGGCGGCCTGAGTGGAAAGGTGAGAGTTTGGGCAGCTGTGCAGACAAAGAAGGTGCCCTTTGGCCTGGGCCTAAATGCTTGTGACACCCCACTGGGCCTGCCGGGCTCTGAGGGCCATGTCTTGGGCCACTGCTCCCCTGCCCTTTGTTCAGTCACACCAGAGATGGCCACACCCACTCCCTCAGTGAGGGCAGTGTTCCAACCTCCCTCAGCACCGCCGCCTCTCCGCAGGTTACCATGGACTACAGATGCTGCATTCTGCGGCCAGGACGTTCCGAGAACCACAAGGACAGACATGATGACCTTAAATGATTACCTCTTGTGTCAGTTTTGGTAAACTTTAGGAGCTAGGAAATGGTCCCCTTTACAGAAATGTTCAAATTTACTGGCATTTCATATATTCTCTGCTAGAACATTGTCCTGACTCTTTCTGTATATTCTTTACTTATGTTTTTGTTTTCCTTAATCAAAGTGTGTCTTTTCAATCTTTTCAAAGAATATTCTTTGGACTTACTAAATCACCTCAATTTTATACGTTTTCTGTTGTATTCAGTTCTGCTCATATCTTTATTTACCTTTTTTCTATGTTCTCAGGGTTTATTGGTTTGATCTTCTGATGTCAATTAAAACACTTGGTTATTCATTTTAATAAATCTTTTTACTTATAAAGATTTGAACTTTGGAAGATTCCAACTTACTTGTAAGATTCTAAGCGTCAGGTCCACTACATTGTTGCTCGCCTAAGGCTTAGTTCACCATATAGCAATGTATATATTGACATATTTTCCCCTCGACTTTCTGTGATTCCCTACAACTCACCTTTCTGTGCAGACAAGCCATTTGAAATACCCTTAACTTATTTCACAGCCAATACGTCTTTGAAATAAGGTGTGTTTTTTAGATAAATCTTCTTATATAATTAGGCAGAAAATCTGACGTGCCATAGGTTTCAAAACAGCATAATTTCACTCTTCTCAATGATTAATCTGTTGTAATACACAACCTTTGAGTATTTATCTTTATGAATGACATGAACTTTAAAAATGTTTTAGAGATCCTACCAGCCTTTGAAAACATCGTTGTTCCTTGTTTCAGTTCCAGTTTTATGTATATTTCCTGCCTTGCACCTGATTATTCCAACATCTGATGGATGGGCTTGGGAATCTAATTCTGGTATTGATTGTTTTGGCTGATTTTCTCCCCTTGTAGCTGACTTCTTCATTATTGTGTAAATTTAGATCATGAGCTCATGTTTAGCAAAACAGCTGACCTTGTAAGAGGCTTAGGTGTGAACGCTCCTAAATTTCAGCAGAAAGTCGGCAAAGATTTATTTGTGTCCCTCCAATAAGTTGCCCGTGAGGACCCCGTTTCCTAGAAGTTTTGGCCCAATACTCCCTCTAGGGGCAGGGGACACAGACAGGGCTTCTTTGCGGCCCGCAATCTGGGGCAGGGGCTGTGGGCGGCATGTGGCCTGGGCAGGAAACTCTCCGCGTGTGTCCCATGGACCCATCTGCCTGCAAACTTCGGTCACCTGGCAGGAAGCTACAATGCCCACACCTAAGGTTAGCTGTGCAGCGAGGTGTACTGCGCGGAGAGGTTCCACACACATTCAAGTAACATGGCGGCCTGAGTGGAAAGGTGAGAGTTTGGGCAGCTGTGCAGACAAAGAAGGCGCCCTTTGGCCTGGGCCTAAATGCTTGTGACACCCCACTGGGCATGCCGGGCTCTGAGGGCCTGGCACTGGGCACCCTGCTCCCCGGCCCATTGTTCAGTCACAGCAGAGATGGCCACACCCACTCCCTCTGTGAGGGCAGTGTTCCAACCTCCCTCAGCCCCGCCCCCTCTCCGCAGGTTACCATGGACTACAGATGCTGCATTCTGAGGCCAGGGCCTTCCGAGAATGCCAAGGGCAGACATGATGACCTTAAATGATTTCCTCTTGTGTCAGTTTTGGTAAACTTTAGGAGCTAGGAAATGGTCCCCTTTACAGAAATGTTCAAATTTACTGGCATTTCATATATTCTCTGCTATAACATTGTCATCACTCTTTCTGTATATTCTTTACTTATGTTTTTGTTTTCCTTAATCAAAGTGTGTCTTTTCAATCTTTTCAAAGAATATTATTTGGACTTACTAAATCACCTCAATTTTATACGTTTTCTGTTTTATTAAGTTCTGCTCATATCTTTATTTATCTTTTCTCTATGTTCTCAGGGTTTATGGGTTTGATCTTCTAATGTTAAATAAAACAGTTTGTTATTCATTTTAATAAATCATTTTACTTATAAAGATTTGAACTTTGGAAGATTCCAACTTACTTGTAAGTTTCTAAGGGTCAGGTCCTCTACTTTGTTGCTGGCCTAAGTCTTAGTTCAACATAGATAAATGTATATATTGACATATTTGCCCCTCGACTTTCTGTGATTCCCTACATCTCACCTTTCTTTGCAGACAAGCCATTTGAAATACCCTTAACTTATTTCACAGCCAATAAGTCTTTAAAATAATGTGTGTTTTTTAGATAAATCTTCTTATATAATTAGGCCGAAAATCTGACCTGTCATAGGTTTCAAAACAACATAATTTCACTCTTCTCAATGATTAATCTGTTGTAATACACAATCATTGAGCATCTAGTTTTATCAATGACAGGTATCTTAAAAATGTTTTAGAGATCCAACCAGTCTTTGAAAACATCCTTGTTCCTTCTTTCAGTTCCAATTTTATGTATATTTCCTGCCTTCAACCAGATTATTCCAACATCTGATGGATGGCCTTGGGAATCTAATTCTGGTATTGATTGTTTTGGCTGATTGTCTCACCTTGTAGCTGATTTCTTCATTATTGTGTAAATTTAGATCTTGAGCTCATGTTTAGCTAAACAGGTGACCTTGTAAGAGGCTTAGGTGTGAACGCTCCTAAGTTTCAGCAGAAAGTCGGCAAAGATTTATTTGTGTCCCTCCAATGAGTTGCCTGTGAGAACCCCGTTTTCTAGAAGTGTTGGTCCAATACTCCCTCTAGAGGCAGGGGACTCAGACAGGGCTGCTTTCCGTCCCGCGATCTGGGGCAGGGTCAGTGGGCGCCCTGTGGCCCGGGCAGGAGCATCTCCGCATGTGTCCCAAGGACCCATCTGCCTGCAAACTTCGGTCACCTGGCAGGAAGCTACGATGCCAGCACCTAAGGTTAGCTGTGCAGCGAGGTGTACTGCGCGGACAGGTTCCACACACACTTCAAGTAAGAGGGCGGCCTGAGTGGAAAGGTGAGAGTTTGGGCAGCTGTGCAGACAAAGAAGGTGCCCTTTGTCCTGGGCCTAAATGCTTGTGACACCCCACTGGGCCTGCCGGGCTCTGAGGGCCATGTCCTGGGCCCCTGCTCCCCTGCCCTTTGTTCAGTCACACCAGAGATGGCCACACCCACTACCTCAGTGAGGGCAGTGTCCCAAACTCCCTCAGCCCCGCCCCCTCTCCGCAGGTTACCATGGACTACAGATGCTGCATTCTGAGGCTAGGACGTTCCGAGAATTCCAAGGGCAGACATGATGACCTTAAATGATTTCCTCTTGTGTCAGTTTTGGTAAACTTTAGGAGCTAGGATATGGTCCCCTTTACAGAAATGTTCAAATTTACTGGCATTTCATATATTCTCTGCTAGAACATTGTCCTGACTCTTTCTGTATATTCTCTACTTATGTTTTTGTTTTCCTTAATCAAAGTGTGTCTTTTCAATCTTTTCAAAGAATATTCTTTGGACTTACTAAATCACCTCAATTTTATACGTTTTCTGTTGTATTCAGTTCTGCTCATATCTTTATTTATCTTTTTTCTATGTTCTCAGGGTTTATTGGTTTGATCTTCTGATGTCAATTAAAACACTTGGTTATTCATTTTAATAAATCTTTTTACTTATAAAGATTTGAACTTTTGAAGATTCCAGCTTACTTGTAAGTTTCTAAGGGTCAGGTCCACTACATTGTTGCTGGCCTAAGGCTTAGTTCACCATATAGCAATGTATATATTGACATATTTTCCCCTCGACTTTCTGTGATTCCCTACATCTCACCTTTCTGTGCAGACAAACCATTTGAAATACCCTTAACTTATTTCACAGCCAATACGTCTTTGAAATAAGGTGTGTTTTTTAGATAAATCTTCTTATATAATTAGGCAGAAAATCTGATGTGCCATAGGTTTCAAAACAGCATAATTTCACTCTTCTCAATGATTAATCTGTTGTAATACACAACCTTTGAGTATTTATCTTTATGAATGACATGAACTTTAAAAATGTTTTAGAGATCCTACCAGCCTTTGAAAACATCGTTGTTCCTTGTTTCAGTTCCAGTTTTATGTATATTTCCTGCCTTGCACCTGATTATTCCAACATCTGATGGATGGGCTTGGGAATCTAATTCTGGTATTGATTGTTTTGGCTGATTTTCTCCCCTTGTAGCTGACTTCTTCATTATTGTGTAAATTTAGATCATGAGCTCATGTTTAGCAAAACAGCTGACCTTGTAAGAGGCTTAGGTGTGAACGCTCCTAAATTTCAGCAGAAAGTCGGCAAAGATTTATTTGTGTCCCTCCAATAAGTTGCCCGTGAGGACCCCGTTTCCTAGAAGTTTTGGCCCAATACTCCCTCTAGGGGCAGGGGACACAGACAGGGCTTCTTTGCGGCCCGCAATCTGGGGCAGGGGCTGTGGGCGGCATGTGGCCTGGGCAGGAAACTCTCCGCGTGTGTCCCATGGACCCATCTGCCTGCAAACTTCGGTCACCTGGCAGGAAGCTACAATGCCCACACCTAAGGTTAGCTGTGCAGCGAGGTGTACTGCGCGGAGAGGTTCCACACACATTCAAGTAACATGGCGGCCTGAGTGGAAAGGTGAGAGTTTGGGCAGCTGTGCAGACAAAGAAGGCGCCCTTTGGCCTGGGCCTAAATGCTTGTGACACCCCACTGGGCATGCCGGGCTCTGAGGGCCTGGCACTGGGCACCCTGCTCCCCGGCCCATTGTTCAGTCACAGCAGAGATGGCCACACCCACTCCCTCTGTGAGGGCAGTGTTCCAACCTCCCTCAGCCCCGCCCCCTCTCCGCAGGTTACCATGGACTACAGATGCTGCATTCTGAGGCCAGGGCCTTCCGAGAATGCCAAGGGCAGACATGATGACCTTAAATGATTTCCTCTTGTGTCAGTTTTGGTAAACTTTAGGAGCTAGGAAATGGTCCCCTTTACAGAAATGTTCAAATTTACTGGCATTTCATATATTCTCTGCTATAACATTGTCATCACTCTTTCTGTATATTCTTTACTTATGTTTTTGTTTTCCTTAATCAAAGTGTGTCTTTTCAATCTTTTCAAAGAATATTATTTGGACTTACTAAATCACCTCAATTTTATACGTTTTCTGTTTTATTAAGTTCTGCTCATATCTTTATTTATCTTTTCTCTATGTTCTCAGGGTTTATGGGTTTGATCTTCTAATGTTAAATAAAACAGTTTGTTATTCATTTTAATAAATCATTTTACTTATAAAGATTTGAACTTTGGAAGATTCCAACTTACTTGTAAGTTTCTAACGGTCAGGTCCTCTACTTTGTTGCTGGCCTAAGTCTTAGTTCAACATAGATAAATGTATATATTGACATATTTGCCCCTCGACTTTCTGTGATTCCCTACATCTCACCTTTCTTTGCAGACAAGCCATTTGAAATACCCTTAACTTATTTCACAGCCAATAAGTCTTTAAAATAATGTGTGTTTTTTAGATAAATCTTCTTATATAATTAGGCCGAAAATCTGACCTGTCATAGGTTTCAAAACAACATAATTTCACTCTTCTCAATGATTAATCTGTTGTAATACACAATCATTGAGCATCTAGTTTTATCAATGACAGGTATCTTAAAAATGTTTTAGAGATCCAACCAGTCTTTGAAAACATCCTTGTTCCTTCTTTCAGTTCCAGGTTTATGTATATTTCCTGCATTGCACCTGATTATTCCAATATCTGATGGATGGCCTTGTGAATCTAATTCTGGTATTGATTGTTTTGGCTGATTGTCTCCCCTTGTAGCTGATTTCTTCATTATTGTGTAAATTTAGATCTTGAGCTCATGTTTAGCTAAACAGGTGACCTTGTAAGAGGCTTAGGTGTGAACGCTCCTAAGTTTCAGCAGAAATTCGGCAAAGATTTATTTGTGTCCCTCCAATGAGTTGCCCGCGAGAACCCAGTTTTCTAGAAGTGTTGGTCCAATACTCGCTCTACAGGCAGGGGACTCACACAGGGCTGCTTTCCGTCCCACGATCTGGGGCAGGGTCAGTGGGCGCCCTGTGGCCCGGGCAGGAGCCACTCCGCGTGTGTCCCAAGGACCCATCTGCCTGCAAACTTCGGTCACCTGGCAGGAAGCTACGATGCACGCACCTAAGGTTAGCTGTGCAGCGAGGTGTACTGCGCGGACAGGTTCCACACACACTTCAAGTAAGAGGGCGGCCTGAGTGGAAAGGTGAGAGTTTGGGCAGCTGTGCAGACAAAGAAGGTGCCCTTTGGCCTGGGCCTAAATGCTTGTGACACCCCACTGGGCCTGCCGGGCTCTGAGGGCCATGTCTTGGGCCACTGCTCCCCTGCCCTTTGTTCAGTCACACCAGAGATGGCCACACCCACTCCCTCAGTGAGGGCAGTGTTCCAACCTCCCTCAGCCCCGCCCCCTCTCCGCAGGTTACCATGGACTACAGATGCTGCATTCTGCGGCCAGGACGTTCCGAGAACCCCAAGGACAGACATGATGACCTTAAATGATTACCTCTTGTGTCAGTTTTGGTAAACTTTAGGAGCTAGGAAATGGTCCCCTTTACAGAAATGTTCAAATTTACTGGCATTTCATATATTCTCTGCTAGAACATTGTCCTGACTCTTTCTGTATATTCTTTACTTATGTTTTTGTTTTCCTTAATCAAAGTGTGTCTTTTCAATCTTTTCAAAGAATATTCTTTGGACTTACTAAATCACCTCAATTTTATACGTTTTCTGTTGTATTCAGTTCTGCTCATATCTTTATTTACCTTTTTTCTATGTTCTCAGGGTTTATTGGTTTGATCTTCTGATGTCAATTAAAACACTTGGTTATTCATTTTAATAAATCTTTTTACTTATAAAGATTTGAACTTTGGAAGATTCCAACTTACTTGTAAGATTCTAAGCGTCAGGTCCACTACATTGTTGCTCGCCTAAGGCTTAGTTCACCATATAGCAATGTATATATTGACATATTTTCCCCTCGACTTTCTGTGATTCCCTACAACTCACCTTTCTGTGCAGACAAGCCATTTGAAATACCCTTAACTTATTTCACAGCCAATACGTCTTTGAAATAAGGTGTGTTTTTTAGATAAATCTTCTTATATAATTAGGCAGAAAATCTGACGTGCCATAGGTTTCAAAACAGCATAATTTCACTCTTCTCAATGATTAATCTGTTGTAATACACAACCTTTGAGTATTTATCTTTATGAATGACATGAACTTTAAAAATGTTTTAGAGATCCTACCAGCCTTTGAAAACATCGTTGTTCCTTGTTTCAGTTCCAGTTTTATGTATATTTCCTGCCTTGCACCTGATTATTCCAACATCTGATGGATGGCCTTGGGAATCTAATTCTGGTATTGATTGTTTTGGCTGATTTTCTCCCCTTGTAGCTGACTTCTTCATTATTGTGTAAATTTAGATCATGAGCTCATGTTTAGCAAAACAGCTGACCTTGTAAGAGGCTTAGGTGTGAACGCTCCTAAATTTCAGCAGAAAGTCGGCAAAGATTTATTTGTGTCCCTCCAATAAGTTGCCCGTGAGGACCCCGTTTCCTAGAAGTTTTGGCCCAATACTCCCTCTAGGGGCAGGGGACACAGACAGGGCTTCTTTGCGGCCCGCAATCTGGGGCAGGGGCTGTGGGCGGCATGTGGCCTGGGCAGGAAACTCTCCGCGTGTGTCCCATGGACCCATCTGCCTGCAAACTTCGGTCACCTGGCAGGAAGCTACAATGCCCACACCTAAGGTTAGCTGTGCAGCGAGGTGTACTGCGCGGAGAGGTTCCACACACATTCAAGTAACATGGCGGCCTGAGTGGAAAGGTGAGAGTTTGGGCAGCTGTGCAGACAAAGAAGGCGCCCTTTGGCCTGGGCCTAAATGCTTGTGACACCCCACTGGGCATGCCGGGCTCTGAGGGCCTGGCACTGGGCACCCTGCTCCCCGGCCCATTGTTCAGTCACAGCAGAGATGGCCACACCCACTCCCTCTGTGAGGGCAGTGTTCCAACCTCCCTCAGCCCCGCCCCCTCTCCGCAGGTTACCATGGACTACAGATGCTGCATTCTGAGGCCAGGGCCTTCCGAGAATGCCAAGGGCAGACATGATGACCTTAAATGATTTCCTCTTGTGTCAGTTTTGGTAAACTTTAGGAGCTAGGAAATGGTCCCCTTTACAGAAATGTTCAAATTTACTGGCATTTCATATATTCTCTGCTATAACATTGTCATCACTCTTTCTGTATATTCTTTACTTATGTTTTTGTTTTCCTTAATCAAAGTGTGTCTTTTCAATCTTTTCAAAGAATATTATTTGGACTTACTAAATCACCTCAATTTTATACGTTTTCTGTTTTATTAAGTTCTGCTCATATCTTTATTTATCTTTTCTCTATGTTCTCAGGGTTTATGGGTTTGATCTTCTAATGTTAAATAAAACAGTTTGTTATTCATTTTAATAAATCATTTTACTTATAAAGATTTGAACTTTGGAAGATTCCAACTTACTTGTAAGTTTCTAACGGTCAGGTCCTCTACTTTGTTGCTGGCCTAAGTCTTAGTTCAACATAGATAAATGTATATATTGACATATTTGCCCCTCGACTTTCTGTGATTCCCTACATCTCACCTTTCTTTGCAGACAAGCCATTTGAAATACCCTTAACTTATTTCACAGCCAATAAGTCTTTAAAATAATGTGTGTTTTTTAGATAAATCTTCTTATATAATTAGGCCGAAAATCTGACCTGTCATAGGTTTCAAAACAACATAATTTCACTCTTCTCAATGATTAATCTGTTGTAATACACAATCATTGAGCATCTAGTTTTATCAATGACAGGTATCTTAAAAATGTTTTAGAGATCCAACCAGTCTTTGAAAACATCCTTGTTCCTTCTTTCAGTTCCAATTTTATGTATATTTCCTGCCTTCAACCAGATTATTCCAACATCTGATGGATGGCCTTGGGAATCTAATTCTGGTATTGATTGTTTTGGCTGATTGTCTCACCTTGTAGCTGATTTCTTCATTATTGTGTAAATTTAGATCTTGAGCTCATGTTTAGCTAAACAGGTGACCTTGTAAGAGGCTTAGGTGTGAACGCTCCTAAGTTTCAGCAGAAAGTCGGCAAAGATTTATTTGTGTCCCTCCAATGAGTTGCCTGCGAGAACCCCGTTTTCTAGAAGTGTTGGTCCAATACTCCCTCTAGAGGCAGGGGACTCAGACAGGGCTGCTTTCCGTCCCGCGATCTGGGGCAGGGTCAGTGGGCGCCCTGTGGCCCGGGCAGGAGCATCTCCGCATGTGTCCCAAGGACCCATCTGCCTGCAAACTTCGGTCACCTGGCAGGAAGCTACGATGCCAGCACCTAAGGTTAGCTGTGCAGCGAGGTGTACTGCGCGGACAGGTTCCACACACACTTCAAGTAAGAGGGTGGCCTGAGTGGAAAGGTGAGAGTTTGGGCAGCTGTGCAGACAAAGAAGGTGCCCTTTGTCCTGGGCCTAAATGCTTGTGACACCCCACAGGGCCTGCCGGGCTCTGAGGGCCATGTCCTGGGCCCCTGCTCCCCTGCCCTTTGTTCAGTCACACCAGAGATGGCCACACCCACTACCTCAGTGAGGGCAGTGTCCCAACCTCCCTCAGCCCCGCCCCCTCTCCGCAGGTTACCATGGACTACAGATGCTGCATTCTGAGGCTAGGACGTTCCGAGAATTCCAAGGGCAGACATGATGACCTTAAATGATTTCCTCTTGTGTCAGTTTTGGTAAACTTTAGGAGCTAGGATATGGTCCCCTTTACAGAAATGTTCAAATTTACTGGCATTTCATATATTCTCTGCTAGAACATTGTCCTGACTCTTTCTGTATATTCTCTACTTATGTTTTTGTTTTCCTTAATCAAAGTGTGTCTTTTCAATCTTTTCAAAGAATATTCTTTGGACTTACTAAATCACCTCAATTTTATACGTTTTCTGTTGTATTCAGTTCTGCTCATATCTTTATTTATCTTTTTTCTATGTTCTCAGGGTTTATTGGTTTGATCTTCTGATGTCAATTAAAACACTTGGTTATTCATTTTAATAAATCTTTTTACTTATAAAGATTTGAACTTTTGAAGATTCCAGCTTACTTGTAAGTTTCTAAGGGTCAGGTCCACTACATTGTTGCTGGCCTAAGGCTTAGTTCACCATATAGCAATGTATATATTGACATATTTTCCCCTCGACTTTCTGTGATTCCCTACATCTCACCTTTCTGTGCAGACAAACCATTTGAAATACCCTTAACTTATTTCACAGCCAATACGTCTTTGAAATAAGGTGTGTTTTTTAGATAAATCTTCTTATATAATTAGGCAGAAAATCGGACTTGCCATAGGTTTCAAAACAGCATAATTTCACTCTTCTCAATGATTAATCTGTTGTAATACACAACCTTTGAGTATTTATCTTTATCAATGACATGAACTTTAAAAATGTTTTAGAGATCCTACCAGCCTTTGAAAACATCCTTGTTCCTTGTTTCAGTTCCAGTTTTATGTATATTTCCTGCCTTGCACCTGATTATTCCAACATCTGATGGATGGCCTTGGGAATCTAATTCTGGTATTGATTGTTTTGGCTGATTATCTCCCCTTGTAGCTGATTTCTTCATTATTGTGTAAATTTACATCATGAGCTCATGTTTAACTAAACGGCTGACCTTGTAAGAGGCTTATGTGTGAACGCTCCTAAGTTTCAGCAGAAAGTCGGCAAAGATTTATTTGTGTCCCTCCAATGAGTTGCCCGCGAGAACCCTGTTTTCTAGAAGTGTTGGTCCAATACTCCCTTTAGAGGCAGGGGACTCAGACAGGGCTGCTTTGCAGCTCCCGATCTGGGGCAGATACAGTGGGCGGCCTGTGGCCCGGGCAGGAACCTCTCCGCGTGTTTCCCAGGGACCCATCTGCCTGCAAACTTCGGTCACCTGGCAGGAAGCTACGATGCCCGCACCTAAGGTTAGCTGTGCAGCGAGGTTTACTGCGTGGACAGGTTTCACACACACTTCAAGTAAGAGGGCTTCCTGAGTGGAAAGGTCAGATTTTGGCCTGCTGTGCAGACAAAGAAGGCGCCCTTTGGCCTGGGACTAAATGCTTGTGACACCCCACAGGGCCTGCCGGGCTCTGAGGGCCCTGCCCTGGGCACACTGCTCCCCGGCCATTTGTTCAGTCACAGCAGACATAGCCACACCCACTCCCTCAGTGAGGGCAGTGTTCCAACCTCCCTCAGCCCCGCCCCCTCTCCGCAGGTTACCATGGACTACAGATGCTGCATTCTGAGGCCAGGGCGTTCCGAGAATGCCAAGGGCAGACATGATGACCTTAAATGATTTCCTCTTGTGTCAGTTTTGGTAAACTTTAGGAGCTAGGAAATGGTCCCCTTTACAGAAATGTTCAAATTTACTGGCATTTCATATATTCTCTGCTAGAACATTGTCCTGACTCTTTCTGTATATTCTTTCCTTATATTTCTGTTTTCCTTAATCAAAGTGTGTCTTTTCAATCTTTTCAAACAATATACTTTGGACTTACTAAATCACCTCAATTTTATACGTTTTCTATTGTATTAAGTTCTAATCATATCTTTATTTATCTTTTATCTATGTTCTCAGGTTTTATTGGTTTGATCTTCTGATGTCAATTAAAACACTTGGTTATTCATTTTAATAAATCTTTTTACTTATAAAGATTTGAACTTTTGAAGATTCCAACTTAGTTGTAAGTTTCTAAGGGTCAGGTCCTCTACATTGTTGCTTGCCTAAGGCTTAGTTCAACATATAGCAATGTATATATAGACATATTTTCCCCTCGACTTTCTGTGATTCCCTACATCTCACCTTTCTGTGCAGACAAGCCATTTGAAATACCCTTAACTTATTTCACAGCCAATACGTCTTTGAAATAATGTGTGTTTTTTAGATTAATCTTCTTATATAATTAGGCAGAAAATCTGACTTGCAATAGGTTTCAAAACAGCATAATTTCACTCCTCTCAATGATTAACATGTTGTAATACACAACCTTTGAGTATTTATCTTTATCAAAGACATGAACTTTAAAAATATTTTAGAGATCCTACCAGCCTTTGAAAACATCCTTGTTCCTTGTTTCAGTTCCAGTTTTATGTATATTTCCTGACTTGAACCTGATTATTCAAACATCTGATGGATGGCCTTGGGAATCTAATTCTGGTATTGATTGTTTTGGCTGATTGTCTCCCCTTGTAGCTGATTTCTTCATTATTGTGTAAATTTAGATCATGAGCTCATGTTTAGCTAAACAGCTGACCTTGTAAGAGGCTTAGGTGTGAACGCTCCTAACTTTCAGCAGAAAGTCGGCAAAGATTTATTTGTGTCCCTCCAATAAGTTGCCCGCGAGGACCCCGTTTCCTAGAAGTGTTGGTCCAATACTCCCTCTAGGGGCAGGGGACACAGACAGGGCTGCTTTGCGGCCCCCGATCTGGGGCAGGAGCAGTGGGCGACCTGTGGCACGGGCAGGAACCTCTCAGCGTGTGTCCCTGGGACCCATCTGCCTGCAAACTTCAGTCACCTGGCAGGAAGCTACGATGCCCACACCTAAGGTTAGATGTGCAGCGAGGTGTATTGCGTGGACAGGTTCCACACACATTCAAGTAACAGGGCGGCCTGAGTGGAAAGGTGAGAGTTTGGGCAGCTGTGCAGACAAAGAATGCGCCCTTTGGCCTGGGCCTAATGCTTGTGACACCCCACAGGGCATGCCAGCTCTGAGGGCCTGGCACTGGTCACCCTGCTCCCCGGCCCCTTGTTCAGTCACAGCAGAGATGGCCACACCCAGTCCCTCATAGCGGGCAGTGTTCCAACCTCCCTCAACCCCGCCCCCTCTCCGCAGGTTACCATGGACTACAGATGCTGCATTCTGAGGCCAGGAGATTCTGAGAATGCCAAGGGCAGACATGATGACCTTAAATGATTTCCTCTTGTGTCAGTTTTGGTAAACTTTAGGAGCTAGGAAATAGTCCTCTTTACAGAAATGTTCAAATTTACTGGCATTTCATATATTCTCTGCTATAACATTGTCATCACTCTTTCTGTATATTCTTTACTTATGTTTTTGTTTTCCTTAATCAAAGTGTGTCTTTTCAATCTTTTCAAAGAATATTCTTTGGACTTACTAAATCACCTCAATTTTATACGTTTTCTGTTGTATTAAGTTCTGCTCATATCTTTATTTATCTTTTCTCTATGTTCTCAGGGTTTCTGGGTTTGATCTTCTAATGTTTAATAAAACAGTTGGTTATTCATTTTAATAAAACTTTTTACTTATAAAGATTTGAAATTTTGAAGATTCCAACTTACTTGTAAGTTTCTAAGGGTCAGGTCCGCTACATTGTTGCTGGCCTAAGGCTTAGTTCAACATATAACAATGTATATATTGACATATTTTCCCCTCGACTTTCTGTGATTCCCTACATCTCACCTTTCTTTGCAGACAAGCCTTTTGAAATACCCTTAACTTATTTCACAGCCAATAAGTCTTTAAAATAATGTGTGTTTTTTAGACAAAACTTCTGATATAATTAGGCAGAAAATCTGACTTGCAATAGGTTTCAAAACAGCATAATTTCACTCCTCTCAATGATTAACATGTTGTAATACACAACCTTTGAGTATTTATCTTTATCAAAGACATGAACTTTAAAAATATTTTAGAGATCCTACCAGCCTTTGAAAACATCCTTGTTCCTTGTTTCAGTTCCAGTTTTATGTATATTTCCTGACTTGAACCTGATTATTCAAACATCTGATGGATGGCCTTGGGAATCTAATTCTGGTATTGATTGTTTTGGCTGATTATCTCCCCTTGTAGCTGATTTCTTCATTATTGTGTAAATTTAGATCATGAGCTCATGTTTAGCTAAACAGCTGACCTTGTAAGAGGCTTAGGTGTGAACGCTCCTAACTTTCAGCAGAAAGTCGGCAAAGATTTATTTGTGTCCCTCCAATAAGTTGCCCGCGAGGACCCCGTTTCCTAGAAGTGTTGGTCCAATACTCCCTCTAGGGGCAGGGGACACAGACAGGTCTGCTTTGCGGCCCCCGATCTGGGGCAGGAGCAGTGGGCGACCTGTGGCACGGGCAGGAACCTCTCAGCGTGTGTCCCTGGGACCCATCTGCCTGCAAACTTCAGTCACCTGGCAGGAAGCTACGATGCCCACACCTAAGGTTAGATGTGCAGCGAGGTGTACTGCGTGGACAGGTTCCACACACATTCAAGTAACAGGGCGGCCTGAGTGGAAAGGTGAGAGTTTGGGCAGCTGTGCAGACAAAGAATGCGCCCTTTGGCCTGGGCCTAATGCTTGTGACACCCCACAGGGCATGCCAGCTCTGAGGGCCTGGCACTGGTCACCCTGCTCCCCGGCCCCTTGTTCAGTCACAGCAGAGATGGCCACACCCAGTCCCTCATAGCGGGCAGTGTTCCAACCTCCCTCAACCCCGCCCCCTCTCCGCAGGTTACCATGGACTACAGATGCTGCATTCTGAGGCCAGGAGATTCCGAGAATGCCAAGGGCAGACATGATGACCCTAAATGATTTCCTCTTGTGTCAGTTTTGGTAAACTTTAGGAGCTAGGAAATAGTCCTCTTTACAGAAATGTTCAAATTTACTGGCATTTCATATATTCTCTGCTATAACATTGTCATCACTCTTTCTGTATATTCTTTACTTATGTTTTTGTTTTCCTTAATCAAAGTGTGTCTTTTCAATCTTTTCAAAGAATATTCTTTGGACTTACTAAATCACCTCAATTTTATACGTTTTCTGTTGTATTAAGTTCTGCTCATATCTTTATTTATCTTTTCTCTATGTTCTCAGGGTTTCTGGGTTTGATCTTCTAATGTTTAATAAAACAGTTGGTTATTCATTTTAATAAAACTTTTTACTTATAAAGATTTGAACTTTTGAAGATTCCAACTTACTTGTAAGTTTCTAAGGGTCAGGTCCGCTACATTGTTGCTGGCATAAGGCTTAGTTCAACATATAACAATGTATATATTGACATATTTTCCCCTCGACTTTCTGTGATTCCCTACATCTCACCTTTCTTTGCAGACAAGCCTTTTGAAATACCCTTAACTTATTTCACAGCCAATAAGTCTTTAAAATAATGTGTGTTTTTTAGACAAAACTTCTGATATAATTAGGCAGAAAATCTGACATGCCATAGGTTTCAAAACAACATAATTTCACTCTTCTCAATGATTAATCTGTTGTAATACACAATCATTGAGTATTTAGTTTTATCAATGACAGGTACCTTAAAAATGTTTTAGAGATCCAACCAGTCTTTGAAAACATCCTTGTTCCTTGTTTCAGTTCCAGGTTTATGTATATTTCCTGCATTGCACCTGATTATTCCAATATCTGATGGATGGCCTTGTGAATCTAATTCTGGTATTGATTGTTTTGGCTGATTGTCTCCCCTTGTAGCTGATTTCTTCATTATTGTGTAAATTTAGATCTTGAGCTCATGTTTAGCTAAACAGGTGACCTTGTAAGAGGCTTAGGTGTGAACGCTCCTAAGTTTCAGCAGAAATTCGGCAAAGATTTATTTGTGTCCCTCCAATGAGTTGCCCGCGAGAACCCAGTTTTCTAGAAGTGTTGGTCCAATACTCCCTCTAGAGGCAGGGGACTCACACAGGGCTGCTTTCCGTCCCACGATCTGGGGCAGGGTCAGTGGGCGCCCTGTGGCCCGGGCAGGAGCCACTCCGCGTGTGTCCCAAGGACCCATCTGCCTGCAAACTTCGGTCACCTGGCAGGAAGCTACGATGCACGCACCTAAGGTTAGCTGTGCAGCGAGGTGTACTGCGCGGACAGGTTCCACACACACTTCAAGTAAGAGGGCGGCCTGAGTGGAAAGGTGAGAGTTTGGGCAGCTGTGCAGACAAAGAAGGTGCCCTTTGGCCTGGGCCTAAATGCTTGTGACACCCCACTGGGCCTGCCGGGCTCTGAGGGCCATGTCTTGGGCCACTGCTCCCCTGCCCTTTGTTCAGTCACACCAGAGATGGCCACACCCACTCCCTCAGTGAGGGCAGTGTTCCAACCTCCCTCAGCCCCGCCCCCTCTCCGCAGGTTACCATGGACTTCAGATGCTGCATTCTGCGGCCAGGACGTTCCGAGAACCCCAAGGACAGACATGATGACCTTAAATGATTACCTCTTGTGTCAGTTTTGGTAAACTTTAGGAGCTAGGAAATGGTCCCCTTTACAGAAATGTTCAAATTTACTGGCATTTCATATATTCTCTGCTAGAACATTGTCCTGACTCTTTCTGTATATTCTTTACTTATGTTTTTGTTTTCCTTAATCAAAGTGTGTCTTTTCAATCTTTTCAAAGAATATTCTTTGGACTTTCTAAATCACCTCAATTTTATACGTTTTCTGTTGTATTCAGTTCTGCTCATATCTTTATTTACCTTTTTTCTATGTTCTCAGGGTTTATTGGTTTGATCTTCTGATGTCAATTAAAACACTTGGTTATTCATTTTAATAAATCTTTTTACTTATAAAGATTTGAACTTTGGAAGATTCCAACTTACTTGTAAGATTCTAAGCGTCAGGTCCACTACATTGTTGCTCGCCTAAGGCTTAGTTCACCATATAGCAATGTATATATTGACATATTTTCCCCTCGACTTTCTGTGATTCCCTACAACTCACCTTTCTGTGCAGACAAGCCATTTGAAATACCCTTAACTTATTTCACAGCCAATACGTCTTTGAAATAAGGTGTGTTTTTTAGATAAATCTTCTTATATAATTAGGCAGAAAATCTGACGTGCCATAGGTTTCAAAACAGCATAATTTCACTCTTCTCAATGATTAATCTGTTGTAATACACAACCTTTGAGTATTTATCTTTATGAATGACATGAACTTTAAAAATGTTTTAGAGATCCTACCAGCCTTTGAAAACATCGTTGTTCCTTGTTTCAGTTCCAGTTTTATGTATATTTCCTGCCTTGCACCTGATTATTCCAACATCTGATGGATGGGCTTGTGAATCTAATTCTGGTATTGATTGTTTTGGCTGATTTTCTCCCCTTGTAGCTGACTTCTTCATTATTGTGTAAATTTAGATCATGAGCTCATGTTTAGCAAAACAGCTGACCTTGTAAGAGGCTTAGGTGTGAACGCTCCTAAATTTCAGCAGAAAGTCGGCAAAGATTTATTTGTGTCCCTCCAATAAGTTGCCCGTGAGGACCCCGTTTCCTAGAAGTTTTGGCCCAATACTCCCTCTAGGGGCAGGGGACACAGACAGGGCTTCTTTGCGGCCCGCAATCTGGGGCAGGGGCTGTGGGCGGCATGTGGCCTGGGCAGGAAACTCTCCGCGTGTGTCCCATGGACCCATCTGCCTGCAAACTTCGGTCACCTGGCAGGAAGCTACAATGCCCACACCTAAGGTTAGCTGTGCAGCGAGGTGTACTGCGCGGAGAGGTTCCACACACATTCAAGTAACATGGCGGCCTGAGTGGAAAGGTGAGAGTTTGGGCAGCTGTGCAGACAAAGAAGGCGCCCTTTGGCCTGGGCCTAAATGCTTGTGACACCCCACTGGGCATGCCGGGCTCTGAGGGCCTGGCACTGGGCACCCTGCTCCCCGGCCCATTGTTCAGTCACAGCAGAGATGGCCACACCCACTCCCTCTGTGAGGGCAGTGTTCCAACCTCCCTCAGCCCCGCCCCCTCTCCGCAGGTTACCATGGACTACAGATGCTGCATTCTGAGGCCAGGGCCTTCCGAGAATGCCAAGGGCAGACATGATGACCTTAAATGATTTCCTCTTGTGTCAGTTTTGGTAAACTTTAGGAGCTAGGAAATGGTCCCCTTTACAGAAATGTTCAAATTTACTGGCATTTCATATATTCTCTGCTATAACATTGTCATCACTCTTTCTGTATATTCTTTACTTATGTTTTTGTTTTCCTTAATCAAAGTGTGTCTTTTCAATCTTTTCAAAGAATATTATTTGGACTTACTAAATCACCTCAATTTTATACGTTTTCTGTTTTATTAAGTTCTGCTCATATCTTTATTTATCTTTTCTCTATGTTCTCAGGGTTTATGGGTTTGATCTTCTAATGTTAAATAAAACAGTTTGTTATTCATTTTAATAAATCATTTTACTTATAAAGATTTGAACTTTGGAAGATTCCAACTTACTTGTAAGTTTCTAACGGTCAGGTCCTCTACTTTGTTGCTGGCCTAAGTCTTAGTTCAACATAGATAAATGTATATATTGACATATTTGCCCCTCGACTTTCTGTGATTCCCTACATCTCACCTTTCTTTGCAGACAAGCCATTTGAAATACCCTTAACTTATTTCACAGCCAATAAGTCTTTAAAATAATGTGTGTTTTTTAGATAAATCTTCTTATATAATTAGGCCGAAAATCTGACCTGTCATAGGTTTCAAAACAACATAATTTCACTCTTCTCAATGATTAATCTGTTGTAATACACAATCATTGAGCATCTAGTTTTATCAATGACAGGTATCTTAAAAATGTTTTAGAGATCCAACCAGTCTTTGAAAACATCCTTGTTCCTTCTTTCAGTTCCAATTTTATGTATATTTCCTGCCTTCAACCAGATTATTCCAACATCTGATGGATGGCCTTGTGAATCTAATTCTGGTATTGATTGTTTTGGCTGATTGTCTCACCTTGTAGCTGATTTATTCATTATTGTGTAAATTTAGATCTTGAGCTCATGTTTAGCTAAACAGGTGACCTTGTAAGAGGCTTAGGTGTGAACGCTCCTAAGTTTCAGCAGAAAGTCGGCAAAGATTTATTTGTGTCCCTCCAATGAGTTGCCTGCGAGAACCCCGTTTTCTAGAAGTGTTGGTCCAATACTCCCTCTAGAGGCAGGGGACTCAGACAGGGCTGCTTTCCGTCCCGCGATCTGGGGCAGGGTCAGTGGGCGCCCTGTGGCACGGGCAGGAGCCTCTTCGCATGTGTCCCAAGGACCCATCTGCCTGCAAACTTCGGTCACCTGGCAGGAAGCTACGATGCCCGCACCTAAGGTTAGCTGTGCAGCGAGGTGTACTGCACGGACAGGTTCCACACACACTTCAAGTAAGAGGGCGGCCTGAGTGGAAAGGTGAGAGTTTGGGCAGCTGTGCAGACAAAGAAGGTGCCCTTTGTCCTGGGCCTAAATGCTTGTGACACCCCACAGGGCCTGCCGGGCTCTGAGGGCCATGTCCTGGGCCCCTGCTCCCCTGCCCTTTGTTCAGTCACACCAGAGATGGCCACACCCACTACCTCAGTGAGGGCAGTGTCCCAACCTCCCTCAGCCCCGCCCCCTCTCCGCAGGTTACCATGGACTACAGATGCTGCATTCTGAGGCTAGGACGTTCCGAGAATGCCAAGGGCAGACATGATGACCTGAAATGATTTCCTCTTGTGTCAGTTTTGGTAAACTTTAGGAGCTAGGATATGGTCCCCTTACAGAAATGTTCAAATTTACTGGCATTTCATATATTCTCTGCTAGAACATTGTCCTGACTCTTTCTGTATATTCTCTACTTATGTTTTTGTTTTCCTTAATCAAAGTGTGTCTTTTCAATCTTTTCAAAGAATATTCTTTGGACTTACTAAATCACCTCAATTTTATACGTTTTCTGTTGTATTCAGTTCTGCTCATATCTTTATTTATCTTTTTTCTATGTTCTCAGGGTTTATTGGTTTGATCTTCTGATGTCAATTAAAACACTTGGTTATTCATTTTAATAAATCTTTTTACTTATAAAGATTTGAACTTTTGAAGATTCCAGCTTACTTGTAAGTTTCTAAGGGTCAGGTCCACTACATTGTTGCTGGCCTAAGGCTTAGTTCACCATATAGCAATGTATATATTGACATATTTTCCCCTCGACTTTCTGTGATTCCCTACATCTCACCTTTCTTTGCAGACAAGCCATTTGAAATACACTTAACTTACTTCACAGCCAATACGTCTTTGAAATAAGGTGTGTTTTTTAGATAAAACTTCTTATATAATTAGGCAGAAAATTGGACTTGCCATAGGTTTCAAAACAGCATAATTTCACTCTTCTCAATGATTAATCTGTTGTAATACACAACCTTTGAGTATTTATCTTTATGAATGACATGAACTTTAAAAATGTTTTAGAGATCCTACCAGCCTTTGAAAACATCGTTGTTCCTTGTTTCAGTTCCAGTTTTATGTATATTTCCTGCCTTGCACCTGATTATTCCAACATCTGATGGATGGGCTTGTGAATCTAATTCTGGTATTGATTGTTTTGGCTGATTTTCTCCCCTTGTAGCTGACTTCTTCATTATTGTGTAAATTTAGATCATGAGCTCATGTTTAGCAAAACAGCTGACCTTGTAAGAGGCTTAGGTGTGAACGCTCCTAAATTTCAGCAGAAAGTCGGCAAAGATTTATTTGTGTCCCTCCAATAAGTTGCCCGTGAGGACCCCGTTTCCTAGAAGTTTTGGCCCAATACTCCCTCTAGGGGCAGGGGACACAGACAGGGCTTCTTTGCGGCCCGCAATCTGGGGCAGGGGCTGTGGGCGGCATGTGGCCTGGGCAGGAAACTCTCCGCGTGTGTCCCATGGACCCATCTGCCTGCAAACTTCGGTCACCTGGCAGGAAGCTACAATGCCCACACCTAAGGTTAGCTGTGCAGCGAGGTGTACTGCGCGGAGAGGTTCCACACACATTCAAGTAACATGGCGGCCTGAGTGGAAAGGTGAGAGTTTGGGCAGCTGTGCAGACAAAGAAGGCGCCCTTTGGCCTGGGCCTAAATGCTTGTGACACCCCACTGGGCATGCCGGGCTCTGAGGGCCTGGCACTGGGCACCCTGCTCCCCGGCCCATTGTTCAGTCACAGCAGAGATGGCCACACCCACTCCCTCTGTGAGGGCAGTGTTCCAACCTCCCTCAGCCCCGCCCCCTCTCCGCAGGTTACCATGGACTACAGATGCTGCATTCTGAGGCCAGGGCCTTCCGAGAATGCCAAGGGCAGACATGATGACCTTAAATGATTTCCTCTTGTGTCAGTTTTGGTAAACTTTAGGAGCTAGGAAATGGTCCCCTTTACAGAAATGTTCAAATTTACTGGCATTTCATATATTCTCTGCTATAACATTGTCATCACTCTTTCTGTATATTCTTTACTTATGTTTTTGTTTTCCTTAATCAAAGTGTGTCTTTTCAATCTTTTCAAAGAATATTATTTGGACTTACTAAATCACCTCAATTTTATACGTTTTCTGTTTTATTAAGTTCTGCTCATATCTTTATTTATCTTTTCTCTATGTTCTCAGGGTTTATGGGTTTGATCTTCTAATGTTAAATAAAACAGTTTGTTATTCATTTTAATAAATCATTTTACTTATAAAGATTTGAACTTTGGAAGATTCCAACTTACTTGTAAGTTTCTAACGGTCAGGTCCTCTACTTTGTTGCTGGCCTAAGTCTTAGTTCAACATAGATAAATGTATATATTGACATATTTGCCCCTCGACTTTCTGTGATTCCCTACATCTCACCTTTCTTTGCAGACAAGCCATTTGAAATACCCTTAACTTATTTCACAGCCAATAAGTCTTTAAAATAATGTGTGTTTTTTAGATAAATCTTCTTATATAATTAGGCCGAAAATCTGACCTGTCATAGGTTTCAAAACAACATAATTTCACTCTTCTCAATGATTAATCTGTTGTAATACACAATCATTGAGCATCTAGTTTTATCAATGACAGGTATCTTAAAAATGTTTTAGAGATCCAACCAGTCTTTGAAAACATCCTTGTTCCTTCTTTCAGTTCCAATTTTATGTATATTTCCTGCCTTCAACCAGATTATTCCAACATCTGATGGATGGCCTTGGGAATCTAATTCTGGTATTGATTGTTTTGGCTGATTGTCTCACCTTGTAGCTGATTTCTTCATTATTGTGTAAATTTAGATCTTGAGCTCATGTTTAGCTAAACAGGTGACCTTGTAAGAGGCTTAGGTGTGAACGCTCCTAAGTTTCAGCAGAAAGTCGGCAAAGATTTATTTGTGTCCCTCCAATGAGTTGCCTGCGAGAACCCCGTTTTCTAGAAGTGTTGGTCCAATACTCCCTCTAGAGGCAGGGGACTCAGACAGGGCTGCTTTCCGTCCCGCGATCTGGGGCAGGGTCAGTGGGCGCCCTGTGGCCCGGGCAGGAGCCTCTTCGCATGTGTCCCAAGGACCCATCTGCCTGCAAACTTCGGTCACCTGGCAGGAAGCTACGATGCCCGCACCTAAGGTTAGCTGTGCAGCGAGGTGTACTGCACGGACAGGTTCCACACACACTTCAAGTAAGAGGGCGGCCTGAGTGGAAAGGTGAGAGTTTGGGCAGCTGTGCAGACAAAGAAGGTGCCCTTTGTCCTGGGCCTAAATGCTTGTGACACCCCACAGGGCCTGCCGGGCTCTGAGGGCCATGTCCTGGGCCCCTGCTCCCCTGCCCTTTGTTCAGTCACACCAGAGATGGCCACACCCACTACCTCAGTGAGGGCAGTGTCCCAACCTCCCTCAGCCCCGCCCCCTCTCCGCAGGTTACCATGGACTACAGATGCTGCATTCTGAGGCTAGGACGTTCCTAGAATGCCAAGGGCAGACATGATGACCTGAAATGATTTCCTCTTGTGTCAGTTTTGGTAAACTTTAGGAGCTAGGATATGGTCCCCTTTACAGAAATGTTCAAATTTACTGGCATTTCATATATTCTCTGCTAGAACATTGTCCTGACTCTTTCTGTATATTCTCTACTTATGTTTTTGTTTTCCTTAATCAAAGTGTGTCTTTTCAATCTTTTCAAAGAATATTCTTTGGACTTACTAAATCACCTCAATTTTATACGTTTTCTGTTGTATTCAGTTCTGCTCATATCTTTATTTATCTTTTTTCTATGTTCTCAGGGTTTATTGGTTTGATCTTCTGATGTCAATTAAAACACTTGGTTATTCATTTTAATAAATCTTTTTACTTATAAAGATTTGAACTTTTGAAGATTCCAGCTTATTTGTAAGTTTCTAAGGGTCAGGTCCACTACATTGTTGCTGGCCTAAGGCTTAGTTCACCATATAGCAATGTATATATTGACATATTTTCCCCTCGACTTTCTGTGATTCCCTACATCTCACCTTTCTTTGCAGACAAGCCATTTGAAATACACTTAACTTACTTCACAGCCAATACGTCTTTGAAATAAGGTGTGTTTTTTAGATAAAACTTCTTATATAATTAGGCAGAAAATCGGACTTGCCATAGGTTTCAAAACAGCATAATTTCACTCTTCTCAATGATTAATCTGTTGTAATACACAACCTTTGAGTATTTATCTTTATCAATGACATGAACTTTAAAAATGTTTTAGAGATCCTACCAGCCTTTGAAAACATCGTTGTTCCTTGTTTCAGTTCCAGTTTTATGTATATTTCCTGCCTTGCACCTGATTATTCCAACATCTGATGGATGGGCTTGTGAATCTAATTCTGGTATTGATTGTTTTGGCTGATTTTCTCCCCTTGTAGCTGACTTCTTCATTATTGTGTAAATTTAGATCATGAGCTCATGTTTAGCAAAACAGCTGACCTTGTAAGAGGCTTAGGTGTGAACGCTCCTAAATTTCAGCAGAAAGTCGGCAAAGATTTATTTGTGTCCCTCCAATAAGTTGCCCGTGAGGACCCCGTTTCCTAGAAGTTTTGGCCCAATACTCCCTCTAGGGGCAGGGGACACAGACAGGGCTTCTTTGCGGCCCGCAATCTGGGGCAGGGGCTGTGGGCGGCATGTGGCCTGGGCAGGAAACTCTCCGCGTGTGTCCCATGGACCCATCTGCCTGCAAACTTCGGTCACCTGGCAGGAAGCTACAATGCCCACACCTAAGGTTAGCTGTGCAGCGAGGTGTACTGCGCGGAGAGGTTCCACACACATTCAAGTAACATGGCGGCCTGAGTGGAAAGGTGAGAGTTTGGGCAGCTGTGCAGACAAAGAAGGCGCCCTTTGGCCTGGGCCTAAATGCTTGTGACACCCCACTGGGCATGCCGGGCTCTGAGGGCCTGGCACTGGGCACCCTGCTCCCCGGCCCATTGTTCAGTCACAGCAGAGATGGCCACACCCACTCCCTCTGTGAGGGCAGTGTTCCAACCTCCCTCAGCCCCGCCCCCTCTCCGCAGGTTACCATGGACTACAGATGCTGCATTCTGAGGCCAGGGCCTTCCGAGAATGCCAAGGGCAGACATGATGACCTTAAATGATTTCCTCTTGTGTCAGTTTTGGTAAACTTTAGGAGCTAGGAAATGGTCCCCTTTACAGAAATGTTCAAATTTACTGGCATTTCATATATTCTCTGCTATAACATTGTCATCACTCTTTCTGTATATTCTTTACTTATGTTTTTGTTTTCCTTAATCAAAGTGTGTCTTTTCAATCTTTTCAAAGAATATTATTTGGACTTACTAAATCACCTCAATTTTATACGTTTTCTGTTTTATTAAGTTCTGCTCATATCTTTATTTATCTTTTCTCTATGTTCTCAGGGTTTATGGGTTTGATCTTCTAATGTTAAATAAAACAGTTTGTTATTCATTTTAATAAATCATTTTACTTATAAAGATTTGAACTTTGGAAGATTCCAACTTACTTGTAAGTTTCTAACGGTCAGGTCCTCTACTTTGTTGCTGGCCTAAGTCTTAGTTCAACATAGATAAATGTATATATTGACATATTTGCCCCTCGACTTTCTGTGATTCCCTACATCTCACCTTTCTTTGCAGACAAGCCATTTGAAATACCCTTAACTTATTTCACAGCCAATAAGTCTTTAAAATAATGTGTGTTTTTTAGATAAATCTTCTTATATAATTAGGCCGAAAATCTGACCTGTCATAGGTTTCAAAACAACATAATTTCACTCTTCTCAATGATTAATCTGTTGTAATACACAATCATTGAGCATCTAGTTTTATCAATGACAGGTATCTTAAAAATGTTTTAGAGATCCAACCAGTCTTTGAAAACATCCTTGTTCCTTCTTTCAGTTCCAATTTTATGTATATTTCCTGCCTTCAACCAGATTATTCCAACATCTGATGGATGGCCTTGGGAATCTAATTCTGGTATTGATTGTTTTGGCTGATTGTCTCACCTTGTAGCTGATTTATTCATTATTGTGTAAATTTAGATCTTGAGCTCATGTTTAGCTAAACAGGTGACCTTGTAAGAGGCTTAGGTGTGAACGCTCCTAAGTTTCAGCAGAAAGTCGGCAAAGATTTATTTGTGTCCCTCCAATGAGTTGCCTGCGAGAACCCCGTTTTCTAGAAGTGTTGGTCCAATACTCCCTCTAGAGGCAGGGGACTCAGACAGGGCTGCTTTCCGTCCCGCGATCTGGGGCAGTGTCAGTGGGCGCCCTGTGGCACGGGCAGGAGCCTCTTCGCATGTGTCCCAAGGACCCATCTGCCTGCAAACTTCGGTCACCTGGCAGGAAGCTACGATGCCCGCACCTAAGGTTAGCTGTGCAGCGAGGTGTACTGCACGGACAGGTTCCACACACACTTCAAGTAAGAGGGCGGCCTGAGTGGAAAGGTGAGAGTTTGGGCAGCTGTGCAGACAAAGAAGGTGCCCTTTGTCCTGGGCCTAAATGCTTGTGACACCCCACAGGGCCTGCCGGGCTCTGAGGGCCATGTCCTGGGCCCCTGCTCCCCTGCCCTTTGTTCAGTCACACCAGAGATGGCCACACCCACTACCTCAGTGAGGGCAGTGTCCCAACCTCCCTCAGCCCCGCCCCCTCTCCACAGGTTACCATGGACTACAGATGCTGCATTCTGAGGCTAGGACGTTCCGAGAATGCCAAGGGCAGACATGATGACCTGAAATGATTTCCTCTTGTGTCAGTTTTGGTAAACTTTAGGAGCTAGGATATGGTCCCCTTTACAGAAATGTTCAAATTTACTGGCATTTCATATATTCTCTGCTAGAACATTGTCCTGACTCTTTCTGTATATTCTCTACTTATGTTTTTGTTTTCCTTAATCAAAGTGTGTCTTTTCAATCTTTTCAAAGAATATTCTTTGGACTTACTAAATCACCTCAATTTTATACGTTTTCTGTTGTATTCAGTTCTGCTCATATCTTTATTTATCTTTTTTCTATGTTCTCAGGGTTTATTGGTTTGATCTTCTGATGTTAATTAAAACACTTGGTTATTCATTTTAATAAATCTTTTTACTTATAAAGATTTGAACTTTTGAAGATTCCAGCTTACTTGTAAGTTTCTAAGGGTCAGGTCCACTACATTGTTGCTGGCCTAAGGCTTAGTTCACCATATAGCAATGTATATATTGACATATTTTCCCCTCGACTTTCTGTGATTCCCTACATCTCACCTTTCTTTGCAGACAAGCCATTTGAAATACACTTAACTTATTTCACAGCCAATACGTCTTTGAAATAAGGTGTGTTTTTTAGATAAAACTTCTTATATAATTAGGCAGAAAATCGGACTTGCCATAGGTTTCAAAACAGCATAATTTCACTCTTCTCAATGATTAATCTGTTGTAATACACAACCTTTGAGTATTTATCTTTATGAATGACATGAACTTTAAAAATGTTTTAGAGATCCTACCAGCCTTTGAAAACATCGTTGTTCCTTGTTTCAGTTCCAGTTTTATGTATATTTCCTGCCTTGCATCTGATTATTCCAACATCTGATGGATGGGCTTGTGAATCTAATTCTGGTATTGATTGTTTTGGCTGATTTTCTCCCCTTGTAGCTGACTTCTTCATTATTGTGTAAATTTAGATCATGAGCTCATGTTTAGCAAAACAGCTGACCTTGTAAGAGGCTTAGGTGTGAACGCTCCTAAATTTCAGCAGAAAGTCGGCAAAGATTTATTTGTGTCCCTCCAATAAGTTGCCCGTGAGGACCCCGTTTCCTAGAAGTTTTGGCCCAATACTCCCTCTAGGGGCAGGGGACACAGACAGGGCTTCTTTGCGGCCCGCAATCTGGGGCAGGGGCTGTGGGCGGCATGTGGCCTGGGCAGGAAACTCTCCGCGTGTGTCCCATGGACCCATCTGCCTGCAAACTTCGGTCACCTGGCAGGAAGCTACAATGCCCACACCTAAGGTTAGCTGTGCAGCGAGGTGTACTGCGCGGAGAGGTTCCACACACATTCAAGTAACATGGCGGCCTGAGTGGAAAGGTGAGAGTTTGGGCAGCTGTGCAGACAAAGAAGGCGCCCTTTGGCCTGGGCCTAAATGCTTGTGACACCCCACTGGGCATGCCGGGCTCTGAGGGCCTGGCACTGGGCACCCTGCTCCCCGGCCCATTGTTCAGTCACAGCAGAGATGGCCACACCCACTCCCTCTGTGAGGGCAGTGTTCCAACCTCCCTCAGCCCCGCCCCCTCTCCGCAGGTTACCATGGACTACAGATGCTGCATTCTGAGGCCAGGGCCTTCCGAGAATGCCAAGGGCAGACATGATGACCTTAAATGATTTCCTCTTGTGTCAGTTTTGGTAAACTTTAGGAGCTAGGAAATGGTCCCCTTTACAGAAATGTTCAAATTTACTGGCATTTCATATATTCTCTGCTATAACATTGTCATCACTCTTTCTGTATATTCTTTACTTATGTTTTTGTTTTCCTTAATCAAAGTGTGTCTTTTCAATCTTTTCAAAGAATATTATTTGGACTTACTAAATCACCTCAATTTTATACGTTTTCTGTTTTATTAAGTTCTGCTCATATCTTTATTTATCTTTTCTCTATGTTCTCAGGGTTTATGGGTTTGATCTTCTAATGTTAAATAAAACAGTTTGTTATTCATTTTAATAAATCATTTTACTTATAAAGATTTGAACTTTGGAAGATTCCAACTTACTTGTAAGTTTCTAACGGTCAGGTCCTCTACTTTGTTGCTGGCCTAAGTCTTAGTTCAACATAGATAAATGTATATATTGACATATTTGCCCCTCGACTTTCTGTGATTCCCTACATCTCACCTTTCTTTGCAGACAAGCCATTTGAAATACCCTTAACTTATTTCACAGCCAATAAGTCTTTAAAATAATGTGTGTTTTTTAGATAAATCTTCTTATATAATTAGGCCGAAAATCTGACCTGTCATAGGTTTCAAAACAACATAATTTCACTCTTCTCAATGATTAATCTGTTGTAATACACAATCATTGAGCATCTAGTTTTATCAATGACAGGTATCTTAAAAATGTTTTAGAGATCCAACCAGTCTTTGAAAACATCCTTGTTCCTTCTTTCACTTCCAATTTTATGTATATTTCCTGCCTTCAACCAGATTATTCCAACATCTGATGGATGGCCTTGGGAATCTAATTCTGGTATTGATTGTTTTGGCTGATTGTCTCCCCTTGTAGCTGATTTCTTCATTATTGTGTAAATTTAGATCATGAGCTCATGTTTAGCTTAACAGCTGACCTTGTAAGAGGCTTAGGTGTGAACGCTCCTAACTTTCAGCAGAAAGTCGGCAAAGATTTATTGGTGTCCCTCCAATAAGTTGCCCGCGAGGACCCCGTTTCCTAGAAGTGTTGGTCCAATACTCCCTCTAGGGGCAGGGGACACAGACAGGGCTGCTTTGCGGCCCCCGATCTGGGGCAGGGGCAGTGGAAGACCTGTGGCCCGGGCAGGAACCTCTCAGCGTGTGTCCCAGGGACCCATCTGCCTGCAAACTTCAGTCACCTGGCAGGAAGCTACGATGCCCACACCTAAGGTTAGATGTGCAGCGAGGTGTACTGCGCGGACAGGTTCCACACACATTCAAGTAACAGGGCGGCCTGAGTGGAAAGGTGAGAGTTTGGGCAGCTGTGCAGACAAAGAATGCGCCCTTTGGCCTGGGCCTAATGCTTGTGACACCCCACAGGGCATGCCAGCTCTGAGGGCCTGGCACTGGTCACCCTGCTCCCCGGCCCCTTGTTCAGTCACAGCAGAGATGGCCACACCCAGTCCCTCATAGCGGGCAGTGTTCCAACCTCCCTCAACCCCGCCCCCTCTCCGCAGGTTACCATGGACTACAGATGCTGCATTCTGAGGCCAGGAGATTCCGAGAATGCCAAGGGCAGACATGATGACCTTAAATGATTTCCTCTTGTGTCAGTTTTGGTAAACTTTAGGAGCTAGGAAATAGTCCTCTTTACAGAAATGTTCAAGTTTACTGGCATTTCATATATTCTCTGCTATAACATTGTCATCACTCTTTCTGTATATTCTTTACTTATGTTTTTGTTTTCCTTAATCAAAGTGTGTCTTTTCAATCTTTTCAAAGAATATTCTTTGGACTTACTAAATCACCTCAATTTTATACGTTTTCTGTTGTATTAAGTTCTGCTCATATCTTTATTTATCTTTTCTCTATGTTCTCAGGGTTTCTGGGTTTGATATTCTAATGTTTAATAAAACAGTTGGTTATTCATTTTAATAAAACTTTTTACTTATAAAGATTTGAACTTTTGAAGATTCCAACTTACTTGTAAGTTTCTAAGGGTCAGGTCCGCTACATTGTTGCTGGCCTAAGGCTTAGTTCAACATATAACAATGTATATATTGACATATTTTCCCCTCGACTTTCTGTGATTCCCTACATCTCACCTTTCTTTGCAGACAAGCCTTTTGAAATACCCTTAACTTATTTCACAGCCAATAAGTCTTTAAAATAATGTGTGTTTTTTAGACAAAACTTCTGATATAATTAGGCAGAAAATCTGACGTGCCATAGGTTTCAAAATAGCATAATTTCACTCTTCTCAATGATTAATCTGTTGTAATACACAACCTTTGAGTATTTATCTTTATGAATGACATGAACTTTAAAAATGTTTTAGAGATCCTACCAGCCTTTGAAAACATCGTTGTTCCTTGTTTCAGTTCCAGTTTTATGTATATTTCCTGCCTTGCACCTGATTATTCCAACATCTGATGGATGGGCTTGTGAATCTAATTCTGGTATTGATTGTTTTGGCTGATCGTCTCCCCTTGTAGCTGATTTCTTCATTATTGTGTAAATTTAGATCTTGAGCTCATGTTTAGCTAAACAGGTGACCTTGTAAGAGGCTTAGGTGTGAACGCTCCTAAGTTTCATCAGAAATTCGGCAAAGATTTATTTGTGTCCCTCCAATGAGTTGCCCGCGAGAACCCAGTTTTCTAGAAGTGTTGGTCCAATACTCCCTCTAGAGGCAGGGGACTCACACAGGGCTGCTTTCCTTCCCACGATCTGGGGCAGGGTCAGTGGGCGCCCAGTGGCCCGGGCAGGAGCCACTCCGCGTGTGTCCCTAGGACCCATCTGCCTGCAAACTTCGGTCACCTGGCAGGAAGCTACGATGCACGCACCTAAGGTTAGCTGTGCAGCGAGGTGTACTGCGCGGACAGGTTCCACACACACTTCAAGTAAGAGGGCGGCCTGAGTGGAAAGGTGAGAGTTTGGGCAGCTGTGCAGACAAAGAAGGTGCCCTTTGGCCTGGGCCTAAATGCTTGTGACACCCCACTGGGCTTGCCGGGCTCTGAGGGCCATGTCTTGGGCCACTGCTCCCCTGCCCTTTGTTCAGTCACACCAGAGATGGCCACACCCACTCCCTCAGTGAGGGCAGTGTTCCAACCTCCCTCAGCCCCGCCCCCTCTCCGCAGGTTACCATGGACTTCAGATGCTGCATTCTGCGGCCAGGACGTTCCGAGAACCCCAAGGACAGACATGATGACCTTAAATGATTACCTCTTGTGTCAGTTTTGGTAAACTTTAGGAGCTAGGAAATGGTCCCCTTTACAGAAATGTTCAAATTTACTGGCATTTCATATATTCTCTGCTAGAACATTGTCCTGACTCTTTCTGTATATTCTTTACTTATGTTTTTGTTTTCCTTAATCAAAGTGTGTCTTTTCAATCTTTTCAAAGAATATTCTTTGGACTTACTAAATCACCTCAATTTTATACGTTTTCTGTTGTATTCAGTTCTGCTCATATCTTTATTTATCTTTTTTCTATGTTCTCAGGGTTTATTGGTTTGATCTTCTGATGTCAATTAAAACACTTGGTTATTCATTTTAATAAATCTTTTTACTTATAAAGATTTGAACTTTGGAAGATTCCAACTTACTTGTAAGATTCTAAGCGTCAGGTCCACTACATTGTTGCTCGCCTAAGGCTTAGTTCACCATATAGCAATGTATATATTGACATATTTTCCCCTCGACTTTCTGTGATTCCCTACAACTCACCTTTCTGTGCAGACAAGCCATTTGAAATACCCTTAACTTATTTCACAGCCAATACGTCTTTGAAATAAGGTGTGTTTTTTAGATAAATCTTCTTATATAATTAGGCAGAAAATCTGACGTGCCATAGGTTTCAAAACAGCATAATTTCACTCTTCTCAATGATTAATCTGTTGTAATACACAACCTTTGAGTATTTATCTTTATGAATGACATGAACTTTAAAAATGTTTTAGAGATCCTACCAGCCTTTGAAAACATCGTTGTTCCTTGTTTCAGTTCCAGTTTTATGTATATTTCCTGCCTTGCACCTGATTATTCCAACATCTGATGGATGGGCTTGGGAATCTAATTCTGGTATTGATTGTTTTGGCTGATTTTCTCCCCTTGTAGCTGACTTCTTCATTATTGTGTAAATTTAGATCATGAGCTCATGTTTAGCAAAACAGCTGACCTTGTAAGAGGCTTAGGTGTGAACGCTCCTAAATTTCAGCAGAAAGTCGGCAAAGATTTATTTGTGTCCCTCCAATAAGTTGCCCGTGAGGACCCCGTTTCCTAGAAGTTTTGGCCCAATACTCCCTCTAGGGGCAGGGGACACAGACAGGGCTTCTTTGCGGCCCGCAATCTGGGGCAGGGGCTGTGGGCGGCATGTGGCCTGGGCAGGAAACTCTCCGCGTGTGTCCCATGGACCCATCTGCCTGCAAACTTCGGTCACCTGGCAGGAAGCTACAATGCCCACACCTAAGGTTAGCTGTGCAGCGAGGTGTACTGCGCGGAGAGGTTCCACACACATTCAAGTAACATGGCGGCCTGAGTGGAAAGGTGAGAGTTTGGGCAGCTGTGCAGACAAAGAAGGCGCCCTTTGGCCTGGGCCTAAATGCTTGTGACACCCCACTGGGCATGCCGGGCTCTGAGGGCCTGGCACTGGGCACCCTGCTCCCCGGCCCATTGTTCAGTCACAGCAGAGATGACCACACCCACTCCCTCTGTGAGGGCAGTGTTCCAACCTCCCTCAGCCCCGCCCCCTCTCCGCAGGTTACCATGGACTACAGATGCTGCATTCTGAGGCCAGGGCCTTCCGAGAATGCCAAGGGCAGACATGATGACCTTAAATGATTTCCTCTTGTGTCAGTTTTGGTAAACTTTAGGAGCTAGGAAATAGTCCTCTTTACAGAAATGTTCAAGTTTACTGGCATTTCATATATTCTCTGCTATAACATTGTCATCACTCTTTCTGTATATTCTTTACTTATGTTTTTGTTTTCCTTAATCAAAGTGTGTCTTTTCAATCTTTTCAAAGAATATTATTTGGACTTACTAAATCACCTCAATTTTATACGTTTTCTGTTGTATTAAGTTCTGCTCATATCTTTATTTATCTTTTCTCTATGTTCTCAGGGTTTCTGGGTTTGATCTTCTAATGTTTAATAAAACAGTTGGTTATTCATTTTAATAAAACTTTTTACTTATAAAGACTTGAACTTTTGAAGATTCCAACTTACTTGTAAGTTTCTAAGGGTCAGGTCCGCTACATTGTTGCTGGCCTAAGGCTTAGTTCAACATATAACAATGTATATATTGACATATTTTCCCCTCGACTTTCTGTGATTCCCTACATCTCACCTTTCTTTGCAGACAAGCCTTTTGAAATACCCTTAACTTATTTCACAGCCAATAAGTCTTTAAAATAATGTGTGTTTTTTAGACAAAACTTCTGATATAATTAGGCAGAAAATCTGACATGCCATAGGTTTCAAAACAACATAATTTCACTCTTCTCAATGATTAATCTGTTGTAATACACAATCATTGAGTATTTAGTTTTATCAATGACAGGTACCTTAAAAATGTTTTAGAGATCCAACCAGTCTTTGAAAACATCCTTGTTCCTTGTTTCAGTTCCAGGTTTATGTATATTTCCTGCATTGCACCTGATTATTCCAATATCTGATGGATGGCCTTGTGAATCTAATTCTGGTATTGATTGTTTTGGCTGATCGTCTCCCCTTGTAGCTGATTTCTTCATTATTGTGTAAATTTAGATCTTGAGCTCATGTTTAGCTAAACAGGTGACCTTGTAAGAGGCTTAGGTGTGAACGCTCCTAAGTTTCATCAGAAATTCGGCAAAGATTTATTTGTGTCCCTCCAATGAGTTGCCCGCGAGGACCCAGTTTTCTAGAAGTGTTGGTCCAATACTCCCTCTAGAGGCAGGGGACTCACACAGGGCTGCTTTCCTTCCCACGATCTGGGGCAGGGTCAGTGGGCGCCCAGTGGCCCGGGCAGGAGGCACTCCGCGTGTGTCCCTAGGACCCATCTGCCTGCAAACTTCGGTCACCTGGCAGGAAGCTACGATGCACGCACCTAAGGTTAGCTGTGCAGCGAGGTGTACTGCGCGGACAGGTTCCACACACACTTCAAGTAAGAGGGCGGCCTGAGTGGAAAGGTGAGAGTTTGGGCAGCTGTGCAGACAAAGAAGGTGCCCTTTGGCCTGGGCCTAAATGCTTGTGACACCCCACTGGGCCTGCCGGGCTCTGAGGGCCATGTCTTGGGCCACTGCTCCCCTGCCCTTTGTTCAGTCACACCAGAGATGGCCACACCCACTCCCTCAGTGAGGGCAGTGTTCCAACCTCCCTCAGCCCCGCCCCCTCTCCGCAGGTTACCATGGACTTCAGATGCTGCATTCTGCGGCCAGGACGTTCCGAGAACCCCAAGGACAGACATGATGACCTTAAATGATTACCTCTTGTGTCAGTTTTGGTAAACTTTAGGAGCTAGGAAATGGTCCCCTTTACAGAAATGTTCAAATTTACTGGCATTTCATATATTCTCTGCTAGAACATTGTCCTGACTCTTTCTGTATATTCTTTACTTATGTTTTTGTTTTCCTTAATCAAAGTGTGTCTTTTCAATCTTTTCAAAGAATATTCTTTGGACTTACTAAATCACCTCAATTTTATACGTTTTCTGTTGTATTCAGTTCTGCTCATATCTTTATTTATCTTTTTTCTATGTTCTCAGGGTTTATTGGTTTGATCTTCTGATGTCAATTAAAACACTTGGTTATTCATTTTAATAAATCTTTTTACTTATAAAGATTTGAACTTTGGAAGATTCCAACTTACTTGTAAGATTCTAAGCGTCAGGTCCACTACATTGTTGCTCGCCTAAGGCTTAGTTCACCATATAGCAATGTATATATTGACATATTTTCCCCTCGACTTTCTGTGATTCCCTACAACTCACCTTTCTGTGCAGACAAGCCATTTGAAATACCCTTAACTTATTTCACAGCCAATACGTCTTTGAAATAAGGTGTGTTTTTTAGATAAATCTTCTTATATAATTAGGCAGAAAATCTGACGTGCCATAGGTTTCAAAACAGCATAATTTCACTCTTCTCAATGATTAATCTGTTGTAATACACAACCTTTGAGTATTTATCTTTATGAATGACATGAACTTTAAAAATGATTTAGAGATCCTACCAGCCTTTGAAAACATCGTTGTTCCTTGTTTCAGTTCCAGTTTTATGTATATTTCCTGCCTTGCACCTGATTATTCCAACATCTGATGGATGGGCTTGTGAATCTAATTCTGGTATTGATTGTTTTGGCTGATTTTCTCCCCTTGTAGCTGACTTCTTCATTATTGTGTAAATTTAGATCATGAGCTCATGTTTAGCAAAACAGCTGACCTTGTAAGAGGCTTAGGTGTGAACGCTCCTAAATTTCAGCAGAAAGTCGGCAAAGATTTATTTGTGTCCCTCCAATAAGTTGCCCGTGAGGACCCCGTTTCCTAGAAGTTTTGGCCCAATACTCCCTCTAGGGGCAGGGGACACAGACAGGGCTTCTTTGCGGCCCGCAATCTGGGGCAGGGGCTGTGGGCGGCATGTGGCCTGGGCAGGAAACTCTCCGCGTGTGTCCCATGGACCCATCTGCCTGCAAACTTCGGTCACCTGGCAGGAAGCTACAATGCCCACACCTAAGGTTAGCTGTGCAGCGAGGTGTACTGCGCGGAGAGGTTCCACACACATTCAAGTAACATGGCGGCCTGAGTGGAAAGGTGAGAGTTTGGGCAGCTGTGCAGACAAAGAAGGCGCCCTTTGGCCTGGGCCTAAATGCTTGTGACACCCCACTGGGCATGCCGGGCTCTGAGGGCCTGGCACTGGGCACCCTGCTCCCCGGCCCATTGTTCAGTCACAGCAGAGATGGCCACACCCACTCCCTCTGTGAGGGCAGTGTTCCAACCTCCCTCAGCCCCGCCCCCTCTCCGCAGGTTACCATGGACTACAGATGCTGCATTCTGAGGCCAGGGCCTTCCGAGAATGCCAAGGGCAGACATGATGACCTTAAATGATTTCCTCTTGTGTCAGTTTTGGTAAACTTTAGGAGCTAGGAAATAGTCCTCTTTACAGAAATGTTCAAGTTTACTGGCATTTCATATATTCTCTGCTATAACATTGTCATCACTCTTTCTGTATATTCTTTACTTATGTTTTTGTTTTCCTTAATCAAAGTGTGTCTTTTCAATCTTTTCAAAGAATATTATTTGGACTTACTAAATCACCTCAATTTTATACGTTTTCTGTTGTATTAAGTTCTGCTCATATCTTTATTTATCTTTTCTCTATGTTCTCAGGGTTTCTGGGTTTGATCTTCTAATGTTTAATAAAACAGTTGGTTATTCATTTTAATAAAACTTTTTACTTATAAAGACTTGAACTTTTGAAGATTCCAACTTACTTGTAAGTTTCTAAGGGTCAGGTCCGCTACATTGTTGCTGGCCTAAGGCTTAGTTCAACATATAACAATGTATATATTGACATATTTTCCCCTCGACTTTCTGTGATTCCCTTCATCTCACCTTTCTTTGCAGACAAGCCTTTTGAAATACCCTTAACTTATTTCACAGCCAATAAGTCTTTAAAATAATGTGTGTTTTTTAGACAAAACTTCTGATATAATTAGGCAGAAAATCTGACATGCCATAGGTTTCAAAACAACATAATTTCACTCTTCTCACTGATTAATCTGTTGTAATACACAATCATTGAGTATTTAGTTTTATCAATGACAGGTACCTTAAAAATGTTTTAGAGATCCAACCAGTCTTTGAAAACATCCTTGTTCCTTGTTTCAGTTCCAGGTTTATGTATATTTCCTGCATTGCACCTGATTATTCCAATATCTGATGGATGGCCTTGTGAATCTAATTCTGGTATTGATTGTTTTGGCTGATCGTCTCCCCTTGTAGCTGATTTCTTCATTATTGTGTAAATTTAGATCTTGAGCTCATGTTTAGCTAAACAGGTGACCTTGTAAGAGGCTTAGGTGTGAACGCTCCTAAGTTTCAGCAGAAATTCGGCAAAGATTTATTTGTGTCCCTCCAATGAGTTGCCCGCGAGAACCCAGTTTTCTAGAAGTGTTGGTCCAATACTCCCTCTAGAGGCAGGGGACTCACACAGGGCTGCTTTCCGTCCCACGATCTGGGGCAGGGTCAGTGGGCGCCCTGTGGCCCGGGCAGGAGCCACTCCGCGTGTGTCCCAAGGACCCATCTGCCTGCAAACTTCGGTCACCTGGCAGGAAGCTACGATGCACGCACCTAAGGTTAGCTGTGCAGCGAGGTGTACTGCGCGGACAGGTTCCACACACACTTCAAGTAAGAGGGCGGCCTGAGTGGAAAGGTGAGAGTTTGGGCAGCTGTGCAGACAAAGAAGGTGCCCTTTGGCCTGGGCCTAAATGCTTGTGACACCCCACTGGGCCTGCCGGGCTCTGAGGGCCATGTCTTGGGCCACTGCTCCCCTGCCCTTTGTTCAGTCACACCAGAGATGGCCACACCCACTCCCTCAGTGAGGGCAGTGTTCCAACCTCCCTCAGCCCCGCCCCCTCTCCGCAGGTTACCATGGACTTCAGATGCTGCATTCTGCGGCCAGGACGTTCCGAGAACCCCAAGGACAGACATGATGACCTTAAATGATTACCTCTTGTGTCAGTTTTGGTAAACTTTAGGAGCTAGGAAATGGTCCCCTTTACAGAAATGTTCAAATTTACTGGCATTTCATATATTCTCTGCTAGAACATTGTCCTGACTCTTTCTGTATATTCTTTACTTATGTTTTTGTTTTCCTTAATCAAAGTGTGTCTTTTCAATCTTTTCAAAGAATATTCTTTGGACTTACTAAATCACCTCAATTTTATACGTTTTCTGTTGTATTCAGTTCTGCTCATATCTTTATTTATCTTTTTTCTATGTTCTCAGGGTTTATTGGTTTGATCTTCTGATGTCAATTAAAACACTTGGTTATTCATTTTAATAAATCTTTTTACTTATAAAGATTTGAACTTTGGAAGATTCCAACTTACTTGTAAGATTCTAAGCGTCAGGTCCACTACATTGTTGCTCGCCTAAGGCTTAGTTCACCATATAGCAATGTATATATTGACATATTTTCCCCTCGACTTTCTGTGATTCCCTACAACTCACCTTTCTGTACAGACAAGCCATTTGAAATACCCTTAACTTATTTCACAGCCAATACGTCTTTGAAATAAGGTGTGTTTTTTAGATAAATCTTCTTATATAATTAGGCAGAAAATCTGACGTGCCATAGGTTTCAAAACAGCATAATTTCACTCTTCTCAATGATTAATCTGTTGTAATACACAACCTTTGAGTATTTATCTTTATGAATGACATGAACTTTAAAAATGTTTTAGAGATCCTACCAGCCTTTGAAAACATCGTTGTTCCTTGTTTCAGTTCCAGTTTTATGTATATTTCCTGCCTTGCACCTGATTATTCCAACATCTGATGGATGGGCTTGTGAATCTAATTCTGGTATTGATTGTTTTGGCTGATTTTCTCCCCTTGTAGCTGACTTCTTCATTATTGTGTAAATTTAGATCATGAGCTCATGTTTAGCAAAACAGCTGACCTTGTAAGAGGCTTAGGTGTGAACGCTCCTAAATTTCAGCAGAAAGTCGGCAAAGATTTATTTGTGTCCCTCCAATAAGTTGCCCGTGAGGACCCCGTTTCCTAGAAGTTTTGGCCCAATACTCCCTCTAGGGGCAGGGGACACAGACAGGGCTTCTTTGCGGCCCGCAATCTGGGGCAGGGGCTGTGGGCGGCATGTGGCCTGGGCAGGAAACTCTCCGCGTGTGTCCCATGGACCCATCTGCCTGCAAACTTCGGTCACCTGGCAGGAAGCTACAATGCCCACACCTAAGGTTAGCTGTGCAGCGAGGTGTACTGCGCGGAGAGGTTCCACACACATTCAAGTAACATGGCGGCCTGAGTGGAAAGGTGAGAGTTTGGGCAGCTGTGCAGACAAAGAAGGCGCCCTTTGGCCTGGGCCTAAATGCTTGTGACACCCCACTGGGCATGCCGGGCTCTGAGGGCCTGGCACTGGGCACCCTGCTCCCCGGCCCATTGTTCAGTCACAGCAGAGATGGCCACACCCACTCCCTCTGTGAGGGCAGTGTTCCAACCTCCCTCAGCCCCGCCCCCTCTCCGCAGGTTACCATGGACTTCAGATGCTGCATTCTGAGGCCAGGGCCTTCCGAGAATGCCAAGGGCAGACATGATGACCTTAAATGATTTCCTCTTGTGTCAGTTTTGGTAAACTTTAGGAGCTAGGAAATGGTCCCCTTTACAGAAATGTTCAAATTTACTGGCATTTCATATATTCTCTGCTATAACATTGTCATCACTCTTTCTGTATATTCTTTACTTATGTTTTTGTTTTCCTTAATCAAAGTGTGTCTTTTCAATCTTTTCAAAGAATATTATTTGGACTTACTAAATCACCTCAATTTTATACGTTTTCTGTTTTATTAAGTTCTGCTCATATCTTTATTTATCTTTTCTCTATGTTCTCAGGGTTTATGGGTTTGATCTTCTAATGTTAAATAAAACAGTTTGTTATTCATTTTAATAAATCATTTTACTTATAAAGATTTGAACTTTGGAAGATTCCAACTTACTTGTAAGTTTCTAACGGTCAGGTCCTCTACTTTGTTGCTGGCCTAAGTCTTAGTTCAACATAGATAAATGTATATATTGACATATTTGCCCCTCGACTTTCTGTGATTCCCTACATCTCACCTTTCTTTGCAGACAAGCCATTTGAAATACCCTTAACTTATTTCACAGCCAATAAGTCTTTAAAATAATGTGTGTTTTTTAGATAAATCTTCTTATATAATTAGGCCGAAAATCTGACCTGTCATAGGTTTCAAAACAACATAATTTCACTCTTCTCAATGATTAATCTGTTGTAATACACAATCATTGAGCATCTAGTTTTATCAATGACAGGTATCTTAAAAATGTTTTAGAGATCCAACCAGTCTTTGAAAACATCCTTGTTCCTTCTTTCAGTTCCAATTTTATGTATATTTCCTGCCTTCAACCAGATTATTCCAACATCTGATGGATGGCCTTGGGAATCTAATTCTGGTATTGATTGTTTTCGCTGATTGTCTCACCTTGTAGCTGATTTCTTCATTATTGTGTAAATTTAGATCTTGAGCTCATGTTTAGCTAAACAGGTGACCTTGTAAGAGGCTTAGGTGTGAACGCTCCTAAGTTTCAGCAGAAAGTCGGCAAAGATTTATTTGTGTCCCTCCAATGAGTTGCCTGCGAGAACCCCGTTTTCTAGAAGTGTTGGTCCAATACTCCCTCTAGAGGCAGGGGACTCAGACAGGGCTGCTTTCCGTCCCGCGATCTGGGGCAGGGTCAGTGGGCGCCCTGTGGCCCGGGCAGGAGCATCTCCGCATGTGTCCCAAGGACCCATCTGCCTGCAAACTTCGGTCACCTGGCAGGAAGCTACGATGCCAGCACCTAAGGTTAGCTGTGCAGCGAGGTGTACTGCGCGGACAGGTTCCACACACACTTCAAGTAAGAGGGCGGCCTGAGTGGAAAGGTGAGAGTTTGGGCAGCTGTGCAGACAAAGAAGGTGCCCTTTGTCCTGGGCCTAAATGCTTGTGACACCCCACAGGGCCTGCCGGGCTCTGAGGGCCATGTCCTGGGCCCCTGCTCCCCTGCCCTTTGTTCAGTCACACCAGAGATGGCCACACCCACTCCCTCAGTGAGGGCAGTGTCCCAACCTCCCTCAGCCCCGCCCCCTCTCCGCAGGTTACCATGGACTACAGATGCTGCATTCTGAGGCTAGGACGTTCCGAGAATTCCAAGGGCAGACATGATGACCTTAAATGATTTCCTCTTGTGTCAGTTTTGGTAAACTTTAGGAGCTAGGATATGGTCCCCTTTACAGAAATGTTCAAATTTACTGGCATTTCATATATTCTCTGCTAGAACATTGTCCTGACTCTTTCTGTATATTCTCTACTTATGTTTTTGTTTTCCTTAATCAAAGTGTGTCTTTTCAATCTTTTCAAAGAATATTCTTTGGACTTACTAAATCACCTCAATTTTATACGTTTTCTGTTGTATTCAGTTCTGCTCATATCTTTATTTATCTTTTTTCTATGTTCTCAGGGTTTATTGGTTTGATCTTCTGATGTCAATTAAAACACTTGGTTATTCATTTTAATAAATCTTTTTACTTATAAAGATTTGAACTTTTGAAGATTCCAGCTTACTTGTAAGTTTCTAAGGGTCAGGTCCACTACATTGTTGCTGGCCTAAGGCTTAGTTCACCATATAGCAATGTATATATTGACATATTTTCCCCTCGACTTTCTGTGATTCCCTACAACTCACCTTTCTGTGCAGACAAGCCATTTGAAATACCCTTAACTTATTTCACAGCCAATACGTCTTTGAAATAAGGTGTGTTTTTTAGATAAATCTTCTTATATAATTAGGCAGAAAATCGGACTTGCCATAGGTTTCAAAACAGCATAATTTCACTCTTCTCAATGATTAATCTGTTGTAATACACAACCTTTGAGTATTTATCTTTATCAATGACATGAACTTTAAAAATGTTTTAGAGATCCTACCAGCCTTTGAAAACATCCTTGTTCCTTGTTTCAGTTCCAGTTTTATGTATATTTCCTGCCTTGCACCTGATTATTCCAACATCTGATGGATGGCCTTGGGAATCTAATTCTGGTATTGATTGTTTTGGCTGATTATCTCCCCTTGTAGCTGATTTCTTCATTATTGTGTAAATTTACATCATGAGCTCATGTTTAACTAAACGGCTGACCTTGTAAGAGGCTTAGGTGTGAACGCTCCTAAGTTTCAGCAGAAAGTCGGCAAAGATTTATTTGTGTCCCTCCAATGAGTTGCCCGCGAGAACCCTGTTTTCTAGAAGTGTTGGTCCAATACTCCCTTTAGAGGCAGGGGACTCAGACAGGGCTGCTTTGCAGCTCCCGATCTGGGGCAGATACAGTGGGCGGCCTGTGGCCCGGGCAGGAACCTCTCCGCGTGTTTCCCAGGGACCCATCTGCCTGCAAACTTCGGTCACCTGGCAGGAAGCTACGATGCCCGCACCTAAGGTTAGCTGTGCAGCGAGGTTTACTGCGTGGACAGGTTTCACACACACTTCAAGTAAGAGGGCTTCCTGAGTGGAAAGGTCAGATTTTGGCCTGCTGTGCAGACAAAGAAGGCGCCCTTTGGCCTGGGACTAAATGCTTGTGACACCCCACAGGGCCTGCCGGGCTCTGAGGGCCCTGCCCTGGGCACACTGCTCCCCGGCCCTTTGTTCAGTCACAGCAGACATAGCCACACCCACTCCCTCAGTGAGGGCAGTGTTCCAACCTCCCTCAGCCCCGCCCCCTCTCCGCAGGTTACCATGGACTACAGATGCTGCATTCTGAGGCCAGGGCGTTCCGAGAATGCCAAGGGCAGACATGATGACCTTAAATGATTTCCTCTTGTGTCAGTTTTGGTAAACTTTAGGAGCTAGGAAATGGTCCCCTTTACAGAAATGTTCAAATTTACTGGCATTTCATATATTCTCTGCTAGAACATTGTCCTGACTCTTTCTGTATATTCTTTCCTTATGTTTCTGTTTTCCTTAATCAAAGTGTGTCTTTTCAATCTTTTCAAACAATATACTTTGGACTTACTAAATCACCTCAATTTTATACGTTTTCTATTGTATTAAGTTCTAATCATATCTTTATTTATCTTTTATCTATGTTCTCAGGGTTTATTGGTTTGATCTTCTGATGTCAATTAAAACACTTGGTTATTCATTTTAATAAATCTTTTTAGTTATAAAGATTTGAACTTTTGAAGATTCCAACTTAGTTGTAAGTTTCTAAGGGTCAGGTCCTCTACATTGTTGCTTGCCTAAGGCTTAGTTCAACATATAGCAATGTATATATAGACATATTTTCCCCTCGACTTTCTGTGATTCCCTACATCTCACCTTTCTGTGCAGACAAGCCATTTGAAATACCCTTAACTTATTTCACAGCCAATACATCTTTGAAATAATGTGTGTTTTTTAGATAAATCTTCTTATATAATTAGGCAGAAAATCTGACTTGCAGTAGGTTTCAAAACAGCATAATTTCACTCCTCTCAATGATTAACATGTTGTAATACACAACCTTTGAGTATTTATCTTTATCAAAGACATGAACTTGAAAAATATTTTAGAGATCCTACCAGTCTTTGAAAACATCCTTGTTCCTTGTTTCAGTTCCAGTTTTATGTATATTTCCTGACTTGAACCTGATTATTCAAACATCTGATGGATGGCCTTGGGAATCTAATTCTGGTATTGATTGTTTTGGCTGATTGTCTCCCCTTGTAGCTGATTTCTTCATTATTGTGTAAATTTAGATCATGAGCTCATGTTTAGCTAAACAGCTGACCTTGTAAGAGGCTTAGGTGTGAACGCTCCTAACTTTCAGCAGAAAGTCGGCAAAGATTTATTTGTGTCCCTCCAATAAGTTGCCCACGAGGACCCCGTTTCCTAGAAGTGTTGGTCCAATACTCCCTCTAGGGGCAGGGGACACAGACAGGGCTGCTTTGCGGCCCCCGATCTGGGGCAGGGGCAGTGGGCGACCTGTGGCCCGGGCAGGAACCTCTCAGCGTGTGTCCCAGGGACCCATCTGCCTGCAAACTTCAGTCACCTGGCAGGAAGCTACGATGCCCACACCTAAGGTTAGATGTGCAGCGAGGTGTACTGCGCGGACAGGTTCCACACACATTCAAGTAACAGGGCGGCCTGAGTGGAAAGGTGAGAGTTTGGGCAGCTGTGCAGACAAAGAATGCGCCCTTTGGCCTGGGCCTAATGCTTGTGACACCCCACAGGGCATGCCATCTCTGAGGGCCTGGCACTGGTCACCCTGATCCCCGGCCCCTTGTTCAGTCACAGCAGAGATGGCCACACCCAGTCCCTCATAGCAGGCAGTGTTCCAACCTCCCTCAACCCCGCCCCCTCTCCGCAGGTTACCATGGACTACAGATGCTGCATTCTGAGGCCAGGAGATTCCGAGAATGCCAAGGGCAGACATGATGACCTTAAATGATTTCCTCTTGTGTCAGTTTTGGTAAACTTTAGGAGCTAGGAAATAGTCCTCTTTACAGAAATGTTCAAGTTTACTGGCATTTCATATATTCTCTGCTATAACATTGTCATCACTCTTTCTGTATATTCTTTACTTATGTTTTTGTTTTCCTTAATCAAAGTGTGTCTTTTCAATCTTTTCAAAGAATATTATTTGGACTTACTAAATCACCTCAATTTTATACGTTTTCTGTTGTATTAAGTTCTGCTCATATCTTTATTTATCTTTTCTCTATGTTCTCAGTGTTTCTGGGTTTGATCTTCTAATGTTTAATAAAACAGTTGGTTATTCATTTTAATAAAACTTTTTACTTATAAAGATTTGAACTTTTGAAGATTCCAACTTACTTGTAAGTTTCTAAGGGTCAGGTCCGCTACATTGTTGCTGGCCTAAGGCTTAGTTCAACATATAACAATGTATATATTGACATATTTTCCCCTCGACTTTCTGTGATTCCCTACATCTCACCTTTCTTTGCAGACAAGCCTTTTGAAATACCCTTAACTTATTTCACAGCCAATAAGTCTTTAAAATAATGTGTGTTTTTTAGACAAAACTTCTGATATAATTAGGCAGAAAATCTGACATGCCATAGGTTTCAAAACAACATAATTTCACTCTTCTCAATGATTAATCTGTTGTAATACACAATCATTGAGTATTTAGTTTTATCAATGACAGGTACCTTAAAAATGTTTTAGAGATCCAACCAGTCTTTGAAAACATCCTTGTTCCTTGTTTCAGTTCCAGGTTTATGTATATTTCCTGCATTGCACCTTATTATTCCAATATCTGATGGATGGCCTTGTGAATCTAATTCTGGTATTGATTGTTTTGGCTGATTGTCTCCCCTTGTAGCTGATTTCTTCATTATTGTGTAAATTTAGATCTTGAGCTCATGTTTAGCTAAACAGGTGACCTTGTAAGAGGCTTAGGTGTGAACGCTCCTAAGTTTCAGCAGAAATTCGGCAAAGATTTATTTGTGTCCCTCCAATGAGTTGCCCGCGAGAACCCAGTTTTCTAGAAGTGTTGGTCCAATACTCCCTCTAGAGGCAGGGGACTCACACAGGGCTGCTTTCCGTCCCACGATCTGGGGCAGGGTCAGTGGGCGCCCTGTGGCCCGGGCAGGAGCCACTCCGCGTGTGTCCCAAGGACCCATCTGCCTGCAAACTTCGGTCACCTGGCAGGAAGCTACGATGCACGCACCTAAGGTTAGCTGTGCAGCGAGGTGTACTGCGCGGACAGGTTCCACACACACTTCAAGTAAGAGGGCGGCCTGAGTGGAAAGGTGAGAGTTTGGGCAGCTGTGCAGACAAAGAAGGTGCCCTTTGGCCTGGGCCTAAATGCTTGTGACACCCCACTGGGCCTGCCGGGCTCTGAGGGCCATGTCTTGGGCCACTGCTCCCCTGCCCTTTGTTCAGTCACACCAGAGATGGCCACACCCACTCCCTCAGTGAGGGCAGTGTTCCAACCTCCCTCAGCCCCGCCCCCTCTCCGCAGGTTACCATGGACTTCAGATGCTGCATTCTGCGGCCAGGACGTTCCGAGAACCCCAAGGACAGACATGATGACCTTAAATGATTACCTCTTGTGTCAGTTTTGGTAAACTTTAGGAGCTAGGAAATGGTCCCCTTTACAGAAATGTTCAAATTTACTGGCATTTCATATATTCTCTGCTAGAACATTGTCCTGACTCTTTCTGTATATTCTTTACTTATGTTTTTGTTTTCCTTAATCAAAGTGTGTCTTTTCAATCTTTTCAAAGAATATTCTTTGGACTTACTAAATCACCTCAATTTTATACGTTTTCTGTTGTATTCAGTTCTGCTCATATCTTTATTTATCTTTTTTCTATGTTCTCAGGGTTTATTGGTTTGATCTTCTGATGTCAATTAAAACACTTGGTTATTCATTTTAATAAATCTTTTTACTTATAAAGATTTGAACTTTTGAAGATTCCAGCTTACTTGTAAGTTTCTAAGGGTCAGGTCCACTACATTGTTGCTGGCCTAAGGCTTAGTTCACCATATAGCAATGTATATATTGACATATTTTCCCCTCGACTTTCTGTGATTCCCTACATCTCACCTTTCTGTGCAGACAAGCCATTTGAAATACCCTTAACTTATTTCACAGCCAATACGTCTTTGAAATAAGGTGTGTTTTTTAGATAAATCTTCTTATATAATTAGGCAGAAAATCGGACTTGCCATAGGTTTCAAAACAGCATAATTTCACTCTTCTCAATGATTAATCTGTTGTAATACACAACCTTTGAGTATTTATCTTTATCAATGACATGAACTTTAAAAATGTTTTAGAGATCCTACCAGCCTTTGAAAACATCCTTGTTCCTTGTTTCAGTTCCAGTTTTATGTATATTTCCTGCCTTGCACCTGATTATTCCAACATCTGATGGATGGCCTTGGGAATCTAATTCTGGTATTGATTGTTTTGGCTGATTATCTCCCCTTGTAGCTGATTTCTTCATTATTGTGTAAATTTACATCATGAGCTCATGTTTAACTAAACGGCTGACCTTGGAAGAGGCTTAGGTGTGAACGCTCCTAAGTTTCAGCAGAAAGTCGGCAAAGATTTATTTGTGTCCCTCCAATGAGTTGCCCGCGAGAACCCTGTTTTCTAGAAGTGTTGGTCCAATACTCCCTTTAGAGGCAGGGGACTCAGACAGGGCTGCTTTGCAGCTCCCGATCTGGGGCAGATACAGTGGGCGGCCTGTGGCCCGGGCAGGAACCTCTCCGCGTGTTTCCCAGGGACCCATCTGCCTGCAAACTTCGGTCACCTGGCAGGAAGCTACGATGCCCGCACCTAAGGTTAGCTGTGCAGCGAGGTTTACTGCGTGGACAGGTTTCACACACACTTCAAGTAAGAGGGCTTCCTGAGTGGAAAGGTCAGATTTTGGCCTGCTGTGCAGACAAAGAAGGCGCCCTTTGGCCTGGGACTAAATGCTTGTGACACCCCACAGGGCCTGCCGGGCTCTGAGGGCCCTGCCCTGGGCACACTGCTCCCCGGCCCTTTGTTCAGTCACAGCAGACATAGCCACACCCACTCCCTCAGTGAGGGCAGTGTTCCAACCTCCCTCAGCCCCGCCCCCTCTCCGCAGGTTACCATGGACTACAGATGCTGCATTCTGAGGCCAGGGCGTTCCGAGAATGCCAAGGGCAGACATGATGACCTTAAATGATTTCCTCTTGTGTCAGTTTTGGTAAACTTTAGGAGCTAGGAAATGGTCCCCTTTACAGAAATGTTCAAATTTACTGGCATTTCATATATTCTCTGCTAGAACATTGTCCTGACTCTTTCTGTATATTCTTTCCTTATGTTTCTGTTTTCCTTAATCAAAGTGTGTCTTTTCAATCTTTTCAAACAATATACTTTGGACTTACTAAATCACCTCAATTTTATACGTTTTCTATTGTATTAAGTTCTAATCATATCTTTATTTATCTTTTATCTATGTTCTCAGGGTTTATTGGTTTGATCTTCTGATGTCAATTAAAACACTTGGTTATTCATTTTAATAAATCTTTTTAGTTATAAAGATTTGAACTTTTGAAGATTCCAACTTAGTTGTAAGTTTCTAAGGGTCAGGTCCTCTACATTGTTGCTTGCCTAAGGCTTAGTTCAACATATAGCAATGTATATATAGACATATTTTCCCCTCGACTTTCTGTGATTCCCTACATCTCACCTTTCTGTGCAGACAAGCCATTTGAAATACCCTTAACTTATTTCACAGCCAATACATCTTTGAAATAATGTGTGTTTTTTAGATAAATCTTCTTATATAATTAGGCAGAAAATCTGACTTGCAGTAGGTTTCAAAACAGCATAATTTCACTCCTCTCAATGATTAACATGTTGTAATACACAACCTTTGAGTATTTATCTTTATCAAAGACATGAACTTTAAAAATATTTTAGAGATCCTACCAGTCTTTGAAAACATCCTTGTTCCTTGTTTCAGTTCCAGTTTTATGTATATTTCCTGACTTGAACCTGATTATTCAAACATCTGATGGATGGCCTTGGGAATCTAATTCTGGTATTGATTGTTTTGGCTGATTGTCTCCCCTTGTAGCTGATTTCTTCATTATTGTGTAAATTTAGATCATGAGCTCATGTTTAGCTAAACAGCTGACCTTGTAAGAGGCTTAGGTGTGAACGCTCCTAACTTTCAGCAGAAAGTCGGCAAAGATTTATTTGTGTCCCTCCAATAAGTTGCCCGCGAGGACCCCGTTTCCTAGAAGTGTTGGTCCAATACTCCCTCTAGGGGCAGGGGACACAGACAGGGCTGCTTTGCGGCCCCCGATCTGGGGCAGGGGCAGTGGGCGACCTGTGGCCCGGGCAGGAACCTCTCAGCGTGTGTCCCAGGGACCCATCTGCCTGCAAACTTCAGTCACCTGGCAGGAAGCTACGATGCCCACACCTAAGGTTAGATGTGCAGCGAGGTGTACTGCGCGGACAGGTTCCACACACATTCAAGTAACAGGGCGGCCTGAGTGGAAAGGTGAGAGTTTGGGCAGCTGTGCAGACAAAGAATGCGCCCTTTGGCCTGGGCCTAATGCTTGTGACACCCCACAGGGCATGCCAGCTCTGAGGGCCTGGCACTGGTCACCCTGATCCCCGGCCCCTTGTTCAGTCACAGCAGAGATGGCCACACCCAGTCCCTCATAGCAGGCAGTGTTCCAACCTCCCTCAACCCCGCCCCCTCTCCGCAGGTTACCATGGACTACAGATGCTGCATTCTGAGGCCAGGAGATTCCGAGAATGCCAAGGGCAGACATGATGACCTTAAATGATTTCCTCTTGTGTCAGTTTTGGTAAACTTTAGGAGCTAGGAAATAGTCCTCTTTACAGAAATGTTCAAGTTTACTGGCATTTCATATATTCTCTGCTATAACATTGTCATCACTCTTTCTGTATATTCTTTACTTATGTTTTTGTTTTCCTTAATCAAAGTGTGTCTTTTCAATCTTTTCAAAGAATATTCTTTGGACTTACTAAATCACCTCAATTTTATACGTTTTCTGTTGTATTAAGTTCTGCTCATATCTTTATTTATCTTTTCTCTATGTTCTCAGTGTTTCTGGGTTTGATCTTCTAATGTTTAATAAAACAGTTGGTTATTCATTTTAATAAAACTTTTTACTTATAAAGATTTGAACTTTTGAAGATTCCAACTTACTTGTAAGTTTCTAAGGGTCAGGTCCGCTACATTGTTGCTGGCCTAAGGCTTAGTTCAACATATAACAATGTATATATTGACATATTTTCCCCTCGACTTTCTGTGATTCCCTACATCTCACCTTTCTTTGCAGACAAGCCTTTTGAAATACCCTTAACTTATTTCACAGCCAATAAGTCTTTAAAATAATGTGTGTTTTTTAGACAAAACTTCTGATATAATTAGGCAGAAAATCTGACATGCCATAGGTTTCAAAACAACATAATTTCACTCTTCTCAATGATTAATCTGTTGTAATACACAATCATTGAGTATTTAGTTTTATCAATGACAGGTACCTTAAAAATGTTTTAGAGATCCAACCAGTCTTTGAAAACATCCTTGTTCCTTGTTTCAGTTCCAGGTTTATGTATATTTCCTGCATTGCACCTTATTATTCCAATATCTGATGGATGGCCTTGTGAATCTAATTCTGGTATTGATTGTTTTGGCTGATTGTCTCCCCTTGTAGCTGATTTCTTCATTATTGTGTAAATTTAGATCTTGAGCTCATGTTTAGCTAAACAGGTGACCTTGTAAGAGGCTTAGGTGTGAACGCTCCTAAGTTTCAGCAGAAATTCGGCAAAGATTTATTTGTGTCCCTCCAATGAGTTGCCCGCGAGAACCCAGTTTTCTAGAAGTGTTGGTCCAATACTCCCTCTAGAGGCAGGGGACTCACACAGGGCTGCTTTCCGTCCCACGATCTGGGGCAGGGTCAGTGGGCGCCCTGTGGCCCGGGCAGGAGCCACTCTGCGTGTGTCCCAAGGACCCATCTGCCTGCAAACTTCGGTCACCTGGCAGGAAGCTACGATGCACGCACCTAAGGTTAGCTGTGCAGCGAGGTGTACTGCGCGGACAGGTTCCACACACACTTCAAGTAAGAGGGCGGCCTGAGTGGAAAGGTGAGAGTTTGGGCAGCTGTGCAGACAAAGAAGGTGCCCTTTGGCCTGGGCCTAAATGCTTGTGACACCCCACTGGGCCTGCCGGGCTCTGAGGGCCATGTCTTGGGCCACTGCTCCCCTGCCCTTTGTTCAGTCACACCAGAGATGGCCACACCCACTCCCTCAGTGAGGGCAGTGTTCCAACCTCCCTCAGCCCCGCCCCCTCTCCGCAGGTTACCATGGACTTCAGATGCTGCATTCTGCGGCCAGGACGTTCCGAGAACCCCAAGGACAGACATGATGACCTTAAATGATTACCTCTTGTGTCAGTTTTGGTAAACTTTAGGAGCTAGGAAATGGTCCCCTTTACAGAAATGTTCAAATTTACTGGCATTTCATATATTCTCTGCTAGAACATTGTCCTGACTCTTTCTGTATATTCTTTACTTATGTTTTTGTTTTCCTTAATCAAAGTGTGTCTTTTCAATCTTTTCAAAGAATATTCTTTGGACTTACTAAATCACCTCAATTTTATACGTTTTCTGTTGTATTCAGTTCTGCTCATATCTTTATTTATCTTTTTTCTATGTTCTCAGGGTTTATTGGTTTGATCTTCTGATGTCAATTAAAACACTTGGTTATTCATTTTAATAAATCTTTTTACTTATAAAGATTTGAACTTTTGAAGATTCCAGCTTACTTGTAAGTTTCTAAGGGTCAGGTCCACTACATTGTTGCTGGCCTAAGGCTTAGTTCACCATATAGCAATGTATATATTGACATATTTTCCCCTCGACTTTCTGTGATTCCCTACATCTCACCTTTCTGTGCAGACAAGCCATTTGAAATACCCTTAACTTATTTCACAGCCAATACGTCTTTGAAATAAGGTGTGTTTTTTAGATAAATCTTCTTATATAATTAGGCAGAAAATCGGACTTGCCATAGGTTTCAAAACAGCATAATTTCACTCTTCTCAATGATTAATCTGTTGTAATACACAACCTTTGAGTATTTATCTTTATCAATGACATGAACTTTAAAAATGTTTTAGAGATCCTACCAGCCTTTGAAAACATCCTTGTTCCTTGTTTCAGTTCCAGTTTTATGTATATTTCCTGCCTTGCACCTGATTATTCCAACATCTGATGGATGGCCTTGGGAATCTAATTCTGGTATTGATTGTTTTGGCTGATTATCTCCCCTTGTAGCTGATTTCTTCATTATTGTGTAAATTTACATCATGAGCTCATGTTTAACTAAACGGCTGACCTTGTAAGAGGCTTAGGTGTGAACGCTCCTAAGTTTCAGCAGAAAGTCGGCAAAGATTTATTTGTGTCCCTCCAATGAGTTGCCCGCGAGAACCCTGTTTTCTAGAAGTGTTGGTCCAATACTCCCTTTAGAGGCAGGGGACTCAGACAGGGCTGCTTTGCAGCTCCCGATCTGGGGCAGATACAGTGGGCGGCCTGTGGCCCGGGCAGGAACCTCTCCGCGTGTTTCCCAGGGACCCATCTGCCTGCAAACTTCGGTCACCTGGCAGGAAGCTACGATGCCCGCACCTAAGGTTAGCTGTGCAGCGAGGTTTACTGCGTGGACAGGTTTCACACACACTTCAAGTAAGAGGGCTTCCTGAGTGGAAAGGTCAGATTTTGGCCTGCTGTGCAGACAAAGAAGGCGCCCTTTGGCCTGGGACTAAATGCTTGTGACACCCCACAGGGCCTGCCGGGCTCTGAGGGACCTGCCCTGGGCACACTGCTCCCCGGCCCTTTGTTCAGTCACAGCAGACATAGCCACACCCACTCCCTCAGTGAGGGCAGTGTTCCAACCTCCCTCAGCCCCGCCCCCTCTCCGCAGGTTACCATGGACTACAGATGCTGCATTCTGAGGCCAGGGCGTTCCGAGAATGCCAAGGGCAGACATGATGACCTTAAATGATTTCCTCTTGTGTCAGTTTTGGTAAACTTTAGGAGCTAGGAAATGGTCCCCTTTACAGAAATGTTCAAATTTACTGGCATTTCATATATTCTCTGCTAGAACATTGTCCTGACTCTTTCTGTATATTCTTTCCTTATGTTTCTGTTTTCCTTAATCAAAGTGTGTCTTTTCAATCTTTTCAAACAATATACTTTGGACTTACTAAATCACCTCAATTTTATACGTTTTCTATTGTATTAAGTTCTAATCATATCTTTATTTATCTTTTATCTATGTTCTCAGGGTTTATTGGTTTGATCTTCTGATGTCAATTAAAACACTTGGTTATTCATTTTAATAAATCTTTTTAGTTATAAAGATTTGAACTTTTGAAGATTCCAACTTAGTTGTAAGTTTCTAAGGGTCAGGTCCTCTACATTGTTGCTTGCCTAAGGCTTAGTTCAACATATAGCAATGTATATATAGACATATTTTCCCCTCGACTTTCTGTGATTCCCTACATCTCACCTTTCTGTGCAGACAAGCCATTTGAAATACCCTTAACTTATTTCACAGCCAATACATCTTTGAAATAATGTGTGTTTTTTAGATAAATCTTCTTATATAATTAGGCAGAAAATCTGACTTGCAGTAGGTTTCAAAACAGCATAATTTCACTCCTCTCAATGATTAACATGTTGTAATACACAACCTTTGAGTATTTATCTTTATCAAAGACATGAACTTTAAAAATATTTTAGAGATCCTACCAGTCTTTGAAAACATCCTTGTTCCTTGTTTCAGTTCCAGTTTTATGTATATTTCCTGACTTGAACCTGATTATTCAAACATCTGATGGATGGCCTTGGGAATCTAATTCTGGTATTGATTGTTTTGGCTGATTGTCTCCCCTTGTAGCTGATTTCTTCATTATTGTGTAAATTTAGATCATGAGCTCATGTTTAGCTAAACAGCTGACCTTGTAAGAGGCTTAGGTGTGAACGCTCCTAACTTTCAGCAGAAAGTCGGCAAAGATTTATTTGTGTCCCTCCAATAAGTTGCCCGCGAGGACCCCGTTTCCTAGAAGTGTTGGTCCAATACTCCCTCTAGGGGCAGGGGACACAGACAGGGCTGCTTTGCGGCCCCCGATCTGGGGCAGGGGCAGTGGGCGACCTGTGGCCCGGGCAGGAACCTCTCAGCGTGTGTCCCAGGGACCCATCTGCCTGCAAACTTCAGTCACCTGGCAGGAAGCTACGATGCCCACACCTAAGGTTAGATGTGCAGCGAGGTGTACTGCGTGGACAGGTTCCACACACATTCAAGTAACAGGGCGGCCTGAGTGGAAAGGTGAGAGTTTGGGCAGCTGTGCAGACAAAGAATGCGCCCTTTGGCCTGGGCCTAATGCTTGTGACACCCCACAGGGCATGCCAGCTCTGAGGGCCTGGCACTGGTCACCCTGATCCCCGGCCCCTTGTTCAGTCACAGCAGAGATGGCCACACCCAGTCCCTCATAGCAGGCAGTGTTCCAACCTCCCTCAACCCCGCCCCCTCTCCGCAGGTTACCATGGACTACAGATGCTGCATTCTGAGGCCAGGAGATTCCGAGAATGCCAAGGGCAGACATGATGACCTTAAATGATTTCCTCTTGTGTCAGTTTTGGTAAACTTTAGGAGCTAGGAAATAGTCCTCTTTACAGAAATGTTCAAGTTTACTGGCATTTCATATATTCTCTGCTATAACATTGTCATCACTCTTTCTGTATATTCTTTACTTATGTTTTTGTTTTCCTTAATCAAAGTGTGTCTTTTCAATCTTTTCAAAGAATATTCTTTGGACTTACTAAATCACCTCAATTTTATACGTTTTCTGTTGTATTAAGTTCTGCTCATATCTTTATTTATCTTTTCTCTATGTTCTCAGGGTTTCTGGGTTTGATCTTCTAATGTTTAATAAAACAGTTGGTTATTCATTTTAATAAAACTTTTTACTTATAAAGATTTGAACTTTTGAAGATTCCAACTTACTTGTAAGTTTCTAAGGGTCAGGTCCGCTACATTTTTGCTGGCCTAAGGCTTAGTTCAACATATAACAATGTATATATTGACATATTTTCCCCTCGACTTTCTGTGATTCCCTACATCTCACCTTTCTTTGCAGACAAGCCTTTTGAAATACCCTTAACTTATTTCACAGCCAATAAGTCTTTAAAATAATGTGTGTTTTTTAGACAAAACTTCTGATATAATTAGGCAGAAAATCTGACATGCCATAGGTTTCAAAACAACATAATTTCACTCTTCTCAATGATTAATCTGTTGTAATACACAATCATTGAGTATTTAGTTTTATCAATGACAGGTACCTTAAAAATGTTTTAGAGATCCAACCAGTCTTTGAAAACATCCTTGTTCCTTGTTTCAGTTCCAGGTTTATGTATATTTCCTGCATTGCACCTTATTATTCCAATATCTGATGGATGGCCTTGTGAATCTAATTCTGGTATTGATTGTTTTGGCTGATTGTCTCCCCTTGTAGCTGATTTCTTCATTATTGTGTAAATTTAGATCTTGAGCTCATGTTTAGCTAAACAGGTGACCTTGTAAGAGGCTTAGGTGTGAACGCTCCTAAGTTTCAGCAGAAATTCGGCAAAGATTTATTTGTGTCCCTCCAATGAGTTGCCCGCGAGAACCCAGTTTTCTAGAAGTGTTGGTCCAATACTCCCTCTAGAGGCAGGGGACTCACACAGGGCTGCTTTCCGTCCCACGATCTGGGGCAGGGTCAGTGGGCGCCCTGTGGCCCGGGCAGGAGCCACTCCGCGTGTGTCCCAAGGACCCATCTGCCTGCAAACTTCGGTCACCTGGCAGGAAGCTACGATGCACGCACCTAAGGTTAGCTGTGCAGCGAGGTGTACTGCGCGGACAGGTTCCACACACACTTCAAGTAAGAGGGCGGCCTGAGTGGAAAGGTGAGAGTTTGGGCAGCTGTGCAGACAAAGAAGGTGCCCTTTGGCCTGGGCCTAAATGCTTGTGACACCCCACTGGGCCTGCCGGGCTCTGAGGGCCATGTCTTGGGCCACTGCTCCCCTGCCCTTTGTTCAGTCACACCAGAGATGGCCACACCCACTCCCTCAGTGAGGGCAGTGTTCCAACCTCCCTCAGCCCCGCCCCCTCTCCGCAGGTTACCATGGACTTCAGATGCTGCATTCTGCGGCCAGGACGTTCCGAGAACCCCAAGGACAGACATGATGACCTTAAATGATTACCTCTTGTGTCAGTTTTGGTAAACTTTAGGAGCTAGGAAATGGTCCCCTTTACAGAAATGTTCAAATTTACTGGCATTTCATATATTCTCTGCTAGAACATTGTCCTGACTCTTTCTGTATATTCTTTACTTATGTTTTTGTTTTCCTTAATCAAAGTGTGTCTTTTCAATCTTTTCAAAGAATATTCTTTGGACTTACTAAATCACCTCAATTTTATACGTTTTCTGTTGTATTCAGTTCTGCTCATATCTTTATTTACCTTTTTTCTATGTTCTCAGGGTTTATTGGTTTGATCTTCTGATGTCAATTAAAACACTTGGTTATTCATTTTAATAAATCTTTTTACTTATAAAGATTTGAACTTTGGAAGATTCCAACTTACTTGTAAGATTCTAAGCGTCAGGTCCACTACATTGTTGCTCGCCTAAGGCTTAGTTCACCATATAGCAATGTATATATTGACATATTTTCCCCTCGACTTTCTGTGATTCCCTACAACTCACCTTTCTGTGCAGACAAGCCATTTGAAATACCCTTAACTTATTTCACAGCCAATACGTCTTTGAAATAAGGTGTGTTTTTTAGATAAATCTTCTTATATAATTAGGCAGAAAATCTGACGTGCCATAGGTTTCAAAACAGCATAATTTCACTCTTCTCAATGATTAATCTGTTGTAATACACAACCTTTGAGTATTTATCTTTATGAATGACATGAACTTTAAAAATGTTTTAGAGATCCTACCAGCCTTTGAAAACATCGTTGTTCCTTGTTTCAGTTCCAGTTTTATGTATATTTCCTGCCTTGCACCTGATTATTCCAACATCTGATGGATGGGCTTGTGAATCTAATTCTGGTATTGATTGTTTTGGCTGATTTTCTCCCCTTGTAGCTGACTTCTTCATTATTGTGTAAATTTAGATAATGAGCTCATGTTTAGCAAAACAGCTGACCTTGTAAGAGGCTTAGGTGTGAACGCTCCTAAATTTCAGCAGAAAGTCGGCAAAGATTTATTTGTGTCCCTCCAATAAGTTGCCCGTGAGGACCCCGTTTCCTAGAAGTTTTGGCCCAATACTCCCTCTAGGGGCAGGGGACACAGACAGGGCTTCTTTGCGGCCCGCAATCTGGGGCAGGGGCTGTGGGCGGCATGTGGCCTGGGCAGGAAACTCTCCGCGTGTGTCCCATGGACCCATCTGCCTGCAAACTTCGGTCACCTGGCAGGAAGCTACAGTGCCCACACCTAAGGTTAGCTGTGCAGCGAGGTGTACTGCGCGGAGAGGTTCCACACACATTCAAGTAACATGGCGGCCTGAGTGGAAAGGTGAGAGTTTGGGCAGCTGTGCAGACAAAGAAGGCGCCCTTTGGCCTGGGCCTAAATGCTTGTGACACCCCACTGGGCATGCCGGGCTCTGAGGGCCTGGCACTGGGCACCCTGCTCCCCGGCCCATTGTTCAGTCACAGCAGAGATGGCCACACCCACTCCCTCTGTGAGGGCAGTGTTCCAACCTCCCTCAGCCCCGCCCCCTCTCCGCAGGTTACCATGGACTACAGATGCTGCATTCTGAGGCCAGGGCCTTCCGAGAATGCCAAGGGCAGACATGATGACCTTAAATGATTTCCTCTTGTGTCAGTTTTGGTAAACTTTAGGAGCTAGGAAATGGTCCCCTTTACAGAAATGTTCAAATTTACTGGCATTTCATATATTCTCTGCTATAACATTGTCATCACTCTTTCTGTATATTCTTTACTTATGTTTTTGTTTTCCTTAATCAAAGTGTGTCTTTTCAATCTTTTCAAAGAATATTATTTGGACTTACTAAATCACCTCAATTTTATACGTTTTCTGTTTTATTAAGTTCTGCTCATATCTTTATTTATCTTTTCTCTATGTTCTCAGGGTTTATGGGTTTGATCTTCTAATGTTAAATAAAACAGTTTGTTATTCATTTTAATAAATCATTTTACTTATAAAGATTTGAACTTTGGAAGATTCCAACTTACTTGTAAGTTTCTAAGGGTCAGGTCCTCTACTTTGTTGCTGGCCTAAGTCTTAGTTCAACATAGATAAATGTATATATTGACATATTTGCCCCTCGACTTTCTGTGATTCCCTACATCTCACCTTTCTTTGCAGACAAGCCATTTGAAATACCCTTAACTTATTTCACAGCCAATAAGTCTTTAAAATAATGTGTGTTTTTTAGATAAATCTTCTTATATAATTAGGCCGAAAATCTGACCTGTCATAGGTTTCAAAACAACATAATTTCACTCTTCTCAATGATTAATCTGTTGTAATACACAATCATTGAGCATCTAGTTTTATCAATGACAGGTATCTTAAAAATGTTTTAGAGATCCAACCAGTCTTTGAAAACATCCTTGTTCCTTGTTTCAGTTCCAGGTTTATGTATATTTCCTGCATTGCACCTGATTATTCCAATATCTGATGGATGGCCTTGTGAATCTAATTCTGGTATTGATTGTTTTGGCTGATTGTCTCCCCTTGTAGCTGATTTCTTCATTATTGTGTAAATTTAGATCTTGAGCTCATGTTTAGCTAAACAGGTGACCTTGTAAGAGGCTTAGGTGTGAACGCTCCTAAGTTTCAGCAGAAATTCGGCAAAGATTTATTTGTGTCCCTCCAATGAGTTGCCCGCGAGAACCCAGTTTTCTAGAAGTGTTGGTCCAATACTCCCTCTAGAGGCAGGGGACTCACACAGGGCTGCTTTCCGTCCCACGATCTGGGGCAGGGTCAGTGGGCGCCCTGTGGCCCGGGCAGGAGCCACTCCGCGTGTGTCCCAAGGACCCATCTGCCTGCAAACTTCGGTCACCTGGCAGGAAGCTACGATGCACGCACCTAAGGTTAGCTGTGCAGCGAGGTGTACTGCGCGGACAGGTTCCACACACACTTCAAGTAAGAGGGCGGCCTGAGTGGAAAGGTGAGAGTTTGGGCAGCTGTGCAGACAAAGAAGGTGCCCTTTGGCCTGGGCCTAAATGCTTGTGACACCCCACTGGGCCTGCCGGGCTCTGAGGGCCATGTCTTGGGCCACTGCTCCCCTGCCCTTTGTTCAGTCACACCAGAGATGGCCACACCCACTCCCTCAGTGAGGGCAGTGTTCCAACCTCCCTCAGCCCCGCCCCCTCTCCGCAGGTTACCATGGACTTCAGATGCTGCATTCTGCGGCCAGGACGTTCCGAGAACCCCAAGGACAGACATGATGACCTTAAATGATTACCTCTTGTGTCAGTTTTGGTAAACTTTAGGAGCTAGGAAATGGTCCCCTTTACAGAAATGTTCAAATTTACTGGCATTTCATATATTCTCTGCTAGAACATTGTCCTGACTCTTTCTGTATATTCTTTACTTATGTTTTTGTTTTCCTTAATCAAAGTGTGTCTTTTCAATCTTTTCAAAGAATATTCTTTGGACTTACTAAATCACCTCAATTTTATACGTTTTCTGTTGTATTCAGTTCTGCTCATATCTTTATTTACCTTTTTTCTATGTTCTCAGGGTTTATTGGTTTGATCTTCTGATGTCAATTAAAACACTTGGTTATTCATTTTAATAAATCTTTTTACTTATAAAGATTTGAACTTTGGAAGATTCCAACTTACTTGTAAGATTCTAAGCGTCAGGTCCACTACATTGTTGCTCGCCTAAGGCTTAGTTCACCATATAGCAATGTATATATTGACATATTTTCCCCTCGACTTTCTGTGATTCCCTACAACTCACCTTTCTGTGCAGACAAGCCATTTGAAATACCCTTAACTTATTTCACAGCCAATACGTCTTTGAAATAAGGTGTGTTTTTTAGATAAATCTTCTTATATAATTAGGCAGAAAATCTGACGTGCCATAGGTTTCAAAACAGCATAATTTCACTCTTCTCAATGATTAATCTGTTGTAATACACAACCTTTGAGTATTTATCTTTATGAATGACATGAACTTTAAAAATGTTTTAGAGATCCTACCAGCCTTTGAAAACATCGTTGTTCCTTGTTTCAGTTCCAGTTTTATGTATATTTCCTGCCTTGCACCTGATTATTCCAACATCTGATGGATGGGCTTGTGAATCTAATTCTGGTATTGATTGTTTTGGCTGATTTTCTCCCCTTGTAGCTGACTTCTTCATTATTGTGTAAATTTAGATCATGAGCTCATGTTTAGCAAAACAGCTGACCTTGTAAGAGGCTTAGGTGTGAACGCTCCTAAATTTCAGCAGAAAGTCGGCAAAGATTTATTTGTGTCCCTCCAATAAGTTGCCCGTGAGGACCCCGTTTCCTAGAAGTTTTGGCCCAATACTCCCTCTAGGGGCAGGGGACACAGACAGGGCTTCTTTGCGGCCCGCAATCTGGGGCAGGGGCTGTGGGCGGCATGTGGCCTGGGCAGGAAACTCTCCGCGTGTGTCCCATGGACCCATCTGCCTGCAAACTTCGGTCACCTGGCAGGAAGCTACAATGCCCACACCTAAGGTTAGCTGTGCAGCGAGGTGTACTGCGCGGAGAGGTTCCACACACATTCAAGTAACATGGCGGCCTGAGTGGAAAGGTGAGAGTTTGGGCAGCTGTGCAGACAAAGAAGGCGCCCTTTGGCCTGGGCCTAAATGCTTGTGACACCCCACTGGGCATGCCGGGCTCTGAGGGCCTGGCACTGGGCACCCTGCTCCCCGGCCCATTGTTCAGTCACAGCAGAGATGGCCACACCCACTCCCTCTGTGAGGGCAGTGTTCCAACCTCCCTCAGCCCCGCCCCCTCTCCGCAGGTTACCATGGACTACAGATGCTGCATTCTGAGGCCAGGGCCTTCCGAGAATGCCAAGGGCAGACATGATGACCTTAAATGATTTCCTCTTGTGTCAGTTTTGGTAAACTTTAGGAGCTAGGAAATGGTCCCCTTTACAGAAATGTTCAAATTTACTGGCATTTCATATATTCTCTGCTATAACATTGTCATCACTCTTTCTGTATATTCTTTACTTATGTTTTTGTTTTCCTTAATCAAAGTGTGTCTTTTCAATCTTTTCAAAGAATATTATTTGGACTTACTAAATCACCTCAATTTTATACGTTTTCTGTTTTATTAAGTTCTGCTCATATCTTTATTTATCTTTTCTCTATGTTCTCAGGGTTTATGGGTTTGATCTTCTAATGTTAAATAAAACAGTTTGTTATTCATTTTAATAAATCATTTTACTTATAAAGATTTGAACTTTGGAAGATTCCAACTTACTTGTAAGTTTCTAAGGGTCAGGTCCTCTACTTTGTTGCTGGCCTAAGTCTTAGTTCAACATAGATAAATGTATATATTGACATATTTGCCCCTCGACTTTCTGTGATTCCCTACATCTCACCTTTCTTTGCAGACAAGCCATTTGAAATACCCTTAACTTATTTCACAGCCAATAAGTCTTTAAAATAATGTGTGTTTTTTAGATAAATCTTCTTATATAATTAGGCCGAAAATCTGACCTGTCATAGGTTTCAAAACAACATAATTTCACTCTTCTCAATGATTAATCTGTTGTAATACACAATCATTGAGCATCTAGTTTTATCAATGACAGGTATCTTAAAAATGTTTTAGAGATCCAACCAGTCTTTGAAAACATCCTTGTTCCTTGTTTCAGTTCCAGGTTTATGTATATTTCCTGCATTGCACCTGATTATTCCAATATCTGATGGATGGCCTTGTGAATCTAATTCTGGTATTGATTGTTTTGGCTGATTGTCTCCCCTTGTAGCTGATTTCTTCATTATTGTGTAAATTTAGATCTTGAGCTCATGTTTAGCTAAACAGGTGACCTTGTAAGAGGCTTAGGTGTGAACGCTCCTAAGTTTCAGCAGAAATTCGGCAAAGATTTATTTGTGTCCCTCCAATGAGTTGCCCGCGAGAACCCAGTTTTCTAGAAGTGTTGGTCCAATACTCCCTCTAGAGGCAGGGGACTCACACAGGGCTGCTTTCCGTCCCACGATCTGGGGCAGGGTCAGTGGGCGCCCTGTGGCCCGGGCAGGAGCCACTCCGCGTGTGTCCCAAGGACCCATCTGCCTGCAAACTTCGGTCACCTGGCAGGAAGCTACGATGCACGCACCTAAGGTTAGCTGTGCAGCGAGGTGTACTGTGCGGACAGGTTCCACACACACTTCAAGTAAGAGGGCGGCCTGAGTGGAAAGGTGAGAGTTTGGGCAGCTGTGCAGACAAAGAAGGTGCCCTTTGGCCTGGGCCTAAATGCTTGTGACACCCCACTGGGCCTGCCGGGCTCTGAGGGCCATGTCTTGGGCCACTGCTCCCCTGCCCTTTGTTCAGTCACACCAGAGATGGCCACACCCACTCCCTCAGTGAGGGCAGTGTTCCAACCTCCCTCAGCCCCGCCCCCTCTCCGCAGGTTACCATGGACTTCAGATGCTGCATTCTGCGGCCAGGACGTTCCGAGAACCCCAAGGACAGACATGATGACCTTAAATGATTACCTCTTGTGTCAGTTTTGGTAAACTTTAGGAGCTAGGAAATGGTCCCCTTTACAGAAATGTTCAAATTTACTGGCATTTCATATATTCTCTGCTAGAACATTGTCCTGACTCTTTCTGTATATTCTTTACTTATGTTTTTGTTTTCCTTAATCAAAGTGTGTCTTTTCAATCTTTTCAAAGAATATTCTTTGGACTTACTAAATCACCTCAATTTTATACGTTTTCTGTTGTATTCAGTTCTGCTCATATCTTTATTTATCTTTTTTCTATGTTCTCAGGGTTTATTGGTTTGATCTTCTGATGTCAATTAAAACACTTGGTTATTCATTTTAATAAATCTTTTTACTTATAAAGATTTGAACTTTGGAATATTCCAACTTACTTGTAAGATTCTAAGCGTCAGGTCCACTACATTGTTGCTCGCCTAAGGCTTAGTTCACCATATAGCAATGTATATATTGACATATTTTCCCCTCGACTTTCTGTGATTCCCTACAACTCACCTTTCTGTGCAGACAAGCCATTTGAAATACCCTTAACTTATTTCACAGCCAATACGTCTTTGAAATAAGGTGTGTTTTTTAGATAAATCTTCTTATATAATTAGGCAGAAAATCTGACGTGCCATAGGTTTCAAAACAGCATAATTTCACTCTTCTCAATGATTAATCTGTTGTAATACACAACCTTTGAGTATTTATCTTTATGAATGACATGAACTTTAAAAATGTTTTAGAGATCCTACCAGCCTTTGAAAACATCGTTGTTCCTTGTTTCAGTTCCAGTTTTATGTATATTTCCTGCCTTGCACCTGATTATTCCAACATCTGATGGATGGGCTTGTGAATCTAATTCTGGTATTGATTGTTTTGGCTGATTTTCTCCCCTTGTAGCTGACTTCTTCATTATTGTGTAAATTTAGATCATGAGCTCATGTTTAGCAAAACAGCTGACCTTGTAAGAGGCTTAGGTGTGAACGCTCCTAAATTTCAGCAGAAAGTCGGCAAAGATTTATTTGTGTCCCTCCAATAAGTTGCCCGTGAGGACCCCGTTTCCTAGAAGTTTTGGCCCAATACTCCCTCTAGGGGCAGGGGACACAGACAGGGCTTCTTTGCGGCCCGCAATCTGGGGCAGGGGCTGTGGGCGGCATGTGGCCTGGGCAGGAAACTCTCCGCGTGTGTCCCATGGACCCATCTGCCTGCAAACTTCGGTCACCTGGCAGGAAGCTACAATGCCCACACCTAAGGTTAGCTGTGCAGCGAGGTGTACTGCGCGGAGAGGTTCCACACACATTCAAGTAACATGGCGGCCTGAGTGGAAAGGTGAGAGTTTGGGCAGCTGTGCAGACAAAGAAGGCGCCCTTTGGCCTGGGCCTAAATGCTTGTGACACCCCACTGGGCATGCCGGGCTCTGAGGGCCTGGCACTGGGCACCCTGCTCCCCGGCCCATTGTTCAGTCACAGCAGAGATGGCCACACCCACTCCCTCTGTGAGGGCAGTGTTCCAACCTCCCTCAGCCCCGCCCCCTCTCCGCAGGTTACCATGGACTACAGATGCTGCATTCTGAGGCCAGGAGATTCCGAGAATGCCAAGGGCAGACATGATGACCTTAAATGATTTCCTCTTGTGTCAGTTTTGGTAAACTTTAGGAGCTAGGAAATAGTCCTCTTTACAGAAATGTTCAAGTTTACTGGCATTTCATATATTCTCTGCTATAACATTGTCATCACTCTTTCTGTATATTCTTTACTTATGTTTTTGTTTTCCTTAATCAAAGTGTGTCTTTTCAATCTTTTCAAAGAATATTCTTTGGACTTACTAAATCACCTCAATTTTATACGTTTTCTGTTGTATTAAGTTCTGCTCATATCTTTATTTATCTTTTCTCTATGTTCTCAGGGTTTCTGGGTTTGATCTTCTAATGTTTAATAAAACAGTTGGTTATTCATTTTAATAAAACTTTTTACTTATAAAGATTTGAACTTTTGAAGATTCCAACTTACTTGTAAGTTTCTAAGGGTCAGGTCCGCTACATTGTTGCTGGCCTAAGGCTTAGTTCAACATATAACAATGTATATATTGACATATTTTCCCCTCGACTTTCTGTGATTCCCTACATCTCACCTTTCTTTGCAGACAAGCCTTTTGAAATACCCTTAACTTATTTCACAGCCAATAAGTCTTTAAAATAATGTGTGTTTTTTAGACAAAACTTCTGATATAATTAGGCAGAAAATCTGACATGCCATAGGTTTCAAAACAACATAATTTCACTCTTCTCAATGATTAATCTGTTGTAATACACAATCATTGAGTATTTATTTTATCAATGACAGGTACCTTAAAAATGTTTTAGAGATCCAACCAGTCTTTGAAAACATCCTTGTTCCTTGTTTCAGTTCCAGGTTTATGTATATTTCCTGCATTGCACCTGATTATTCCAATATCTGATGGATGGCCTTGTGAATCTAATTCTGGTATTGATTGTTTTGGCTGATTGTCTCCCCTTGTAGCTGATTTCTTCATTATTGTGTAAATTTAGATCTTGAGCTCATGTTTAGCTAAACAGGTGACCTTGTAAGAGGCTTAGGTGTGAACGCTCCTAAGTTTCAGCAGAAATTCGGCAAAGATTTATTTGTGTCCCTCCAATGAGTTGCCCGCGAGAACCCAGTTTTCTAGAAGTGTTGGTCCAATACTCCCTCTAGAGGCAGGGGACTCACACAGGGCTGCTTTCCGTCCCACGATCTGGGGCAGGGTCAGTGGGCGCCCTGTGGCCCGGGCAGGAGCCACTCCGCGTGTGTCCCAAGGACCCATCTGCCTGCAAACTTCGGTCACCTGGCAGGAAGCTACGATGCACGCACCTAAGGTTAGCTGTGCAGCGAGGTGTACTGCGCGGACAGGTTCCACACACACTTCAAGTAAGAGGGCGGCCTGAGTGGAAAGGTGAGAGTTTGGGCAGCTGTGCAGACAAAGAAGGTGCCCTTTGGCCTGGGCCTAAATGCTTGTGACACCCCACTGGGCCTGCCGGGCTCTGAGGGCCATGTCTTGGGCCACTGCTCCCCTGCCCTTTGTTCAGTCACACCAGAGATGGCCACACCCACTCCCTCAGTGAGGGCAGTGTTCCAACCTCCCTCAGCCCCGCCCCCTCTCCGCAGGTTACCATGGACTTCAGATGCTGCATTCTGCGGCCAGGACGTTCCGAGAACCCCAAGGACAGACATGATGACCTTAAATGATTACCTCTTGTGTCAGTTTTGGTAAACTTTAGGAGCTAGGAAATGGTCCCCTTTACAGAAATGTTCAAATTTACTGGCATTTCATATATTCTCTGCTAGAACATTGTCCTGACTCTTTCTGTATATTCTTTACTTATGTTTTTGTTTTCCTTAATCAAAGTGTGTCTTTTCAATCTTTTCAAAGAATATTCTTTGGACTTACTAAATCACCTCAATTTTATACGTTTTCTGTTGTATTCAGTTCTGCTCATATCTTTATTTACCTTTTTTCTATGTTCTCAGGGTTTATTGGTTTGATCTTCTGATGTCAATTAAAACACTTGGTTATTCATTTTAATAAATCTTTTTACTTATAAAGATTTGAACTTTGGAAGATTCCAACTTACTTGTAAGATTCTAAGCGTCAGGTCCACTACATTGTTGCTCGCCTAAGGCTTAGTTCACCATATAGCAATGTATATATTGACATATTTTCCCCTCGACTTTCTGTGATTCCCTACAACTCACCTTTCTGTGCAGACAAGCCATTTGAAATACCCTTAACTTATTTCACAGCCAATACGTCTTTGAAATAAGGTGTGTTTTTTAGATAAATCTTCTTATATAATTAGGCAGAAAATCTGACGTGCCATAGGTTTCAAAACAGCATAATTTCACTCTTCTCAATGATTAATCTGTTGTAATACACAACCTTTGAGTATTTATCTTTATGAATGACATGAACTTTAAAAATGTTTTAGAGATCCTACCAGCCTTTGAAAACATCGTTGTTCCTTGTTTCAGTTCCAGTTTTATGTATATTTCCTGCCTTGCACCTGATTATTCCAACATCTGATGGATGGGCTTGTGAATCTAATTCTGGTATTGATTGTTTTGGCTGATTTTCTCCCCTTGTAGCTGACTTCTTCATTATTGTGTAAATTTAGATCATGAGCTCATGTTTAGCAAAACAGCTGACCTTGTAAGAGGCTTAGGTGTGAACGCTCCTAAATTTCAGCAGAAAGTCGGCAAAGATTTATTTGTGTCCCTCCAATAAGTTGCCCGTGAGGACCCCGTTTCCTAGAAGTTTTGGCCCAATACTCCCTCTAGGGGCAGGGGACACAGACAGGGCTTCTTTGCGGCCCGCAATCTGGGGCAGGGGCTGTGGGCGGCATGTGGCCTGGGCAGGAAACTCTCCGCGTGTGTCCCATGGACCCATCTGCCTGCAAACTTCGGTCACCTGGCAGGAAGCTACAATGCCCACACCTAAGGTTAGCTGTGCAGCGAGGTGTACTGCGCGGAGAGGTTCCACACACATTCAAGTAACATGGCGGCCTGAGTGGAAAGGTGAGAGTTTGGGCAGCTGTGCAGACAAAGAAGGCGCCCTTTGGCCTGGGCCTAAATGCTTGTGACACCCCACTGGGCATGCCGGGCTCTGAGGGCCTGGCACTGGGCACCCTGCTCCCCGGCCCATTGTTCAGTCACAGCAGAGATGGCCACACCCACTCCCTCTGTGAGGGCAGTGTTCCAACCTCCCTCAGCCCCGCCCCCTCTCCGCAGGTTACCATGGACTACAGATGCTGCATTCTGAGGCCAGGGCCTTCCGAGAATGCCAAGGGCAGACATGATGACCTTAAATGATTTCCTCTTGTGTCAGTTTTGGTAAACTTTAGGAGCTAGGAAATGGTCCCCTTTACAGAAATGTTCAAATTTACTGGCATTTCATATATTCTCTGCTATAACATTGTCATCACTCTTTCTGTATATTCTTTACTTATGTTTTTGTTTTCCTTAATCAAAGTGTGTCTTTTCAATCTTTTCAAAGAATATTATTTGGACTTACTAAATCACCTCAATTTTATACGTTTTCTGTTTTATTAAGTTCTGCTCATATCTTTATTTATCTTTTCTCTATGTTCTCAGGGTTTATGGGTTTGATCTTCTAATGTTAAATAAAACAGTTTGTTATTCATTTTAATAAATCATTTTACTTATAAAGATTTGAACTTTGGAAGATTCCAACTTACTTGTAAGTTTCTAAGGGTCAGGTCCTCTACTTTGTTGCTGGCCTAAGTCTTAGTTCAACATAGATAAATGTATATATTGACATATTTGCCCCTCGACTTTCTGTGATTCCCTACATCTCACCTTTCTTTGCAGACAAGCCATTTGAAATACCCTTAACTTATTTCACAGCCAATAAGTCTTTAAAATAATGTGTGTTTTTTAGATAAATCTTCTTATATAATTAGGCCGAAAATCTGACCTGTCATAGGTTTCAAAACAACATAATTTCACTCTTCTCAATGATTAATCTGTTGTAATACACAATCATTGAGCATCTAGTTTTATCAATGACAGGTATCTTAAAAATGTTTTAGAGATCCAACCAGTCTTTGAAAACATCCTTGTTCCTTGTTTCAGTTCCAGGTTTATGTATATTTCCTGCATTGCACCTGATTATTCCAATATCTGATGGATGGCCTTGTGAATCTAATTCTGGTATTGATTGTTTTGGCTGATTGTCTCCCCTTGTAGCTGATTTCTTCATTATTGTGTAAATTTAGATCTTGAGCTCATGTTTAGCTAAACAGGTGACCTTGTAAGAGGCTTAGGTGTGAACGCTCCTAAGTTTCAGCAGAAATTCGGCAAAGATTTATTTGTGTCCCTCCAATGAGTTGCCCGCGAGAACCCAGTTTTCTAGAAGTGTTGGTCCAATACTCCCTCTAGAGGCAGGGGACTCACACAGGGCTGCTTTCCGTCCCACGATCTGGGGCAGGGTCAGTGGGCGCCCTGTGGCCCGGGCAGGAGCCACTCCGCGTGTGTCCCAAGGACCCATCTGCCTGCAAACTTCGGTCACCTGGCAGGAAGCTACGATGCACGCACCTAAGGTTAGCTGTGCAGCGAGGTGTACTGCGCGGACAGGTTCCACACACACTTCAAGTAAGAGGGCGGCCTGAGTGGAAAGGTGAGAGTTTGGGCAGCTGTGCAGACAAAGAAGGTGCCCTTTGGCCTGGGCCTAAATGCTTGTGACACCCCACTGGGCCTGCCGGGCTCTGAGGGCCATGTCTTGGGCCACTGCTCCCCTGCCCTTTGTTCAGTCACACCAGAGATGGCCACACCCACTCCCTCAGTGAGGGCAGTGTTCCAACCTCCCTCAGCCCCGCCCCCTCTCCGCAGGTTACCATGGACTTCAGATGCTGCATTCTGCGGCCAGGACGTTCCGAGAACCCCAAGGACAGACATGATGACCTTAAATGATTACCTCTTGTGTCAGTTTTGGTAAACTTTAGGAGCTAGGAAATGGTCCCCTTTACAGAAATGTTCAAATTTACTGGCATTTCATATATTCTCTGCTAGAACATTGTCCTGACTCTTTCTGTATATTCTTTACTTATGTTTTTGTTTTCCTTAATCAAAGTGTGTCTTTTCAATCTTTTCAAAGAATATTCTTTGGACTTACTAAATCACCTCAATTTTATACGTTTTCTGTTGTATTCAGTTCTGCTCATATCTTTATTTACCTTTTTTCTATGTTCTCAGGGTTTATTGGTTTGATCTTCTGATGTCAATTAAAACACTTGGTTATTCATTTTAATAAATCTTTTTACTTATAAAGATTTGAACTTTGGAAGATTCCAACTTACTTGTAAGATTCTAAGCGTCAGGTCCACTACATTGTTGCTCGCCTAAGGCTTAGTTCACCATATAGCAATGTATATATTGACATATTTTCCCCTCGACTTTCTGTGATTCCCTACAACTCACCTTTCTGTGCAGACAAGCCATTTGAAATACCCTTAACTTATTTCACAGCCAATACGTCTTTGAAATAAGGTGTGTTTTTTAGATAAATCTTCTTATATAATTAGGCAGAAAATCTGACGTGCCATAGGTTTCAAAACAGCATAATTTCACTCTTCTCAATGATTAATCTGTTGTAATACACAACCTTTGAGTATTTATCTTTATGAATGACATGAACTTTAAAAATGTTTTAGAGATCCTACCAGCCTTTGAAAACATCGTTGTTCCTTGTTTCAGTTCCAGTTTTATGTATATTTCCTGCCTTGCACCTGATTATTCCAACATCTGATGGATGGGCTTGTGAATCTAATTCTGGTATTGATTGTTTTGGCTGATTTTCTCCCCTTGTAGCTGACTTCTTCATTATTGTGTAAATTTAGATCATGAGCTCATGTTTAGCAAAACAGCTGACCTTGTAAGAGGCTTAGGTGTGAACGCTCCTAAATTTCAGCAGAAAGTCGGCAAAGATTTATTTGTGTCCCTCCAATAAGTTGCCCGTGAGGACCCCGTTTCCTAGAAGTTTTGGCCCAATACTCCCTCTAGGGGCAGGGGACACAGACAGGGCTTCTTTGCGGCCCGCAATCTGGGGCAGGGGCTGTGGGCGGCATGTGGCCTGGGCAGGAAACTCTCCGCGTGTGTCCCATGGACCCATCTGCCTGCAAACTTCGGTCACCTGGCAGGAAGCTACAATGCCCACACCTAAGGTTAGCTGTGCAGCGAGGTGTACTGCGCGGAGAGGTTCCACACACATTCAAGTAACATGGCGGCCTGAGTGGAAAGGTGAGAGTTTGGGCAGCTGTGCAGACAAAGAAGGCGCCCTTTGGCCTGGGCCTAAATGCTTGTGACACCCCACTGGGCATGCCGGGCTCTGAGGGCCTGGCACTGGGCACCCTGCTCCCCGGCCCATTGTTCAGTCACAGCAGAGATGGCCACACCCACTCCCTCTGTGAGGGCAGTGTTCCAACCTCCCTCAGCCCCGCCCCCTCTCCGCAGGTTACCATGGACTACAGATGCTGCATTCTGAGGCCAGGAGATTCCGAGAATGCCAAGGGCAGACATGATGACCTTAAATGATTTCCTCTTGTGTCAGTTTTGGTAAACTTTAGGAGCTAGGAAATAGTCCTCTTTACAGAAATGTTCAAGTTTACTGGCATTTCATATATTCTCTGCTATAACATTGTCATCACTCTTTCTGTATATTCTTTACTTATGTTTTTGTTTTCCTTAATCAAAGTGTGTCTTTTCAATCTTTTCAAAGAATATTCTTTGGACTTACTAAATCACCTCAATTTTATACGTTTTCTGTTGTATTAAGTTCTGCTCATATCTTTATTTATCTTTTCTCTATGTTCTCAGGGTTTCTGGGTTTGATCTTCTAATGTTTAATAAAACAGTTGGTTATTCATTTTAATAAAACTTTTTACTTATAAAGATTTGAACTTTTGAAGATTCCAACTTACTTGTAAGTTTCTAAGGGTCAGGTCCGCTACATTGTTGCTGGCCTAAGGCTTAGTTCAACATATAACAATGTATATATTGACATATTTTCCCCTCGACTTTCTGTGATTCCCTACATCTCACCTTTCTTTGCAGACAAGCCTTTTGAAATACCCTTAACTTATTTCACAGCCAATAAGTCTTTAAAATAATGTGTGTTTTTTAGACAAAACTTCTGATATAATTAGGCAGAAAATCTGACATGCCATAGGTTTCAAAACAACATAATTTCACTCTTCTCAATGATTAATCTGTTGTAATACACAATCATTGAGTATTTAGTTTTATCAATGACAGGTACCTTAAAAATGTTTTAGAGATCCAACCAGTCTTTGAAAACATCCTTGTTCCTTGTTTCAGTTCCAGGTTTATGTATATTTCCTGCATTGCACCTGATTATTCCAATATCTGATGGATGGCCTTGTGAATCTAATTCTGGTATTGATTGTTTTGGCTGATTGTCTCCCCTTGTAGCTGATTTCTTCATTATTGTGTAAATTTAGATCTTGAGCTCATGTTTAGCTAAACAGGTGACCTTGTAAGAGGCTTAGGTGTGAACGCTCCTAAGTTTCAGCAGAAATTCGGCAAAGATTTATTTGTGTCCCTCCAATGAGTTGCCCGCGAGAACCCAGTTTTCTAGAAGTGTTGGTCCAATACTCCCTCTAGAGGCAGGGGACTCACACAGGGCTGCTTTCCGTCCCACGATCTGGGGCAGGGTCAGTGGGCGCCCTGTGGCCCGGGCAGGAGCCACTCCGCGTGTGTCCCAAGGACCCATCTGCCTGCAAACTTCGGTCACCTGGCAGGAAGCTACGATGCACGCACCTAAGGTTAGCTGTGCAGCGAGGTGTACTGCGCGGACAGGTTCCACACACACTTCAAGTAAGAGGGCGGCCTGAGTGGAAAGGTGAGAGTTTGGGCAGCTGTGCAGACAAAGAAGGTGCCCTTTGGCCTGGGCCTAAATGCTTGTGACACCCCACTGGGCCTGCCGGGCTCTGAGGGCCATGTCTTGGGCCACTGCTCCCCTGCCCTTTGTTCAGTCACACCAGAGATGGCCACACCCACTCCCTCAGTGAGGGCAGTGTTCCAACCTCCCTCAGCCCCGCCCCCTCTCCGCAGGTTACCATGGACTTCAGATGCTGCATTCTGCGGCCAGGACGTTCCGAGAACCCCAAGGACAGACATGATGACCTTAAATGATTACCTCTTGTGTCAGTTTTGGTAAACTTTAGGAGCTAGGAAATGGTCCCCTTTACAGAAATGTTCAAATTTACTGGCATTTCATATATTCTCTGCTAGAACATTGTCCTGACTCTTTCTGTATATTCTTTACTTATGTTTTTGTTTTCCTTAATCAAAGTGTGTCTTTTCAATCTTTTCAAAGAATATTCTTTGGACTTACTAAATCACCTCAATTTTATACGTTTTCTGTTGTATTCAGTTCTGCTCATATCTTTATTTACCTTTTTTCTATGTTCTCAGGGTTTATTGGTTTGATCTTCTGATGTCAATTAAAACACTTGGTTATTCATTTTAATAAATCTTTTTACTTATAAAGATTTGAACTTTGGAAGATTCCAACTTACTTGTAAGATTCTAAGCGTCAGGTCCACTACATTGTTGCTCGCCTAAGGCTTAGTTCACCATATAGCAATGTATATATTGACATATTTTCCCCTCGACTTTCTGTGATTCCCTACAACTCACCTTTCTGTGCAGACAAGCCATTTGAAATACCCTTAACTTATTTCACAGCCAATACGTCTTTGAAATAAGGTGTGTTTTTTAGATAAATCTTCTTATATAATTAGGCAGAAAATCTGACGTGCCATAGGTTTCAAAACAGCATAATTTCACTCTTCTCAATGATTAATCTGTTGTAATACACAACCTTTGAGTATTTATCTTTATGAATGACATGAACTTTAAAAATGTTTTAGAGATCCTACCAGCCTTTGAAAACATCGTTGTTCCTTGTTTCAGTTCCAGTTTTATGTATATTTCCTGCCTTGCACCTGATTATTCCAACATCTGATGGATGGGCTTGTGAATCTAATTCTGGTATTGATTGTTTTGGCTGATTTTCTCCCCTTGTAGCTGACTTCTTCATTATTGTGTAAATTTAGATCATGAGCTCATGTTTAGCAAAACAGCTGACCTTGTAAGAGGCTTAGGTGTGAACGCTCCTAAATTTCAGCAGAAAGTCGGCAAAGATTTATTTGTGTCCCTCCAATAAGTTGCCCGTGAGGACCCCGTTTCCTAGAAGTTTTGGCCCAATACTCCCTCTAGGGGCAGGGGACACAGACAGGGCTTCTTTGCGGCCCGCAATCTGGGGCAGGGGCTGTGGGCGGCATGTGGCCTGGGCAGGAAACTCTCCGCGTGTGTCCCATGGACCCATCTGCCTGCAAACTTCGGTCACCTGGCAGGAAGCTACAATGCCCACACCTAAGGTTAGCTGTGCAGCGAGGTGTACTGCGCGGAGAGGTTCCACACACATTCAAGTAACATGGCGGCCTGAGTGGAAAGGTGAGAGTTTGGGCAGCTGTGCAGACAAAGAAGGCGCCCTTTGGCCTGGGCCTAAATGCTTGTGACACCCCACTGGGCATGCCGGGCTCTGAGGGCCTGGCACTGGGCACCCTGCTCCCCGGCCCATTGTTCAGTCACAGCAGAGATGGCCACACCCACTCCCTCTGTGAGGGCAGTGTTCCAACCTCCCTCAGCCCCGCCCCCTCTCCGCAGGTTACCATGGACTACAGATGCTGCATTCTGAGGCCAGGAGATTCCGAGAATGCCAAGGGCAGACATGATGACCTTAAATGATTTCCTCTTGTGTCAGTTTTGGTAAACTTTAGGAGCTAGGAAATAGTCCTCTTTACAGAAATGTTCAAGTTTACTGGCATTTCATATATTCTCTGCTATAACATTGTCATCACTCTTTCTGTATATTCTTTACTTATGTTTTTGTTTTCCTTAATCAAAGTGTGTCTTTTCAATCTTTTCAAAGAATATTCTTTGGACTTACTAAATCACCTCAATTTTATACGTTTTCTGTTGTATTAAGTTCTGCTCATATCTTTATTTATCTTTTCTCTATGTTCTCAGGGTTTCTGGGTTTGATCTTCTAATGTTTAATAAAACAGTTGGTTATTCATTTTAATAAAACTTTTTACTTATAAAGATTTGAACTTTTGAAGATTCCAACTTACTTGTAAGTTTCTAAGGGTCAGGTCCGCTACATTGTTGCTGGCCTAAGGCTTAGTTCAACATATAACAATGTATATATTGACATATTTTCCCCTCGACTTTCTGTGATTCCCTACATCTCACCTTTCTTTGCAGACAAGCCTTTTGAAATACCCTTAACTTATTTCACAGCCAATAAGTCTTTAAAATAATGTGTGTTTTTTAGACAAAACTTCTGATATAATTAGGCAGAAAATCTGACATGCCATAGGTTTCAAAACAACATAATTTCACTCTTCTCAATGATTAATCTGTTGTAATACACAATCATTGAGTATTTAGTTTTATCAATGACAGGTACCTTAAAAATGTTTTAGAGATCCAACCAGTCTTTGAAAACATCCTTGTTCCTTGTTTCAGTTCCAGGTTTATGTATATTTCCTGCATTGCACCTGATTATTCCAATATCTGATGGATGGCCTTGTGAATCTAATTCTGGTATTGATTGTTTTGGCTGATTGTCTCCCCTTGTAGCTGATTTCTTCATTATTGTGTAAATTTAGATCTTGAGCTCATGTTTAGCTAAACAGGTGACCTTGTAAGAGGCTTAGGTGTGAACGCTCCTAAGTTTCAGCAGAAATTCGGCAAAGATTTATTTGTGTCCCTCCAATGAGTTGCCCGCGAGAACCCAGTTTTCTAGAAGTGTTGGTCCAATACTCCCTCTAGAGGCAGGGGACTCACACAGGGCTGCTTTCCGTCCCACGATCTGGGGCAGGGTCAGTGGGCGCCCTGTGGCCCGGGCAGGAGCCACTCCGCGTGTGTCCCAAGGACCCATCTGCCTGCAAACTTCGGTCACCTGGCAGGAAGCTACGATGCACGCACCTAAGGTTAGCTGTGCAGCGAGGTGTACTGCGCGGACAGGTTCCACACACACTTCAAGTAAGAGGGCGGCCTGAGTGGAAAGGTGAGAGTTTGGGCAGCTGTGCAGACAAAGAAGGTGCCCTTTGGCCTGGGCCTAAATGCTTGTGACACCCCACTGGGCCTGCCGGGCTCTGAGGGCCATGTCTTGGGCCACTGCTCCCCTGCCCTTTGTTCAGTCACACCAGAGATGGCCACACCCACTCCCTCAGTGAGGGCAGTGTTCCAACCTCCCTCAGCCCCGCCCCCTCTCCGCAGGTTACCATGGACTTCAGATGCTGCATTCTGCGGCCAGGACGTTCCGAGAACCCCAAGGACAGACATGATGACCTTAAATGATTACCTCTTGTGTCAGTTTTGGTAAACTTTAGGAGCTAGGAAATGGTCCCCTTTACAGAAATGTTCAAATTTACTGGCATTTCATATATTCTCTGCTAGAACATTGTCCTGACTCTTTCTGTATATTCTTTACTTATGTTTTTGTTTTCCTTAATCAAAGTGTGTCTTTTCAATCTTTTCAAAGAATATTCTTTGGACTTATTAAATCACCTCAATTTTATACGTTTTCTGTTGTATTCAGTTCTGCTCATATCTTTATTTACCTTTTTTCTATGTTCTCAGGGTTTATTGGTTTGATCTTCTGATGTCAATTAAAACACTTGGTTATTCATTTTAATAAATCTTTTTACTTATAAAGATTTGAACTTTGGAAGATTCCAACTTACTTGTAAGATTCTAAGCGTCAGGTCCACTACATTGTTGCTCGCCTAAGGCTTAGTTCACCATATAGCAATGTATATATTGACATATTTTCCCCTCGACTTTCTGTGATTCCCTACAACTCACCTTTCTGTGCAGACAAGCCATTTGAAATACCCTTAACTTATTTCACAGCCAATACGTCTTTGAAATAAGGTGTGTTTTTTAGATAAATCTTCTTATATAATTAGGCAGAAAATCTGACGTGCCATAGGTTTCAAAACAGCATAATTTCACTCTTCTCAATGATTAATCTGTTGTAATACACAACCTTTGAGTATTTATCTTTATGAATGACATGAACTTTAAAAATGTTTTAGAGATCCTACCAGCCTTTGAAAACATCGTTGTTCCTTGTTTCAGTTCCAGTTTTATGTATATTTCCTGCCTTGCACCTGATTATTCCAACATCTGATGGATGGGCTTGTGAATCTAATTCTGGTATTGATTGTTTTGGCTGATTTTCTCCCCTTGTAGCTGACTTCTTCATTATTGTGTAAATTTAGATCATGAGCTCATGTTTAGCAAAACAGCTGACCTTGTAAGAGGCTTAGGTGTGAACGCTCCTAAATTTCAGCAGAAAGTCGGCAAAGATTTATTTGTGTCCCTCCAATAAGTTGCCCGTGAGGACCCCGTTTCCTAGAAGTTTTGGCCCAATACTCCCTCTAGGGGCAGGGGACACAGACAGGGCTTCTTTGCGGCCCGCAATCTGGGGCAGGGGCTGTGGGCGGCATGTGGCCTGGGCAGGAAACTCTCCGCGTGTGTCCCATGGACCCATCTGCCTGCAAACTTCGGTCACCTGGCAGGAAGCTACAATGCCCACACCTAAGGTTAGCTGTGCAGCGAGGTGTACTGCGCGGAGAGGTTCCACACACATTCAAGTAACATGGCGGCCTGAGTGGAAAGGTGAGAGTTTGGGCAGCTGTGCAGACAAAGAAGGCGCCCTTTGGCCTGGGCCTAAATGCTTGTGACACCCCACTGGGCATGCCGGGCTCTGAGGGCCTGGCACTGGGCACCCTGCTCCCCGGCCCATTGTTCAGTCACAGCAGAGATGGCCACACCCACTCCCTCTGTGAGGGCAGTGTTCCAACCTCCCTCAGCCCCGCCCCCTCTCCGCAGGTTACCATGGACTACAGATGCTGCATTCTGAGGCCAGGGCCTTCCGAGAATGCCAAGGGCAGACATGATGACCTTAAATGATTTCCTCTTGTGTCAGTTTTGGTAAACTTTAGGAGCTAGGAAATGGTCCCCTTTACAGAAATGTTCAAATTTACTGGCATTTCATATATTCTCTGCTATAACATTGTCATCACTCTTTCTGTATATTCTTTACTTATGTTTTTGTTTTCCTTAATCAAAGTGTGTCTTTTCAATCTTTTCAAAGAATATTATTTGGACTTACTAAATCACCTCAATTTTATACGTTTTCTGTTTTATTAAGTTCTGCTCATATCTTTATTTATCTTTTCTCTATGTTCTCAGGGTTTATGGGTTTGATCTTCTAATGTTAAATAAAACAGTTTGTTATTCATTTTAATAAATCATTTTACTTATAAAGATTTGAACTTTGGAAGATTCCAACTTACTTGTAAGTTTCTAAGGGTCAGGTCCTCTACTTTGTTGCTGGCCTAAGTCTTAGTTCAACATAGATAAATGTATATATTGACATATTTGCCCCTCGACTTTCTGTGATTCCCTACATCTCACCTTTCTTTGCAGACAAGCCATTTGAAATACCCTTAACTTATTTCACAGCCAATAAGTCTTTAAAATAATGTGTGTTTTTTAGATAAATCTTCTTATATAATTAGGCCGAAAATCTGACCTGTCATAGGTTTCAAAACAACATAATTTCACTCTTCTCAATGATTAATCTGTTGTAATACACAATCATTGAGCATCTAGTTTTATCAATGACAGGTATCTTAAAAATGTTTTAGAGATCCAACCAGTCTTTGAAAACATCCTTGTTCCTTGTTTCAGTTCCAGGTTTATGTATATTTCCTGCATTGCACCTGATTATTCCAATATCTGATGGATGGCCTTGTGAATCTAATTCTGGTATTGATTGTTTTGGCTGATTGTCTCCCCTTGTAGCTGATTTCTTCATTATTGTGTAAATTTAGATCTTGAGCTCATGTTTAGCTAAACAGGTGACCTTGTAAGAGGCTTAGGTGTGAACGCTCCTAAGTTTCAGCAGAAATTCGGCAAAGATTTATTTGTGTCCCTCCAATGAGTTGCCCGCGAGAACCCAGTTTTCTAGAAGTGTTGGTCCAATACTCCCTCTAGAGGCAGGGGACTCACACAGGGCTGCTTTCCGTCCCACGATCTGGGGCAGGGTCAGTGGGCGCCCTGTGGCCCGGGCAGGAGCCACTCCGCGTGTGTCCCAACGACCCATCTGTCTGCAAACTTCGGTCACCTGGCAGGAAGCTACGATGCACGCACCTAAGGTTAGCTGTGCAGCGAGGTGTACTGCGCGGACAGGTTCCACACACACTTCAAGTAAGAGGGCGGCCTGAGTGGAAAGGTGAGAGTTTGGGCAGCTGTGCAGACAAAGAAGGTGCCCTTTGGCCTGGGCCTAAATGCTTGTGACACCCCACTGGGCCTGCCGGGCTCTGAGGGCCATGTCTTGGGCCACTGCTCCCCTGCCCTTTGTTCAGTCACACCAGAGATGGCCACACCCACTCCCTCAGTGAGGGCAGTGTTCCAACCTCCCTCAGCCCCGCCCCCTCTCCGCAGGTTACCATGGACTTCAGATGCTGCATTCTGCGGCCAGGACGTTCCGAGAACCCCAAGGACAGACATGATGACCTTAAATGATTACCTCTTGTGTCAGTTTTGGTAAACTTTAGGAGCTAGGAAATGGTCCCCTTTACAGAAATGTTCAAATTTACTGGCATTTCATATATTCTCTGCTAGAACATTGTCCTGACTCTTTCTGTATATTCTTTACTTATGTTTTTGTTTTCCTTAATCAAAGTGTGTCTTTTCAATCTTTTCAAAGAATATTCTTTGGACTTACTAAATCACCTCAATTTTATACGTTTTCTGTTGTATTCAGTTCTGCTCATATCTTTATTTACCTTTTTTCTATGTTCTCAGGGTTTATTGGTTTGATCTTCTGATGTCAATTAAAACACTTGGTTATTCATTTTAATAAATCTTTTTACTTATAAAGATTTGAACTTTGGAAGATTCCAACTTACTTGTAAGATTCTAAGCGTCAGGTCCACTACATTGTTGCTCGCCTAAGGCTTAGTTCACCATATAGCAATGTATATATTGACATATTTTCCCCTCGACTTTCTGTGATTCCCTACAACTCACCTTTCTGTGCAGACAAGCCATTTGAAATACCCTTAACTTATTTCACAGCCAATACGTCTTTGAAATAAGGTGTGTTTTTTAGATAAATCTTCTTATATAATTAGGCAGAAAATCTGACGTGCCATAGGTTTCAAAACAGCATAATTTCACTCTTCTCAATGATTAATCTGTTGTAATACACAACCTTTGAGTATTTATCTTTATGAATGACATGAACTTTAAAAATGTTTTAGAGATCCTACCAGCCTTTGAAAACATCGTTGTTCCTTGTTTCAGTTCCAGTTTTATGTATATTTCCTGCCTTGCACCTGATTATTCCAACATCTGATGGATGGGCTTGTGAATCTAATTCTGGTATTGATTGTTTTGGCTGATTTTCTCCCCTTGTAGCTGACTTCTTCATTATTGTGTAAATTTAGATCATGAGCTCATGTTTAGCAAAACAGCTGACCTTGTAAGAGGCTTAGGTGTGAACGCTCCTAAATTTCAGCAGAAAGTCGGCAAAGATTTATTTGTGTCCCTCCAATAAGTTGCCCGTGAGGACCCCGTTTCCTAGAAGTTTTGGCCCAATACTCCCTCTAGGGGCAGGGGACACAGACAGGGCTTCTTTGCGGCCTGCAATCTGGGGCAGGGGCTGTGGGCGGCATGTGGCCTGGGCAGGAAACTCTCCGCGTGTGTCCCATGGACCCATCTGCCTGCAAACTTCGGTCACCTGGCAGGAAGCTACAATGCCCACACCTAAGGTTAGCTGTGCAGCGAGGTGTACTGCGCGGAGAGGTTCCACACACATTCAAGTAACATGGCGGCCTGAGTGGAAAGGTGAGAGTTTGGGCAGCTGTGCAGACAAAGAAGGCGCCCTTTGGCCTGGGCCTAAATGCTTGTGACACCCCACTGGGCATGCCGGGCTCTGAGGGCCTGGCACTGGGCACCCTGCTCCCCGGCCCATTGTTCAGTCACAGCAGAGATGGCCACACCCACTCCCTCTGTGAGGGCAGTGTTCCAACCTCCCTCAGCCCCGCCCCCTCTCCGCAGGTTACCATGGACTACAGATGCTGCATTCTGAGGCCAGGGCCTTCCGAGAATGCCAAGGGCAGACATGATGACCTTAAATGATTTCCTCTTGTGTCAGTTTTGGTAAACTTTAGGAGCTAGGAAATGGTCCCCTTTACAGAAATGTTCAAATTTACTGGCATTTCATATATTCTCTGCTATAACATTGTCATCACTCTTTCTGTATATTCTTTACTTATGTTTTTGTTTTCCTTAATCAAAGTGTGTCTTTTCAATCTTTTCAAAGAATATTATTTGGACTTACTAAATCACCTCAATTTTATACGTTTTCTGTTTTATTAAGTTCTGCTCATATCTTTATTTATCTTTTCTCTATGTTCTCAGGGTTTATGGGTTTGATCTTCTAATGTTAAATAAAACAGTTTGTTATTCATTTTAATAAATCATTTTACTTATAAAGATTTGAACTTTGGAAGATTCCAACTTACTTGTAAGTTTCTAAGGGTCAGGTCCTCTACTTTGTTGCTGGCCTAAGTCTTAGTTCAACATAGATAAATGTATATATTGACATATTTGCCCCTCGACTTTCTGTGATTCCCTACATCTCACCTTTCTTTGCAGACAAGCCATTTGAAATACCCTTAACTTATTTCACAGCCAATAAGTCTTTAAAATAATGTGTGTTTTTTAGATAAATCTTCTTATATAATTAGGCCGAAAATCTGACCTGTCATAGGTTTCAAAACAACATAATTTCACTCTTCTCAATGATTAATCTGTTGTAATACACAATCATTGAGCATCTAGTTTTATCAATGACAGGTATCTTAAAAATGTTTTAGAGATCCAACCAGTCTTTGAAAACATCCTTGTTCCTTGTTTCATTTCCAGGTTTATGTATATTTCCTGCATTGCACCTGATTATTCCAATATCTGATGGATGGCCTTGTGAATCTAATTCTGGTATTGATTGTTTTGGCTGATTGTCTCCCCTTGTAGCTGATTTCTTCATTATTGTGTAAATTTAGATCTTGAGCTCATGTTTAGCTAAACAGGTGACCTTGTAAGAGGCTTAGGTGTGAACGCTCCTAAGTTTCAGCAGAAATTCGGCAAAGATTTATTTGTGTCCCTCCAATGAGTTGCCCGCGAGAACCCAGTTTTCTAGAAGTGTTGGTCCAATACTCCCTCTAGAGGCAGGGGACTCACACAGGGCTGCTTTCCGTCCCACGATCTGGGGCAGGGTCAGTGGGCGCCCTGTGGCCCGGGCAGGAGCCACTCCGCGTGTGTCCCAAGGACCCATCTGCCTGCAAACTTCGGTCACCTGGCAGGAAGCTACGATGCACGCACCTAAGGTTAGCTGTGCAGCGAGGTGTACTGCGCGGACAGGTTCCACACACACTTCAAGTAAGAGGGCGGCCTGAGTGGAAAGGTGAGAGTTTGGGCAGCTGTGCAGACAAAGAAGGTGCCCTTTGGCCTGGGCCTAAATGCTTGTGACACCCCACTGGGCCTGCCGGGCTCTGAGGGCCATGTCTTGGGCCACTGCTCCCCTGCCCTTTGTTCAGTCACACCAGAGATGGCCACACCCACTCCCTCAGTGAGGGCAGTGTTCCAACCTCCCTCAGCCCCGCCCCCTCTCCGCAGGTTACCATGGACTTCAGATGCTGCATTCTGCGGCCAGGACGTTCCGAGAACCCCAAGGACAGACATGATGACCTTAAATGATTACCTCTTGTGTCAGTTTTGGTAAACTTTAGGAGCTAGGAAATGGTCCCCTTTACAGAAATGTTCAAATTTACTGGCATTTCATATATTCTCTGCTAGAACATTGTCCTGACTCTTTCTGTATATTCTTTACTTATGTTTTTGTTTTCCTTAATCAAAGTGTGTCTTTTCAATCTTTTCAAAGAATATTCTTTGGACTTACTAAATCACCTCAATTTTATACGTTTTCTGTTGTATTCAGTTCTGCTCATATCTTTATTTACCTTTTTTCTATGTTCTCAGGGTTTATTGGTTTGATCTTCTGATGTCAATTAAAACACTTGGTTATTCATTTTAATAAATCTTTTTACTTATAAAGATTTGAACTTTGGAAGATTCCAACTTACTTGTAAGATTCTAAGCGTCAGGTCCACTACATTGTTGCTCGCCTAAGGCTTAGTTCACCATATAGCAATGTATATATTGACATATTTTCCCCTCGACTTTCTGTGATTCCCTACAACTCACCTTTCTGTGCAGACAAGCCATTTGAAATACCCTTAACTTATTTCACAGCCAATACGTCTTTGAAATAAGGTGTGTTTTTTAGATAAATCTTCTTATATAATTAGGCAGAAAATCTGACGTGCCATAGGTTTCAAAACAGCATAATTTCACTCTTCTCAATGATTAATCTGTTGTAATACACAACCTTTGAGTATTTATCTTTATGAATGACATGAACTTTAAAAATGTTTTAGAGATCCTACCAGCCTTTGAAAACATCGTTGTTCCTTGTTTCAGTTCCAGTTTTATGTATATTTCCTGCCTTGCACCTGATTATTCCAACATCTGATGGATGGGCTTGTGAATCTAATTCTGGTATTGATTGTTTTGGCTGATTTTCTCCCCTTGTAGCTGACTTCTTCATTATTGTGTAAATTTAGATCATGAGCTCATGTTTAGCAAAACAGCTGACCTTGTAAGAGGCTTAGGTGTGAACGCTCCTAAATTTCAGCAGAAAGTCGGCAAAGATTTATTTGTGTCCCTCCAATAAGTTGCCCGTGAGGACCCCGTTTCCTAGAAGTTTTGGCCCAATACTCCCTCTAGGGGCAGGGGACACAGACAGGGCTTCTTTGCGGCCCGCAATCTGGGGCAGGGGCTGTGGGCGGCATGTGGCCTGGGCAGGAAACTCTCCGCGTGTGTCCCATGGACCCATCTGCCTGCAAACTTCGGTCACCTGGCAGGAAGCTACAATGCCCACACCTAAGGTTAGCTGTGCAGCGAGGTGTACTGCGCGGAGAGGTTCCACACACATTCAAGTAACATGGCGGCCTGAGTGGAAAGGTGAGAGTTTGGGCAGCTGTGCAGACAAAGAAGGCGCCCTTTGGCCTGGGCCTAAATGCTTGTGACACCCCACTGGGCATGCCGGGCTCTGAGGGCCTGGCACTGGGCACCCTGCTCCCCGGCCCATTGTTCAGTCACAGCAGAGATGGCCACACCCACTCCCTCTGTGAGGGCAGTGTTCCAACCTCCCTCAGCCCCGCCCCCTCTCCGCAGGTTACCATGGACTACAGATGCTGCATTCTGAGGCCAGGGCCTTCCGAGAATGCCAAGGGCAGACATGATGACCTTAAATGATTTCCTCTTGTGTCAGTTTTGGTAAACTTTAGGAGCTAGGAAATGGTCCCCTTTACAGAAATGTTCAAATTTACTGGCATTTCATATATTCTCTGCTATAACATTGTCATCACTCTTTCTGTATATTCTTTACTTATGTTTTTGTTTTCCTTAATCAAAGTGTGTCTTTTCAATCTTTTCAAAGAATATTATTTGGACTTACTAAATCACCTCAATTTTATACGTTTTCTGTTTTATTAAGTTCTGCTCATATCTTTATTTATCTTTTCTCTATGTTCTCAGGGTTTATGGGTTTGATCTTCTAATGTTAAATAAAACAGTTTGTTATTCATTTTAATAAATCATTTTACTTATAAAGATTTGAACTTTGGAAGATTCCAACTTACTTGTAAGTTTCTAACGGTCAGGTCCTCTACTTTGTTGCTGGCCTAAGTCTTAGTTCAACATAGATAAATGTATATATTGACATATTTGCCCCTCGACTTTCTGTGATTCCCTACATCTCACCTTTCTTTGCAGACAAGCCATTTGAAATACCCTTAACTTATTTCACAGCCAATAAGTCTTTAAAATAATGTGTGTTTTTTAGATAAATCTTCTTATATAATTAGGCCGAAAATCTGACCTGTCATAGGTTTCAAAACAACATAATTTCACTCTTCTCAATGATTAATCTGTTGTAATACACAATCATTGAGCATCTAGTTTTATCAATGACAGGTATCTTAAAAATGTTTTAGAGATCCAACCAGTCTTTGAAAACATCCTTGTTCCTTGTTTCAGTTCCAGGTTTATGTATATTTCCTGCATTGCACCTGATTATTCCAATATCTGATGGATGGCCTTGTGAATCTAATTCTGGTATTGATTGTTTTGGCTGATTGTCTCCCCTTGTAGCTGATTTCTTCATTATTGTGTAAATTTAGATCTTGAGCTCATGTTTAGCTAAACAGGTGACCTTGTAAGAGGCTTAGGTGTGAACGCTCCTAAGTTTCAGCAGAAATTCGGCAAAGATTTATTTGTGTCCCTCCAATGAGTTGCCCGCGAGAACCCAGTTTTCTAGAAGTGTTGGTCCAATACTCCCTCTAGAGGCAGGGGACTCACACAGGGCTGCTTTCCGTCCCACGATCTGGGGCAGGGTCAGTGGGCGCCCTGTGGCCCGGGCAGGAGCCACTCCGCGTGTGTCCCAAGGACCCATCTGCCTGCAAACTTCGGTCACCTGGCAGGAAGCTACGATGCACGCACCTAAGGTTAGCTGTGCAGCGAGGTGTACTGCGCGGACAGGTTCCACACACACTTCAAGTAAGAGGGCGGCCTGAGTGGAAAGGTGAGAGTTTGGGCAGCTGTGCAGACAAAGAAGGTGCCCTTTGGCCTGGGCCTAAATGCTTGTGACACCCCACTGGGCCTGCCGGGCTCTGAGGGCCATGTCTTGGGCCACTGCTCCCCTGCCCTTTGTTCAGTCACACCAGAGATGGCCACACCCACTCCCTCAGTGAGGGCAGTGTTCCAACCTCCCTCAGCCCCGCCCCCTCTCCGCAGGTTACCATGGACTTCAGATGCTGCATTCTGCGGCCAGGACGTTCCGAGAACCCCAAGGACAGACATGATGACCTTAAATGATTACCTCTTGTGTCAGTTTTGGTAAACTTTAGGAGCTAGGAAATGGTCCCCTTTACAGAAATGTTCAAATTTACTGGCATTTCATATATTCTCTGCTAGAACATTGTCCTGACTCTTTCTGTATATTCTTTACTTATGTTTTTGTTTTCCTTAATCAAAGTGTGTCTTTTCAATCTTTTCAAAGAATATTCTTTGGACTTACTAAATCACCTCAATTTTATACGTTTTCTGTTGTATTCAGTTCTGCTCATATCTTTATTTACCTTTTTTCTATGTTCTCAGGGTTTATTGGTTTGATCTTCTGATGTCAATTAAAACACTTGGTTATTCATTTTAATAAATCTTTTTACTTATAAAGATTTGAACTTTGGAAGATTCCAACTTACTTGTAAGATTCTAAGCGTCAGGTCCACTACATTGTTGCTCGCCTAAGGCTTAGTTCACCATATAGCAATGTATATATTGACATATTTTCCCCTCGACTTTCTGTGATTCCCTACAACTCACCTTTCTGTGCAGACAAGCCATTTGAAATACCCTTAACTTATTTCACAGCCAATACGTCTTTGAAATAAGGTGTGTTTTTTAGATAAATCTTCTTATATAATTAGGCAGAAAATCTGACGTGCCATAGGTTTCAAAACAGCATAATTTCACTCTTCTCAATGATTAATCTGTTGTAATACACAACCTTTGAGTATTTATCTTTATGAATGACATGAACTTTAAAAATGTTTTAGAGATCCTACCAGCCTTTGAAAACATCGTTGTTCCTTGTTTCAGTTCCAGTTTTATGTATATTTCCTGCCTTGCACCTGATTATTCCAACATCTGATGGATGGGCTTGGGAATCTAATTCTGGTATTGATTGTTTTGGCTGATTTTCTCCCCTTGTAGCTGACTTCTTCATTATTGTGTAAATTTAGATCATGAGCTCATGTTTAGCAAAACAGCTGACCTTGTAAGAGGCTTAGGTGTGAACGCTCCTAAATTTCAGCAGAAAGTCGGCAAAGATTTATTTGTGTCCCTCCAATAAGTTGCCCGTGAGGACCCCGTTTCCTAGAAGTTTTGGCCCAATACTCCCTCTAGGGGCAGGGGACACAGACAGGGCTTCTTTGCGGCCCGCAATCTGGGGCAGGGGCTGTGGGCGGCATGTGGCCTGGGCAGGAAACTCTCCGCGTGTGTCCCATGGACCCATCTGCCTGCAAACTTCGGTCACCTGGCAGGAAGCTACAATGCCCACACCTAAGGTTAGCTGTGCAGCGAGGTGTACTGCGCGGAGAGGTTCCACACACATTCAAGTAACATGGCGGCCTGAGTGGAAAGGTGAGAGTTTGGGCAGCTGTGCAGACAAAGAAGGCGCCCTTTGGCCTGGGCCTAAATGCTTGTGACACCCCACTGGGCATGCCGGGCTCTGAGGGCCTGGCACTGGGCACCCTGCTCCCCGGCCCATTGTTCAGTCACAGCAGAGATGGCCACACCCACTCCCTCTGTGAGGGCAGTGTTCCAACCTCCCTCAGCCCCGCCCCCTCTCCGCAGGTTACCATGGACTACAGATGCTGCATTCTGAGGCCAGGGCCTTCCGAGAATGCCAAGGGCAGACATGATGACCTTAAATGATTTCCTCTTGTGTCAGTTTTGGTAAACTTTAGGAGCTAGGAAATGGTCCCCTTTACAGAAATGTTCAAATTTACTGGCATTTCATATATTCTCTGCTATAACATTGTCATCACTCTTTCTGTATATTCTTTACTTATGTTTTTGTTTTCCTTAATCAAAGTGTGTCTTTTCAATCTTTTCAAAGAATATTATTTGGACTTACTAAATCACCTCAATTTTATACGTTTTCTGTTTTATTAAGTTCTGCTCATATCTTTATTTATCTTTTCTCTATGTTCTCAGGGTTTATGGGTTTGATCTTCTAATGTTAAATAAAACAGTTTGTTATTCATTTTAATAAATCATTTTACTTATAAAGATTTGAACTTTGGAAGATTCCAACTTACTTGTAAGTTTCTAAGGGTCAGGTCCTCTACTTTGTTGCTGGCCTAAGTCTTAGTTCAACATAGATAAATGTATATATTGACATATTTGCCCCTCGACTTTCTGTGATTCCCTACATCTCACCTTTCTTTGCAGACAAGCCATTTGAAATACCCTTAACTTATTTCACAGCCAATAAGTCTTTAAAATAATGTGTGTTTTTTAGATAAATCTTCTTATATAATTAGGCCGAAAATCTGACCTGTCATAGGTTTCAAAACAACATAATTTCACTCTTCTCAATGATTAATCTGTTGTAATACACAATCATTGAGCATCTAGTTTTATCAATGACAGGTATCTTAAAAATGTTTTAGAGATCCAACCAGTCTTTGAAAACATCCTTGTTCCTTGTTTCAGTTCCAGGTTTATGTATATTTCCTGCATTGCACCTGATTATTCCAATATCTGATGGATGGCCTTGTGAATCTAATTCTGGTATTGATTGTTTTGGCTGATTGTCTCCCCTTGTAGCTGATTTCTTCATTATTGTGTAAATTTAGATCTTGAGCTCATGTTTAGCTAAACAGGTGACCTTGTAAGAGGCTTAGGTGTGAACGCTCCTAAGTTTCAGCAGAAATTCGGCAAAGATTTATTTGTGTCCCTCCAATGAGTTGCCCGCGAGAACCCAGTTTTCTAGAAGTGTTGGTCCAATACTCCCTCTAGAGGCAGGGGACTCACACAGGGCTGCTTTCCGTCCCACGATCTGGGGCAGGGTCAGTGGGCGCCCTGTGGCCCGGGCAGGAGCCACTCCGCGTGTGTCCCAAGGACCCATCTGCCTGCAAACTTCGGTCACCTGGCAGGAAGCTACGATGCACGCACCTAAGGTTAGCTGTGCAGCGAGGTGTACTGCGCGGACAGGTTCCACACACACTTCAAGTAAGAGGGCGGCCTGAGTGGAAAGGTGAGAGTTTGGGCAGCTGTGCAGACAAAGAAGGTGCCCTTTGGCCTGGGCCTAAATGCTTGTGACACCCCACTGGGCCTGCCGGGCTCTGAGGGCCATGTCTTGGGCCACTGCTCCCCTGCCCTTTGTTCAGTCACACCAGAGATGGCCACACCCACTCCCTCAGTGAGGGCAGTGTTCCAACCTCCCTCAGCCCCGCCCCCTCTCCGCAGGTTACCATGGACTTCAGATGCTGCATTCTGCGGCCAGGACGTTCCGAGAACCCCAAGGACAGACATGATGACCTTAAATGATTACCTCTTGTGTCAGTTTTGGTAAACTTTAGGAGCTAGGAAATGGTCCCCTTTACAGAAATGTTCAAATTTACTGGCATTTCATATATTCTCTGCTAGAACATTGTCCTGACTCTTTCTGTATATTCTTTACTTATGTTTTTGTTTTCCTTAATCAAAGTGTGTCTTTTCAATCTTTTCAAAGAATATTCTTTGGACTTACTAAATCACCTCAATTTTATACGTTTTCTGTTGTATTCAGTTCTGCTCATATCTTTATTTACCTTTTTTCTATGTTCTCAGGGTTTATTGGTTTGATCTTCTGATGTCAATTAAAACACTTGGTTATTCATTTTAATAAATCTTTTTACTTATAAAGATTTGAACTTTGGAAGATTCCAACTTACTTGTAAGATTCTAAGCGTCAGGTCCACTACATTGTTGCTCGCCTAAGGCTTAGTTCACCATATAGCAATGTATATATTGACATATTTTCCCCTCGACTTTCTGTGATTCCCTACAACTCACCTTTCTGTGCAGACAAGCCATTTGAAATACCCTTAACTTATTTCACAGCCAATACGTCTTTGAAATAAGGTGTGTTTTTTAGATAAATCTTCTTATATAATTAGGCAGAAAATCTGACGTGCCATAGGTTTCAAAACAGCATAATTTCACTCTTCTCAATGATTAATCTGTTGTAATACACAACCTTTGAGTATTTATCTTTATGAATGACATGAACTTTAAAAATGTTTTAGAGATCCTACCAGCCTTTGAAAACATCGTTGTTCCTTGTTTCAGTTCCAGTTTTATGTATATTTCCTGCCTTGCACCTGATTATTCCAACATCTGATGGATGGGCTTGTGAATCTAATTCTGGTATTGATTGTTTTGGCTGATTTTCTCCCCTTGTAGCTGACTTCTTCATTATTGTGTAAATTTAGATCATGAGCTCATGTTTAGCAAAACAGCTGACCTTGTAAGAGGCTTAGGTGTGAACGCTCCTAAATTTCAGCAGAAAGTCGGCAAAGATTTATTTGTGTCCCTCCAATAAGTTGCCCGTGAGGACCCCGTTTCCTAGAAGTTTTGGCCCAATACTCCCTCTAGGGGCAGGGGACACAGACAGGGCTTCTTTGCGGCCCGCAATCTGGGGCAGGGGCTGTGGGCGGCATGTGGCCTGGGCAGGAAACTCTCCGCGTGTGTCCCATGGACCCATCTGCCTGCAAACTTCGGTCACCTGGCAGGAAGCTACAATGCCCACACCTAAGGTTAGCTGTGCAGCGAGGTGTACTGCGCGGAGAGGTTCCACACACATTCAAGTAACATGGCGGCCTGAGTGGAAAGGTGAGAGTTTGGGCAGCTGTGCAGACAAAGAAGGCGCCCTTTGGCCTGGGCCTAAATGCTTGTGACACCCCACTGGGCATGCCGGGCTCTGAGGGCCTGGCACTGGGCACCCTGCTCCCCGGCCCATTGTTCAGTCACAGCAGAGATGGCCACACCCACTCCCTCTGTGAGGGCAGTGTTCCAACCTCCCTCAGCCCCGCCCCCTCTCCGCAGGTTACCATGGACTACAGATGCTGCATTCTGAGGCCAGGGCCTTCCGAGAATGCCAAGGGCAGACATGATGACCTTAAATGATTTCCTCTTGTGTCAGTTTTGGTAAACTTTAGGAGCTAGGAAATGGTCCCCTTTACAGAAATGTTCAAATTTACTGGCATTTCATATATTCTCTGCTATAACATTGTCATCACTCTTTCTGTATATTCTTTACTTATGTTTTTGTTTTCCTTAATCAAAGTGTGTCTTTTCAATCTTTTCAAAGAATATTATTTGGACTTACTAAATCACCTCAATTTTATACGTTTTCTGTTTTATTAAGTTCTGCTCATATCTTTATTTATCTTTTCTCTATGTTCTCAGGGTTTATGGGTTTGATCTTCTAATGTTAAATAAAACAGTTTGTTATTCATTTTAATAAATCATTTTACTTATAAAGATTTGAACTTTGGAAGATTCCAACTTACTTGTAAGTTTCTAACGGTCAGGTCCTCTACTTTGTTGCTGGCCTAAGTCTTAGTTCAACATAGATAAATGTATATATTGACATATTTGCCCCTCGACTTTCTGTGATTCCCTACATCTCACCTTTCTTTGCAGACAAGCCATTTGAAATACCCTTAACTTATTTCACAGCCAATAAGTCTTTAAAATAATGTGTGTTTTTTAGATAAATCTTCTTATATAATTAGGCCGAAAATCTGACCTGTCATAGGTTTCAAAACAACATAATTTCACTCTTCTCAATGATTAATCTGTTGTAATACACAATCATTGAGCATCTAGTTTTATCAATGACAGGTATCTTAAAAATGTTTTAGAGATCCAACCAGTCTTTGAAAACATCCTTGTTCCTTCTTTCAGTTGCAATTTTATGTATATTTCCTGCCTTCAACCAGATTATTCCAACATCTGATGGATGGCCTTGGGAATCTAATTCTGGTATTGATTGTTTTGGCTGATTGTCTCACCTTGTAGCTGATTTCTTCATTATTGTGTAAATTTAGATCTTGAGCTCATGTTTAGCTAAACAGGTGACCTTGTAAGAGGCTTAGGTGTGAACGCTCCTAGGTTTCAGCAGAAAGTCGGCAAAGATTTATTTGTGTCCCTCCAATGAGTTGCCTGTGAGAACCCCGTTTTCTAGAAGTGTTGGTCCAATACTCCCTCTAGAGGCAGGGGACTCAGACAGGGCTGCTTTCCGTCCCGCGATCTGGGGCAGGGTCAGTGGGCGCCCTGTGGCCCGGGCAGGAGCATCTCCGCATGTGTCCCAAGGACCCATCTGCCTGCAAACTTCGGTCACCTGGCAGGAAGCTACGATGCCAGCACCTAAGGTTAGCTGTGCAGCGAGGTGTACTGCGCGGACAGGTTCCACACACACTTCAAGTAAGAGGGCGGCCTGAGTGGAAAGGTGAGAGTTTGGGCAGCTGTGCAGACAAAGAAGGTGCCCTTTGTCCTGGGCCTAAATGCTTGTGACACCCCACTGGGCCTGCCGGGCTCTGAGGGCCATGTCCTGGGCCCCTGCTCCCCTGCCCTTTGTTCAGTCACACCAGAGATGGCCACACCCACTACCTCAGTGAGGGCAGTGTCCCAAACTCCCTCAGCCCCGCCCCCTCTCCGCAGGTTACCATGGACTACAGATGCTGCATTCTGAGGCTAGGACGTTCCGAGAATTCCAAGGGCAGACATGATGACCTTAAATGATTTCCTCTTGTGTCAGTTTTGGTAAACTTTAGGAGCTAGGATATGGTCCCCTTTACAGAAATGTTCAAATTTACTGGCATTTCATATATTCTCTGCTAGAACATTGTCCTGACTCTTTCTGTATATTCTCTACTTATGTTTTTGTTTTCCTTAATCAAAGTGTGTCTTTTCAATCTTTTCAAAGAATATTCTTTGGACTTACTAAATCACCTCAATTTTATACGTTTTCTGTTGTATTCAGTTCTGCTCATATCTTTATTTATCTTTTTTCTATGTTCTCAGGGTTTATTGGTTTGATCTTCTGATGTCAATTAAAACACTTGGTTATTCATTTTAATAAATCTTTTTACTTATAAAGATTTGAACTTTTGAAGATTCCAGCTTACTTGTAAGTTTCTAAGGGTCAGGTCCACTACATTGTTGCTGGCCTAAGGCTTAGTTCACCATATAGCAATGTATATATTGACATATTTTCCCCTCGACTTTCTGTGATTCCCTACATCTCACCTTTCTGTGCAGACAAACCATTTGAAATACCCTTAACTTATTTCACAGCCAATACGTCTTTGAAATAAGGTGTGTTTTTTAGATAAATCTTCTTATATAATTAGGCAGAAAATCTGACGTGCCATAGGTTTCAAAACAGCATAATTTCACTCTTCTCAATGATTAATCTGTTGTAATACACAACCTTTGAGTATTTATCTTTATGAATGACATGAACTTTAAAAATGTTTTAGAGATCCTACCAGCCTTTGAAAACATCGTTGTTCCTTGTTTCAGTTCCAGTTTTATGTATATTTCCTGCCTTGCACCTGATTATTCCAACATCTGATGGATGGGCTTGGGAATCTAATTCTGGTATTGATTGTTTTGGCTGATTTTCTCCCCTTGTAGCTGACTTCTTCATTATTGTGTAAATTTAGATCATGAGCTCATGTTTAGCAAAACAGCTGACCTTGTAAGAGGCTTAGGTGTGAACGCTCCTAAATTTCAGCAGAAAGTCGGCAAAGATTTATTTGTGTCCCTCCAATAAGTTGCCCGTGAGGACCCCGTTTCCTAGAAGTTTTGGCCCAATACTCCCTCTAGGGGCAGGGGACACAGACAGGGCTTCTTTGCGGCCCGCAATCTGGGGCAGGGGCTGTGGGCGGCATGTGGCCTGGGCAGGAAACTCTCCGCGTGTGTCCCATGGACCCATCTGCCTGCAAACTTCGGTCACCTGGCAGGAAGCTACAATGCCCACACCTAAGGTTAGCTGTGCAGCGAGGTGTACTGCGCGGAGAGGTTCCACACACATTCAAGTAACATGGCGGCCTGAGTGGAAAGGTGAGAGTTTGGGCAGCTGTGCAGACAAAGAAGGCGCCCTTTGGCCTGGGCCTAAATGCTTGTGACACCCCACTGGGCATGCCGGGCTCTGAGGGCCTGGCACTGGGCACCCTGCTCCCCGGCCCATTGTTCAGTCACAGCAGAGATGGCCACACCCACTCCCTCTGTGAGGGCAGTGTTCCAACCTCCCTCAGCCCCGCCCCCTCTCCGCAGGTTACCATGGACTACAGATGCTGCATTCTGAGGCCAGGGCCTTCCGAGAATGCCAAGGGCAGACATGATGACCTTAAATGATTTCCTCTTGTGTCAGTTTTGGTAAACTTTAGGAGCTAGGAAATGGTCCCCTTTACAGAAATGTTCAAATTTACTGGCATTTCATATATTCTCTGCTATAACATTGTCATCACTCTTTCTGTATATTCTTTACTTATGTTTTTGTTTTCCTTAATCAAAGTGTGTCTTTTCAATCTTTTCAAAGAATATTATTTGGACTTACTAAATCACCTCAATTTTATACGTTTTCTGTTTTATTAAGTTCTGCTCATATCTTTATTTATCTTTTCTCTATGTTCTCAGGGTTTATGGGTTTGATCTTCTAATGTTAAATAAAACAGTTTGTTATTCATTTTAATAAATCATTTTACTTATAAAGATTTGAACTTTGGAAGATTCCAACTTACTTGTAAGTTTCTAACGGTCAGGTCCTCTACTTTGTTGCTGGCCTAAGTCTTAGTTCAACATAGATAAATGTATATATTGACATATTTGCCCCTCGACTTTCTGTGATTCACTACATCTCACCTTTCTTTGCAGACAAGCCATTTGAAATACCCTTAACTTATTTCACAGCCAATAAGTCTTTAAAATAATGTGTGTTTTTTAGATAAATCTTCTTATATAATTAGGCCGAAAATCTGACCTGTCATAGGTTTCAAAACAACATAATTTCACTCTTCTCAATGATTAATCTGTTGTAATACACAATCATTGAGCATCTAGTTTTATCAATGACAGGTATCTTAAAAATGTTTTAGAGATCCAACCAGTCTTTGAAAACATCCTTGTTCCTTGTTTCAGTTCCAGGTTTATGTATATTTCCTGCATTGCACCTGATTATTCCAATATCTGATGGATGGCCTTGTGAATCTAATTCTGGTATTGATTGTTTTGGCTGATTGTCTCCCCTTGTAGCTGATTTCTTCATTATTGTGTAAATTTAGATCTTGAGCTCATGTTTAGCTAAACAGGTGACCTTGTAAGAGGCTTAGGTGTGAACGCTCCTAAGTTTCAGCAGAAATTCGGCAAAGATTTATTTGTGTCCCTCCAATGAGTTGCCCGCGAGAACCCAGTTTTCTAGAAGTGTTGGTCCAATACTCCCTCTAGAGGCAGGGGACTCACACAGGGCTGCTTTCCGTCCCACGATCTGGGGCAGGGTCAGTGGGCGCCCTGTGGCCCGGGCAGGAGCCACTCCGCGTGTGTCCCAAGGACCCATCTGCCTGCAAACTTCGGTCACCTGGCAGGAAGCTACGATGCACGCACCTAAGGTTAGCTGTGCAGCGAGGTGTACTGCGCGGACAGGTTCCACACACACTTCAAGTAAGAGGGCGGCCTGAGTGGAAAGGTGAGAGTTTGGGCAGCTGTGCAGACAAAGAAGGTGCCCTTTGGCCTGGGCCTAAATGCTTGTGACACCCCACTGGGCCTGCCGGGCTCTGAGGGCCATGTCTTGGGCCACTGCTCCCCTGCCCTTTGTTCAGTCACACCAGAGATGGCCACACCCACTCCCTCAGTGAGGGCAGTGTTCCAACCTCCCTCAGCCCCGCCCCCTCTCCGCAGGTTACCATGGACTACAGATGCTGCATTCTGCGGCCAGGACGTTCCGAGAACCCCAAGGACAGACATGATGACCTTAAATGATTACCTCTTGTGTCAGTTTTGGTAAACTTTAGGAGCTAGGAAATGGTCCCCTTTACAGAAATGTTCAAATTTACTGGCATTTCATATATTCTCTGCTAGAACATTGTCCTGACTCTTTCTGTATATTCTTTACTTATGTTTTTGTTTTCCTTAATCAAAGTGTGTCTTTTCAATCTTTTCAAAGAATATTCTTTGGACTTACTAAATCACCTCAATTTTATACGTTTTCTGTTGTATTCAGTTCTGCTCATATCTTTATTTACCTTTTTTCTATGTTCTCAGGGTTTATTGGTTTGATCTTCTGATGTCAATTAAAACACTTGGTTATTCATTTTAATAAATCTTTTTACTTATAAAGATTTGAACTTTGGAAGATTCCAACTTACTTGTAAGATTCTAAGCGTCAGGTCCACTACATTGTTGCTCGCCTAAGGCTTAGTTCACCATATAGCAATGTATATATTGACATATTTTCCCCTCGACTTTCTGTGATTCCCTACAACTCACCTTTCTGTGCAGACAAGCCATTTGAAATACCCTTAACTTATTTCACAGCCAATACGTCTTTGAAATAAGGTGTGTTTTTTAGATAAATCTTCTTATATAATTAGGCAGAAAATCTGACGTGCCATAGGTTTCAAAACAGCATAATTTCACTCTTCTCAATGATTAATCTGTTGTAATACACAACCTTTGAGTATTTATCTTTATGAATGACATGAACTTTAAAAATGTTTTAGAGATCCTACCAGCCTTTGAAAACATCGTTGTTCCTTGTTTCAGTTCCAGTTTTATGTATATTTCCTGCCTTGCACCTGATTATTCCAACATCTGATGGATGGGCTTGTGAATCTAATTCTGGTATTGATTGTTTTGGCTGATTTTCTCCCCTTGTAGCTGACTTCTTCATTATTGTGTAAATTTAGATCATGAGCTCATGTTTAGCAAAACAGCTGACCTTGTAAGAGGCTTAGGTGTGAACGCTCCTAAATTTCAGCAGAAAGTCGGCAAAGATTTATTTGTGTCCCTCCAATAAGTTGCCCGTGAGGACCCCGTTTCCTAGAAGTTTTGGCCCAATACTCCCTCTAGGGGCAGGGGACACAGACAGGGCTTCTTTGCGGCCCGCAATCTGGGGCAGGGGCTGTGGGCGGCATGTGGCCTGGGCAGGAAACTCTCCGCGTGTGTCCCATGGACCCATCTGCCTGCAAACTTCGGTCACCTGGCAGGAAGCTACAATGCCCACACCTAAGGTTAGCTGTGCAGCGAGGTGTACTGCGCGGAGAGGTTCCACACACATTCAAGTAACATGGCGGCCTGAGTGGAAAGGTGAGAGTTTGGGCAGCTGTGCAGACAAAGAAGGCGCCCTTTGGCCTGGGCCTAAATGCTTGTGACACCCCACTGGGCATGCCGGGCTCTGAGGGCCTGGCACTGGGCACCCTGCTCCCCGGCCCATTGTTCAGTCACAGCAGAGATGGCCACACCCACTCCCTCTGTGAGGGCAGTGTTCCAACCTCCCTCAGCCCCGCCCCCTCTCCGCAGGTTACCATGGACTACAGATGCTGCATTCTGAGGCCAGGGCCTTCCGAGAATGCCAAGGGCAGACATGATGACCTTAAATGATTTCCTCTTGTGTCAGTTTTGGTAAACTTTAGGAGCTAGGAAATGGTCCCCTTTACAGAAATGTTCAAATTTACTGGCATTTCATATATTCTCTGCTATAACATTGTCATCACTCTTTCTGTATATTCTTTACTTATGTTTTTGTTTTCCTTAATCAAAGTGTGTCTTTTCAATCTTTTCAAAGAATATTATTTGGACTTACTAAATCACCTCAATTTTATACGTTTTCTGTTTTATTAAGTTCTGCTCATATCTTTATTTATCTTTTCTCTATGTTCTCAGGGTTTATGGGTTTGATCTTCTAATGTTAAATAAAACAGTTTGTTATTCATTTTAATAAATCATTTTACTTATAAAGATTTGAACTTTGGAAGATTCCAACTTACTTGTAAGTTTCTAACGGTCAGGTCCTCTACTTTGTTGCTGGCCTAAGTCTTAGTTCAACATAGATAAATGTATATATTGACATATTTGCCCCTCGACTTTCTGTGATTCCCTACATCTCACCTTTCTTTGCAGACAAGCCATTTGAAATACCCTTAACTTATTTCACAGCCAATAAGTCTTTAAAATAATGTGTGTTTTTTAGATAAATCTTCTTATATAATTAGGCCGAAAATCTGACCTGTCATAGGTTTCAAAACAACATAATTTCACTCTTCTCAATGATTAATCTGTTGTAATACACAATCATTGAGCATCTAGTTTTATCAATGACAGGTATCTTAAAAATGTTTTAGAGATCCAACCAGTCTTTGAAAACATCCTTGTTCCTTCTTTCAGTTCCAATTTTATGTATATTTCCTGCCTTCAACCAGATTATTCCAACATCTGATGGATGGCCTTGTGAATCTAATTCTGGTATTGATTGTTTTGGCTGATTGTCTCACCTTGTAGCTGATTTCTTCATTATTGTGTAAATTTAGATCTTGAGCTCATGTTTAGCTAAACAGGTGACCTTGTAAGAGGCTTAGGTGTGAACGCTCCTAAGTTTCAGCAGAAAGTCGGCAAAGATTTATTTGTGTCCCTCCAATGAGTTGCCTGCGAGAACCCCGTTTTCTAGAAGTGTTGGTCCAATACTCCCTCTAGAGGCAGGGGACTCAGACAGGGCTGCTTTCCGTCCCGCGATCTGGGGCAGGGTCAGTGGGCGCCCTGAGGCCCGGGCAGGAGCATCTCCGCATGTGTCCCAAGGACCCATCTGCCTGCAAACTTCGGTCACCTGGCAAGAAGCTACGATGCCAGCACCTAAGGTTAGCTGTGCAGCGAGGTGTACTGCGCGGACAGGTTCCACACACACTTCAAGTAAGAGGGTGGCCTGAGTGGAAAGGTGAGAGTTTGGGCAGCTGTGCAGACAAAGAAGGTGCCCTTTGTCCTGGGCCTAAATGCTTGTGACACCCCACAGGGCCTGCCGGGCTCTGAGGGCCATGTCCTGGGCCCCTGCTCCCCTGCCCTTTGTTCAGTCACACCAGAGATGGCCACACCCACTACCTCAGTGAGGGCAGTGTCCCAACCTCCCTCAGCCCCGCCCCCTCTCCGCAGGTTACCATGGACTACAGATGCTGCATTCTGAGGCTAGGACGTTCCGAGAATTCCAAGGGCAGACATGATGACCTTAAATGATTTCCTCTTGTGTCAGTTTTGGTAAACTTTAGGAGCTAGGATATGGTCCCCTTTACAGAAATGTTCAAATTTACTGGCATTTCATATATTCTCTGCTAGAACATTGTCCTGACTCTTTCTGTATATTCTCTACTTATGTTTTTGTTTTCCTTAATCAAAGTGTGTCTTTTCAATCTTTTCAAAGAATATTCTTTGGACTTACTAAATCACCTCAATTTTATACGTTTTCTGTTGTATTCAGTTCTGCTCATATCTTTATTTATCTTTTTTCTATGTTCTCAGGGTTTATTGGTTTGATCTTCTGATGTCAATTAAAACACTTGGTTATTCATTTTAATAAATCTTTTTACTTATAAAGATTTGAACTTTTGAAGATTCCAGCTTACTTGTAAGTTTCTAAGGGTCAGGTCCACTACATTGTTGCTGGCCTAAGGCTTAGTTCACCATATAGCAATGTATATATTGACATATTTTCCCCTCGACTTTCTGTGATTCCCTACATCTCACCTTTCTGTGCAGACAAACCATTTGAAATACCCTTAACTTATTTCACAGCCAATACGTCTTTGAAATAAGGTGTGTTTTTTAGATAAATCTTCTTATATAATTAGGCAGAAAATCGGACTTGCCATAGGTTTCAAAACAGCATAATTTCACTCTTCTCAATGATTAATCTGTTGTAATACACAACCTTTGAGTATTTATCTTTATCAATGACATGAACTTTAAAAATGTTTTAGAGATCCTACCAGCCTTTGAAAACATCCTTGTTCCTTGTTTCAGTTCCAGTTTTATGTATATTTCCTGCCTTGCACCTGATTATTCCAACATCTGATGGATGGCCTTGGGAATCTAATTCTGGTATTGATTGTTTTGGCTGATTATCTCCCCTTGTAGCTGATTTCTTCATTATTGTGTAAATTTACATCATGAGCTCATGTTTAACTAAACGGCTGACCTTGGAAGAGGCTTAGGTGTGAACGCTCCTAAGTTTCAGCAGAAAGTCGGCAAAGATTTATTTGTGTCCCTCCAATGAGTTGCCCGCGAGAACCCTGTTTTCTAGAAGTGTTGGTCCAATACTCCCTTTAGAGGCAGGGGACTCAGACAGGGCTGCTTTGCAGCTCCCGATCTGGGGCAGATACAGTGGGCGGCCTGTGGCCCGGGCAGGAACCTCTCCGCGTGTTTCCCAGGGACCCATCTGCCTGCAAACTTCGGTCACCTGGCAGGAAGCTACGATGCCCGCACCTAAGGTTAGCTGTGCAGCGAGGTTTACTGCGTGGACAGGTTTCACACACACTTCAAGTAAGAGGGCTTCCTGAGTGGAAAGGTCAGATTTTGGCCTGCTGTGCAGACAAAGAAGGCGCCCTTTGGCCTGGGACTAAATGCTTGTGACACCCCACAGGGCCTGCCGGGCTCTGAGGGCCCTGCCCTGGGCAAACTGCTCCCCGGCCCTTTGTTCAGTCACAGCAGACATAGCCACACCCACTCCCTCAGTGAGGGCAGTGTTCCAACCTCCCTCAGCCCCGCCCCCTCTCCGCAGGTTACCATGGACTACAGATGCTGCATTCTGAGGCCAGGGCGTTCCGAGAATGCCAAGGGCAGACATGATGACCTTAAATGATTTCCTCTTGTGTCAGTTTTGGTAAACTTTAGGAGCTAGGAAATGGTCCCCTTTACAGAAATGTTCAAATTTACTGGCATTTCATATATTCTCTGCTAGAACATTGTCCTGACTCTTTCTGTATATTCTTTCCTTATATTTCTGTTTTCCTTAATCAAAGTGTGTCTTTTCAATCTTTTCAAACAATATACTTTGGACTTACTAAATCACCTCAATTTTATACGTTTTCTATTGTATTAAGTTCTAATCATATCTTTATTTATCTTTTATCTATGTTCTCAGGGTTTATTGGTTTGATCTTCTGATGTCAATTAAAACACTTGGTTATTCATTTTAATAAATCTTTTTACTTATAAAGATTTGAACTTTTGAAGATTCCAACTTAGTTGTAAGTTTCTAAGGGTCAGGTCCTCTACATTGTTGCTTGCCTAAGGCTTAGTTCAACATATAGCAATGTATATATAGACATATTTTCCCCTCGACTTTCTGTGATTCCCTACATCTCACCTTTCTGTGCAGACAAGCCATTTGAAATACCCTTAACTTATTTCACAGCCAATACGTCTTTGAAATAATGTGTGTTTTTTAGATTAATCTTCTTATATAATTAGGCAGAAAATCTGACTTGCAATAGGTTTCAAAACAGCATAATTTCACTCCTCTCAATGATTAACATGTTGTAATACACAACCTTTGAGTATTTATCTTTATCAAAGACATGAACTTTAAAAATATTTTAGAGATCCTACCAGCCTTTGAAAACATCCTTGTTCCTTGTTTCAGTTCCAGTTTTATGTATATTTCCTGACTTGAACCTGATTATTCAAACATCTGATGGATGGCCTTGGGAATCTAATTCTGGTATTGATTGTTTTGGCTGATTGTCTCCCCTTGTAGCTGATTTCTTCATTATTGTGTAAATTTAGATCATGAGCTCATGTTTAGCTAAACAGCTGACCTTGTAAGAGGCTTAGGTGTGAACGCTCCTAACTTTCAGCAGAAAGTCGGCAAAGATTTATTTGTGTCCCTCCAATAAGTTGCCCGCGAGGACCCCGTTTCCTAGAAGTGTTGGTCCAATACTCCCTCTAGGGGCAGGGGACACAGACAGGGCTGCTTTGCGGCCCCCGATCTGGGGCAGGAGCAGTGGGCGACCTGTGGCCCGGGCAGGAACCTCTCAGCGTGTGTCCCTGGGACCCATCTGCCTGCAAACTTCAGTCACCTGGCAGGAAGCTACGATGCCCACACCTAAGGTTAGATGTGCAGCGAGGTGTACTGCGTGGACAGGTTCCACACACATTCAAGTAACAGGGCGGCCTGAGTGGAAAGGTGAGAGTTTGGGCAGCTGTGCAGACAAAGAATGCGCCCTTTGGCCTGGGCCTAATGCTTGTGACACCCCACAGGGCATGCCAGCTCTGAGGGCCTGGCACTGGTCACCCTGATCCCCGGCCCCTTGTTCAGTCACAGCAGAGATGGCCACACCCAGTCCCTCATAGCGGGCAGTGTTCCAACCTCCCTCAACCCCGCCCCCTCTCCGCAGGTTACCATGGACTACAGATGCTGCATTCTGAGGCCAGGAGATTCCGAGAATGCCAAGGGCAGACATGATGACCTTAAATGATTTCCTCTTGTGTCAGTTTTGGTAAACTTTAGGAGCTAGGAAATAGTCCTCTATACAGAAATGTTCAAATTTACTGGCATTTCATATATTCTCTGCTATAACATTGTCATCACTCTTTCTGTATATTCTTTACTTATGTTTTTGTTTTCCTTAATCAAAGTGTGTCTTTTCAATCTTTTCAAAGAATATTCTTTGGACTTACTAAATCACCTCAATTTTATACGTTTTCTGTTGTATTAAGTTCTGCTCATATCTTTATTTATCTTTTCTCTATGTTCTCAGGGTTTCTGGGTTTGATCTTCTAATGTTTAATAAAACAGTTGGTTATTCATTTTAATAAAACTTTTTACTTATAAAGATTTGAACTTTTGAAGATTCCAACTTACTTGTAAGTTTCTAAGGGTCAGGTCCGCTACCTTGTTGCTGGCCTAAGGCTTAGTTCAACATATAACAATGTATATATTGACATATTTTCCCCTCGACTTTCTGTGATTCCCTACATCTCACCTTTCTTTGCAGACAAGCCTTTTGAAATACCCTTAACTTATTTCACAGCCAATAAGTCTTTAAAATAATGTGTGTTTTTTAGACAAAACTTCTGATATAATTAGGCAGAAAATCTGACATGCCATAGGTTTCAAAACAACATAATTTCACTCTTCTCAATGATTAATCTGTTGTAATACACAATCATTGAGTATTTAGTTTTATCAATGACAGGTACCTTAAAAATGTTTTAGAGATCCAACCAGTCTTTGAAAACATCCTTGTTCCTTGTTTCAGTTCCAGGTTTATGTATATTTCCTGCATTGCACCTGATTATTCCAATATCTGATGGATGGCCTTGTGAATCTAATTCTGGTATTGATTGTTTTGGCTGATTGTCTCCCCTTGTAGCTGATTTCTTCATTATTGTGTAAATTTAGATCTTGAGCTCATGTTTAGCTAAACAGGTGACCTTGTAAGAGGCTTAGGTGTGAACGCTCCTAAGTTTCAGCAGAAATTCGGCAAAGATTTATTTGTGTCCCTCCAATGAGTTGCCCGCGAGAACCCAGTTTTCTAGAAGTGTTGGTCCAATACTCCCTCTAGAGGCAGGGGACTCACACAGGGCTGCTTTCCGTCCCACGATCTGGGGCAGGGTCAGTGGGCGCCCTGTGGCCCGGGCAGGAGCCACTCCGCGTGTGTCCCAAGGACCCATCTGCCTGCAAACTTCGGTCACCTGGCAGGAAGCTACGATGCACGCACCTAAGGTTAGCTGTGCAGCGAGGTGTACTGCGCGGACAGGTTCCACACACACTTCAAGTAAGAGGGCGGCCTGAGTGGAAAGGTGAGAGTTTGGGCAGCTGTGCAGACAAAGAAGGTGCCCTTTGGCCTGGGCCTAAATGCTTGTGACACCCCACTGGGCCTGCCGGGCTCTGAGGGCCATGTCTTGGGCCACTGCTCCCCTGCCCTTTGTTCAGTCACACCAGAGATGGCCACACCCACTCCCTCAGTGAGGGCAGTGTTCCAACCTCCCTCAGCCCCGCCCCCTCTCCGCAGGTTACCATGGACTTCAGATGCTGCATTCTGCGGCCAGGACGTTCCGAGAACCCCAAGGACAGACATGATGACCTTAAATGATTACCTCTTGTGTCAGTTTTGGTAAACTTTAGGAGCTAGGAAATGGTCCCCTTTACAGAAATGTTCAAATTTACTGGCATTTCATATATTCTCTGCTAGAACATTGTCCTGACTCTTTCTGTATATTCTTTACTTATGTTTTTGTTTTCCTTAATCAAAGTGTGTCTTTTCAATCTTTTCAAAGAATATTCTTTGGACTTACTAAATCACCTCAATTTTATACGTTTTCTGTTGTATTCAGTTCTGCTCATATCTTTATTTATCTTTTTTCTATGTTCTCAAGGTTTATTGGTTTGATCTTCTGATGTCAATTAAAACACTTGGTTATTCATTTTAATAAATCTTTTTACTTATAAAGATTTGAACTTTGGAAGATTCCAACTTACTTGTAAGATTCTAAGCGTCAGGTCCACTACATTGTTGCTCGCCTAAGGCTTAGTTCACCATATAGCAATGTATATATTGACATATTTTCCCCTCAACTTTCTGTGATTCCCTACAACTCACCTTTCTGTGCAGACAAGCCATTTGAAATACCCTTAACTTATTTCACAGCCAATACGTCTTTGAAATAAGGTGTGTTTTTTAGATAAATCTTCTTATATAATTAGGCAGAAAATCTGACGTGCCATAGGTTTCAAAACAGCATAATTTCACTCTTCTCAATGATTAATCTGCTGTAATACACAACCTTTGAGTATTTATCTTTATGAATGACATGAACTTTAAAAATGTTTTAGAGATCCTACCAGCCTTTGAAAACATCGTTGTTCCTTGTTTCAGTTCCAGTTTTATGTATATTTCCTGCCTTGCACCTGATTATTCCAACATCTGATGGATGGGCTTGTGAATCTAATTCTGGTATTGATTGTTTTGGCTGATTTTCTCCCCTTGTAGCTGACTTCTTCATTATTGTGTAAATTTAGATCATGAGCTCATGTTTAGCAAAACAGCTGACCTTGTAAGAGGCTTAGGTGTGAACGCTCCTAAATTTCAGCAGAAAGTCGGCAAAGATTTATTTGTGTCCCTCCAATAAGTTGCCCGTGAGGACCCCGTTTCCTAGAAGTTTTGGCCCAATACTCCCTCTAGGGGCAGGGGACACAGACAGGGCTTCTTTGCGGCCCGCAATCTGGGGCAGGGGCTGTGGGCGGCATGTGGCCTGGGCAGGAAACTCTCCGCGTGTGTCCCATGGACCCATCTGCCTGCAAACTTCGGTCACCTGGCAGGAAGCTACAATGCCCACACCTAAGGTTAGCTGTGCAGCGAGGTGTACTGCGCGGAGAGGTTCCACACACATTCAAGTAACATGGCGGCCTGAGTGGAAAGGTGAGAGTTTGGGCAGCTGTGCAGACAAAGAAGGCGCCCTTTGGCCTGGGCCTAAATGCTTGTGACACCCCACTGGGCATGCCGGGGTCTGAGGGCCTGGCACTGGGCACCCTGCTCCCCGGCCCATTGTTCAGTCACAGCAGAGATGGCCACACCCACTCCCTCTGTGAGGGCAGTGTTCCAAACTCCCTCAGCCCCGCCCCCTCTCCGCAGGTTACCATGGACTACAGATGCTGCATTCTGAGGCCAGGGCCTTCCGAGAATGCCAAGGGCAGACATGATGACCTTAAATGATTTCCTCTTGTGTCAGTTTTGGTAAACTTTAGGAGCTAGGAAATGGTCCCCTTTACAGAAATGTTCAAATTTACTGGCATTTCATATATTCTCTGCTATAACATTGTCATCACTCTTTCTGTATATTCTTTACTTATGTTTTTGTTTTCCTTAATCAAAGTGTGTCTTTTCAATCTTTTCAAAGAATATTATTTGGACTTACTAAATCACCTCAATTTTATACGTTTTCTGTTTTATTAAGTTCTGCTCATATCTTTATTTATCTTTTCTCTATGTTCTCAGGGTTTATGGGTTTGATCGTCTAATGTTAAATAAAACAGTTTGTTATTCATTTTAATAAATCATTTTACTTATAAAGATTTGAACTTTGGAAGATTCCAACTTACTTGTAAGTTTCTAACGGTCAGGTCCTCTACTTTGTTGCTGGCCTAAGTCTTAGTTCAACATAGATAAATGTATATATTGACATATTTGCCCCTCGACTTTCTGTGATTCCCTACATCTCACCTTTCTTTGCAGACAAGCCATTTGAAATACCCTTAAATTATTTCACAGCCAATAAGTCTTTGAAATAATGTGTAATTTTAAGATAAATCTTCTTATATTATTAGGCACAAAATCTGACCTGCCATAGTTTTCAAAACAGCATAATTTCACTCTTCTCAATGATTAATTTGTTGTATTACACAACCATTGTGTATTTAGCTTTATCAATGACATGTTCTTTAAAAATGTTTTAGAGATCCTACCAGTCTTTGAAAACATCCTTGTTCCTTGTTGCAGTTCCAGTTTTATGTATACTTTCTGCCTTGCACCTGATTATTCCAACATTTGATGGATGGCCTTGGGAATCTAATTCTGGTATTGATTGTTTTTGCTGATTGTCTCCCCTCGTAGATGATTTCTTCATTATTGTGTAAATTTAGATCATGAGCTCATGTTTAGCTAAACAGCTGACCTTGTAAGAGGCTTAGGTGTGAACGCTCGTAAGTTTCAGCAGAAAGTCGGCAAAGCTTTATTTGTGTATCTCCATTGAGTTGCCCATGAGGACTCCGTTTTCTGGAATTGCAGGTCCAATACTCCCTCTAGATGCTGGGGATTCAGACAGGGCTGATTTGCGGCCCCCGATCTGGGGCAGGGGCATTGGGAAGCCTGTGGCCTGGGCAGGAGCCTCTCCGCCTGTGTCCCAGGCACCCATCTTCCTGCGAACTTCGGTCACCTGGCAGGAAGTTACGATGCCCAGACCTATGGTTACCTGTGCAGCGAGGTGTACTGCGTGGACAGGTTCCACACACACTTCAAGAAAGAGGGCGGCCTGAGTGGAAAGGTGAGAGTTTAGGCAGCTGTGCAGACAAAGAAGGCGCCTTTTTGCCTGGGTCTAAATGCTTGTGACCCACCACTGGGCCTGCAGGGCTCTGAGAGACCTGCCCTGGGCCCCCTGCTCCCCTGTACTTTGTTCAGTCACAGCAGAGATGGCCACACCCACTCTCTCTGTGAGGTCAGTGTTCCAACCTCCCTCAGCCCCGCCTCTTCTCCGAAGGATACCATGGACTACAAATGCGGTCTTTTGAGGCCAGGGCATTCCGAGAATGCCAAGGGCAGACATGATGACCTTAAATGATTTCCTCTTGTGTCAGTTTTGGTAAACTTTAGGAGCTAGGAAATGATCCCCTTTACAGAAATGTTCAAATTTACTGGCATTTCATATATTCTCTGCTAGAACATTGTCCTGACTCTTTCTGTATATTCTTTCCTTATGTTTTTGTTTTCCTTAATCAAAGTGTGTCTTTTCAATCTTTTCAAAGAATATTCCTTGGACTTACTAAATCACCTCAATTTTATACGTTTTCTGTTGTATTCAGTTCTGCTCATATCTTTATTTATCTTTTTTCTATATTCTCAGGGTTTATTGGTTTGATCTTCTGATGTCAATTAAAACACTTGGTTATTCATTTTAATAAATCTTTTTACTTATAAAGATTTGAACTTTGGAGGATTCCAGCTTACTCGTAAGTTTCTAAGGGTCAGGTCCTCTCCATTGTTGCTGGCCTAAGGCTTAGTTCACCATATAGCAATGTATATATTGACATATTTTCCCCTCGACTTTCTGTGATTCCCTACATCTCACCTTTCTTTGCAGACAAGCCATTTGAAATACAGTTAAGTTATTTCACAGGAAAAAAGTCTTTGAAATAATGTGTATTTTTAGAGAAATCTTCTTATATAATTAGGCACAAAATCTGACCTGCCATAGTTTTCAAAACAGCATAATTTCACTCTTCTCAATGATTAATCTGTTGTATTACACAACCATTGTGTATTTAGCTTTATCAATGACATGTTCTTTAAAAATGTTTTAGAGATCCTACCAGTCTTTGAAAACATCCTTGTTCCTTGCTGCAGTTCCAGTTTTATGTATACTTTCTGCCTTGCACCTGATTATTCCAACATCTGATGGATGGCCTCGGGAATCTAATTCTGGTATTGATTGTTTTTGGTGATTATCTCCCCTCGTAGATGATTTCGTCATTATTGTGTAAATTTAGATCATGAGCTCATGTTTAGCTAAACAGCTGACCTTGTAAGAGGCTTCGATGTGAACGCTCGTAAGTTTCAGCAGAAAGTCGGCAATGAATTATTTTTGCCCTCCAATGAGTTGCCCGCGAGGACCCCGTTTTCTAGAAGTGTTGGTCCAATACTCCCTCTAGAGGCAGGGGATACAGACAGGGCTGATTTGCGGCCCCCGATCTGGGGCAGGGGAAGTGGGCGGCCCGTGCCCGGGGCAGGAGCCTCTCCGCGTGTGTCCCAAGGACCCATCTGCCTGCAAACTTCGGTCACCTAGCAGGAAGCTGCGATGCCCAGACCTATGGTTACCTGTGCAGCGAGGTGTACTGCGCGGACAGGTTCCACACACAATTCAAGTAAGAGGGCCGCCTGAGTGGAAAGGTGAGAGTTTGGGCAGCTGTGCAGACAAAGAAGGCGACCTTTGTCCTGGGCCTAAATGCTTGTGACACCCCACTGGGCCTGTGGGGCTCTGAGGTCCCTGCATTGGGCCCCCTGCTCCCCTGCCCTTTGTTCAGTCACACCAGAGATGGCCACACCCACTCCCTCAGTGAGGGCAGTGTTCCAAACTCCCTCAGCCGCGCCCCCCCTCCGCAGGTTACCATGGACTACAGATGCTGCCTTCTGAGGCCAGGGCGTTCCAAGAATGCCAATGGCAGACATGATGACCTTAAATGATTTCCTCTTGTGTCAGTTTTGGTAAACTTTAGGAGCTAGGAAATGGTCCCCTTTACAGAAATGTTCAAATTTACTGGCATTTCATATATTCTCTGCTGTAACATTGTCCTGACTCTCTCTGTATATTCTTTACTTATGTTTTTGTTTTCCTTAATCAAAGTGTGTCTTTTCAATCTTTTCAAAGAATATTCTTTGGACTTACTAAATCACCTCAATTATATACGTTTTCTGTTGTATTAAGTTCTGCTCATATCTTTATTTACCTTTTTTCAATGTTCTCAGGGTTTATTGGTTTGATCTTCTGATGTCAATTAAAACACTTGGTTATTCATTTTAAGAAAACTTTTTACTTATAAAGATTTGAACTTTGAAAGATTCCAACTTACTTTTAAGTTTCTAATGGTCATGTCCTCTACATCGTTGCTGGCCTAAGGCTTAGTTCACCATATAGCAATGCATATATTGAAATATTTTCCCCTCGACTTTCTGTGATTCCCTACATCTCACTTTTCTTTGCAGACAAGCCATTTGAAATACCCTTAACTTATTTCACAGCCAATAATTCTTTGAAATAATGTGTATTTTTTAGACAAATCTTCTTATATAATTAGGCAGAAAATCTGACCTGCCATAGTTTTCAAAACAGCATAATTTCTCTCTTCTCAATGATTAATCTGTTGTATTACACAACCATTGTGTATTTAGCTTTATCAATGACATGTACTTTAAAAATGTTTTAGAGATCCGACCAGTCTTTGAAAACATCCTTGTTCCTTGTTTCAGTTCCAGTTTTATGTATATTTTCTGCCTTGCACCTGATTATTCCAACATCTGATGGATGGCCTTGGGAAACTAATTCTGGTATTGATTGTTTTGGCTGATTGTCTCCCCTTGTAGCTGATTTCTTCATTATTGTGTAAATTTAGATCTTGAGCTCATGTTTAGCTTAACAGCTGACATTGTAAGAGGCTTAAGTGTGAACGCACCTAAGTTTCAGCAGATAGTCGGAAAAGATTTATTTGTGTCCCTCCAATGAGTTGCCCGCGAGGACCCCGTTTTCTAGAAGTGTTGGTCTAATAATCCCTCTAGAGGCAGGGGACTCAGACGGGGCTTCTTGTGGCCCCCAATCTGGGGCAGAGGCAGTGGGCGGCCTGTGGCCCGGGCAGGAGCCTCTCCGCATGTGTCCCAGGGACCCATCTGCCTGAAAACTTCGGTCACGTGGCAGGAAGCTAAGATGCCCGCACCTATTGTTAGCTGTGTAGGGAGGTGTACTGCGTGCACAGGTTCCACACACATTTCAAGTAAGAGGGTGGCCTGAGTGGAAAGGTGAGAGTTTGGGCAGCTGTGCTGACAAAAAATGCGCCCTTTGGCCTGGGCCTAAATGCTTGTGACACACCACTGGGCCTGCAGGGCTCTGAGGGACCTGCGTGGGCCCCCTGCTGCCCGGCCCTTTCTTCTGTCACAGCAGAGATGGCCACACCCACTTCCTCAGTGAGGGCAGTGTTCCAACCTCCCTCAGCCCCGCCCCCTCTCCGCAGGTTACCATGGACTACAGATGCTGCATTCTGAGGCAAGGGCGTTCCGAGAATGCCAAGGGCAGACATGAAGACCTTAAATGATGTCCTCTTGTGTCAGTTTTGGTAAACTTTAGGAGCTAGGAAATGGTCCCCTTTACAGAAATGTTCAAATTTACTTGCATTTCATATATTCTCTGCTAGAACATTGTCCTCACTCTTTCTGTATATTCTTTCCTTATGTTTTTGTTTTCCTTAATCAAAGTGTGTCTTTTCAATCTTTTCAAAGAATATTCTTTGGACTTACTAAATCACCTCAATTTTATACGTTTTCTGTTGTATTCAGTTCTGCTCATATCTTTATTTATCTTTTATCTATGTTCTCAAGGTTTATTAGTTTGATCTTCTGATGTCAATTAAAACACTAGGTTATTCATTTTAATAAATCTTTTTACTTATAAAGATTTGAACTTTTGAAGATTCCAACTTACTTGTAAGTTTCTAAGGGTCAGGTCCTCTACATTGTTGCTGGCCTAAGGCTTAGTTCAACATATAGCAATGTATATATTGACATATTTTCCCCTCGACTTTCTGTGATTCCCTACATGTCACCTTTCTTTGCAGACAAGCCATTTGAAATACCCTTAAATTATTTCACAGCCAAGAAGTCTTTGAAATAATGTGTAATTTTAAGATAAATTTTCTTATATAATTAGGCAGAAAATCTGACCTGCGATAGTCTTAAAAACAGCATAATTTCACTCTTCTCAATGATTAATCTGTTGTATTTCACAACCATTGAGTATTTAGCTTTATCAATGACATGTACTTTAAAAATGTTTTAGAGATCCTACCAGTCTGAGAACATCCTTGTTCTTTGTTTCAGTTCCAGTTTTATGTATATTTCCTGCCTTGCACCTGATTCTTCCAACATCTGATGGATGGCCTTGGGAATCTAATTCTGGTATTGATTGTTTTTGCAGATCGTCTCCCCTTGTAGCTGATTTCTTCATTATTGTGTAAATTTAGAACATGAGCTCATGTTAGCTAAACAGTTAACCTTGTAACAGGCTTTGGTGTGAACGCTCGTAAGCTTCTGCAGAAAGTCAGCAAAGTTTTATTTGTGTCCCTCCAATGAGTGTCCCGTGAGGACCCCGTTTTCTAGAAGTGTTGGTCCAATACTCACTCTAGAGGCATTGGACTCAGACAGGGCTGCTTTGCGGCTCTCGATCAGTGGCAGGGGCTGAGGACGGCCTGTGACCCGGTCAGGAGCCTCTCCGCATGTGTCCCAGGGACCCATCAGCCTGTGAACTTTGGTCACCTGGCAGGAAGCTACGATGCCGAGACATATGGTTGCCTGTGTAGCGAGGTGTACTGCGCGGACAGATTCCAAACACACTTCATGTAAGAGGGCGGCCTGAGTGGAAAGGTGAGAGTTTGGGCAGCTGTGCAGACAAAGAAGGCGCCCTTTGGCCTGGGCCTAAATGCTTGTGATACCCCACTGGGCCTGCCGGGTTCCGAGAGGGCTGCCCTGGCCCCCATGCTCCCCGGCCCTTTGTTCCGTCATAGCAGAGATGGCCACACCCACTCCCTCAGTGAGTGCAGTATTCCAACCTCCCTCAGCCCCGCCCCCTCTCCACAGGTTACCATGGAATACAGATGCTGCATTCTGAGGGCAGGGCGTTCCGAGAATGCCAAGGGCAGACATGATGACCTTAAATGATTTCCTCTTGTGTCAGTTTTGGTAAACTTTAGGAGCTAGGAAATGGTCCCCTTTACAGAAATGTTCAAATTTACTGGCATTTCATATATTCTCTGCTGTAACATTGTCCTGACTCTCTCTGTATATTCTTTACTTATGTTTTTGTTTTCCTTAATCAAAGTGTGTCTTTTCAATCTTTTCAAAGTATATTCTTTGGACTTACTAAATCGCCTCAATTTTATACGTTTTCTGTTGTATTAAGTTCTCCTCATATCTTTTTTGATCTTTTTTCAACGTTCTCAGGGTTTATTGGTTTGATCTTCTGATGTCAATTAAAACACTTGGTTATTCATTTTAAGAAATCTTTTTACTTATAAAGATTTGAACTTTGAAAGATTCCAACTTACTTTTAAGTTTCTAAGGGTCATGTCCTCTACATCGTTGCTGGCCTAAGCCTTTGTTCACAATATAGCAATGCATATATTGACATATTTTCCCCTTGACTTTCTGTGATTCCCTACATCTCACTTTTCTTTGCAGACAATCCATTTGAAATACCCTTAACTTATATCACAGCCAATAATTCTTTGAAATAATGTGTATTTTTTAGACAAATCTTCTTATATAATTAGGCACAAAATCTGACCTGCCATAGTTTTCTAAACAGCATAATTTCACTCTTCTCAATGATAAATCTGTTGTATTACACAACCATTGTGTATTTAGCTTTATCAATGACATGTACTTTACAAATGTTTTAGAGATCCTACCAGTCTTTGAAAACTTCCTTGTTCCTTGTTTCAGTTCCAGTTTTATGTATATTTTCTGCCTTGCACCTGATTATTCCAACATCTGATGGATGGCCTTGGGAATCTAATTCTGGTATTGATTGTTTTGGCTGATTGTCTCCCCTTGTAGCTGATTTCTTCATTATTGTGTACATTTAGATCTTGAGCTCATGTTTAGCTTAACAGCTGACATTGTAAGAGGCTTAAGTGTGAACGCACCTAAGTTTCAGCAGATAGTCAGAATAGATTTATTTGTGTCCCTCCAATGAGTTGCCCGTGAGGACCCCGTTTTCTAGAAGTGTTGGTCTAATACACCCTCTAGAGGCAGGGGACTCAGACGAGGCTGCTTGTGGCCCCCTATCTGGGGCAGAGGCAGTGGGCCGCCTGTGGCCCGGGCAGGAGCCTCTCCGCATGTGTCCCAGGGACCCATCTGCCAGAAAACTTCGGTCACGTGGCAGGAAGCTAAGATGCCCGCACCTATTGTTAGCTGTGCTGGGAGGTGTACTGCGCGGACAGGTTCCACACACACTTCAAGTAAGAGGGCGGCCTGGGTGGAAAGGTGAGAGTTTGGGCAGCTGTGAAGACAAAAAATGCGCCCTTCGGCCTGGGCCTAAATGCTTGTGACACACCACTGGGCCTGCAGGGCTCTGAGGGCCCTGTGTGGGCCCCCTGCTCCCCAGCCCTTTCTTCAGTCACAGCAGAGATGGCCACACCTACTTCCTCAGTGAGGGCAGTGTTCCAAGCTCCCTCAGCCCCGCCCCCTCTCCGCAGGTTACCATGGACAACAGATGCTGCATTCTGAGGCCAGGGCGTTCCGAGAATGCCAAGGGCAGACATGATGACCTTAAATGATTTCCTCTTGTGTCAGTTTTGGTAAACTTTAGGAGCTAGGAAATGGTCCCCTTTACAGAAATGTTCAAATTTACTGGCATTTCATATATTCTCTGCTAGAACATTGTCCTGACTCTTTCTGTATATTCTTTACTTATGTTTTTGTTTTCCTTAATCAAAGTGTGTCTTTTCAATCTTTTCAAAGAATATTCTTTGGACTTACTAAATCACCTCAATTTTATACGTTTTATGTTGTATTCAGTTCTGCTCATATCTTTATTTATGTTTATTCTATGTTCTCAGGGTTTATTTGTTTGATCTTCTGATGTCAATTAAAACACTTGGTTATTCATTTTAATAAAACTTTTTACTTATAAAGATTTGAACTTTGGAAGATTCCAACTTACTTGTAAGTTTCTAAGGGTCAGGTCCGCTACATTGTTGCTGGCCTAAGGCTTATTTCAACATATAGCAATGTATATATTGACATATTTTCCCCTCGACTTTCTGTGATTCCCTACATCTCACCTTTCTTTGCAGACAAGCCATTTGAAATACCCTTAACTTATTTCATAGCCAATAAGTCTTTAAAATAATGTGTGTTTTTTAGATAAAACTTCTTATATAATTAGGCGGAAAATCTGACCTGCCATAGGTTTCAAAACAACATAATTTCACTCTTCTCAATGATTAATCTGTTGTAATACACAATCATTGAGTATCTAGTTTTATCAATGACAGGTACCTTAAAAATGTTTTAGAGATCCAACCAGTCTTTGAAAACATCCTTGTTCCTTGTTTCAGTTCCAGTTTTATGTATATTTCCTGCATTGCACCTGATTATTCCAACATCTGATGGATGGCCTTGGGAATCTAATTCTGGTATTGATTGTTTTGGCTGATTGTCTCCCCTTGTAGCTGATTTCTTCATTATTGTGTAAATTTAGATCTTGAGCTCATGTTTAGCTAAACAGGTGACCTTGTAAGAGGCTTAGGTGTGAACGCTCCTAAGTTTCAGCAGAAAGTCGGCAAAGATTTATTTGTGTCCCTCCAATGAGTTGCCCGCGAGAAACCCGTTTTCTAGAAGTGTTGGTCCAATACTCCCTCTAGAGGCAGGGGACTCAGACAGGGCTGCTTTACGTCCCGCGATCTGGGGCAGGGTCATTGGGCGCCCTGTGGCCCGGGCAGGAGCCTCTCCGCGTGTGTCACAAGGACCCATCTGCCTGCAAACTTCGGTCACCTGGCAGGAAGCTACTATGCCCACACCTAAGGTTAGCTGTGCAGCGAGGTGTACTGCGCGGACAGGTTCCACACACACTTCAAGTAAAAGGGCTGCCTGAGTGGAAAGGTGAGAGTTTGGCCAGCTGTGCAGACAAAGAAGGCGCCCTTTGGCCTGGGCCTAAATGCTTGTGACACCCCACAGGGCCTGCCGGGCTCTGAGGGCCCTGCCCTGGGCACACTGCTCCCCGACCCTTTGTTCAGTCACAGCAGACATGGCCACACCCACTCCCTCAGTGAGGGCAGTGTTCCAACCTCCCTCAGGCCCGCCCCCTCTCCGCAGGTTACCATGGACTACAGATGCTGCATTCTGAGGCCAGTGCGTTCCGAGAATGCCAAGGGCAGACATGATGACCTTAAATGGTTTCCTCTTGTGTCAATTTTGGTTAACTTTAGGAGCTAGGAAATGGTCCCCTTTACAGAAATGTTCAAATTTACTGGCATTTCATATATTCTCTGCTAGAACATTGTCCAGACTCTTTCTGGATATTCTTTCCTTATGTTTCTGTTTTCCTTAATCAAAGTGTGTCTTTTCAATCTTTTCAAAGAATATTCTTTGGATTTACTAAATCACCTCAATTTTATACGTTTTCTATTGTATTCAGTTCTGCTCATATCTTTATTTATCTTTTATCTATGTTCTCAGGGTTTATTGGTTTGATCTTCTGATGTCAATTAAAACACTTGGTTATTCATTTTAATAAATCTTTTTACTTATAAAGATTTGAACTTTTGAAGATTCCAACTTAGTTGTAAGTTTCTAAGGGTCAGGTCCTCTACATTGTTGCTTGCCTAAGGCTTAGCTCAACATATAGCAATGTATATATAGACATATTTTCCCCTCGACTTTCTGTGATTCCCTACATCTCACCTTTCTGTGCAGACAAGCCATTTGAAATACCCTTAACGTATTTCACAGCCAATACGTCTTTGAAATAATGTGTGTTTTTTAGATAAATCTTCTTATATAATTAGGCAGAAAATCTGACTTGCAATAGGTTTCAAAACAGCATAATTTCACTCTTCTCAATGATTAATATGTTGTAATACACAACCTTTGAGTATTTATCTTTATCAATGACAAGAACTTTAAAAATATTTTAGAGATCCTACCAGCCTTTGAAAACATCCTTGTTCCTTGTTTCAGTTCCAGTTTTATGTATATTTCCTGCCTTGCACCTGATTATTCCAACATCTGATGGATGGCCTTGGGAATCTAATTCTGGTATTGATTGTTTTGGCTGATTTTCTCCCCTTGTAGCTGATTTCTTCATTATTGTGTAAATTTAGATCATGAGCTCATGTTTAGCTAAACAGCTGACCTTGTAAGAGGCTTAGGTGTGAACGCTCCTAACTTTAAGCAGAAAGTCGGCAAAGATTTATTTGTGTCCCTCCAATAAGTTGCCCGCGAGGACCCCGTTTCCTAGAAGTGTTGGTCCAATACTCACTCTACGGGCAGGGGACACAGACAGGGCTGCTTTGCGGCCCCCGATCTGGGGCAGGGGCAGTGGGCGACCTGTGGCCCGGGCAGGAACCTCTCAGCGTGTGTCCCAGGGACCCATCTGCCTGCAAACTTCAGTCACCTGGCAGGAAGCTACGATGCCCACACCTAAGGTTAGCTGTGCAACGAGGTGTACTTCGCGGACAGGTTCCACACACATTCAAGTAACAGGGCGGCCTGAGTGGAAAGGTGAGAGTTTGGGCAGCTGTGCAGACAAAGAAGGCGCCCTTTGGCCTGGGCCTAATGCTTGTGACACCCCACTGGGCATGCCAGCTCTGAGGGCCCGGCACTGGGCACCCTGCTCCCCGGCCCCTTGTTCAGTCACAGCAGAGATGGCCACAACAAGTCCCTCATAGCGGGCAGTGTTCCAACCTCCCTCAACCCCGCCCCCTCTCCGCAGGTTACCATGGACTACAGATGCTGCATTCTGAGGCCAGGAGATTCCGAGAATGCCAAGGGCAGACATGATGACCTTAAATGATTTCCTCTTGTGTCAGTTTTGGTAAACTTTAGGAGCTAGGAAATAGTCCTCTTTACAGAAATGTTCAAATTTACTGGCATTTCATATATTCTCTGCTATAACATTGTCATCACTCTTTCTGTATATTCTTTACTTATGTTTTTGTTTTCCTTAATCAAAGTGTGTCTTTTCAATCTTTTCAAAGAATATTCTTTGGACTTACTAAATCACCTCAATTTTATACGTTTTCTGTTGTATTAAGTTCTGCTCATATCTTTATTTATCTTTTCTCTATGTTCTCAGGGTTTATGGGTTTGATCTTCTAATGTTTAATAAAACAGTTGGTTATTCATTTTAATAAAACTTTTTACTTATAAAGATTTGCACTTTTGAAGATTCCAACTTACTTGTAAGTTTCTAAGGGTCAGGTCCGCTACATTGTTGCTGGCCGAAGGCTTAGTTCAACATATAGCAATGTATATATTGACATATTTTCCCCTCGACTTTCTGAGATTCCCTACATCTCACCTTTCTTTGCAGACAAACCATTTGAAATACCCTTAACTTATTTCACAGCCAATAATTCTTTGAAATAATGTGTATTTTTTAGAGAAATCTTCTTATATAATTAGGCAGAAAATCTGACCTGCCATAGTTTTCAAAACAGCATAATTTCACTCTTCTCAATGATTAATCTGTTGTATTACACAACCTTTGAGTATTTAGCTTTTTTTTTTTTGTGGTATGCGGGCCTCTCACTGTTGTGGCCTCTCCCGTTGCGGAGCACAGGCTCCGGACACGCAGGCTCCGGACGCGCAGGCTCAGCGGCCATGGCTCACGGGCCCAGCCGCTCCGCGGCATATGGGATCCTCCCAGACCGGGGCACGAACCCGTATCCCCTGCATCGGCAGGCGGACTCTCAACCACTTGCGCCACCAGGGAGGCCCTGAGTATTTAGCTTTATCAATGACATGTACTTTACAAATGTTTTGGAGATCCTACCAGTCTCTGAAAACATCCTTGTTCCTTGTTTCAGTTCCAGTTTTATGTATATTTCCTGCCTTGCACCTGATTATTCCAATATCTGATGGATGGCCTTGGTATTCTAATTCTGCTATTGATTGTTTTTGTTGATTGTCTCCCCTTGTAGCTGATCTCTTCATTATTTTGTAAATTTAGATCATGAGCTCATGTTTAGCTAAACAGCTGACCTTGTAAGAGGCTTAGGCGTGAACGCTCCTAAGTTTCAGCAGAAAGTCGGCAAAGATTTATTTGTTTCCCTCCAATGAGTTGCCCGCAAGGACCCCGTTTTCAAGAAGTATTGGTCCAATACTCCCTCCAGAGGCAGGGTACTCAGACAGGGCTACTTTGTGGCCCCCGATCTGGGGCAGTGGCAGTGGGCGGCCTGTGTCCCGGCAGGAGCCTCTCTGCGTGTGTCCCAGGGAACCATCTGCCTGCGAACTTTGGTCACCTGGCAGGAAGCTACGATGCCCAGACCTATGGTTAGCTCTGCAGCGAGGTGTACTGCACGGAAAGGTTCCACACACACTTCAAGTAACAAGGCGCCTTGAGTGGAAAGTTGCGAGTTTGGGCAGCTGTGCAGACAAAGAAGGCAACTTTGGCCCGGGCCTAAATGCTTGTGACACACCACTGGGCATGCCGGGCTCTGAGGGCCCTGCTTTGGGCCCCCTTCTCCCCTGCCCTTTGTTCACTCACAGCAGAGATGGCCACACCCACTCCCTTAGTGAGGGCAAAGTTCCGTCCTCCCTCAGCCCCGCCCCTCCTCCGCAGGTTACCAAGGACTACAGATGCTGCATTCTGAGCCTTTCTTGTCTCCAGATCTGCCCAACCTCTCACTTTTCCTCTCAGCATGCCCTCTTACTGGAAGTGTGTGTGGACCGTGTCGGCGCAGTACAACTCGCTGCACAGCTCACCATGTGTCTGGGCATCATCGCTTCCTGCCATGTGAACGAAGTTCGCTGGCATATTGGTCTCTGTGACACATGCAGAGATGCTCCTGCCCGGGACACAGGCCGCCCACTGCACCTACCCGAGAGCGGGGGCCGCAAACCAGCCTTGTCTGAGTCCCCTGCATCTAGAGGGGGTATTGGAAAAACAGTTCTCGAAAACCGGGTTCTTGCGGGCAACTCATTGGAGGGACACAAATAAATCATTGCCGACTTTCTGCTGAAGCTTACCAGCATTCACACCTAAGCCTCTTACAAGGTCAGCTGTTTAGCTAAACATGAGCTCATGATCTACATTTACACAATAATGAATAAATCAGCTAAAAGTGGAGACAATCAGCAAAAACAATCAATACCTGAATTATATTCAAAAGACCATCCATTAGATGATGGAAAAATCATGTGCAAGGCAAAAAATATACATAAAACTGGAACTGAAACAAGGAACAGGGATGTTTTCAAAGAGTGGGAGTATCTCTAAAACATTTTTAAAGTACATGTCATTGATAAAGCTAAATATTCAAAAGTTGTGTAATACAACAGATTAATCATCGAGAAGAGAGAAATTATGCTGTTTTGAAAAATATGGCATGTCAGATTTTCTGCCTGAATATAAAAGATGATTTATCTATAAATACACATTATTTCAAATAATTATTGGCTGTGAAATAAGTTAAGGGTATTTCAAATGGCTTGTCTGCAAATAAAGGTGAGATGTAGGGCTCACAGAACGTCGAGGAGAAAATATGTCAATATATACATTGCTATATGGTGATCTAAGCCTTAGGCCAGCAACAATGGAGAGGACCTGACCCTTAGAAACTGACAAGTAAGTTGGAAGCTTCCAAAGTTCAAATCTTTATAAGTAAAATATTTATTAAAATGAACCACCAAGTGTTTTAATTGACATCAGAAGATCAAACCAATAAACCCTGAGAACATAGATAAAAGATAAATAAAGATATGAGCAGAACTGAATACAACAGAAAACGTCTAAAATTGAGGTGATTTAGGAAGTCCAAAGAATATTCTTTGAAAAGATTGAAAAGACATACTTTGATCAAGGAAAACAAAAACATAAGTAAAGAATATACAGAAAGAGTCAGGAAAATGTTATAGCAGAGAATATATAAAATGCCAGTAAATTTGAACATTTCTGTGAAGGGGACCATTTCCTAGCTCCTAAAGTTTACCAAAACTGACACAAGAGGAAATCATTTAAGGTCATCATGTCTGCCCTTGGTATTCTCGGAACGGCCTGGCCTCAGAATGCAGCATCTGTAGTCCATGGTAACCTGCGGAGAGGGGGCTGGGCTGAGGGTGGTTGGAAAACTGCCCTCACTGAGGGAGTGGGTGTGGCCATCTCTGCTGTGACTGAACAAAGGCCAGGGGACCAGGGGGCCAAGGGGAGGGCCGTCAGAGCCAGGCAGGCCAAGTGGGGTGTCACAAGCATTTAGGCTCAGGCCAAAGGGTGCCTTCTCTGTCTGCACAGCTGCCCAAACTCTCACCTTTCCACTCAGGCCACCCTCTTACTGGAAGTGTGTGTGGAACCTGTTCTCACAGTACACCTCTCTGCACAGCTAACCTTAGGTGCGGGCATCGTAGCTTCCTGCCAGGTGACCGAAGTTTGCAGGCAGATGCGTCTCTGGGACACACACAGAGAGGCTCCTGCCCGGGCTACAGGCCGCCCAATCCCCCAGCCCCAGATCGTGGGCCATAAAGCAGCCCTCTCTAAGTCCCTGCCTCTAGAGGGAGTATTGGACCAACACTTCTAGAAAACGGTGTTCTCGCTGGCAACTCATTGGAGGGACACAAATAAATCTTTGCCGACTTTCTGCTGAAACTTAGGAGCGTTCACACCTAAGCCTCTTACAAGGTCAGCTGTTTAGCTAAACATGAGCTCATGATCTAAATTTACAAAATAATGAAGAGATCACCTACAAGGGGAGACATTAAGCAAAAACAATCAATACCAGAATACGATTCCAAAGGCCATCCTTCAGATGTTGGAATAATCATGTGCAAGGCAGGAAATATACATAAAACTGGAACTTAAACAAGGAACAAGGATGTTTTCAAAGACTGCTAGGATCTGTAAAACATTTTTAAAGTACATGTCATTGATAAAGCTAAATACTCAAAAGTTGTGTAATACAACAGATTAATCATTGAGAAGGGTGAAATTATGCTGTTTTGAAAACTATGTCAGGTAAGATTTTGTGCCTAATTATATAAGAAGATTTCTGTAAAAAATACACATTATTTCAAAGACTTATTGGCTGTGAAATAAGTTAAGGGTATTTCAAATGGCTTGTCTGCAAAGAAAGGGAGATGTAGGGAATCACAAAATGTCGAGGGGAAAATATGTCAATATATACATTGCTATATGTTGAACTAAGCCTTAGGACAGCAACAATGTAGAGGACCTGACCCTTAGAAACTTAGAAGTAAGTTGGAATCTTCCAAAGTTCAAATCTTTATAAGTAAAAAGATTTATTAAAATGAATAACCAACTGTTTTAATTGACATCAGAAGATCAAACCAATAAACCCTGAGAACATAGAAAAATGATAAATAATGTTATGAGCAGAACTTAATACAACAGCAAACGTATAAAATTGAGGTGATTTAGTAAGTCCAAAGAATATTTTTGAAAAGATTGAAAAGACATACTTTGATCAAGGAAAACAAAAACATAAGTAAAGAATATACAGAAAGAGTCAGGACAATGTTATAGCAGAGAATATATGAAATGCCAGTAAATTTGAACATTTCTGTAAAGGGGACCATTTCCTAGCTCCTAAAGTTTACCAAAACTGAGAGAAGAGGAAATCATTTCAGGTCATCATGTCTGCCCTTGGCATTCTGGGAATCTCCTGGCCTCAGAATGCAGCATCTGTAGTCCATGGTAACCTGCGGAGAGGGGGCGGGGCTGAGGGAGGTTGGAACACTGCCCTGACTGAGGGAGTGGGTGTGAACATCTCTGCTGTGACGGAACAAAGGGAAGGGGAGCAGGGGGCCCATGGCAGGGCCCTCAGTGCCCGGCAGGCCCAGTGGGGTGTCACAAGCATTTAGGCCCAGGCCAAAGGGTGCCTTCTTTGTCTGCACAGCTGCCCAAACTCTCACCTTTCCACTCAGGCCGCCCTCTTACTTGAAGTGTGTGAGGAACCTGTCTGCGCAGTACACATCACTACACAGTTAACCATAGGCCTGGGTATCGTAGCTTCCTGCTACGTGACCGGAGTTCGCAGGCAGATGTGTCCCTGGGACACACGTGGAGAGGCTCCTGCCCGGGCCACGGGCCACTCACTGCCCCTGCCCCAGATCGGGGACCACAATGCAGCCCTGTCTGTGTCCCCTGCCTCTAGAGGGAGTATTGGACCCACACTTCTAAAAACGGGGACCTCGCGGGCAACTCATTGGATGGAAACAAATAAATCTTTGCCAACTTTCTGCTGAAACTTACCAGCGTTCACACCTAAGCCTCTTACAAGGTCAGCTGTTAAGCTAAACATGAGCTCATGATCTAAATTTACACAATAATGAAGAAATCAGCTACAAGGGGAAACAATCAGCCAAAACAATCAATACCAGAATTAGGTTCCCAAGGCCATGCATCAGATGTTGGATTAATCAGGTGCAAGGCAGGAAATATACATAAAACTGGAACTGAAACCAGGAACAAGGATGTTTTCAAAGACTGGTATGATCACATGTACTTTTTTAAAGTACATGTCATTGATAAAGCTAAATACTCAAAGGTCGTGTAATGCAACAGATTAATCATTGAGAAGAGTGAAATTATGCTGTTTGGAAAACTATGGCAGGTCAGATTTTGTGCCTAATTATATAAGAAGATTTCTCTAAGAAATACATATCATTTCAAAGAATTATTGGCTGTGAAATAAGTTAAGGGTATTTCAAATGGCTTGTCTGCAAAGAAAGGTTAGATGTAGGGAATCACAGAAAGTCAAGGGGAAAATATGTCAATATATACATTGCTATATGGTGAACTAAGCCTTAGGCCAGCAACAATGGAGAGGACCTGACCGTTAGAAACTTACGAGTAAGCTGGAATCTTCCAAAGTTCAAATCTTTATAAGTAAAAAGATTTATTAAAATGAATAACCAAGTGTTTTAATTGACATCAGAAGATCAAACCAATAAACCCTGAGAATATCGAAAAAAGATAAATAAAGATATGAGGAGAACTGAATACAACAGAAAACGTATAAAAGTGAGGTGATTTAGTAAGTCCAAAGAATATTCTTTGAAAAGATTGAAAAGACACACTTTGATTAAGGAAAACAAAAACATAAGGAAAGAATATACAGAAAGAGTCAGGACAATGTTATAGCACAGAATATATGAAATGCCAGTAAATTTGAACATTTCTGTAAAGGGGACCATTTCCTAGCTCCTAAAGTTTACCAAAACTGACACAAGAGGAAATCATTTAAGGTCATCATGTCTGCCCTTGGCATTCTTGGAACGCCCTGGCCTCAGAAGGCAGCATCTGTAGTCCATGGTAAACTGCGGAGAAGGGGCAGGGCTGAGGGTGGTTGGAACACTGCCCTCAGAGAGGGAGTGGGTGTGGCCATCTCTGCTGTGACTGAACAAAGGACAGGGGAGCAGGGCCCCCAGGGCAGGTCCCTCAGAGCCCTGCAGGCCCAGTGGTGTGTCACAAGCATTTAGGCCCAGGCCAAAAGGCGCCTTCTTTGTCTGCACAGCTGCCTAAACTCTGACCTTTCCACTCAGGCTGCCCTCTTACTTGAAGTGTGTGTGGAACCTGTCCACGCAGTACACCTCGCTGCACAGCTAACCATAGGTCTGGGCATCGTAACTTCCTGCCAGGTGACCGAAGTTCGCAGGCAGATTGGTCTCTGGGACACAGGCGGAGAGGCTGCTGCCCAGGCCACAGGCTGCCCACTGCCCCTGCCCCAGATTGGGGGCCGAAAATCAGCCCTGTCTGAATCCCCAGCCTCTAGAGGGAGTATTGGACCAACACTTCTAGAAAACGGAGTCCTCACGGGCAACTCATTGGAGATACACAAATAAAGCTTTGCCGACCTTCTGCTGAAACTTACGAGCATTCACACTTATGCCTCTTACAAGGTCAGCTGTTTAGCTAAACATGAGCTCATGATCTAAATTTACACAATAATGAAGAACTCATCTACAAGGGGAGACAATCAGCAAAAACAATCAATACCAGAATTAGATTCCCAAGGCCATCCATCAGATGTTGGAATAATCAGGTGCAAGGCAGAAAATATACATAAAACTGGATCTGAAACATGGAACAAGGATGTTTTCAAAGACTGGTAGGATCTCTAAAACATTTTTAAAGTACATGTCATTGAAAAAGCTAAATACACAATGGTTGTGTAATACAACAGATTAATCATCGAGAAGAGTGAAATTATGCTGTTTCGAAAACTATGGCAAGACAGATTTTGTGCCTAATTATATAAGAAGATTTCTCTAAGAAATACATATTATTTCAAAGACTTATTGGCTGTGAAATAAGTTAAGGGTATTTCAAATGGCTTGTCTGCAAAGAAAGGTGAGATGTAGGGAATCACAGAAAGTCGAGGGGAAATTATGTCAATATATACATTGCTATATGGTGAACTAAGCCTTAGGCCAGCAACAATGGAGAGGACCTGACCCTTAGAAACTTACGAGTAAGCTGGAATCTTCCAAAGTTCAAATCTTTATAAGTAAAAAGATTTATTAAAATGAATAAGCAAGTGTTTTAATTGACATCAGAAGATCAATCCAATAAACCCTGAGAATATAGAAAAAAGATAAATAAAGATATGAGGAGAACTGTATACAACAGAAAACGTATAAAAGTGAGGTGATTTAGTAAGTCCAAAGAATATTCTTTCAAAAGATTGAAAAGACACACTTTGATTAAGGAAAACAAAACATAAGGAAAGAATATACAGAAAGAGTCAGGACAATGTTATAGCAAAGAATATATGAAATGCCAGTAAATTTGAACATTTCTGTAAAGGGGACCATTTCCTAGCTCCTAAAGTTTACCAAAACTGACACAAGAGGAAATCATTTAAGGTCATCATGTCCGCCCTTGGCATTCTCGGAACGCCCAGTCCTCAGAACGCAGCATCTGTAGTCCATGGTAACCTCCAGAGAAGGGGCGGGGCTGAGGGAGGTTGGAACACTGCCCTCAAAGAGGGAGTGTGTGTGGCCATCTCTGCTTTGACTGAACAAAGGACAGGGGAGCAGGGGGCCCAGGGCAGGTCCCTCAGAGCCCTGCAGGCCCAGTGGTTTGTCACATTCATTTAGGCCCAGGAAAAAAGGCGCCTTCTTTGTCTGCACAGCTGCCTAAACTCTGACCTTTCCACTCAGGCTGCCCTCTTATTTGAAGTGTGTGTGGAACCTGTCCACGCAGTACACCTCGCTGCACAGCTAACCATAGGTCTGGGCATCG